>NC_140033.1:49480806-50080806 GCF_963513975.1 Fringilla coelebs | reverse complement strand
CAGCTTGCTCTGTTGCCTTCCCAGACACGTTACTTACACCATCAGAAACAAAAACCCCATGCAGGATGACCTGATTTTTAAAGAGAGAGAACCTGGCTATGAGCAAGTACTCCAGCCCCTGCCTCTTCTTAGAAGAGAGAGATTCTGAGGTGGTTGCAACTCATGGCTTTGTCTGGCAGAATTTCACTTCCAAAACTTTCCTGGGGAATTGCTGCTCTGAAAACAAGTCCAGTTGCTCTCCCCAAAAGAAGTCCATGCAGGGGAAAAAAACAAAAACCAAAAACCCCCCAAAACAACAACAACAAGAATAAAAACTAAAACCAAACAAACAAAACACCAAACCCCAGAAAAAAAAATGGGAGAGGGGGGAAAAAAAAGGAAAAAAATACTTCAAATCCCATACTATAAGGGTGTTTTCAGTTCAAGCACTGTAATATTTTACAGTTGTTTTACCTAAGTGTTTCAATCCATCTTATCACAGCGTCAAACTGCTTTCAGAGTCCCAAGCACTCTGGCAGGATGTGATGTCTTGACAGGAAACCACTCTTCCACCACAAGAAAGCAAACCCCAATGATCTGGGAAGAAGTGAGAACAGCACACAACAGACACAGCTCTCCAAGCAAACAGCTGGGCAAGCCAGCACACAAAACTCCAACCCAGTGCTATTCTCTACAGCACCTCAAATTTCCAGGGCCTTGACAAGCACAATCAATCACAAACTCTAAAGCAGAGAAGAGCTTCTGCCCCCAGCCAGGGCTGCTCAATAACACCCAGCTGCTTTGTTACACAGGCAGCCAGCAGCAGGCATGTACTAGAAAACTCGACTGTACAAAGGTTAAATGCAGTTTCTGAGGCTGTGCTGTCCTCTTCATACTGCAGACAGACCAACCTGTACATTCACTGCTGCTTTCCTTGGTTTCCTCAATTTTAGGCTGGAAACACTGAGAAAACGAGTCATAGCAATGGCACTGCAGAATCAGCAAGGCTGATTCGAAACTTTGTGTTTTACTTCAAACTTCATTCAATACAACACTGGGCTCTTGAAGCAGCTAGGACCAAACAACAAACATCTCCTGAGGAATTCACTGTTTCCACTGCTGCAAGAGCTCAAAGATATCCTTAGAGCCGCTGGAAAATAAAACAGGCACTTGTGCTAGAAGGAGCAGGTAACAATTTATCTCCCTCAATGTAAACAAAAGCCAATTAAAAACGAAACCAAAACAGGAAGGGAGAAGGAATGAAGGGTAAGTTCCTCACATGGAAATTAAAAGGTTGTCATCTTACACCAAAACATGATTATTAGATGCTTTAGTAAGTGCAGCAGTAGAACTGGGTAGAAAAAGGGACTACCTTTTTTGAGGGGGAAGGAGGTGTTTTAAAAGCTATTTTGTGCTAGGAAAAAAGCCCACCCACCCTTCTTTTATCCATAAGAAGAAAAGAATCCGAATCCCCAATTGCAAAAGCTCACCTCCCAGCCTGCTACCAGCAAACAGGCAAAGAAGCTGACAGAGAATAAGGCAGATTTCTAGCTGGATTCTGTCAAATGGTTAGAGACCAGACAGCTCAGAATGCTTTTGCCAGACCAGCCAGTCACACTGAACTTCACTTTCTGACCAGTCTATCTAAGAACCTTCCCCTTTTGACTGCCACGTGTCCTAAGGAGACAGACAAACTGAAGTCCAAAAGGTGCCCAGTGGCTGGGAGTGGCTGGCTCATCCCCTTGCTCCACCTGTTCAGCACTTCTTTGTGATCCACCTGAGCTGGATCACAACGAAAAACATCTACCCGCACCACCGAGCTGGTCAGAAACGCTGACTTCACTGGTAAAGCTTCCCAACCATTTTGCAGCAAGACAAATCACTCCTGCTCCAGATGCAGAGGCACCCACCTGCTGCTTCCATGCCACCTAAGGTTTACAGTACAACTCTAATGACAGTATTAAGGACCAAAAACCTGCTCCCCTAGACTAGAGCAGCTTTGAAACCAATTTCCTTGGAAACAATGGTGAAAAGAAAGCCTGAAGTAGGCCTTTCTGGGACACCTCCACCATAAGAAAAGCTCTCCCAAACCCCCTATTGTTTAGTACTTAGCCACCATCCCAAAAAGCATGACAGTTTATTTTTTTTGCCAACAGTACCACACAAATACAAACCTTTAGTATTAGAAACCTGAATAACACAAACATTTCTAGAGAAATCTGTGTCCCCTTTTAGGGAGGCTGCTAAGCTCTTAGACCAAAGGGTAACATCCAGCAACACAAGTTCAAAGGCACAGTTAACTGCTGTATTAAAAGAGCCAAGTCTTTGTTAGTGGGTTGTATGCTCTATTACATTTTCATTGATTGTTTTCTTTTTTTTTTTTTTTTTTTTCAGGACAGGAAAGCCATTTCTATTCCCCCTATTAGCCTTTGCTCTATTATTGATCAATGTCTTCTATTTTTATCTTTAACAGAGGTAAACAGTCTTCTCTCTGGGGAAACCCGTCTTTACGTCTTCAATAATTACTCCTGTTCAAGCTCCTTTCATGGCAAGAACAATTTCAAACTTTCTGTAAGCAGGAGCCATCTTCACTATTTTCTCTAGATTTCCCACTCCTCCTCCTCCACCCACTCCTGACAGCTTCAGAGTGTTCAAGGCAGCTTTCACAGAGCTGTCCCTGAAATCACTCTAGTCCCTTTCCACAATTCATCAGAACTCAGTCACGCACACGTTCTTCCAAAACCCTCCTTCCACTACACGCTGCAGCTGCCAAGGCTGACTTCAGCCCTTACAGAGCAATTAAGATTTTGAGACACCACAAGCATCCGAACAAGACCCACCACAACTCACAGTGCAAGAGAACGCAGGCACAGTATCAGCCTCCTCACACACCTACCACATCAGCACACGCACGAGGCGTCTGTCAGTCTATCCAGTGCCAAAGGAAACCCAACAAACACAAATCGGGTGCCCACCACGTTACTGCAGCCTACTGAGCTCCCAGCCCACCCAGGACAGACGCACCCGTGCATACAGAGACAGCCACCCAAGGGCACCAAAGAGCGTGACAGCGGCGGGGAACGAGGGGGCTGTGCTGGGGCGTGTGCGTGCACAGGGAGAGTGGAACAGCTGCAGCAAGGACAGGTTGCGGGGAAGGAGGGAGAGGAAGGCATTGGGTGGGCTGCACCGGGGATGGGGGCTGCCCTGGGAGGCTGTGGGTAGACGCGAGGGTGGGCGGTGTGTGCGTTGGTATGGAGGCCATGCGGGAGGAATGTGCGCGGAGGGGGAATGGCGGGGGCAGCCCTGAGGAGAAGGGGGCGCACACCGGGAGGGGAACGGGGCGGAGGGCTGAGTGGGGACGGCGGGAGTAGCGCGGGTCACGCCGGGGAGCGGGAGGAGCAACGGGGGAGCGGGAATAGCGACCACACCGGGCCGACGCGGGGCGCAAGGTGAGTTCGTGGGCGCCTCAACGAGCCACCCCCGCGCCAGCGCGGCCCCTCCGGCCCGCCCGGCCCGCGCGCCCGCTGCCGCCCCCGCCACGTCTTACCGTGCAGCGGGCGGGCGGGCGCGGCCCAGCCCGGTGGGGCGAGGAGGGGTCGGGTCGGGCCCTGCCCGCTGCCCCGCGGGCGGCGCCGGCACCGGCGCGGGGGCGCGGAGGCCTCAGGAGCCCATGGCGACGCCGGGCCCGGCCCGGCCCTCCCTCCGCGCCTGCGCACGGCACCGCGCGTGCCGCCCACTGCCCGCGAGGGAGGGCGAACAGGGTGACGTCACCACTCCTCTCTTAAAGGGGCAGCGCCGCCGGGCGCGGGTGACGCGGCGCCTTTGCGCAGCGCCGGGCGGAGGCGTGCGCTTCCCGGCGCCGGGCACGCCGGCGGTCCAGCGGCTCTTCCCGCCCGCCCGGGCGGCTAAAGGCAGTACTGGCCTCAGGAAGAGCCTTCCCCAAGCAGATTTCCACCCGATCTCAGCGCCGATTGCCCCCGTACCCCAAGTGAAACAAGCACACGGAGAGCTGTTGGAAAGCAAAGTCGTGCCTCTACTCAAGTCTGAACAAGGCACTCTGAGTCTAAAAAAAAAAACAAAAAAACAAACCAAAACCACAAAAGCCGAACGAAGAAAGAAAGCAAACGCACCACACCCTAGAACGTTTAATACGACTCTGTTAGCAAAAGGAGGCGACATCCTACTCGCGATAGGGTTGATGATTTTCTCCTTTTCTCCTGCTGCATTACAAGTCCCCTTGCCCATCTTGAAACAGATACGGAGCTGCTACCACACATGCCCCAAAATGGCAGCGCATTCCCGTTCTGTCCCAGGGCAGAACTCCTGCCCCAAACATCCCCATAGCTCCTGGACCCTGCCAGATCACGGCTCTGCTGCCTCCACCACACTGCAGGGAAGGGCAGTGCTGTCCTATACACAGGAAACGTCCCCCTTTTCTCACAGAAAACAGGATTTACAACGGAAAAAGTCCAGTTTCATTCTGATGCAGCAAAAACACACTCAAAATGGAGGCAGGGCAAATGCAGGGTAGAGGTAACGGCAGAATACCCCATACCCGTGGAACTACCTTGCTCTTCCCATCCCTTCTACACTCATCCCTGGAGCTGGAAGACCTATGCAGCAGGGATACAAAGGAACAGCTCTTCCTGGCCAGCTGGCAAAGAACAGGCTTGGAAAGAATTTGCAAAGTCACCAAGATCCATCATTTATTCCCAGCAGGTGTTTCTGAAAATAAGTTTCAAGGGTTTGACAGAGCCTGGAAGAAACAGGCTTCTCATCAGGATAATGCAGGGATGTGTAACTATAGGAGCAGCAATTTAGAAATAAATCAGTATTAAAATTTAGTATTTTACTGCCAGACTGGTCAGACAAGCAAAGGAGGAGAAACCCAAACAAACCACACCAGCACAGACACCGAAGCAGCAGGTGCCACTCCACAGAGAGCTCAGTCTGTTTGCACCAGGCACTGTGCTGTTGTCAAGTGCTCCGCGCCCCTCTCCTTCAGGACTTAAGTTTGAAGAAAGCAAAACCCACAAAATCCAGGGTCCACCTCTCTGGAAGCCAGCACACACCCAAGGCCAACGGCGTGGAAAGGCCCATCCTTTTCTCCTCCTCAAGGCCAGACACATGGGATGCCAGAGGCTCAGATCCAGGAACCAAGAGATCCTGAATCAGATTTCACATAACTCTCGCCTGTTCCAAGGCTGCAACTGCAGAGATCAGCTCAGGTTTATTTTTAGGCGCTCCAGTCCTGTGCCTTTTTTTCCAGTAATTCTGATCAAACTTGTTCCTGGAATTCAGAAACAAGTTCAGCTCCTGTGTGTAAGATGCGACTCCCAGCAAAGATGCCAGGGCCATTAAAGGAAGAAATGACAGATGCTGGCGTCACTTTATCATTTTCTACTTTATTACTTCAAATTAACAACCACGATAAAGCTCAAAAAAGTCCAATATTTACACAGGAAAAAAGTACAAAATCCCCCCCAAAGTTCTTCAGGTTTTTTTTTGTTTTTTTAAATTACAAAGTAATAAAAAGTTTTGCTCTTTAATTAAAAAAAAGAGAGAGACAGTAAGAGGGGTAAATAAATTAGGAAAAAAACAGGGAGGAAAAATAAAGTGTTAAATAGAAAGGGTAAAAACAAACAAAACAAAGACTAACCCCACCCTCCCCGCCCTGCCAACAACCCATCGGCTCCACACTACAGTGACAGTGTGTCTGCTACAGGCCATAGGTCGCAGTGGTGATCATTGTGTTTCAAAGCCCCAAGCGCCACAAAGCAGCTTGAGTATTCCTAAATTATATTAAAAACAACTAAAGTGGGGGGGAAAGGGGGGGGAGACGGGTGGGAGAGGGCAGGAGGGGATTGTGCATGTATTGGTGGATCTTACTTGGGGTTGCATGAGGAGAGAGCAAGAACCATCGCTCTGAAAGAACTCCAAACTCCAGTTTCTGTGCGCCCTCTCTTCTCCTCAAGTCCCACACTCTCTCCGCAGGAATTAAAACAAGTTTTAATTAAAAAATAAAAATAGAAAAACACGCACAGCCAGACAAAAAAAAACGACCCCACTGCAGGGATGAGAAGTATATTTCTCCCTGTATGTCAGCTCCAACAATCCCATCTTCTGTGGGACCAGGTGCTTCTCCAAAGAGATCCCTCGGTGTGTGAGGACCACTTGGATCAGGGAAGGCTGGCACTTCTCCCAACAGCCAAAAAAGAAACCGCAGAGAAGCCACCCAAGGAAAGGAAGCCCGAGTCAATGATTAGGCTGTTGCCACAATTCCCCCTCACAGCTTAAAATGTGTTTAATGCTTGAGAAAATAAATTCTATAATAATAAAAATCAGACTTCTACCATCAAGTGTGGCTGGAATCTGATTCCCTCCTGGCCCACAAGGCTCCTGAAAAGAACAAAACAAAAAAGACCAAAAAAATACCTCACCCACCCACCACCAACCCCTGCCCTCAGAAAGAAAGGAGAGCAAAGTTTAAATTTATACGGCTAGAAACCATATGATTTGAAAACAATATTAAAAAGAAAAATTAAAGCAGGAGAGGATAGCCAAGAAGAAGATAAAAAAAAAGAGAGAGAAATCAAAACCAGGAGCAGAGAGTCAGGAGAGGGAACTGAGGGTAGCCAGCGGGGGCAGCGGGATAGGGCTGGGAGCAGCGCAGGTGCTCCCACGCGGCTCCCGCGGCGTCGCAGCTCCTCGGAGGCGCTCACACCAGGGACAGGCGGCCCTCGGAAACGGCTCACACCAGCGCGGGGGCACAGCTCGACTCCTCATCGTTGGCAAAAAGAAATTCTGTTGGGTTTTTTTGTTTGGTTTTTTTTTTGTCTTTTTTTTTTTTTTAAGGTTTTTGTTTTTTTTTTGGGTTTTTTGTTTTTTAAAAGAAAAATACAGTGAAGACACTAAAAAGAGAATTCAAAAGAGAGAAAAAGGCAAGAGATGTTAGGAGTAAAGGCTCTTCCCAGCACTTCTATTGCCAGCTGGAGTGTAACAAATCAAATCAGCCCTTTCTTCTACACTCCTGCCTCCCCTCAGAGTTACCTTGCCCAGCTACTGTCGTTTCCTCTAAAAGAGGCACTCAGTTGCTGCACAAAGTCTTGCACACTTGATTACCTGCTCAGCACCCTCCACCCCAACACTGTCACACTGCCAGAAAAGCATTCACGAGGAACTAACAAAATGGCTCCCCAGCCCAGCACCTTCTCCACCCTTCCTATCCTCTTGGAGCACTGGAAGCTACCTTTACACCTAAGACAATCTGTTCCCTCAAAGTTTTGGCAGCCAACCTTATTCTTCCCTCTGAAGCCAAAAGACATCTCAAAGCAAGGTGAAAGGAAAGGAAATATACCAATCCCCCATAACAACAAAGTCTTAGGGCTTTTTTTTCCCAGCAATTCCCTCCTCGGGGTTTCCCAAGCATGAGTACAGGCTCACCTAAGCAAACACTGGTCCAGTGGCAATTGCTCCTCACTTCCCAAGGTGATCAAATGGCACACTTGTCTACAAAAGAAAAGGAAGTGTTGCTAAGGGCTGGAGAGGAAAAATAAAGCAAAAAAGGCACCAAAACAGAGAGGCTGCATGTTTCTCTCAGAACACCCTCCCTCTCAAGAGTTTACTGCTTTGCTTCTCCAAACCACTGCGGTCTGGAAGACAGCAAGATGAAGGCTTACTCCAAGCAAAGCAGAGAGCTAAAATGGCAGTACTCAGCATGGCCTCCAGAAAATACATAACAGAAGAGCAAGGGTGTAACTTGGTACAACTCCCCTCACCACACCAGAAGCTTCCAGCTCATGTCAGCTCAGCAAATCAGGCAAAAACTGCTCTGGGGCCTGTAGACCTGGGACATCCAGGCCAAGGCCAGGAACACTGCAGCAGGAACTCACCTGTGATGCTGAAATCCGTGACACTTCTTGCCGCCCTGTGAGGTCAGATGAGGAGACGTTGGCAGGAGCTCCTCGGTGTAACCTCATGCTGACCTTCCGCTCCCTGTCCACTCTTGAGATTGCTCTGGGGGACGTGTTGCCTGTTGGGGCAGAGAAATGTCCAGACAAGAATATCAGTCAATAGCTTTGGTTTCCAGCCAACAGCAGGGGTGGCACCCTCCCCCAGCTCTCCCACCCCCCTCACCGGACTGCTGGATTCGGGAGGTGGGGGTGGAGGCCATGGGCTCGGTGACATTGCGAAGACGGTTGGCAGTGGCTCCGGCAGGAGGGCCGGGGGGCAGCGCTCGTGTGGCTGACCCTCGGAGCTGCCCCATCCTCTCCTCCCGCTCGTGCTCTCGCCGCTCCCGATCCATATCCTCAGGGTTCCGGGCTGCTCCCTGAGTAGAGAAACCCCAACACCACACACGGCTGTCAGGCAGGGGAGACAGCAGCAGCCCCAGACGGAAAACACATATTGCTCCATCATGCCAAGGAAGTGGAGCGGCATCCCCAAAATTCCCCCCATCACCTTCCTTTGCACCAAGAAAGGACCTCATTCTATTCCAAAATGAAATAGATAAGAAAGCATATGAACTACAGCTGTTATTGCAATCCACGTCTGTGTCCCAGCTACAAATATAGCTCTCTCCTGAAAAATTATCTCTACCTACCTCTAGCTATAGATTTACTGAAACAAGTGCTCTATCAGACACACTAATACAACAGTAACTATGCCCCCAGTTAATTATACACCAAACAACTCTGCCTCTTTTTCACTCTGCCTGGTCCCTCTGCTCAGGCTGTTCACCAGAGCTAAGCACAGACAGCAGGCAGTTTCCAACCTTCCTCCCCCATCTCCATGATACAAACCAACCCTGGTCCAGCCCTTTTGCCAAACACACTCACAAATTTAAGCATGTTCCAGTCAAATACGTAGTCATAGGAGAAGCCTTGGCGGTGGAAGAGGTTGCGGAAGAGTTGCCGCAGGTACGAGTAGTCAGGTTTATCATCAAACCTCAGTGAACGGCAGAAGTTGAGGTATGTCGAGAACTCAGCTGGAGAGAGCAGAGAACAGATGATGGCTCTGGTTTGCCAGCCACCCTCCTTGCTACCACCATGGAGCTGCTGCAGCCTTTCGGCAGCGGCTTGCTGGACCAGGGCAGCACAAACACAGAGCTGTGTAACACAGATGAGCCTGCTGGTGGCAGTGATTTGGCCGCCAAAAGGACCCCATCTCTCTTTTTACCAGAGAAAATGTTATGCATCTCTGTCTCAGCTTCTCCAAGCAAGACCTAGCAAGTCACAGTGCCTGCTGAAGGACAGTAAGAATGCAGGCTTAAAGGAGAGCTGGAGACGAGTTTTGGAAAGTTCAGCTCTGAACAGAAGTCCTCCTAGCTCAGTAGCCTGTCGTAAACAGTGGTCAGAAGTAGATGAGAGAAAGAGTGGGTTAGACACATCTGACACTTCTACTGACATTAGCCTATCACCTGCTTTCAGCTCCAGGAACCTCCTGATCTGGATGTAGTTCCTAACTCTTTAGTAATCCTCACACAATCTCTCTTCCACATATTGTCCCGTTTCTCCTCCAACTCCTGTAAGATTTAAGTATCTACAACATCTTTTGGGAAGGAGTTCCACAGGTCTCCACAATGGCTGTGTGAAGAACCACATCCTTTTGTTTTAAAGCTGGCAGAAACCAGCACTGTTTCTCTTCCAGTACAAAAACTGGGGCCACCAAATAATCAGCTCCCATCCAAACTTCTGTAGGCATAGCCAGAGAGAAGACTTCTATAATCTCTCTATCCACCTCTTTTTCCAGCAGACTCAATACTTGGACAGAAATCAACTCACCTCTGGTCATGCTTTTGGCCCTTTCCTCAGTTATACCATATCCTTTGTGAAACAGTGGGAAGGACCAGACTAGACAGTGCATGGGTTTATGCACATTGTTTGGGATTCTTTCCTAGTAATTCCTAATACTCCCTTTCCTCAGCAGCCACAGAGCACAAAGCTGATGTTTCCACAGAACCATGGATTGTAACTGCAACAGCTCATTGGTGAGTGGCACTGGTCAGCCAGAGCCTACTATTGTGCATGTGACCTGAGGAGCAAGACACCTCTCTGCTCTCACATACCTTACTCCATGTTTCCCTACAAAGAACTGCATTTGCCACTTTATGGCCTGGTTATTCCTGAAACTCCTCATTAAACAGAAAAAATGAATCATCAGCAGCATACCTTCTCAGCTCAATGCCCACCCTCCTTTAAAAGGCTAACCAGGTCCTGAAGATAGCCCCTCCTCTCAGCACTCTCATGCCATTGCTAATGTAAGGCTTGACTGTACACAAAAACTCACTTCCTACTTCTGGACCCGAACTGTACCACAACCACACTATTATCCTTCTCATCACCCATGTCAGCAGCACATCCTGGTCTGGGGTATTGGCACTGCCCTTTAGGATTCAGGATTCCAGGGGGTTTCAGCAGATGAACAAGCTAAGTAGCAGACAACACAGCCATCAAGATGAGAGCACTTACAAGGGTACCCTTTGCAGAGCACCTCGATGGGCGTTGACATCTTTTTCTCGCTGATCCTCTCGTACTTTTGGCGCTTGGTGGCAGCCTTGAGGCCCTGCCAGGGCAGCGAGCCCAGGTTGAAATACATGAGCACATAACCCAGGCTCTCCAGGTCATCACGGCGACTTTGTTCTGTGAGAAGTTACAAAGGGGCGAGGAGTGAGCAGCAAGCAAAACTGCTTTGGCAATCACGTAGCTTTGGAGGTGAACACTGAACGGAACAACCAACCCTCTCGCTTTTCTGGTAGATTTCTACAGATAGTCAAACTTGTAGAAGACATTCCATAGCAAATTCCTGTGATGATGGTCATGCCAGAGGAGCTAAGGTGCTCCTCTCCGCATACAGCCCAACCTACTTCATAACTAATGACTCTGACTACGTCCTCACTTCGACAAGCCCTAATTCACACAAGAATTTTACATCTCAAGAGCTGCTGCAGCAGCCCTGCCTACTTTGCTCTTCCCAGTCCCAGAGGAAGGGCACCTACACTTCCCCACCCAGAATGATTCTTCAGTCCAGGGATTAGTCATGACAGAGGTAGTCACAGATAGACAAAGCTAACAGAGGTAAGTCCAGCACAGCCCTTTGAAACACATCGTCTAATTAAACTGCTGATAGTCTTTAAGCAGGGCAGAAACAAGGAACTAGGGACCCCTTCTAGTAGTAAACAACTTTGTTGATAGTAGAAGCCTAACACGTAATGTGCAAAGATGTCTTTCCAGCTTGGTGACATTTTTCAAGCTGTGGAGGAAAGGGGCATACTTCGAAGAAAAAATTCCCCTCCAAATGAGGAATGACTGTGTAACTGGCATCACTACCAGCTCTACTTAGACCAAGGGTCACCCTTAAGATTCCATTGGAAGGATGCATCTTCAGATGCTTACTTATAAAACAAAAGTAGCTCACAAAAAAGACCCCAGCATTTCACATTGACCTTGTTCTCTGGAATAGCAAAGCCATTTTTAAGTTTCAAGCTAGCTCAAGAAGGATTTCATGCAGCACCTCAACAACTGCAAATATTGCCTGGTTAACTCCTCCCAACTCCTCCAACATTGCTTGCAAATTCATCTACAAATCTTCCCAAGATTGTCTTGTTCTCGTTTCCCTCCCAAATAAAATAAACACTTTGGAGAAAGTACTTTACATCTCCAGAAGAACAACTGACACAGATAACAAGCAAGCAAAATATGGCTTAAGGGAGAGCACAGGGATAGAATAAAGACTAAAGAGCTCCATCTATTAGATTAATTTACTACAGCACATTTTTCTGGATTCAGTGCCACATCCTGGAAGATGTTGCAGATTATATACTAATCTATGAGCTGTCAGTATCAGATCCATGCTACCACCTCTACCACCTGTCCCATTCAAAGGCCAGTAGATCACTACAGCTACCCCTTTTTCTTTTAGCTGAGCTGAATCATGACAAAAGAGTAGCTGCAGCAGGTCACAGATACACATATCCTCATGTAACAACACAAGCCGTGGGTCACAAGGCTCCTTCTTCCTTGTGAATCTCTCTCACAACTTCCTAGTTGTTTTGAGAACTCAGGGCTTGGCAAGTTAAAACTGTTGAGGGGGAAAAAAAGTACTGTGGTTGCAGAAGGACAGGAGGGTCTCATCACTCCGTAACTGATAGGAGAGATCATTTGGGTCAAAGCACATGAAACACCACAGAAGTGCCACATTCCAGGATGGTAGAGGAGAAAGCAGCCCTGCAGATTCCCAAAATGTCTTACTTTGAGCATGCAGAAATTACAGCATTTTTTGACCTCACTAACTTACTGTCTCAAGTTGCCCACTTTAAAGGGGCTAATACTTCCTAATCTTATCAGGCTACTGCCAAAGATAATTACATGACTGTCTGGGAGATACTTAGATGCTATGACAGGAACAGAGAAAAGAAACTCAGTTTTGCATTTAGCCTAAGGTTGGGATACGTGTACTCTCAGAGGGCTGCGATTACTCACCATGCATATCAAATAAACAAAACTAAACAATATTGGCTAATGACCTACATCCTTAGACAGGAGGCATGTGGAAATGGATTCAGAACACACACCCAGGGCTTGAAAGCACAGGAGACAAGGATAACCTCAGTCCTGCAGTCTTGCCAGCCCTTGACTTATCCAGGCTGTAGCTTTATCACCTCTAGCTGTGGCTTCTTGACTTGAGCGTGGTGGTTCCCCTCAGAGGAGTAGGGAAAGGCAGGGCAGGAACCAGAGAAACCTACTGAACAAGCAAATCAACCTTTCAGGAATAAATCAGGATGTTGCCTCCAAAATCCTGCTTGAACTCCGAACTGCTTAGGGCAGGCTGAATAACACACCTCCACTTGTGTGAAGCACAGCACTTTTGAGCACAGCCACCAATGCCATCCAGAACGGGATACATTCTGCAAACAGATGCCTGGTCACAGTCCTAGCCCTTTAGGGAAGGCCAGAATTAGAGACTTGAGATTAGGGAGCCTGAAGTCAGTGGGGGATGCTATGAGCCCTCACTGAAGGCAATGAGAAGGGTTAAAAACCAAAATGGGAAGCTAACTAGTATCCATTAGGTGCATGCAAACACGCCTCAACTGTGCCTTAACACAGCAATATGATCAAGGAAAAACAACTGCAAGCACAACACCTAATTATTAAAATGCCGAGCACTCTAAGTGTTTGACAGCACTGCACTCCCGATGTTTCGCACCTCACGTACACGTGGTCACTGCAGCCCACTCAAACAACCTCAGGGAGACTCACACCCCTGATGAGCCTGAAGTACCAACAGTCACAGTTGGGCAGCTACCTCAAAACATTGTAGCAGTAAAAGATCGTGAATTAAACCTTGGAGGAGGGTAAAGGACAACAGTTCCTACATCCCATTTCTTTGTTTCATCTTCAGTTACTATTACACATCTCCCAAAGTTTAATTACTTTTTTTTTTTTCAGGGTCAGGATACTAGATAACATTAAACAGCTAAGAGTAAGAAATAAAACTTTACCTCTACACACCAAGGAAACATTATTTAGTGTTACTACTTTCCACTTTTAGAACATGACAATCAATGACTAATTCTCACAGCATCCCTGGGCTGCAGGAAAAAAAGATCTCACTTTCAAGTTTAAAAAGACAAAGAAAAATACAAGTGACGTGAATGCATCCGCTGAGCAAGTCAGTCCAGAAGCAGGATTATAGTCATGACCTGTGATACCACACCGTACTTCCTCTCTCCATTTTATCCCAGCTCTCCTACAACGGGGGGGGGGGGGGGGGGGGGGGGGGGGGGTGTTTGAAAGCAAATTTTATGAAAAATGTCTTTTTCATAAGATACTCATCCTTTCCTCCCTCCTTCCCAAAAGCCCTTCCAATAGAAAACACAAGGTTGCCTTCCCACACAACCCAGCATGACCTCCCAAACCCAACCCACTCTGCAAGCAGCGTCCTGCCAGTTCCCTCCCACCCCCAGTGAGGCTCCCAGCCAGCCCACACCTTCATCCCCTTCCCAAAGCAGGGTCCTCAGAAGACAAGCCAGGGGTGAGTGGCAGGACAGGACAAGACATGCTTAGGCAAAGACCGAAGACTGAGGACTGGTTGCCTTGGACACAAAGTTCATGACAAAACACGTTTCTTTGCAGCCTAAACTCTATCCTGGCCCCCCTGTCCAAAGAGTGTTTTCCTCCACTCTGATCCTACCGAAGTGATGCTGCTCCCATGCAGAACTCCCTAGAAATCAGCTGTCTTCCCTGGAGCCAGCCCAGCTGCAGGCAGGCTACACCAAGTAATGTTTTCCTGATTACATACTCAGATCTGATCTTGCACATGCTGGACTAGACTTCCCCTTTTTCTCCCCACTGCATGGCAACAGCCTTTAAAAACACGCAAGAATCTGAAATGGGTGACAGAGGGCAGGATGAGCAGGAGGATTTACGCTCTGCAGAGCCTACACCAAAACAGTCTAGGACATTCATCTGGGAAGGCACTGCCCCCCCACCCCCTCTGTCACCCAGACAGGGACCAGCAGACTTCTTCCAAGACTGTCTTATGGGCACCCCGGGCATCTATTTCAGACGTTACAGGCTACAGTGGGTGCGAGGGACTCTCATCCCTAGAGCATGTGAAAATTGACTGGAATGCGTGAACCGAAGCCTGCACACAGTCCAATGACTCCCCCAACGGCAAGTCTCCAGCTGTGGAACCCTCCCCAATTTTGCCTCCTACTTTTTTCCCCAGTCACCAGGAAAAGAATGTGTTTCCTCCAGACATTGGAATGCCCAACCCTTAGCTTGCAAATTCAAATAAAGGCATTTATTCATTTGCTATTCCTGTCACACAAATACCCTGGCACCTGGTTCCTTCTCTCTCCCTAGACCACATTAACGTAACATTAAGAAAGAGAATTTAGTCTCTGAAAAGTCAAAAAATTCAGAGTGATGGTTCCCATGGCAATGCTGCTAACTCATAAATATCTCTGTCATACACCCTGTGGCAAGGTCTTGAGAAACAGGAACTCCAGCTGAAACCCAAACACCCCCACCCCCTTTCCTCCAGGCAAGTCATGTAACCTTTATGCCGTTCAGGGCAACTATCGGCAACGTGGAGATAATACACCCGAGACCTGTTGCGCAGAGTAACTCACACCCAGACTCTCCCCAATCAAAGGGCACAGAGAGAGCGGCGGCTGCACTCAGACCCATGGCATATGCAATTTGCCCTTGGATTACTGTTTAGACATTGTTTGCTCATCCTGACACACCAGTAGTAAAGGGCTAAGTTGGGGTGGAATGAATAATGAAGTCGTTCAAAAGCCACAAGCAGACATTTAGCCTCTCGTGATCAGTTCAGGCAGAACAGGCACACACAAAAGAATCGACAGACATAGCAGCGAGAATTATTTTGTGCATGTCTCCTTGTGGCAGTTACCATGGCTGTGGAAATCTTGACTGAGAATTCAATGGAGAGTCAGTTATATATATGCAGGTCAAGCCAAAATACAGAAGGCCAACTCAGAAAGCTCTACGAGAACTATTTTTATAACATGGAAGAGGTCAGGAGATTACAGCCCACTCTCAACACACAACACTCCCAATTTTTATATAAATAAAGCATTATCCATACAAAGTTATATAGTATTAAGCAAGGAAGATGGTGGGAAAAACTGCTTTATTTTCTACAGGGCAAGTATTCACTTTGGATATCTGAGAAATATTTGCAAAAGAGGGGAGAATGTAGGAAGAATGAGAACATGAAATCCTCTGAAAGCTGTTAGTTTAAAATCTTGCTCTGATTTTCAAATTCCCAGGTTAGGTTATATACTTGAGAAGAAGGGCCTCCCAGAGATATAAACAATCTGCAAGCACAGCAGATACTTCCCTGGGTCCAACAGGCATGACAGCTTCGGTGTTTCTGTTCCTTAAGAGTTGCCAGTCAATAGCAGAACCAAGTCAGCCTGTTCCAAACGGACCCTACAGTAACTAAGGAAGCCTCACACTGTGAACAAAGTTTAGCTTAAATTTAGCAGAGAAAGGAGGTCAAATGCTAGAAAGATGTTTTTTGGGCAGAGAATAGAAGAGAAAACTGCAAGAGGTTTTCAAATCCGTTCCTCACAGCCACCAGGGGCTGACTCCCAGGACAAGAGTTTGGGTGACTTCAGGAGGTTTAAGCATGGTGGGTACTAACCTGCACAAGGCTTTTACAAAAGATGGGATGATGGTCATCACCAGTGTAAGACCTGGCTGAACACTCAGCACTCTTTTCCAGCCTAGTTTCATCCCTTCAGTACTAACCACACACATTAAGGGCAGACCCCTACTTCCCTGAAGTTGCCTCACTGAGTTAGTGCAGTTCACAGACATGCATATATATTCTGAAGGCCTGTGACAGCCAATCCTCAATCACAGAACAGAGGTGTTCAGGCAGCAGAAAGCCTCCTCTCATTTCAGCTTCTTGTATATTTCCAGCACATCCCCATCCTCAGTGGTGGGTAACACCATATTGCAGTGGGCCTCCATCTTCCAGCTCTGACAGCTACAGAACAATCCCTAATGAATGCACTCAGAGGTCAAAAAGACAGGTTTCAACTGCACATATTCCTAAAGGCTCAGTGCTTGTGAATGTCTCCTCTACATATCTAATCAGCCTGCAAAAATTGTGCAAAGGCAGATTTAGTAGGAGCAGAGTCAGGAAGGTCACAGCCTTGATGCTCAACAGGGTCCCCTGCACTGAGCAGTGCACAAACACAGATCAGGAGACAATTTCTGTCTTCAGGAACTCAGAGTGCCACCACAGCAGCAGAAGTAACACAGGTGTAGCATTTAAGTTATTTGCCCACCATCTCAAGGCAGGTCAGCAGCAGAGTCAGGCAAAGAACCCGACCCCCTCCCTCTGGGGACATACAACCTCCCCTGGAAAGCCAGACCAAGAGGCAGCAGCAAGCAGGCTCACCAATTCCCAGGTGGGTGTTGATAGAGGCATAACGGGCTGTGCCAGTCAGGTTCTTGTTTTCCCGATAAGGGATGTGCTGGTGGGTCCGGGCATCCCGGTACTTCTTGGCCAAACCAAAATCAATGATGTATACTAGGTTGCCCTTTTTGCCAAGGCCCATAAGGAAGTTGTCTGGCTTCACATCCCGATGGATGAAGTTCTTGGAATGAATGTACTCAATACGGCTGATCTGGAGGAGGGATAGATTAAATAAACAGTGAGACAACCAAGAAACCAATTTATTTTAACTGCACCTGTTAAAAATAGTAGCCTGTCCAAGACACTGGCCCATCAGAGCAAGAAAAGGACACTTTGCATTGAGTATCGGTGATGACAGCCAAGGAAATGACACTCTCTGGACTCTGCAGGATCTGGAGATGGAATTCAACCCTGCACACCAGCCCAGACCTCACTCTGGGAAGGTCACCATAAACATCAGAAGGAAAGATGGGAAGCCAGTCTATAGGAACTAAAATTTTGAGCTTCAGCATTGACAGCTCACAGCTTTTGAACTTAACTGGGCCAGGAAAGGAACAGGTCTGTCCAGAAGAGTTAAGGATCTTGAACCCAGGGCTTGAGCAGTGGAATTAACATAGGTGCCAATAATTCATCATGCAGGCAAAAGTATCTATGTGTGCAACACTAACACAAGGCGAGCAGCAGGCAAAGGAAGGAGGGATGGAGATAAGGAAATGCCACCAGTGCCTAGGTTCCAGGCCCCCAACTTCATCAAGAAATAGAAAGCTGGCAGCCACTTGTGCTAAATGAAGAAAGCCTCAGATACAGCAGCTCTCAAGCAGAGGGGATGGGAGGGGAATGTGTGGGGGGAAGAGGCATGGAAAAGGAGAGTAGGCACAAATGCTTCAGAGGAAACTTACCATCTGGTCTGCCAGCAGCAGAACTGTCTTGAGACTAAATTTGCGGGAACAGAAGTTGAAGAGATCTTCCAGGCTGGGCCCCAGGAGTTCCATCACCATCACATTGTAGTCCCCCTCTGCTCCACACCACTTAATGGAGGGGATACCCACTGGGGAAAGAAAAAGATTAAGGCCGGGAACCAGAGAGAATAGATGTTGAATCCCCTGCTGAGAAGATCATGTGTAACACCAAATAATTTCTTTTCTAAAGCCCTCCAGAATAATTTCCTTCTCCAACCACTCCCCCAGCCCCATCCTTTCCTTCCCATCTCACCTCCTCCCTGCATCATCTTGTAGAACTTGCTTTCAATGTGGAGCTGGGGATGCTTGGTTTTGACACATTCCAGTTTGATGGCCACCTCTTCACCAGTTGCAATATTGGCTCCTGCATAGGAATGAGAGTGAAATGAAGATTGCACAAGCGTCTACTGAAGTTAAACACTTTTAACAAGGCCTGTAAAGATGCCAAGACCTTGAGATTCGCCCTGAAATTTATTCTCTGTGACAGAAATGAGATTCAGCCACTTCAACTTCATATGGTTTCCAGCACTGCCATTTTTAAATGCAAGCCCAGAGAGAGGCACATGAATAGGAAACCTGATCAGATCCTGGAGTCAGTCTAGAACAACAATGCTACACGTGAACTGCCTTGTTATCTCAAAAAGTGACTGACTTTGGAAGGTCAATCTGCACATATCAACAGTTCCTAAACTGAGTGGAAGTTGTAGCTTCCTCAGATCATAAACCTAGCCCCTGAACCCAAGCAGCCCTCAGGCAGTGATACGAAGTATCTCTTCCCCAGAAAAATTACTGGTTACCTCAGTTACATCATTTCAACACAGCCAATTAGTTCAGGAGGAGACATTACTAACAGGCCGGCTCTCTGTTTTCTCCACAGCACTGACCTGCTCAATACAGACAATTTCTAAATCCCCAGCTTCTCCCTCTCCGGAGGGTTTTAATAATACCTTTATCTTTTGCCAACACAGAAACATTTGCTATATCACAAATTAGAAGCATGAAGAAATAAGCAGAATCCGGTCCTGAATTAAGCTGCCTGGACACCTTTATTGAAGGCATTGCTAGATACTTTGCAAGGACACTAAACCACCACCCCACAGCTTCTCTCTGCAAACAACTGAGCTGCCAGCTGCAAAAGCCAGCACTGTGGTCCCAAAGTGCACTGTCAAAGAAGGAACAGGCTGCTCCTTTTCTTGTACTAGCTGAAAGGATTCCAGATGTTTCACATCATCCTAAAATGGAAAGAAGGAATATCTGTACACGGGTCACGGGAATGACACTCAAGACTTGCTTTTCTCCTCCCCCACCATGCCCGCTTCACACACTCTGACAAGCCCTTCCTCGTATCTGGAACTATCAGAAATTGCACTAAACACAAATCAGAGAGCAGCCCTGATCACAAGCAGCTTATGAACACTGTCACAAAATAAACTACTCCAGAACATGCGTGCCAAACATGAGCTGGAGTCAAAGGTGATGTTTTGCAGATATCCCACAGCTAGTTTTGATAGGTCTGGCTAATTTGTGCCTCCTGAACTCTGTGATAAGACTTTAAGAGTCCACAAGGACAAGCTGCAGATAAATCTCTTCATTTATCCTCTTTCACACACCGCCTACACAGCCAGGGACCAAAGAAAAGAAGGAAATGTTCACACAACTGGATTGCTTCTCCCCATGGATCCAAAAGAGATCCATCTCCAGCTGAAGAGTTCTGGCTTGTACACAAAGTTAGCCAAGAGCTGCCTGCTAGCAAAAACACATGATCTAGATGCTGCAGTGCTGGGTTGAGACAGACAAGCTGCTAGGAATTTGTAAGAGAGCAACAAAAACGATCGGGGCCTAGAGGGATTGATTTACTAAGGAAGATTAAAAGAGCTAAATATGTAACATAGACAAGAGATACAACTAAGAAGGGTGGGGAGGAAGAATGGGACATGACAACAGTCTACAAATATTTGAAGGCTGTAAACACTAAGGAGGGAGAGGAATTATTTAGGGTGCTCTGAGGGAGAGGAAGGAGGAGCAATGGGATTAATTTAATACAGATTTCAACTCAGGATCCAGGAGAAGGGAAAGGGGAAAAGCCATCCTGAGAGGTAGAAACATTTGTCCAATGCTTACTTTTGAAAAGATGCTGGCATTTTCCACTTAAAAAGTGGCAGCCAGAAAAACAAGTCCGTACATTCCCTTCACTCCACCAGAGGACCCTTCTTAAAAGCACCAGGTGGTGCAAGTAGGAAAAGAGTAACAAAGGGACTAGTATCCTTCCACCTTTCAATATAGTGTTCAACCACCATCCCTCATCCAGCGTGGAGACACCCAGGGCATCCAAAAAACATAAGAGTACTTCTTTGCCTCGTCCCTTCCCCATGCCTATGTGAAGACTTTCCTCCAAATCCTCTGAAGCAGCTCCCTTGTCTGCTCCCCAGGGAGAATTTTTCCCTCTCCCAAGACATTTTCTGACACACAAGCAATGATGAGTCTCCCTGACGTTTTGCAGCATTAGCATTTTGAATGAACCTGATTCCCAGAACATGAACGACGGAAACACGAATGAGTTTTCATCTCCACATTACCCTGTGTGTTCAGAAACATGGAGATGCATCCATGACTGGGCTTTCTGCAGGTAGGGAGTGTTATCTGTGGGGAAAGCAAGGGTAGGCATCAAGAAGACTCAGATTCCTCAAAACGTGATGATGCAATTCAGATGGCCTTCAGCCCACACTCTTCATAGCCCAAACACAGGTGCTACTTAGAGAGAGAAGAAACAACCCTGTGGCCAAGAAGAGCACAAGCAGAGGATGGTTTGGGCTGGAAGGGGCCTTAAAGATCACCTAGTTCCAACACCCCTGCCATGAGGGGCACCTTTCACTAGACCAGATTGCTCAGAGCCCCATCCAACCTGGCCTTGAACACTTCTAGAGATGGGGCATCCAGAACTTCTCTGGGGTACCTTTTCCAGTCTCTCACCACCCTCACAGAAATTAAGAATTTATTCTTAATACCTTATCTAAACCTTTTTAAGTTTAAATTCATTCCCCTTGTCCTATCAATATGTGCCCTTGCAAAAAGTCTCTTCCATTCTTTCTTATAGGCTTCCTTCACAAGGGGAAGGCTGGAACTAGGTCACCCCAAAGCCTTCTCTTCTCCAAGGCTGAACAATCTCAATTCTCTCAGACTTTCCAATTCTCTCAGACTTTCCTCATAACAGAGGTGCTTCATCCCTCTAATCATTATTGTGGTCCTTCTCTGAACCAATCTGACCTATCCTTTGCTATCAGGGGGTCACTGTCTGAACTCTTTAGGCTTGTTCCCTTTCCAAACCCCATCATACCTTCAAGTTGCTCCCTGTACTATTTCTTGGCTAGAGATCCACAGAGATCGAGACCAACACTAGCAAGGAGGGAATTTAAGGGCAGGAGTCTTTCTGATCCTTTGTTCCATGCTTCGACCACCATCTTTCTTAAAGCTACAAGTACAAAAGCAACAGTTCTGTGCTCTCTTTACAGGCTGGAAAGCACCGTGTTTCAGACAAATGCAGCAGAGTCTGCTAGCTTCAGCCACTCGAGAGACTGAAAGTAGGATGGGGGATAATTCCTAACATCCTCCCCCAGTCTCGCTGCGCTGTGGGGGCTGCACAAATTCAACTCATTCATCACAAGCTCTTTGAAACGGGGCCCCGGGGACAGAGGATGTCACTGGCTGAACAGGATCTTTTCAGAGTGGAATCCTGACTGCATGTCTGATACAATAAACACCGCCCTCCCGGAGCATCGGGGGCAACAAGCAGAGGCCCCGCACTCCCCACCGCCTGTGCCCCTCTCCACAGCCTGCCGAGGGAAGAATGGAGGGCTGGGAACAGATGGATGAAGGCAGATAGGGCGAGAGAGAGTTAACAAGCCAGGAAACAAAGGGAAGGCACTCCCCTCCCAGCAAGGGAGGAGCCTGCCACCAGGAACTGTCCCCAGCCAGCTCAGGTCCCAGCATGCTTTGTCTGCCCAGCTCCTCTCCACCACCAGTGTGCATCCTGGCCAAACGATTCCTACGCGTCCAGCAACCCTGCCCTGCCTCTTGGCCAGCACCTCTGACAAAGCACCTCCCCCTCCAGCGGCCCAAAGGTCTCGGCAATTCTTCTGCCAACTGGGTTTTGCTCTTCGGAACGAGGATTTCTAGAGGTAAATGGGCTAGCCAAGGCTCATGGGCAGCCTGATCTCATTTCCCACCCTCTCAAACCAATGGGGGGAAAATATTCCACTTAGCACACCTATCCCTCAAAGTAGGGCATGGAAGGAATGTGCTTCAAGACCCAGCTAAGGATTAACACAGTCCATCCTTTGTGTCTACGCATGTAAAAATCCAAGTTTCCTTCTGACAGACAAAAATCCTAAAACAAACCCCAAAGAGGTCAGCACACAGCACCCACTGGTTACAGAGCAGGTGAAGGTAGTAACACCCTGAAAGAGAGAAGCTGAGGATAAACCATACAGCCCCTGCTAATCCTCAGAGACAGACAAGCCCTGCTGTGTGTCCACACCATTATCAAAGGAGAGAACTGGTGCAGGAGAGAAGTCCCCGTGAAAGAGTCCTTGTGTCTGCAGAGCAGGCTGTGAGAGCACAGCACGAGCACAAGCGTCCTCCAGACGCACCACCACAGACTACATGCCCAATCCCTCCAGGCTGGGGAGTCACCCAGGCTCCATGAAGTCTCGCTATCACTGCTTCAAAACATGCTGGCTTGCACCTCAAGGAACATCACAAGGGCTTTGATACTGCATTCAAGTAAGTTGGTTGAATCCTGCTGTGCTCACCACACTGGGGCACTGGGCTTTCTGTGTTTGGTGAAAGGCAAGGCAGGCACAACCCCCTCACCAGGGGCTATTTTCCATACCAAATTTGCACAGGTGGATGACCTGTTACATGGTAGAGAGCAATACAGGACCAGGCCTTTCTGCTCAGTACCTCCTCTTTCTCTCCCCACATGTACCCCAGATGTTTAGCAAGATCCTGATAATTTACACTGTCCTAGAGAAGTCCAGAATGCTTCAAACCCTAGCATAGGTGGAAAATGCTGTGTCTGAGCTATCACCCCTGAATCCTAGCACCTGGGAATCAAAAGCACTGTCACCCAAGACACTAACTGGTTGGAGGACCACAGAGGAGCGGCATACAGGAACAGGCTGCAGTAAAGGCAGCACACGCTGGAACTGGGATCCCAGATCCATTATTTGCCATCTTTGTTCATGTTCTGGATAAAGGTGGCAACAAAGCCTGTTACTGATGATTCCCATGGGACACTTAATCAAGAGGGGCAGCCAACACCAATCAAGAGAGAATAATAAAGCAAGAGGGAACTGGAGATAAAAAACAGAGGTTGAAAATAGACGGTGATTTACAATCACGGGAAAACGTAATCTGAACTAGAGGTATTCAATAAAAGGGATTTGGGGAGGGATGAGAAGATGTTGGAGATCCTAGAAGAGGTCTCCTACGATACAGCTGACAGTGCATTAAGGCCAATTCTGTAACCTGATAGTGCTGGTGATGGGGAAAGCCAAGGAGACCCAGAGCAGCCTATGCAGAGGCATCACATTACAGCTCACTCGAGGGTAGTCCTCCACTGCCAAGCACTGGAAATGCCACACCTCAAAAGCAGTGTTGGCTCCAAGCTGCTCAGCAGATGAAGAAACTAGGAAAAATTGAAGGACCAGCAAAAGTGAGGAATGGTGGATGTACTGGGAAGCAAAACACAACTCAATTGAACAAATTAACAGTCAAGGAGCACATGAGGACCACCTGCAAGTACACAGAGAGTGTGGACACCAAAGCAGAGGGCAGCCCTTCCGCTGGCCTGCAGGAGCACAGCAGAACAGGCAGTGGTGAGAACCAGAGACAGGTAACTCCAGCTCTCATGGAGGGATCGAGCAGGCTGCTGGGTAGTCTCGCCACTCTGGCCCCACATGGTTTGAGCCAATAAAAAACATGAGCAGGCAAGCATCAGGGAACATATCTACACAATCAGCACACTGGCTTGGAAGAACTTCTACCCAGGTGATCTGCTGTGGTAACAGGAAACCCAGCACCTCTTGGGCTCTGTCCACTGAGCTTCCAGCTCAGGTCATTCCAGACATTAACTCTAAATCCCATTACAGATCTAACAGATCTGAGCCCCAGGACTTCAACCAGACCAGGCTCTCTGACCTGTTTTACATCTCCTGTCTCAGACCTTTCTCTTACAGGTCCTGGACCACCTCTTCCACTACCAATCTTCCCAAAACTGTATTCCTTCTATCCTTGAAGGAAGCTATGTCCTCCCTTTCCACCACACGCTCTGTGAACAGAGTTTAAACCCACACACACCCAAGCTCAAGAAAGGGAAGTGAGAACACTGGAATAGGGTGTGTGACAAATATGCCCCAAACAGTCCAAATCTAAATCAGTCTGATCAACCACCGCTGTGTCTTCAGTATGTGGTAAGGCAAAGCTGAGCTCATCCCCCTTTCCTTGCCATGAGAAGGCCAGCAGCCACTAGCAGTATTCCATTAGTTTTTTCTCTCTCCACCCCTTCCAACCTTACATAGTGTCCACAAATACCAACAGGCAAGAAAAACAACCCCAAAACAATGATGTAATTGAGAAAACCAACCTTTAGACAGATTCTCACACTCACCTAGGTAAATGTCTCCAAACGAACCACTGCCAATCTTTCTGCCCAGCCGATATTTGTTTCCCACTCGAAGCTCCATGGTTCAGTCGTGCTAAGAAAAGAGGCACAGAAAGAGCAGTGTCAGAGCAGAAACAGGAAGTGATTCATGTAAGACTGCAGAAGAGACTTCCCCACTTCACCAGAGGCTGAGTAGTTTTAAATCTTTAAATACTTCACTTTTTCATGGCTTCTAACACCTCTTCTGATCTCCTGAACTTCCAGGGACGTCATGAGCAAGAAACACTGCAAGAACAGAACACTCTCAAGCATGTTTTTCCCGTGTTCCCATTATTAGAATGAAGCATGATTGAACCTCCTCCCCACCTAATTGCTCAGAGACTAGGAAGGGGTTCAGGAAACCCCTTCTAAGAATGTTTCAGTGTGTGATCACGCCACTCTAAAGAGGTACTGCTTCTTGTACCTTACAGTACCTGGCACTGGGAGAGAAGTACCTTGTGAGACACCAGAAGTGTCAGGCATAATAAACCCTGTGAGGAGTTTCCCCCTGACCCAGCCCTACTCCAACACCTTGGTGGTGGTGGTGAAGCACAGGACCCAAGGGCTGTGTGGGACAGACAAACTGCCAGGAGAAAGCGACTCCATCTCTCCTAGGCAGGGGCCAGCACAGGGGACAGGGAGGAGACATCCCACTGAACTGAACCCTGCCAGGAACACCCCTTGCTCATCTCCACACGCTTCTGCTGATGTGATCACCACCTCCTTTGGTCTACCTGAGCCTCTCCAACTCTCTTGCCTACCTAGGTGTGCCAGCTGTTTGTTTTTAGCAGCTCAGGCCTTTCCTCATCCCTTTACTTGAGATGATTAGCTAACCCTTTGACCTGATATACCACATCAACATGCCCAGGCTCAGCCTACTCACCTTCCACAGAAAACCAACTAGGTGGAAGGACCACAGCCACAGAGTTTTGTTCTCTTTGCCAACCTCAACTTCTGCTGCAAACACCTAGGCCAAACACAGCTCCAGCAGTTCCCATCTTAACAGCCCCCTTTCTCTTGCCTCTTCTGTGGCCACCAACTTATTCTAAGAACCACATCTCTTCCTGAGACAGACAATGTGTCTCCTTTTAGAGGGATTTGCCACAGTCCTAATTTATGCAATGCCACATTATTAGCGTACAAAATGCAGACACAGAGCCTGTTGGGGACAGGAAAGGTGAGGAATGATTCATGTTTTCACAAGTGGGAGCGAGGAACTTTCCCTTGCTGGAGCTTGGTGGGAAGGAAGCATCATTGAAGGAAAGAAGGGAGAAAGCCTTGTGAGGCAGAAGTACAAAAAAATAATCTCAGCCACAGGATTCTGAGCATACTATAAACCCAGAGCTGCTTCTCCTGCCCCAGGAGATGGGATTACAGAAAGAAGAATGGACGGGCTGCGGAGATGTACAGGGAAATAATCCTATCAAGGCATTCAGGGGACATTGTGAACCCTGAAAGCAGAGCTCCAGTCACCAGAAACCACACACAAAACACTCAGAGGTGGAGTCCCCTCACCTAGCATTTGCTTATGCATGTGGGTTTCTGGGCATCTGAAGTCTACAAAACCCTGTGGCTATTTCTGACTTTCTTACTACCAGGAATGTAGGCAGAGCCTTGGGAACTGAACCAGGAGGCAGGCGTACCTGGGTGAAGGTGCAGCAAACAGACATGATTTTTATCCGCTGCCTGTTGTTCCGTATAACCACATTAACATACATCTGACTTGCTTACACTCCTACTCCAATAAGCGATCAAAGGTCTGTGTCCCCGGGAACCCATCACACCACTGTCAAGAAGACAGCTCTCTATCCTCCTTCCTTCATGGAGTGTTTACCCAGGCCTGGGAACCCCGAACATCTCCACTTGAGTCCAATTCCCAGCTGGGGTGAGCACAGCCGAGCACAAGGCAGAGGCCAGGCGAGAGGTCCCAGGGGGGTCTGCGCCGCACTGGGACGCAGCAGGTACTGCACTGCAACACCACAGTCCCAAACCTAAATTCGGACCCACCCTTCTGGGACAGGCAGGAGCCAGGTTAAGAAGGGTTTCTCACACAACGAGGCAGCAGCCCTTGTAGCTGATTAAGCAACAGGCTCCAAAGGGGAATCTAAAAAATGCTCTGGGGCGCGGGGGTGGAAGCAGGATAATGGAGTAAAAAAAATCATGGTCTCACACAGCTGTCATTTTGCCTTATCTCCCCCCCAACACACATACATACACAAGTGTGAGTAGAAAACCTGGGCTGAGGATAGCCAGAGAGCAAAAGACCAGATTCCTGGTAAGAGGGCAGGACATACACACATCCCACCCCCTCAACAACTGCTCCAGGAGTACAAACATCTATCCTATTTGCTTCTATTTCACACGTGTACCCCCACCACCATCTACAGCTTCCGCCCTTTATCTCCTCATCTTCAGGTCTACTGTTACAAGAAAGAAAATTGTACCCACAAAATATATATTCTTATACGTGAAATTTGTATCACCCCTCTAGGTATTTTTTATACATGTAATATTTAAAAAGCCATCCCTCCTTCCCAGCCCCCCCTCTACAGCCTTAACCCCCCCAGCCCTGCCACCCTTCCTGCACTCTACAGCCAAGGCAGCATTCCCAGGGGCTGCAGGGCAATCATTTAGTTAAACCATTTAGTTTTCCATAAGGGATTAACACACATACAACCTCAGAGCGAGAGTGTGCTCTGCATGAGCGTTTGCATACGTGAATATCCAGTACTACACAGCCTCAAAAAAATAATAATACTATCCAGCCGCCAGCGCTGCTTCCCCACACACACCATTTTGCACCAGCCCCTTTTATATAATATAAAATACCCACGTACAGGCACAAAGGCCATTATATAAACACACGATAAGAGTTGATATCACATTGCTGTGCCAGCAACGATGGCGACCAACGATGCAGGGACCATCTGGGGGGGAGGGGGGGGGCCATCAAGAGGGGCTGGGGGACAGAAGGGACACCTCTGTCCCACCCGAGGGGGTCGGGAATGAGAAGATGCCCCGTCTAGCAAAAGCCATACAAAACCAAACCCACGGCTCCATAATGGAGGCTGCCGATCCCAGCACCGCTCCAGCTTTCAGTGGAAGTGTAGGGAGTGGGGGCTGCTTTACCCATAGACCATTAAGGCTTTACACGGCTTTTTTTTTTTTTTTTTTTGGGGGGGGGGGGGCGGGGGTGTGTGTTTGAAGGGGAAAAAGGATAGGATGAGAAAACAGTAATTTGAACTGGCTTAAAAATCTGAAGGAAAAAAGAATAAAAATATATTTTGATTGAAATGCAAAACACCAATCCCCTCCAGACCCTTAGACACTTACAGAAAGGAGACCAGCAAATAAGATGGGGGGAGGAAAGAAACCCCAAGCACAGAGCATTTGAACTACATTTGAGGAAGAAATAGCCACAACAGGAAAACAGGAAAGGGGGGACACACACCATAAAATATAATAATAAATGTGTCCCTTACACCCCCACCCCCTACAGGCAAACACTACGCGAAGACAGCCGTACCCGGGCTGTTATTTTTCCGGGTAGGTAACAAAAAGCTGCCACCCCCGGGAACGGCGCTGAACTTCTCCTCGTCCCCCCACTCGCACCCGGCCTCGGCCATCGACCCCCACCCCTACCGCCTCCCACAAGAGGAAACATCGACCCCACAGTCCCCCCAAACGCAGACACCCCTTCTCCGCCGAAGGAAGCGATGAGGGGGGCCGGGGAAGGAGACCAGGAGCATCACTGAACGGAAGGAGTGGGGGGCTCAATCCCCCGGGGGGCGGCCCCCCGCCGGGAGCCCCGCAGACTCCCGCCGGGAGCACACGGCACCCCCCTCCTCGCCCGGCCCCGCCGGCAGCCAGGCAGGGCCCCGGCAGGCGGAGAAAGGAGAGAAGGGGGAACCCCCCCCCCAAAAATCTGCCGGTGGCGGAGGGGCGACCCCCTCCCCGCGCCCCCACAAAGGGGCTTTTGTCCCCCGCGCCCCCCCGGCCCGGCGCATCGCGCCCTGCCCTCCCCTCCCCCGCCCCCTCCCCCTCCCTCCGCGCACACAAAGAGCCGGAGGGGCCGCCTTTCCCCCGGGGTTTGCGCCCCAAGATGCGGGCGGGCGCCCCCCATACCCACCCTGACGGGAAGGGGGCCGTGTGGGGATGCTGCTCCGCCGGCTGTCAGGGGGCCAGGCGGCCGCGGCGGGGAGGATGACGGAGGATTGGGGAGGGCTGGTGGCGGCCGTGCCCGGCGCGTCCCTCCTTCGCTCGGCTCGGCGCGGCGCGGCGCTGCCTGCCGCCTCCCGCCCGCTCGCCGTCCCCTCCAGCCGGCGTGTGCTCGGCACAGCCCGGCGCTCACCCAGTTTCCATTGAGCCCCGGAGCCAAACCCACTGATGTCACCCAACGCAGCCCCGGCCCTCCTCCTCCTCCGCCTCCTCCTCCGCCCGCCGTTAAAGGCGCAACCGCCGCCGCTCCCGACGCCTTCCCAGCCACCGTCCCTCACCTCCGGCGAGCGAGGCAGACACACACGGGCTCGGCTTTGGGGGCCGCGACCCCCTAAAGGTTTTTCCTCAGAATGGAGCACAGCCCACCCATGGCAGCCCCCCGCAGCAGGGTGGCCCCGCACGGGAATGATTAAACGAGGGTGCTGGGTCCCATCGCGCTGGTAGCTGATGTCAAGTGGGGCTCCATCAGGAAGGCCCCACACTACTCAGGGCTCCTCAGCCCACGCCCCTCAGGAGTGGGGATGCCCCTTGGGTGAAGCACCTACAAAGCCACATAAATATCGAAGCATGAACATAAACCCTAATGTGGAAATGCACACAGAGGTGCACAGCGCACCCACCAACAGATGGGTGCAAAGCTGGGGCTACCCCCCAGACGCAGGGGTGTTTGCGGGCCAGCTGGGCACAGCAAGTCCCAGAGCACCTCTGAAAGCCAGCTGAGTCAGGGGGAGCAGCCAGGATGTATCAGACCTATATGGGGAGTATAGGAGCAGAGCCTGGGCTAGGGAACTCTTTGGGGGCTTCTGGGAGATGGGGGCTGGATGTGCAAAGGAGCCAGTGGAGGTGCTGTTGAGAGCTCTGGGAACAGGACTGCAGGAAAGGCTGGAGGCCAGCAGTGTGAGCTGGAAGGGACAGAGGGTCCTGTGGAGCAAGAGCCAGATGCTGCCCAGCTTTGGAGGCAACTGGGATGCTTCACCAGCGTCCAGGAGCTGCTCTAGCACAGGCATCCTAAAGTCAAGAACCCCAGTTCCTGCAGCTGGAGATAAGTGTGATGGGGAAGAGCTCAGGAGCCCCCACACCAGAAGAGCCCTTAGGTGCTTCTAAGCCAGGCCCCTGATGTCACCTTCCAAACGTAAGCACGGGCTGTCGGCACCAAGAGGCCGAAGCTGCAGCCGTGCTGGCACTGTGTGCTGCAGAGAGCAGTCATTGCCCCAAATTGTACCGAGATGAGGGGCTACAGCCTTCTGAGTGCCACTGCCAGCCGGTGCCTGTGCTGACTTGACAGTTCACTGAGACCTGGGAATTGTTCCACTTTTATGTAAGCCTTTGGGAACCAGTACTGCTTCCCTCTCCCACTGCTGGGCCTGCTTTATTACAGAACTTTGCCAGCACTCGGAGAATTTAAAATTTAATTGAGTTTTTTGTAGTAATGACATTTCCTTACACATGCTCCATTGAGCCTCTGTTTTTTCACAGCTTATGTAACGGTGAGCAGATGGGAAGGCAGGTAATAGTATGCAGCCACTGCTGGATCCAGCCAAGGGTTGCTCTCCTTCCCTGGGTGGGTGCACATCAGCAGAGAAGGGATTTGCCAAAGCCCAGCGCCGCTCGTGACTTTGCTGCAAGTGGCAGGCTGATACAGGCACTGAGAGAGGTGGGCTCTGATACAGAGCTGGGAAGGATGGATCTGAATCAGCATGCATGAGAAGAAGCTCTCAGCATGCCTTGTGGCAGCAGAGTGAGAGTGTCACTGCTTGGCCGGCAGGTGCAAGGTCTGGGAGGACAGCGGCCCTACCAACTCTCCCCCTGTTGCTGACTGAGGCAGTGGGAGGGAATTTGAAGAAATCACCAACGTAGATGCAGCCCTTGGGGATGAAACTGGAGTGTGTACGGACACTTTAGCTACTTTTATTTTAATCATTGACAGCTTAAAATAAGAACTCTTTAATTAGAAACATTCCCTTAATTGAATTGTAATCAAGATTTTAGTGCTGGCTAGCCATGTGATCTATTAACACCCACCTCTCTCCAGGCATTGCCTAGTTACACCTCTTCTCATGGAGTAATTTTTGTTAGGGAGCCTGGGCCAGGGGCTGCTGATTTTGGCTATGCATGTAGCAGCCAGTACTTCAGGGACCCTGACTCCATCACGGATGTCATTGCTCCAGCAGTGCAACAGGTATCTTCTGCCCCAGTGTGTGATAAAGGAAGTTGTTATGTATGACACAAGCAGCAGGATCCCAACTAAAGAGAGGCCAGCCGAGGTTGAGTTGGGGAGGGAATAAATTTGAGGGACAAGCAGAATCCATGCTGACAAACTCTTCTGGGCCCTCTCCTTTCCTCCCAGTGATCAAAGTGGTGGGTATCTGCAGCACCTTTTTACTCTGTGCACCTCTCCAAAGAGGAACACCCCTCAGGTTAGCACTGTGATGGGCACCAACCGAGGTACAGTAAGACTCTCTTCAGACAACAGCACCTTGAAAGCTGTCTAACCCCCCAGACCCAGTGGTGAGACAGCTCACACATTCAAAACAACATTCCCAAATGAGGCCTCAGGAGGCCTCACCTTGTCCTGTCTGCCTGGTTTGCTTGGAAGGGGTCTTTGGGTGCAAGAGCATGGAAGGGAGTCCAAGCCCCTCAGCTCAGCAGCCGGGGCCCTGCCCCTGGGACACCTCATGTCTGCCTTTCACAGGATTCAGACATGGTCAGGGCACCCCTAGATGCTACAGGCTGTGCTGCTGCTGAAGGCAGGCAAGCAGAGGATGGGCTGTGTTTGGCTGCTGTCCTAGTCACACGCAAGGGTGCTTGGGCTGTCCCCAGTGCCCTCATTGCAGCTCTGTAGGGGGAACCCACAGCAACGTGTCTGGAGCAGAGTCCTGTGGGCTGGTGCATCCAAGGGGGCTGCACCTCCCTGGGCACCCAGCCAGCCTCTCCACTGCCCATCATGTCATTCCTCAGGTAGGAAAAGAAAGGAAGGGCTAGAGTTGGGCTGTTTATTCACAGTGTCGTGGCTGGGTAGGTGGCCTTCCAGAGCCACAGTATATGATATTCATAGCAGCTAGTAAAACTCACGGGAAAGCTGAGCTCCAGTGACCTAGCAGACCTCAGAGAACTGCCAGGTCGCATTTGGCAGCTCTGCCTGATCAACAAAAAGCAGAATGCCATTTCACCCACTCTCTGGAGAAGGACAAACTGCTTTGAAGACCAAGATCAGTTTGTTACAGAGACACTTGCATGTGCTAGGAAAGTGTGAGCAATTGGGAAAAGAGCAGACAAAACTTTGACACTGTGCTGAGGTTCTACTTCTCCAAGGCCAGTGAAAGTAGGAGCTCAGAAGTGAGGACAAACACATTGCCACCTGTAATTCAAGAGCAAAGGCACCTGAGGAGGAAGGTATCTGTGGCTTGACACATCCAACAGGGCTGCCAGAGTTCTTCAAAGCATTGACTCGCAGCTCATTCAGAATGTGCAGCCCCACTCCAAAAACAATGGTCGATGTTCGTAGGGTCTCTTTTACACAGCATACACCTAGTTTCTCAGTACTTTACAAATAATAATAGATTTGCCTTTTCAATACTCATACTGAGCAATACAGCAGCATTTTAGAGAAGATCCAGCATTCCTGGAGGGAAGGTCAAATGCAGCCTGCAAGGTGGGGATGCTGATCTGAGCACTTTACCAGAGCGCTCTGCAGTTTAAAGCATCTTCTAGAGTCAGGTGCATGTCCCCTTTCACATGCAGCAGGGAGCAATAAATACTCCTGCAAATGAGACATCAGGATCCCAGGATAGCACAAGGCTAAAAACAAAGCAAAATGCCAAAATAAATAAAACATAGCTAATAGCTACCTCTGAAAAGATTGCTGTGTGTGACTCGCTCAGCATCAGGTAGGAAATCCGCAGCAAGGGCAAGGATCCAGGCCAGCACACAACTGCCTCAGCAATGAGTCACTCTTTTCTCTTCACACTTTTGGAAAAAAAAAAAACCAACCAACAACCAAAACAAAACAACACAATAACAGAAAGAAGAGATGATGCTGAGTCCCTGCAAAGAGCCTTCTTCATGACACAGCCCAGGCTCATCCAGAACACCATCTAACCTGTGTGCTGCAGGTGTCCTGTGGAAAATAAATCTGTGGCCACATAATTAAAGACTTGACCGTAATTCATATGCACAAGGACGTTGAAGGGCAGCTGTACAGCCAGCCTTGGTGCTGACATTTCTCAGTGATGAGAAATGTGTATTCTGATAGAACAGCGAGCAGCAATTGCCTGTTTTCCTCAACAAGGAGCAGGACTAGCAAGAGGTGACATGTGCTGTTGAGTGGCATTTGGGGTAACAGCACAGGAACAATAAGAGTTGGGAGGAAGACTTGGGAAAAGACCCTTGTCTGGACACTGGAGAATTCTCCAGTCCCAGAAACACAAGCTAATATGGCTGTAATATGGCAATAGGCCCTTTCCCAAATGACCCAGCATTTCCCTGCAGCTCATGGTCTCATCTGCCTCCCAGTTTTGTTTGCTGTTCCCCAAATTTTTGGTTCTCTCCCTTGAGTGTCATTCTTTCTGTATTCAAATCAGGGACTTTCATCCACCAGAAGGCAAAAGAGAGGTGGCTAGGAGCACAGGGCAGAGGAAAGCACTGGGAGATGCAAACAGTGCATGACGCATAACAGCAGCTCTAGAAGGGAGAGCCCTCCCAGTTTCCCCCTGCAGTGCTCCACCCTGGGAAAGCCCATATGCTGTCATGACACCCTCAGAAACCAAAAGGGTTGGGCAGGTTAGCAAAGGTTGAAAAGCTTGTAGCTGTGAAGCTGTGACAAGCCTTCTTTCCATGTTTAACAAAACCGTGTAATTTGTCCGTGCCAGTGGGGGAGAATAGTAGTGTTTCATGGAGCTGGCAAAACACAGCCTCCATGACACAAAAACTGATGTCCTGCCCAAGGCCAAGCCCTTGTTTGAAAGCCCACAAGTTCCACAGTTTTTGTCCCCTGGGCCATATATATACATAGTCTAGCCCAGGAAAACTACTGGGGGTCCATATTTTCAAAAAGAACTAAATAAATGTGCCCAATTCCAGCTGAGACAATCGCTTTCTGTGGAAAATTTCTGTGCCAGTAGTGAAACTTTGACAAAGTTATAAGCAAGTGAAAACAGGGTCTTGAGAGGGGAAGTGTTGGCAACCTTAATAATAGGAGCTGTTCCTGGCCACACCTGTAATTAAGTGCATTTATTGCTTTTTTCCATATAGCCTTGCTTTTTTTATCCTCGTGCTATTCCCAGCCTCTGTCAGTTTGCAACTGGCTCTCTTTATTATACCCCTGTTGGCTTACTTTGGTGGAAAAAAAAAAAAAAAGGTGGAGCTAATGGGGAAAAGAAACTAACAAACAGGAATATTTAGGTGCAGTCTCAGAGCTGTGTCAGGCCAGGGCAGATGTATCAGAGAACCACAAGACAGGGCCAAGGTTCCTTGGGAGGAGCTGGACTCAGGGCTGAATCAGCAGGATCTTACTTGAAGATGTGTAACCTCATCGTGCTCTGCCGCGTGTTGGGTGCTCTCTGGGCACCAAGGCAGCTGAGTGCCTACAGGGTGGTGGGAGAACCTGGCCCAGCAGACTGAACAAAATGAAGGGCCACAGGGGAGGCACCATGTCTGCCTGAACAACCCAATCACCTTCTTTGATAAAAAGGCTGGTCTTATAGGTGAGGAGAGAGTAGTAGAAATAATTTATTTCCAGTTGAGATGGGCTTTCAACACCGTCTCCCAATGTTCTCATATCCAAGTGAAGGTGGTGATGTCTCAATAGGTGGACAAGCAGATGGACACAAAAAATATTTGTCTAGTCAGGCGCAGGAAGCAGTTAATTGTTAATGGATTGTACTCTACCTAGAGGCTGGTACCAAGCGGGATGCCTCAGGGGGCTGTCCTGGGACCTCTCCTGTTTAACATGGTTATTGATGACCTGGAGAAAGTGATGGGGTTCACTTCAGGTGATACTTAGTTGGAGAGGAAACAAGTCAACACACCTGAAGGAACGCCAGAGGGCCATAGGTAGACTGGAGGGATGGGCCTGCAGGAAGCCTGGGAGTTCAGCAAGGGCAAACACACAGCCTTGAACCTGGCAAGGAAGAGGCTCTGGCAACAATGTGGGCTGGGCACCTGAGAGATTCACAACAGCTGTGTGGGAAAGGACTTGAGAGTCTTGGTAAAATACAGAGCCAAGCTCTTCACAGTGGTGCTTGGTGGGAGGATGAGAGACAAGGAACATAAGTTTAAAGAAGAGAGGTCCAGCTTGAATACAAAGAAGACCTTTCTGTCCTCAAAGGCAGTCAAGTGTGGGAAAAAGTTGCCCAGAGAGGCTGTACAGTCTCCATCCTAGTAGTTTATAAGATCAAATAAAACTCCAAGCAACCTTATTTGACCTCTCTTCTGACCCTGCTTTGAGCAGGAAGTCAATCTGGAGCTGTCCTGGGGTCTCTTTCAAACCAAATTATCCTTCAATGCTCTGCGGCGCCAGGCCCCATTTGTGCGTAGCGTGTCTGGCGAGTGCCAGGTGTGTCTGCGCTCCGCACACGCGTGTCCGTGGCTGCTGCAAGCCTGAATCCCGTGGGAAGGGTGCGGCTCAAAGGAGACAAGGTATCCCACAGACGGGATGGACAGTGGGTGAGGAGCACAGCAATGCCTGTGACAACTGTGGCAGTTTTGTGCACCCCAGGGAGCTGGCTGAGCATCACAGGAGCAAGGTGAGCTGGCAAGGAGCCTGTGGTGTCCCTGAGGTGGGACCGTGCGTGTATGTGTGCTAGGGGAGCAGGCACGCAGCCGTAGTGGTGAAATGCGTGTGCAGCACACGCAGCAGGCGCTGCGGGCAGCAGGGAGCGGTGTCTGCCCGGGCTCAGTGTTCGCAGCAGTGCAAACTAAACCGGCCGTGCTTAAAAAGCCTCCCATGTATGAGCGTCTCCCAGACGGGCTCCGGGGATGCGGGGACGGGACAGAACGCAGGCGGTCATGAAAGCAGCTGGCCCAGTCAGAATAATTCACGTACTGCTGTGGGAGGGACAGGAGCGATACACAATGCACTGGAAGGCGGGAGGGCAGGGAGAATAGCTTAAAATGCGTCTTCCCGACATGCCCTGGTGGATTAGTTCAGCATCTCAGCCCAGCTCCTCTTTAATTCTTATGCAAGGGGTTTCTCTGGAAGGGACAGTCTGTCCTCGCCAGCTGAACACCAGGCACGGGACACCGATTAACAAAAGGCCATCTCACCACCCGTCCCACACAGCGAAGGACGAGAGGCAGCTGGGACTCATTCCCTGTGAGGACTGAGGTTGTGTGTTTTTATTTCTGCCTCAGATCGTGCTGTTGCTCATCAGGGACTGCAAGATTTGCTCATCTGAGCCTCCCATGGCCTCCTATTCACTTCCAGAAGGTGATGATTAGTACCTGTAAGGCTGCATGTAGGCTATTTTTGGGGAAGCTCTGAGGCCCAACAGCTCCCAGCTCCTACATCTGGATGTCTAGAGGCGAGGGGTGTCTGCGATGGGAATATGCACAACATCTGGTCTGTCAGAACTACTGCTTGGAATTGTAAGCACTGGTACAAAGGTGATGGGTGTTGTGTGTGTACCTAGGGAAGTGCAATGTCCCGGCAACAACTTTGCTGCAGGATAGGCAGAGACAGTCTAGGAACTGCTCCTGGTTCATTTACCACTTGAAGTGTCCTTCTTTATCTGTACACGGAGGTGACAGGTTAAACCCACAATGGAAGGTTAAAGCTGTCCTTTGGCCACTGACTGCTTCGTGATCTTGGGAAAGTCACTTTGCCTTGCTGTCAGCTGCCTCTGTGCCCCTGTGCTTGCTTTCTCTCTGAGAACAGAAGCCAACCCTTCCTTGTGACTGCAGCAACAAGCAAAATGGAGCCAGGAGGACATGAGGACTCTGGAGGCTCCTGCATGGGGCAAATCATCAAATATTTACAAGGAGTCAGAAAATCCCACGCTTTTCACAAATGGCTCTTACATTCTAACAGTTGACAACGCATTTTGAGCTCATGAGACCATCTGACTGCTGCAGGAGAGCTGTCTCAAACAGAGCAGCGGGGAACATGGAGCTCCATCTGGCCAGTGCAGCTCTACCGACACACCTTGTACCTCCTCTGCAGCAACTCCAGCCAGCTGCTCTCACCCTGACTTGCTTCCTCCGCTGACCTCACGCTTCTCTGTCCCACTGGCACCCACTGGCACTCACTGATGGCTCCTTGGACACTCCTGGTCCCCCTTTTATTTATCCCTGCCACCCTGCAGCCAGTCACCCCATGCCTGCAGCTCTCTGCTCCAGAGCTGATTTCCACTGCAGCTCTTCCCTGCTATTCCTACAGCCTCACACAACACTGGAGGGGTCACATAAGTTTCTCTATTCAAGGCAGCCTCATTGCTAGTGAGCACGACACTGTATCCCAGAAAACAAAAGGCACATGGTGTAACCCAGCAGCCTGGAGCTAAATGATGGCTCCACTCTGCTTACATTTAGTCAGATCATTCTGTGTGGTACCAAGTGTTCTGCTATAGGTCTGCATTGCCTGTCATGTGCTCACACCCACTCTCCTACTGATTCATTGTCTTATCCCTGAGAGAAGCGTGTGGAGACTGCAGGTCATATTATAAACACATTCACGTCTTCTCTGGAGTTCCTGCACCAGCTTCCTCCTCTCTTCAGCACCCCAGAAGTGGTGTGCAGGCCTGTGCCAGGCCCCTGGTGGACACACAGAGGCTGTTACTGGGTGAGCACCTAATCACCTGTCAGAAGCAATTTCAAGCTCCTTATTCTCTTGCTCATACACAGCTTCTGTAACAAGGCTGTGTGCTCCACAGGCCCTCAGCTAACTCTCTCAGTGACTGTACCACTGGGACATTCAAACAACTCTATCAATGCACTACAGCCAGGGACCCAAATATTGCCCAGTCCCAGGTTTCAAGACTTGCTATTTCAAATCTGGGCCCAGCACCAAAATAATCTGGCTAATTTCAGAGACCAAAAAACCTTTTAAAGCTCAAATATCTTGTGTCACACAGACTATTTCAGGATAGTGTTTGTGTCCATCCTGAATTTCTTCCCAGACATCGGGGCAGTGGAGTCACATTGCTCCTCTTTACCTCTTTCCAGGCTCACCTGACATGGACAGTGAGTCGCTTGGTGTCCACATGCCCAGGCTGCCCAGGAAGCAGAGGCATTACCCACATTAAATGCTCCCCTCTGGAGGGGCCATGGTCAAAGGTAAGCGTTATACTGGCAGCCCATTGACTGCTTTGCTGGTGTTGCTTTCCTTGGGACCTGGAAGAAGCCCAAGGCCAGAATCTCCTTACAGTTTGCAAGCCAGGCTGTCATTATCTATCGTCCCAAGGGGATTCAAAGTGATTGTTGCCTGAAGAGCTCTCAGGGCATTGCAAGCCCTCTTCCTGACAGCCCTCGTGCTGACAAGGACATCTCTTCCATGCAGCTTCACTGCCCCTGTCCCACCATCAGAGCAGGCTGCCCTCCTGCCTGTGGCATGGGAGAGGCAGGCTTGACATGTCCCATCACGGGACTGAATAACAGGAAAAAAACCAGAGCAAATTTTGTACATTGAGCTCATGCAACCAGGCAGAGCTGAGAAACAACTGAGGGACAAACAGACAGCAAGGCAGCAACCAGAAGGATCTGACTCTAAGCAAAGGTCATCTCTGCCTAATTTCCCAGAGCTGGCATGGCTTTGCAGATTTGTCCCCAACAAGAAATCAAAGTGGTAGCACATATCTGAACTGTTTTCAGAGTCAGTGTCCACTCTGTGAAAGCCATAGCCTGGCTGTCAGGAGGGCTGACCTTTATTGCAGCGCTGGGGTGGGTGCTGGTTCTCTCAGAGCCTACTTTCACTCCAGATCAAACATTTCCTCCCCCAAACCTCACCTGTGCCCCATGGCACTGCCTGGAGAGTCGGCCTCAGTCCCAGACCAGCTGCACATTGTCCCACCAGCACTGGGGCCAGAAGCAGCACTGGGTGAGCCTGGGGAGTCAGGAGCTGCAAGGATGCTGGGATCTGTGGGGATGAGCACAAGTCTTATGGGGCCAATCTGAGGGAGTCAGGGTTGTTTAGCCTGGAGAAAAGGAGGCTCTGCAGTGACCTTTTCACTCTCCACAGCTACCTGAAAGGAGGTTGTAGCAAGGAGAGTTGGCCTTTTCTCCCAAATAATAAGCAATAGGACAAGAGGAAATGGCATCAAGCTGCACCAGGCAAGGTTTAGTTTGGATATTAGGAAATTTTTTTTCACAGAAAGTGCTGTCAAGCACTGGAGCAGGCTTCTCAGGGAAGTGGAGAGATCACCGTCCCCAGAAGTGTTTAGAAGATGTGTAGATATGGTGCATAGGGACGCGGTTTGTTAGTGGAGGTGGCAGTGCTGGGTTAAGGGCTGCACTCGGTGACCTCAGAGGTCTTCTCCAGCCTGAGAGATTCTGTGATTCGGTGAGGCCGGGACCCGCGGGGCTGCCAGCCTTGCTTTCATCCCTAGATGGTGCTCTGAGGCCGGCAATAACCGGGCTTTCCCCGCCGCGCCGCGCCGAGTCCCGCCGCCGGCAGCGACAGGGGCTGCCACGGGCGGGACCCCCACCTTGTGGGGCATGGCAGGAGCAGGAGCCCGTGCAGCCCTTCAGAGCCGGCTGCCATCTCAGCTCTGCCGGTGTCACATCCCCGGCCGGCCGCGGGTCCCGTGCCGCAGGCAGCTGCGAGCACAGACTGCCCCCCATCCCTCTGCTGTCCCCCTCTGTCTGCCCGGCGAGGCTGCCCGGCTGCCCGACACCACGCCACGTTTTCAGCATCCCCCCACGCTGCATTCCCTCCTCTCTCCCTCCTGCGCATGCAGCAGCAGCCCATCCCGGCTTTGCGGATTTAGCGCAGTGCCCTGCGGGCTTTTCCAATAGTGATGCTCCATTAGGGCCCAGCTCTGCTCTTACCACGGGCAATGCCAAAGTCTCATTGACTTCGCGGGGGCAAGCCCTTAATGGCCTGGGAAGATAAGACTTTTTTCCTTTTTTTTTTTTTTTTTTTTTTTTGTGTCACTCAAAACTGTGGCCACTTAGTATTGCTGGTCCAAAAGCTGCAAGAGGCCGTCCTGCAAAAGCAAAGAAGAGCTGTTAAAGCTCAAAGAACACAGAGGAGGCATTCTTGTGGAGGTCATGAGCCTGTGCACAGCTGCTGTGGCAGTGCCATGTGCCCTATGCAGTCCTGGGCAAAACTTGGACAAAACCAAGCTGTTTGAAACCTAACATGTTTGTTCAGAAGCACAGACATTTCCAGCACCATTTCCTAATCATGGAAATCCAGACCTATTTTCTCCTCAATTGAGATTATTGTTGTGTTTCTTAAAAATATTTTTAGTTGCAGTGTGTATCAAAATGTTTTGCTGAGCAAATTTTGTGTGAGTTGAAAGGTGCCAATGATGATTTCTTTTCAAAAGGGTTGTCCAAAAGTGTCACCAAAAATAAAACATGAAACAAGTTTCTCAAGTGTCATTTCAAACAAAAACATTCATTTGAGAGCTGGCAAGAGTGACACGAGTGTGTTTAGTCGTCATGGGGTAGAGGAACTGAACCAGTGCCTGGATCTTATTCATAGGGAAAAAGTCCTTCCTCTCTCCATTATCTTTCTGTTATTTGAGTAGCTTTCAATAATGAGCCAAGTAAGATGTTCAGAAGTAAGACAGGAAAGAAATATAGATTGTGGTTGAATGAACAAAGAATCAGTGTCTTCCTCCTGAAAAGCAAGCTGCCAGTCCCTCGTGATTAGAGGCAGGTCCTAGGGAAGCAGTGCCTCCATCAGATCCTGGAGGAGAAAAGGACCCCAGGGACATCATGCCCTCTCCTGCATTACAGGTATCTTTTCTGGAGAGCACAGTGCAAGGAGGTATCACCCACCTGATGCTCCACACACTGTGTGCAAAAGGTAAAACACCTGATGTGTTTACAGTTATGAAACACATACTGGCCTGGACAGCTGATTTGCAGAATCCTTAAAAATGTCAAGCCTTCTGTGTAGCAATCAGTTTTCCCAGATGGATTCTCCTGGTGGCCTTTCACAGGCTGCATAAAAGAGTTCCCAGCCCACAGCCAGAGAGGCACTTGTTGAACTTGCTGCTGTGTGGCATTTTTGTGAATGTGCTTGGGTGTTTGTGGGATGAAGTTGTGGTGTAGGATGGACTATGCCCCCACGTGTGGCATGCACATGTAGGCACCTGCAGTGTGTACTTGGGCACGAGTCCTCTGGGATTCCAGTGTGCAGGTGCAGAAGCACCTGTGCAGAAGGATGTCCTGCCGCTGTGTACCAGCAAACCCTGTGGGCACACGTGCAGCTTGCAGGAACTGACACTGCAGTGGCTGCATCATGTTGTTGGAGGGGCTGTGTGTGGCACCAGCAGCACAGCTGCACGAGGAGTGTCTGGTAGGCAGAAATTTGCTCACCACCTCTGTTTTCCTGCACTGGCTGCTCCTCTCCTTCCCTCTGCCCTCTCCCCTCAACCCCCTTCTCTCTCCCCTCTCTAATGATCTGACAGCATTGAAAGCTTTCTTGCAATTTTATTATGAGCAGCAGGGGTTTAGCTGGGTATTCTTCAATGCCTCACTGTCTTCTCCACCGTGATGCCAAACATGACATGAAAACATCCAGCAGGTTCAGACATATGGAGGGGGCTGGAGCCAGTATGGCTGAATGACATTTGTTCCCTCAGACTGATTGCAATCTTGTCCCATTTTTCCCACAAGAGGCCCGCAGGTAAAGGGAGGGGTGGCAGTGCTGACCTGTGTGCTGCTCCAACCACTCCAGCTGTGCATGCCCACGGTCCTGGTGCACCACCCCTGCCCGGCATCTCTGCACACTCGCTCCTTGGTGATTGATGGGTCTCCCAAGAGCCAAGGGGACACTTCACCCCCACCAAGCACTGCCACCTGCCTCCAAAGGATGCTGTACATCAGTGAGGGGGTGCCCAGCCATGAGGATTCCCCCTCTCCTGGAGGCCACCACCCCAGCCTGTGTCCTGAATGCCCGCGCGTCCTCGCACGCAAAGTCCTTCTCTCTCGGTCCATTAGTTTGTTTCCATGGCCAGTGGCAGGCACACGACTCTGAAAGCTGTATTAAAAGCCAGGTCAATACCAGCCCCTGCTTAATCCCCCAGGGGAAAATGAGTAAATAATGAAAGGAGGGGGTGAATTCATTTCCTAAACCAGCAAACTCTTGAATTTAGTGCTGAGAGAGGCACCCCAGTTGGTAGCAGTGGAGCTCTGAGCAGAGGCAGCTCTGCCTCAGCACCAGCAGAACCAGGAGGGATGGGGGCCATTCAAAATCCAGTGAATCCATCCTTTCAGGGAAGGCTTTGAGGCAAACTGCTCTGGCAGATGGGCTCTGGAGCCGAGGATCACTACAGCAGCAAGGTAGAGGCTGAGGTGCTCAATGCCTTTTTTGCCTCATCTTTCCCAGTGAGACCAGTGCCCTGCTTTCACTGTGAAAGGGTGCTCAGTGCCCTGAGTTGGAAGACAGGGAACATAACGAAGCCCCATAATGCAGGAGGGAATGCTCAGTGACCTCCTACACCCCTTAGACACTCCCAAGTCTGCAGGGCTGGATGGGATCCACCCAAGGGCACTGAGAAAGCAGACAGAAGAGCTCGCCAAGCCACTTTCCATCATTTAGCAGCAGTCCTGGCTAGCCAGAGAAGTCCCAGGTGATTGGAGGTTAGCCATTGTGATACCCATCTACAAAAAGGGCTGGAAGGAGGATCTGAGAACTACAGGCCCGTCAACCTGACCTCAGTGCCAGGAAAGGTGATGGAACATTTCACCTTGCCATCATACAGAACATGTGGCACAACCTGGGAATCAGGCCCAGCCAGCAGGGGTTTGGGAAAGTCAGATCCTGCTTGACCAGCCTGATCTCTTATGAAAAAGTGACCTGCTTAGTGGATGTGGGCAAGGCTGTGGATGATGTCTACCTGTACTTCAGTAAAGCCTTTGACACTGTCTCCCCAAGCATTTGTCCTGGAGAAATTGGCTGCCTGGGAAAATAGAATGGGTGCACCGTTCATTGGGTAGAAAACTGGCTTCATGGCTGGGCCCAGAGGGTGTTGGGGAATGGAATTATTCTGGGAATGGAATTATTCCAGTGAATGGAGCGCACCCAGGCAGGACAGCTGCTCCCCCACAAAACCTACATCCTAAGATGAGAAATGACCATGTCTGGGCCTAGACACATCTTGTGAGTCTATTTGTGCTCTTTCTCAAATGCACTTCCATATAACCTCACTTTCTCTTCCTCTTTTCCCCTTACTTCTTTACCATCTGCCCACTGTGTCTGCTTCTTCCTCTCAGTCCTGCTATTTCTTTCCTTGCCCTTCTGCTTCTTCCCCTCTTCCTTTTGCTTCTTGAACCAAGTCCAAGTTGATACTGAGATGCTTTTTTCTGCTTTGTAGGTCAGCGATTAGGTGGGACATAACTTCTTCAGCTATTCCCCACCACAGCCCTGCTACTGGGTGCCCAAAGCAGCTTCCTGAGCTCCCTGTTTGTTTTTCTGTCCTCATATCATCTGCAGTTTTGAAGGGGTGATTCTGCTGCTCCTGAAGGAAAATGCTCATCACGTTTTCACCTCTTTTGTAAAATGACAACAAAGTGATATTACACTAGCTTTGGTTGATTTCCTCCCTCATTCTCCCTTCACCTGCCTCTAGCACAAAGAGACGCTTTGGGTTTTTTCATGGGGTTTTTGAATCTAGAGCAATGTCTTGCACATCTCTGCCTCTTCATATGTATATTTCTTCACATCTATAACTCTTCCCTGGGGAAAACTCTCGCCATCTCCAAAGCAAACAGTATTGCTTGGCCCGTCCTACCGGTAATTTTAATGCAGATTATTCCCTCCATACACACATTTGTAAGACCTTCTCCCTGAGCAAATTCTCTGAGCCTCTTGTTATAGGTCTTTACCAGAGAGGCCCAGAACAAGAGAGCCCTCGTGGTGGAGCTTCCAGGGTCCAATGCCATACAAATAGCAAACACCAGCCCTAATCACCCTCATCACTCTCTATACCAGGCTACAGCCTTGGAGTCTGTCCTTTGCTTCCAAACCTCCCCTTGGGATATTAGACTTTATTAAAAATAAATAGTTACAAATTCTGTTTTACAGCTGATGGCATCAGGGGGAAGAATGGAGGAGGCAAAAGGAGCTAGTGGAGGGTCTGCTGTCCAGTCAGGTCACCTGTCTGTCATCCCGGCTGTGCCGTGCCAGGGAGCAGTCTGAGTGTGGTAAGCACAGGGCCGTGCCTCCTCTGCCAGTATCTCAGGAGAGGAGCAGGACATTTTTTTCAAGAGGACTGGGAGAACTGGATCTGAGTCCATGGAGCCGAGCTGCTTCTGGAGGTGACAGACACCAAAAGCCAAGGAGAGTGCAGAGCAGCCTATGTAGAATGTCCTTGTCTCCTAGCTTGGCATTTGCCGCGGAAGAATATCGATTTCAGTTCTCCTTCTCTTCTATATACAGAATCATGTGCAACAAGCAACAAACATGCAAGTAAACTCCTCCCTTGAGATCCTTCCCCACTCCCTCCAAGAGTCCCAAACTTTCCCTTCTATCCTCATCTGTGCTTAGGTGTCGCTCGTCTCCCGGTGTTGGCGATGACCCTTGACAGCCATGGGGCCTGCCCACAGTGAGAGGTGACAGCAAGTCTGCTGTTGCCTCAGCAGCAGAAACACTTCTGTGAGTCCCAGTCTGTCCACTGAAGGCAGGGACTCCTGTCACCTCTCCAGAGACAAGAAACCAGGCCTGCTGCCCTCCTGTCTCTGGGCAGGAGAGGGGTTCTAGCCCACGCTGCATACCCAGAGAGAGCAGTGTATGCTCACTCCTCTCCCAGGCATTACGGCCTCATGAGAAAGGGAGTATATCCGAGCAGCTCCAGGCCTTGGTGTATTTGGGGGTTGAGAGGCAATCATGGGAGGCATTATTTGGTGGTGAAGGGACTTATCCAGTGTATGGGTACGGAACAGAGGAGACTGTGGGCAAAGGGTGCAGAACGGGGAGGCTGGAGGAGTTAGATGGCTGACTCCCTGCGGTATGAGATTGTATCTAGAGGCAGAGTTGCCTGGAGCCGCTCCAGGTCCAGGTGGCTTCCAAAATCCATCATCTGGATGATACCTCCCTCCTCCTTGGTGTTGCCCCCTAACACTACACCCACTTCATCATCATCTTCATCTTCATCTTGACTGACAAGTGCCAGCTCATTCTCGTAGCAGAAGGCACTGGGAGGTGGTGGAGAAGGTAGGATGGTCATCTTGCTTTCTTGCAGCTCCCGGGCTGAGCAGCAAGGTGTGCCAGCTACCTCGTATGTCTTGTGAAAGCGCGAGTAATCCACTTTGTAGTGGTTCTTCTCCTCAAACACAACTGGTTCAAAGCGATGACCCCAAAGGATTTCGCTGGCAAGGTAAGAGCTTCGTGCCTGTGTGGTCATGGCTGTGGCTTCCACCATCCCCTCCAGAATAACCACAATCTCAAAATTCTCCGTCTCCAGCTCTTCCTTGCCAATCCCATAGAGGGGGCTCTCCTCATCAATCTCATGAACGATAATAATGGGTGAGACCAAAAATATACGATCCAGACCCACATCATAGCCCACATTTAGGTCCCGCTGGTCCAGGGGGAGGTACTCCCCTTCCTCCGTCATGTAGGGCTTGATGAGCTGGGCTCGGACATGGGCCTCCACAATGTGACTCCTCCTCAGGTTGCCCACCCTCCACATGAGACACAGTTTGCCATCCCGCACGGAGATGACGGCGTGGTGGCTGAAGAGGAGGGTCTGGGCCCGCTTCTTGGGCCTCGCCATCTTGGCCATGATGGTGCCAATCATGAAGGAGTCAATCACGCAGCCCACGATGGACTGCACCACAACTGCCATGATAGCCAGCGGGCACTCCTCAGTCACGCAGCGGAAGCCGTACCCGATGGTTGTCTGTGTCTCCACTGAGAAAAGAAAAGCCCCCAGGAAGCTGTTCACGTGCATGATGCAGGGCTTGAGGAGAGAGGGACTCCCTGCCGCTGCCGGTGCATTGAGGTCGCCATGGAAGAAGGCGATGCACCAGAAGAGGAAGCCGAAGAAGAGCCAGGAGACCAGGAAGGCGGCAGAGAAGATCATCAGCATGTACCGCCAGCGCGTGTCCACACAGGTGGTGAAGATGTCGGCCATGTAGCGCTGGGATTTGTTGCTCAGGTTGGCAAAGTAAACGTTGCACTGGCCGTTCTTCTTCACAAAACGGTTGCGGTGCTTCCGCCGGGGAGCATGGCCCTTCCCGTTCCGGCTGTGCCCGTTCATGCTGCCCAGCGTGGAGACCTTGTGCCCATCCTCCTCGGTGGAGACAATGCTGTACCTGGGAACAGAAGAAACGGGCACCTCCATCAGGAATACGTGGACGGTAACAGCACCACCGAGACAGAGAGGGCAGGAGGTGTGGGTGGTTCTCAGGGGAGCAGTACTGTCCCGTTGGATCTCACAACAGCACGTGTCAGTGATTACTGCACCATGGTGCCAACCTGACCAAGCTGGGGGACACCAGCTGCAATGGTGTTGGTGCCTGGAGGTTGCATCTAGCAAAGTCCTGACAGGGCAGCAAAGCAGCAGCAGCTTGTAGCTCTGTGGTACCTTCCAGCCTTTATGGTGGGGAGAGATACAAGGCTTTGAAACCTGACAGCAGCTGGGACAGCCGGGAAGCCTGGGAGCAAGCACCCACAGACTGGCCACATTTTGGCCCTCATATAATACAAGGCTGGGAGTTTCTATTTTCTCCTCTGCTCTGCTCACTGATTTCATGGTGTGTGGTGACAATGTTTATACACTTCCTGCCTCAGGACAATTCTGTTGCCACAGCAACATGTGTGTCTTCCATCATCCCTTATCCAAAGCCAAAGGTGTAATTTGGAAATCAACAGCCAAAGCACTGGCAGTTTCCTTGGCAGAAGCTGCACACACACTTTCTGGGAGACCTTTCCCCCTCTGGCCCTCTCCCTCATGGTTGGCTCTGACACTGTCCCTCATGTGATCCAGTGACACTTGCAGACACTCCTGAAAGATGTGATGATAGATGGTGCTCTGACCACCGAGGAAACCAAGAGAGCACACTGAAGCACAAAGGCAGCTCTGCCTTCATGCCTGACCAGCTGCAGCCTCACAGGACCCTGGGAATCTCTCCCTCCCACCTTGTGGTGCTGACATGTCAGCTGGAGTCTTCCAGAGTGGGCCTCCACCTCATGGCAAGGACAGCACTGGAGTTGTGATTCCTGGGAACATGTGGCTTCTGCAGTGCTGCTGGAATCTGTAATTTCTGGTCCAGCACCATGCAGTGCTTTGCTTCTCCTCCATGGTATTCCTCCAAGCACTACCCCTACATATGGCATGTTTTGGGTTGAGGGAGGAGAGAGGAGTCATTCCTTGGAATAGAAAAGCCACTGACAGGTAATTTGAGAAGAATACATCAAAAGGCAATCTGAATTTAGGGTCTGAGGGCCAGATGAGGAGGACTGGATCACTCGGGGCAGCAGCAGGTCTCGAGAGGAGGGTTACTCACCGATTGACTCGGACGCTGCCCATGGCTCGCTCGGTCATCAGGTGTCAGGGGGCCGTGGGAGCTGCCAGGGCGTGGGAACTCATGCAGCAGCACTCACGTGGGACTGGGCAGCTCCAGGTTTCACCTCTGGCGAGCTGGGACCAGTGCTGCCATTGCGATTGCTTCTGGGCACACACCTGGCAGAGAAGGACAAAGCAAAACCTGGTCAGATCCCCTCTGGCAGCAGCTATCAGAGCGGCTGGCACAGGGCTCCCAACCTTTTGCTTAGGGTGAGTTGGGAGGTGTCACCTGCTGCAGCCTGGCTCAGGCAGGTGAGGAAATGGTGGGTGCAGACCGGGTGCACACCCTGCAGGTGAGGAGCTGATGGGGGCAGACCGGGTGCACACCCCGCAGGTGAGGAGATGATGGGTGCAGACTGGGTGCACGGCCCGCAGGTGAGGAGATGCTGGGTGCAGACTGGGTGCACATCCTGCAGGTGAGGAGATGCTGGGTGCAGACTGGGTGCACGGCCCGCAGACCCCGCGCTCCCCAGCAGAGGAGCAGGGCTGGCCGGTCACCGCTCTCTGGACCAAGGGCACAGCAGCTGAGCCACTATATTAATATCAGAGCTTACACGGGGGAGAGAGCTCAGCCAGGCTAAATACCTCTCACACAAGGACTAACAAAGCACAGGAATGCACAGCAGCCCTCAGGGATCCCCGTCAGCCCAGCCTAACTCTGAGGGTTTTTTGTCCCAGGGTGTGCAGAACACCCTATTTCAAATAAAAGAAGGAAAGCAATGGGTAGAGCCCAAAAGAACTGATGGAAAAGAAGGGCTCAGGGGTAGCCAAAGAGAAGCCAGTTAGAGGAAACAAACCTTGTGACATGCCCTGTGTACAGCATCCAAGGAGCAGCTCAGCAGCAGGGTCCTGGGAGGATGTCCAGCAGATGTCCCAACCCAGTCCTCCCAGAACGGAAGGATGGGGAAGCCAAAGACTCAAGAGCCGACCTATTCCACCTGCCCAGAACTGCTGGGAAGAGAAATGCACTGAGGGGGTAATGACTCACAGATTAGGAAGGGCTTTGTACACCCATGCTAATCCTGCACTGTAGCCTTTGGATTACAGCAGCCAGTGCTGCGTGTGGATGCAGACAGAACCAGCTAATCTATTTCCTCCCAGCCTCTCCAATGAACAGCCGCTGGTTGCCAGATATGGGAAAAAATACAAGGATTTTGGGATCAAATGTAAGGCTTAGAGCAGCTTGCAAGTGGTTGTGCACAGACAGGAGACAGGAACAACAAATGATGTTGCCTAGAATGGAAAAGCTGGTGAGAACCATCCTTGTCCCATCATTAGCGCCCCAGAATGGGGTGCATGTGGCCAGAGGTGCCCACCAGCTTTCCCCAGGTAGGACCAGACACTGGAAAGCAGCAAGAAGGGAGCTCCAGACATCACCTCTGATGGGATGACGACTACTCAGTTACTGAGGCAGTTAAAGCTCTGCAGCAATGCAAACATGGGTGTTCAGAGCATGGCTATTATAAGACCAGGAGAAGAAAACAACCTTGTAATTCACAACTCACCATACAGAGACAAAAGTGAACAGCTGCCCAGAAATCCCCACCAGAAAAAAGTACTTTTACACTGAACTCTGCCAGCTCCCACCACTTCACTGCCCTACAACATCCAAGTCTTCATGAAGTTGGTTTGGCCAGGGATTTTTGCTGTGCAGATGGGTAAACCTATAGCAGACCCCGGGGCTGGTAACCTAAGATAATCAGAAATGTTGATGTGATGAAGAGAGGTCACTACATACCCACAGATTGTCCTGCTGGGATAAAGCTGACCAGAGCCATTGCATGTTGAGTTCAGACTGCGGGGTCCCACATGACTTTGGGAGGTGGCAAAGGTGGCAGTTTAGGTACAACCCTCTGTGCCAGCCCTAGCCAGGAGAGGAAAAGCATCCTCTTCAACCGGCATCATTCTCAGCCAGCCTGGATATGCCAAGCTCATCCTTATCCTGCACTGACCCGGATAACACAGGGAGGGCCCTGTCACAGCTCACACATATGAGTAATTCACAATTTCCTGGAAGTTTCTACAACCAACAACTCTCTCTCTCCAGCTGCAGAAACAGGTGCACCATTTCTAGAGACTTTGGATTTCTGGCCCAGGCAGCAGACAGCTCCAAAAGAAAGGGAGGAGGACCTAAGGTGCTTTGTGAAACCGTGTGCAGCAACACCTGGATCTCTGCTCCTCACCTTTTTCCCCTTCCCAAGAAGGGACGAAGGAAGAAGATGAAATACAAGGGCTTTGTTCCTCTCCAGTTCAGGCTGGTACAGCTATGGGATGGGATGAGCGCACTGTGTAAGAGCACTGCATCCTGTGGTGCTGTGCTTCCTCCTGGCTCCCACATGGAAGCTCATGTCAGCCGGAGCTGTGGCAGAGCCTCTTGCACAGAGTCCACCATGGCTGGACTGCGGCTCAGAGCCTGGGCAGCCTTTGCTGCTGGCTCCACAGTGCCCGAACAGAGCATCAGCAGCTAAAGTCACATCACTACCTGCAACTGGTACCTAATCACAAGGAAAGTATTTCCACAAAGGAGTCTGAGCACACACATTTGAGAGTGGGAAAGAAAATGCTTTTATTTGCAGTAAATGTTTACAAGTGGGAGAGCAATGGCCTCGGACCGTGCACGGATCCACGGAACTCACACAGAACTGCACTCATAGATCTTTCTCTGCTTAAAATTTGAGAATTTTTCTGGTGGATTCAAGGACCTCAGTAACAATGGGCAGTATTTCTGAGGCAGCAACTGTCTGAGCGAGGCATCTTTGCCCATTATGAGCTTGTGGAAGTTTTGCCTGGTGAAGTCTAAATTGTGCTTCACTGCTTCCAGGCCAATCTGTTCTCAGGTTTTCATTCCCCAGCTTGCATCTCTCCAGCTGTCCTTGGAGAATAAAGATCTTCTGCTTCAGCCTCTCCATGTTTGTTTCGGCATTCAGAGCCCGCTGGGTCATTATCTGAAGATGACACTCAGTCTCCTGGACTATGGACTGGAGCTCTTGGACTTCCCTCTCTCGCTCAGCCTGGCTGGTCTTCAGCTGATCCTGCAGGCTCGCCACCATGCACACCTGTCTCTTCAAGTTGTTCTGGAAGGTCTGAAACATTCTCCTGACCATGGCATTGTCCTTCCTGAGCGCAGCATTCTCGCCCCCGAGCCTGTCGTACTGTTCCCTGAGCACGTCATATTCCTCCCTGAGCACGAGGTCCTCCCCCATGAACACGTCCCTGTCCTTCTTGAGCTCTTTGAACGCCTGCCTGAGTGTAAAGTTCTCCGCTGCCAGCGCCATGTTCACGTTCCTGAGCATTTCGTTCTCCGACCTGAGCATGCTGTTCTCCTGCCACAGCGAGTCATAGGCTGGCTGCAGGGACAGGGACTCTCTGTCCTCACTGTCCTCGCCGTCCTCCTCGCGCAGCACGTGGGGCTCCGCTCCCGTGGTGCTCTCTGGGTGTCCCACATAGTGGTCTCTGGCATGGGCCTGTGTGGCAGTGGCCTCTGTCCCCAAGTGCTGGCCGGAGCTGTGCTGGAAAGAGTCATGGAAGCCACTTGGTGCTGCACCAGCCTTTTGGGGGGCAGGCAACCTCTGACGCCCGGGAAGGTGGTAGGTCGGGCTGGGCTGCTCATCTCCATCATCCAAGCTGTCAGACATTCCCATGTCTTTGCAAAATGGCTCCTGAAACTCCTGGTCTTCCTTCTCAAGCTCCAGTGCATGCTTGGCCAACCCCGCCTGTTTATCCTTCACCTTGTAAGAGTCCTGAATAGCTATGAAAAATGTGGGTTCTCCCAGATCCGCTGTCTTATTTTCATCTGTGCTGTCGCTGCTCTTGCACAAGGGCGAAGGAACACCAGAATGGCAGGAGTTCCCTGATTCTTCACTGTCTTCATCACCACCATCATTGTCATCATCACCTTGCAAGCCTTGAGATTCTGGGTAGACCATCATCATTAGCCCAAAGATGCGAAACGGCTGTGACATTTTTCAGGATGCTCTCAGCTGCAGTAAGCAGGAGAATCCAAGTTGTGTTCCTGGAGTGCAGGCCATGCAGGCTGTTGACACTGACAAGCAGTGTGCCACTTTCTGCAGCTTCAGCAATGCTTGTTGGGGCCACCAAAATCCCTCTGTTCAGAACACCAGGATGTTCAGGAGGGAGAGGAGAACCACAAACCTCTGCATCCTGGCTCTGGGGATACCTGGAACCACCAACATTCCAAGGTCTGTGATGTCATCAAGTTCCATGTGCGCTGTCAGAAGCAGGGGAGGGGGAGGAAGCAATCAGCTGCTGTCCTGATTCTGTCTAGGACTGCGTTAATTTTCTTCATAGTAGCCAGCAGCACAGTGTTGGATTTAGTGTAAGAACAGTGCTGATAACACAGACTTGTCAGAGCTGTTGTTAAGTAGTGGCCTACTCCAAGACAAGGACTTTGCTGTTGCTCATGTTCTGCTGCTGAGGGGCTGCACAGGAATCCAGGAGGGAGCATGGCCAGAACAGCTGGTCCAAACTAGCCAAAGGGATATTCCATGCCACAGAACTTCATGCCCAGAATATAACTGGGGGATTTAACTGGAAGGGGCTGATGAATGCCTGGGGACGTGCTGGGCATCAGTCACTAGGTGGTGAGTAATGGAGTTGTGCATCACTTGTTTCTCTTGGGTCCTGTTATCCTCTCTCTCTGTGCTTATTATTACTATTACTGTTAATATTATTGTTGATAATAATATTAATATCATTAACATATTTATTATTGTTATATTTTGGTTTGATTATCAAATTGTTCTTATTTCAACCCACAAAGTTTACCTTTTCTTTTCGATTCCCCTCCCCACTGTGTTTGGGGGCAGTGAGAGGGAGGGGCTGAGTTATAGTTAAGTCACCTGCTGGGGTGAGACCACAACAGCTGCAAAAGGTGTTTTTGGCAGCATGAGGATAAGCTGTCCTCCTGGTGTGGAGCTGACCCCAGCTTGGGGATGCTGCTGGTGGGCAGAGAGCAGCTCAGGAAGCCACCGGAGACCTGCAGCGTAAAGGAGGGACAGGGACGATCCAGGCCGGGCGGGCAGCATGGCTCAGAGGGGACAGCCCTGTCCCGCAGGGTGCTGAGACCTCTCCACCAGCCAGGCCGAGCCACTGGCACTTGGGAGGGGCTCACCCTGGTCGGAGGCAGGGGACATCACCAGCGCTTTGGCCACAGGCATCGCTCTAAGCTGAGCGGCCAGCGGAGGGTCCACGCTGTGGTGCTGCCAATCTGATTCATCCCTGCTGCCAGCTGGCACAGGGAAGTGTTAGTAATACCCAGTGCCACAAACTCAGAGCGGCACGAGCCAGGAGACGAACAAAAATAAACACGTTTCCCACTTCCACCCCAACACACCCCCACAGCGCGTGGTGCCGCCATGGGAAGGACAGACAGGCAGGCAAGAAATGCCTGGGCTGGGGACTGCTGCCATATTGGGTCACTGTCCCTCCTCAGCAGCTGGAGGGCCGGGGCCACCACTCACATCCCTGCTGGCAAAATCAATGCCACCAACTTGGCAAGGCCTGGGGGCTTACTGGGAGCCCAAACCCTATGCAAACGTAGTTCAAATGGCTGTGAAAAGGTCCCATTGCAACTTGGAAACCTGAAACACAAATGGAATGAAAGGGGAAGGCTCAGAGGTGTCTCCAGCAGAAGGGGATTATATTCATATCCTGACCAGGCAGCTGCCTGTCACATGGACAAGGGGGAGGAAAGCCTGGCTGAGGACAGAGACACGAATCCAGAGCATGCCTGAGGGCATTTCTTGGAGCGTGCTCTGCCTCCTGAGACCCTTCCCCATGTGAAGGAGGAAGCTGCAGAGTCAGTGGCAACTCCTATGGAGTGGTATGAAACCCAGCTGGAGGGTACAGCAAGGATTGATGCTGGGCTGGAGGCTGCAGCCTGGACAGAAGCCTCTCCTCCCTCCTGTCCTGGGTGCACATGAACACCCACGAGTTCATGGCCTGCAGAAGCCCCTCAGCACCTTTGAAAGCTGCTGCAGCCAGCATGGATGTCATAGCCACTGCCTCACAGCATTGAAACAGCCCCCCAGATGGGTCTCCAGGGGCCAGCAGCTGCCTCCAGCCCCAAAGCATGTGCTACCCTTCCCTCTTTCCCAACACGTCCTGTGTCTGAGATTGAGCAATGCCAGGGACAGCACCACGGTGCTGCAGTCATCTCCTCCTTCCCGTGTGACACCGTGCTCCAGCAGCACAAGCCATCACACCAGCCCACGCTGCCACCCCAGTTCTGCTCTGGCCCTGAGCAGGCACGTGGGGCTGCACTGCTGCTGTCCCTTTCCAAGGCATCTGCAGGATAATGAGGTCAAGGTGCTTGGTGCCGGGGCAATACCTCCATCGCTCCATCCCCTGTACACAGTGCAGTGCCTCACACGTCCCAGTCTTTCTCCAGCCCCTCCAGAGTAGATCATATATTGTCAATCCTTCTTTAAATTTGCAATGGAAGAGTCTCATGAAACAGAACAGAAAAGTCCACGCTAAAGCACTCCCCCACTTCTCTTTTTATAACAACCATATCTGGTGCTCTGGGACATACACTGTGAGCGACAACGATGGAAAAATCCCAGGGTATTTTTACACTCTTAGTCTTTGCTTTATCTGGAGTTGTCTGGCAAATGCTTCTCTCCTGTCTGTGGTCAATACCGCAGCCGCTGGTTGCACTCCGCTTTGTGCCTTTGTCCCTGCTGCCTCCTGGCTCGGGAGCAGCATCCACAGCCCAGCCTGCCAGCTCGGCACGGTGACAGCACGGCAGACGAACTTCTCGCCTCTTGGGGAGTCAGGGCGGAAACACCCGCAGCTGAGGAGGGACCTCTCTGCCTTTTGCAGAGCCATGCAGACCCGCAGCATTCAGTGCGCCCTCTCCATCCTCTTTGTAACTCCATCTCTCCTCCTATTCCTCACAAATATTCCCAGGGTTGGTGCTGGGGCTCACGGGGCAGCTCTGTGCCGTGGGGGGCTGTCCTGCCACAAGAGCCAGTGGCCGAGCTCTCTGCTCCGTGCCGGCAGGGCAGGCTGCCAGGCGCTGCTCGGGCACACGCGAAGGCACAGTCACCGTGCAGGAGAGTTTTACCATATTAAAAAGGCAACTGACATATGGAAGGTGAGGGGAGGAAGCTGTAATCAACTCTATACCATTTTTATATACACACTTCTGCCTTTTCGTTCAATAATTATAAATAGATCAGGTGCCAACAGTCCCCATCTGCCCCTCGAGGCATGATCCGCTGACCAGTTTCCCTCTCCAAAAGAGGATTTTATTCATGTGCCTCTGCCCGGTTTATATTTTGGAGTGGAGTGAGAAGGGGGGATATTTTTTCCCCCTGTGAAGCTCTGGAGCCTGAGGATGGGTAATATGAAAACAAAACAAAATGATTTGAAGTTAAACCATCTCAGTGTGTGACTCAGAGCTATTCATAGCTCCCTGAAGCCAGCTGCAGCAACGGAGCCAGAAGGATTCTGCCCGTATTATTATTCCAATTACCATCTGAATTAAAAGTTTGAGCAGTGATCAGCCCACATGCTGATGGGAGGGGGAGAGAAGAAAGCGAAGAGAGAAGGAGAGAAAGAGTGAGAGGGAGAAAAAACAGATAAAAATGGGAACCACACAAAGGTCCCCAGGATGACAAAGTCAGGAAGAGGCACAGAAAGGTGACAGCATCACCTCCCGCCTGCTCCCACACCGCCCCAGCGATCCCTGCTGAGGCTGCACCGTCCAGACAATGGCGCTGCGAGAACAGCTGCCTACTCCCCAGGATCTCAGACTAGGTGGGGGATACCCATGGTGGGGTTGGTGGGACTGGCACCGGCATTCACCCACTCCTCTCTGGCCAAAATGGGGCTGGGGGAACATGACACGGGGGCTGGACTGAGCAGGATTGTAAGAAGAGGATGCTGCTGGAGTGGCAGCTGGGGAGAAGCCCCTGCTTTTTCTTGCTGAGTGAGGAAGGTGGGTGTTATTCTCTGTAGCTGGCATCACAGGAGAAATTAAATGCTCAGAAGGGCCCTGGCCTTCCCTGGGTAGTGTTCTTGGCCAAAAAGAAACCGAGCTTTTGTAGCAACCAGGGTGCAGACTGCATCCCACCTGCTCCCGAGGAAATACAGGGGCTGACATACCCCCAGCACCCTGCTGCCAAAACTAGACCCCAAAGGATTGGTGCAAAACCTGCAAGAGCTGAAAAACTGAAGGCTCTGGGGTGTCCCTGAGGTCCTCACATCCCAGGCAGATGCAGTGCACTCAGGTCACCTCCTCCAGCTTCCCAGCACAAGTGCACAGTGCAAAGCGTGTCTTCACTAATCTCCGCATCCCTGGAACTCCCCTCACTGGGTGTCCTGCCTTGTGGGAGCCCTGATGTAAAGCCATTCCCAGCAGCATCCCTTCAGCATCTCTTCAGCACAAAGTGCCTGGCCGTGTGGGATGTCTTGATGGCTTTTGGCTACTCAGGGGACAAGGATAATTATTGGTGTGCAGGAAAATGGGGGTAAGAGTGGCTTACATCATCTGCCTGCCTGCTGCAGTTGTGGTCTTGACAGGGCAGGGATGGACTGCCAGTGACTCTGCCAAGCACTCAGCAAGGCAGGTGCCTGCAAATAGTTTATGAATGATGATAACAGCAAACGACAAGCAGGGCAAAGCCTGCTCTGCACCGAGCCCCCGATCGAGAGAGGCTGCAGCCGCTTCTCTGCACCCAGCTGCTGCACGACACCTGAGTTTCCAGCCTGGCCCGGCTGCTAAGCACTAACCCATCAGTGACAGGGGAAAAAAAAAAATCTCCCTTCACCCCCCTTGTCACTAGGCTAGCAGAGAGCTGAGCAGAGCTACGAGCCTCCTGAAAGGGCCCCAGCTGCTCCCCTTTCAGCCATGCCTGCTAGGCATCAGAAACGGAGCACAGGGAGCATCCCAGGTAAGCTGCAAAACCGCATTCCTGCAGAGAGGGATCAAGTATTTCACTACAGGTTCGCTGACTTGTGCTGCTGAGGCTTGATCCGTCAGGTTTAACAAGCACCTCTGGAAGGTGTCAAGCCTAAGTGCTGCCCAACTCACGCAGTACGGAGTACCTTGCCCGCTCCTTCCCTCCCCCCAGCTCTCCGGCAGGGAGGGGCTGCCATCGCGGGCAGGGTCGGGCCGGGGGAGAGCAGTGCGGCGCGGGACACGGCGGCTGCATCTGCACACTGCCAGGACAGCGATATCCCCCCCGCCATCGCTACGGGTGGCTGTCATACCCCTGCTCCTCCGGGCTGCGACAGCCGCTCCCGCCGGGATCCTGCCTGCTCACCTGCCTGTCGCCTGCTGGCGCTCGCTGCTGCCCGCAACCTCTGCCTGCTCACCTCCGCCCAGACACGAGGCTGTTTCTTGGTGCTGGGAACAACGGGAACAGGAGAGGAGAGGAGTTCTGGGGCCGCTGTCTCTGGTCCCGTGGCAGGCACCGCCTCTTCATAATGCCATCGAGCTTTTCGGAGGGGCGAAGCGCCGGTCTGCCCAGCCTCTGGGATCCCCGGTGCCCTTCAGCCCCCGCTCTCACCGGGCGGCTGGCGGGGCCGATCTATACAGCTCTCTCGGGGCTTCACCCTCCTCTAGAGCAGAGTCACTTTCGACATCCACCTGCTCTAAGACTCCTTTCAGCTGGTCAGTCTGCGCGGGTGCTTCAGCAGGCTGCCCGCAGAAAGGGAGCCGGCGAGAGGAGAGGGGAGAGCCAAACTGAAGGCAGGGAAAGGAGAGCAGGCAGCAGAGAGGCAGCTGGGACAAGGCCAGCAGCTCTTTGTACCAATGCTGGTACCGCTTGCCAGGGAGGGAAGGAGGTGGGGAGATGTGTCAGGGTCGTTTCTCTGAGCCTTTTGCAGGGGACAGAATGGGGGACGCTGCTTCCCTCATTATGGAACGGCACCAGGCTCCCTCTGAAGTGTTTCAGGAGAAATGTTGCCATAGAAATAAAGCAGCCGTCCAGATTGTGAGGGGCAGACCCACTGCCATGGTGCCAGGGGCGTGGGCAGAGTGGCGGCAGGAGCCCCTGGCAGGCGGCGTGGGGAGGTGCCGGGCTGGAGGGCGCCTTTTTCTCCACCCTCCAGCCTCTGATTTCCAGGGAGAGCAGCAGTGGGGCTGCTGTGCCAGCATGGCTGGTGCCAGGAGATGGTGGGCATCTCCTCCCCAGATAAGCCAGTGGGTGAATGCCGGAACTGTCCCTGAAGCAAGCTGCCTGCTGCCAGGCTCCCAGGAGGACAGGCATGGAGGCACATGGATCTCTGGGGCCACGGGAACAGGGTCTTATTGCATCCAGCTCCCACCCCTCAGCAGCCGGCACCACTGCACCACCTTCACTGCTGCAGAACGAGCCTCAGAGGTCTGAGGGCGAGAACCAGCCCAAAAGCAGCCCTTGCCTGTCCCAAGCTCCCCACTGCCAGAGAATCAGCATCTCTCCCAAGGGGCTCCAATCCCAACCATCACCATTAAAACCACCTTGTCTGCCGAGGAAAACCGGTGCCGGTGCCTCTGGGGTTCCCTGTGAGGCCTCTCCGCCCTGGGAAGAGGCACAGGAGCAGTGACGTCAAGGAGCAGGAATTAGCCTGACTCAGTTTCGCAGCGTTGCGAGGCAAGCGCAGACGGCTTCACTCAGCCCGTGCCATTCACAGAAAAGCGAGCGCCAGCGGGAGGCTGGGAGCCGCGTGGATGAGTAAGGGATCGATTGCTGAGACGCCAGCATCCATCTATCGATCGCTGGCCGCGCTGCCGGGCCAAGCCAGCCCAGCGCAATAACGAGGCGGGCTAGCGGGGCTTGCCGAGGGCGCGGGGCCATTAACTGCTCCGCTCTGGTGTCAGCGGGCGCAGGTATCCATCACGGTGCCCTCCTCCCCCTCGCTGGCACCCTCCTGGCGCTGACACCACCCCAGGGATGCAGCTGCTTCCCGGGCGTGGCCGATGGCTGAGCTTGGGGTGGCCGAGAGGCTGGAGGGGCCAGGGGGGAATGGTCCTGACAAGTAACTCCATCCCTCCCCAGCCACCTCCTGGCTTTCCGGTTTTTCTTGCAAATCATGGTGGTGGGCTGCAAGGGACAAGGACCACTGCCAGCTCCACACGTTGGGGCAGTTGATCTTAGAGCCCAAATGGGGAGAGATGGAAGAGAAAAAAGGTGGAGGAGAGGGAACCTGCTTCCCTCCAGAGCAGCCCTCTCCAGCTTATCCTTTCTGTGGCCATCTTCACCATTTGTCCTCTCCCCATCACTCCCTGTCCCCAGCAGATTCATGCTTCCCCCTAAGGCACATATTTGTCCTGTATTGATTATTATTTTCAGTGGCTGCAAACACTGCTGGGGTGTCTCAGGCTTCTGTGGGTGCCACTTCTGGTGGTGAATGGAGAAGGGGCACATCCCCACGTCTCTGCCACGACGTATTCCCCATGCACCTGCCTGATCCCTCCCAGGCTCCGGGTAACCCCAAGCCCTGGGCTCATCTCCACACCTCCCACCTCCTGTGGATGGCTCCTCCCGAGCAGCCAAGGAGGGCACAGAGCAGGGGTTGAAGGTAGCCTTGGAGCTACGTCACCTCTGCCACGCGTTCCCGTGCGCACCGTCACTGTCTGCCCCTCACAGCACACCCCACGGGGAGGAAGGGGAGAGGGGAGAGGCCCCAGAGCTGCTGTTTGCCGTGCCATCCATCCATGGAGTCAGGGCTGGGCAGCAGGGATAGGAAACTCCAGGCTCTTCCCAGAAGGATTTGGATGACTCCAGGCTATTTGCCCAGGAGGGAGGGCCGTGGGGGCTGAAGGGCCAGGGATGTCCGAGGTGATCTGCCGGCACCATGCAAACCTGCCTGCCCACTCCTGCCCCGGTGGGGAAGCCGGCCTTGTCAGCAGGGAGCAAAGGCAGAGTTTCTCTGGTAGTTCGCTCACGGCTTCCTCCTGAGCTCCTTCACCCAAAGCCACTGTCCAAAGACCCTTTGCACCATGCCTGTCTGGGGGGGTGTTGGACCACCACGGGCAGGATCAGCCACGCTGGGACTAGGAGAGGTGGAAGGCAAGGGAGAGGGGGGCAGATCTGGAGCCCGAAAAGCTCCACAGGCAGCAGGAGAACAAACACATCCACTTCAGCCCCATTTGCACCTGAGAGCTTGGAGAGCAGGCCTCCAGCTGCCTTCCTGTGTGTGAACTGGCCAGCACCAGCACAGAGAAGAATCTACAGAGCAGGAGAAGCAAAAGGTGAGCAAGACCCAGCCCAGGGCTAGAAGACACTGAGAAAACACTGGGAACTGAAAAAATGAAGAAGTTACCTGCAAAGGGACCGAAGTCAGGGTGGCAAGGGGGCGGGGAGGGAAGTCGGGGAGGTTTAGAGGCAGGAGCCCACCCCTGCCCCTCGGCCCGCGGCCGCCCCGGGAGCTGTGCATGAATACGCCATGCACACAAGGCAACTTTATTATTCACTGGCACGCTCGCACGAAGCCACGCATCTCTCCCCAAGTTATATTTATAGCTGTTCCTCAGAGCGAACGCAAATGAAACAATACATTATTTTCCTAAGGGAGAAAAACCCTTCCCGCTCTCCCGCCGGTGAGGAGAGCAGCGCGCCCGGCGCCGCCTCTTACCCGGGTCCTGCCGAGGGCTGCCGCCGGCTCCAGCCGTGCCGAGCCAGCATCAGAGGAAGGGGAAAGCGGCCGGTCTCTCCATCTCACCATGAAATGTCTCAGCCGGACCGGAGGAATCAGGGAAGTCTCTCTGCAGTCCTCGCTCGCCTCCAGCCTAGGTTTATTTTTTTTCCCCTCCGAAGAGCTACTTCTCCGCTGCGACCTGCTCCTCTCCTAACTCTGCCCTGCCCACGCCAGCGCTCTCCTTCTGCCTCTGCCTCTCAGAATTTTTTTGCTCCCAGGAGCGTCCATCCCACGGAGTGCTGATGTGCCTTCGTGGCTCAGCGACGGGTTTAGGTCTCCCCCTCCTGCCTGGCTCCCTCCTTCTCGGGCATTATTTGCCCGTGCCCCTTGCTGCCCCCCTGCTCCAGTCCCCAGATCCCCCCTCTCCCTGACACTCTTCCTCCCTGTGCGCTCCGCTCCCTTTCCCTGGCTGCCTCTCCCCCTCGCTGATTGCTATGCAGTCTGTAGCTGAGAAGTCAGTAACTCCGTGGTAGGATCCAACAGCTTTCCGCTACTTTAGCCCATCCTCGCATGTGAGCTCAGAGCTGCGGAGCCTCCATGGAGGAGACAGAGCAACCATCGGCAGCGGGAAAGGGGTGGTGGGGCCGCCAGGTGCCCCCGAGGAGGTGGATCCTCCTCCTGGGCTGCTGCACAGAGATTAAATAACTACCGTCAGAGGGTTCTTTCCCACCTGGATTTGAGGTGCTGGGCTGACACCTCACCCTGAGGAAGGACCGGGCTCTCCCAGCTGGTGCAGAGTGTTTGCTGTGGGGCATTGCCTCCCCACTCTGCAGAGCAGGCGATTTCCTGCCGGGATGGGTGATGCTGGGACAGGAGCTGGACACAGAGATCAGCCCTCGGGGCTCCAGGATAGAGCACAGCCACCCCGGGAAACCTGTCCAAGAAACCTCCTTTGGGTCTCCATGGCCAGCAGCATCTCAGAGGCCTTAAAAAGGCGACAAGGAGAGAAGGCAGGGGACTCTGCTGCAGCAAAGACAGAGGCTGAAGGGGCCCCTGACCACACAGGTAGGGGCTGTAGGCACGGGGTCCTGGACAGCCCTGCTCCAGGACAGCGTTTTTGTGGACATGGTTTTCCTCTTGGTGTCTCATATGCTGTCCTCAGTGTTAAGGACTGTGCTGAAAAGTCAAAAAATATTTTAAAAAAACATTTTTTTGAATCTCCTATGGGCCCCAATCCAGCAAGGACCATGACCCTCCCTCCCAAAATCCTCCCAAGATGGGGCACATGGGATGACCTCTGGACAAGATGCTGTGGAGCCTGCTGTGCCCTGCTAACAGCAGGGAACGCTGCTGTGGCGAGCACAGCCTGCTCCCACCTGGCAAAGCCACTGCCAGGGCAGCAGAGGGTGCTGGGGTGGGTTTAGTAGCTCCATGCAGGAGCTGCAAACCAGGAGCACATCAGCCTCCTGAATGGGTCAGTTCACCCCACTGCACCCATGGCTGCTCCCTGCTGCTCCTGGGGAGCTGCTGCACCTGGATGGAGCAGGGCCAGCCTGTCCATCCCCTCTGCAGCCATCCCTATGAGGACCTCATTCAGGTTCAGAGGGCTACTTACTTTCCCAGAAGTTCTGTCTCTAGGGCCTGTTGTGGGGCTGCTTATCAAGAGCTGCATCTGCTCTGCATCTGACCAGTATCTGCCCAGCTGCTCTTTGGCAGAGGCACCATGACAGGCCTTTCCTCTTCATGTGGTGAAGGGATGAAGATGGGGCTGAGACATCTTGCTCCTTCCCACAGCGGGCAAAGCCATCAAGTGCCCTGTGGCCACCTCAGCTTCAGGTCAGGTTTCACCCTCTCTGCCTTTTGCTCCTCATTGCTGGCTGCCCTCAAGGCCTCACCACATTTCCCTCTGCCTTTGTGGCAGGAGAATGGATAGCTGCACCTCGTGCATGGCGTGGCAGCCTGGCACGGCCAAGAGACAGGTGGCACTTCCAGAGCCAGCGAGAGGGGCATGGGGACGCCACACTGAGGACGTCACGGGCCCCTTGGTGTCCTTGTGCCCCCCAAGTGCCATGCCCTGACCGCCCCATGGCCGCCGGCCCCAGCAGCGGGGTGGCTCACACTCACCGCCCCCGCCCGTCTCCACCAGCACCGTCTTTAATAAGAAGTGTGGAATATTTTAGCACCTATGTAAAAGCCACCACAGACGGTGGTGGCAGCCGTTGCCAGGGAGACGCTCCCAAAAATAGCCCCACTCCGCCAACCTTTCCCAGTGCCGCTGGGGGGATTGAGGGAGGCAGAGGGATGGAGGCATGGAGGGATGGAAGGGTGGAACGAGGGATGGATGAAGGGATGGATGAAAGGAGGGAAAGAGAGTCATAGAGATGGCGAGAGGAATCTTTGGAGGGATGAATGGAGAGAGGAGGAGTGAAGAGTGGCTGAAAAGATGGAGGGAAGAATGGAGAGAGAGAGGGGGAGTGAAGGATGGCTGGAGATGGATGGAATGATGGGTGCAGCGGAACGCAAGAGCTCCTGGGAAGATGAGAAAACGCTGCCTGCCCCTTCTTCTGCCATGAGGGCATGAGGAGAAGAGCTACCTCTAGGCCAGCAGCCCCCACTTGGACACCTGTGGTCCTGCACTCCTGTGATACCTAAGCCAGCACAAACCCTCAAGCCCTCTCTGCACTGAGCAGGTCTGGCTTTGGGAGTTTAAACCAAAGAACAAAGCTTTGGGCTCCTTAGCACCTGCCATGCTCCCTCTTTGATCTTCTACCAACCATCCCATCTCTGTCCCCAGTGTTCCAGAGCTGCCCAGCCAACCTGACCTGGTCATGGGGGCAGAGATGGTGAAACACAGAGGTGATCCATGGTGCTCAACCCCAACATGTTCCCCAGCCCCTCTGGGAATGCAGAATAATTTCCCTCTCTTAGACAAATCCCTGAAGCTGCCCACTCTCCCAGGAGGTCTGGATGCAGCCTCAGCTACATCCTGCAGCAGGAATGGAGGGAAACACCTGGAGCACCACCAGGGGGAAAAACAGAGAAGCCTTCCTGATAAAAGGAAACAAATGTTTTAGTGATAAGGAAATGCCCTTTGTCCCTCTTCTCATCCCATAGCCATCACCTGACAGGCAGAGGTGGAGAAGAGCTCTGGATGAAGCTGCTGCTGCCTGGCCCAGGGGCTCTGCAGGAGGAGCCTTCCAGACCAGCTGAGGCAGAGAGGGAAACCCCAAAAATAGAACTAAAGGAGGAGGGGCTGGGGGGGGAGAAAAATAAACCCAACAACCCCAAAATTTCATTTTTAATATCAAATCCCAGCTCACTTGCCTCCTTGTCACCCTGGCGACATTCCTTGTGGTCACCATGGAAACGGGAGGCATGGAGAGAGCATCACCATGCGGGGTGGTGGCAGCACCCGGCATTATTTTGGGAGGCAGGGAGACACCCGGCGCAAGGCGCTTTGCACTGTGGCAGGGAGGGAGGAGGGAAGGTTTATTTTTACTTGGTCCCACTCCATGTGCCAATTTTTTCTCCTCTAAGAGCCTGGGTGTCCCTTGCCCTGCAGCAGCTTTCCTGTGGCCCTCATGAGCCACACTGGGATGGTGTTCCACGGGCACAGCCCAGCCCCACCACCCTGTTCCAGCTGGGTGAGCTTGACTGGGCTGCTCCCATGAAGTCCCTCTAATGGTCACCTCAGCTGGTGGCTCCTGGTGCTGGAGCAGGAGATAGTGCTGGGACTTGGGCCCATCAGTTCTTCTTGGGAAGGTGCAAGACGAGGAGAATAAACCTTTGCCACCCCTCTGCCGGGGGCTTCTTCCCTTGGCTGGGACAAGAAGCTGCAAAGAGGAGTGCAGGGACACGACAAAGACGAGGGCTCTCTGGCATTGCACACCAGGGGATTGGAAGGGGATGTCTTGGAAGAGAGGACCCCAAATCTGTTCCTTCTCCCCAACTTTACATCCCTGCTCTGTGGATGGAGCCCACCTGCAGAAGGACCTGCAGGGCCACTGGGGCCGGGGCTTGGCTTTTACCAGCACCCACATGGCCTTGTGAAGCCCTGCTGAAATCCCAGGCAGCTCCACTCTGATGTCTGGAAACCCAATCCAAGCAGTCCCTGCCCTTTGCCAGTCGTCCCTTTGCTCTAACCCACCCTTGTCCCAGCACAGCAGCCCCTGCCTCTGTGCCCTGGCTGGGAAGAGGCAGGGATGTCTCCAGTTTCGTGGGGCTGAGCAGGTGTTTTCCTGGCCTGTGAATCCATCTGGAAAAGCCCTGTGATGCAGGTGCTGGAGCGTCAGAGAGGGAAAACACAACCGCCAACCTAATGGGCAGGGAGGAAATGTATGCAAATATATTCAGAAAGGGAGCGGTGATGCTAATAGGCTTGTTAATCCTCTCGGAAAACACCAGGAATAATATTTTCACGCTTTGGTTGTTAAGGATGTAACTCCAAGCAAGCCCATAAGGACAGAGAGAGATGTGTAGGGGATGGCCACAGGTCATGGCTGGGGACAGGGAGGGCAGCAGCCAGAGCCAGCTTTGGGGCTGGAGCAGGCAGGATCACACAATCCAAGAGTAACCAAATTAAACCCACGGCCAGATGAGATCTGCTCATGGACAAGGAGACAAATTACAACTTCCATTAGGTTGTACTTAGATATTGACTATCTAATTGCTGGATCTTGATGCAGAGGTCCCCCTGCTGCTGCCATGAGATCTCCCTGTGTAACTGCTGCTCCAAGGACAAGGTTCATCCAAAACAAGCTGGTCACCCAGCTTAAGATGTTTTCAAATGTATTAAAACTTTTTAACAGTCACTGCTGAGCTAGTTTCTTTGAAATCTATAAAAACAGCAGCAACCATGTGCTTCTTTCACTCAGCACATTCCCCACGTTATTTGTAACCCTCTTGCAGGAATCCAGGATTAGTATTTTCAGTGAAGTTTGTTTCAAACCAGCCCTTGGGAGGACCTTTTTTTTCTCCAGGGCTGTGCTCAGGGCTCCACACTGCTCCAGACAGGGCACCTGAAGGAAGGGGTGCCTGCAGGGGCAGACACCAGGGAATGGCTGTCCATGACAGCTGCGGAAGAGCCACAATGGCTTGATAATTTAAATATCTCTCCACTTCTTCTTTGGCTGCAGGAGCCAAGGGGGAGCACTGGTGAGAAGTGGGATGGGGCCGGGAAGGGCAGAGAGCTGAAGGCTGCCGATGGAAGCAGGACAGATGTTACTGCACCCGTGGCGAATATCCCTGGAAAGCCTGGCCCTCGCCGGAGGGTGTGTCCTCAAGGCCAGAGGATGGGAATCCTGTTCCCTCTGCCTTTTCCCCTTTAACCACACTTCCGTGTGTAACTTGAGACAAGCAGGGGAAGAAAAAAGAGGAAGGGAAAAAAAGAGAAAGGGAAAAATAGCGCAGTTATTCCCGCCTCTGCCTCCTCCTCTCTCTCCTCCCCGGCCAGCCAGGAGCCACGTCACCGTCACCCAGCGCTGGCTTCGGGGCTGCTCAGCCTGGAGAGCTCTCCGGGAGACAAACTCCAACTTTCAGCCCAAAGCAGGGAGAGGAAGGCCCTGGGCTGGGAGAGCGAGAATCCACCTCGGTAGAAAAGTAAACAAGGGAGACATCCAGCCTGGCAAGGGAAAGGCATCTGCAGCCGCGGGGCAGGGGAGACTGAACTTTGTGCTACGAGAAGGAAGGGCTCCGTGCTCTGGGAAAAAGGAAAGTTGAGCCGAAGGAGACCGTTCATTCCGCCGAGGCTCGGCGGAGAAAAACTTCCCACCCTCGGTCTCCCTGCCTGCAGAAAGAGCCCCACTCCCTCCACCCCAGAGGAGTCCCCCGGCACCATGAACATCTTCCGCATCCTGGGGGATGTCTCCCACTTGCTGGCCATCATTATTCTCCTGCTGAAGATTGTGAAGTCCAAGTCCTGTGCTGGTGAGTGCTCCCAAGTCCCAGGGAAGGAGGGTGGCCCTTCTCGGAGGGCAGTTCGGTGAAGGGTACATCAAAAAGGGAGCTGGAAGGGCCAGTGATAGCCCACAGGACCTGGCAGCCCTCCCCCATGGGCTCTCTGAGGGAAGTCATCCTCTTTCCCTGGGAGGTCTCCCGGCCAGGAGAGGGCTGCGCTGGAAGGATGTGATGTGGCAAGGCGCACAGCCTCAGGCAGGTGTTGGTCTCAGGGTGGTGAAGTGAAGAGGGTGGCAGGGCTGGAGGGAGGTGGAAAAGGAGAGCAAGAGGTTGTGGTGGCACCAACACCAACAACCTGGAGAGGAAGCTGCTTTAGGTTGGAGGTTCTGCCAGCGGTGGGCAGGTGCCAGAGGCTGCCCCATCCCAGGGCGAGGAAATCAGGACAGCAACTTCCTGCAGGAGAGTTTTGCTCTTAGTTCCCTCCTCATGAGATTTTGGGGCTGGGCTGCTGGGGCCGTGACCATTATCACAGGTACAGAAGTGGGTGGGCCCGACTGCATTTCTCTGCCAGCCGTGGCCAAGTTCCATCAGTGCCCCGGGGCTGGTCCTGCAGCTCTTCCCTCCTTCGGCAGATGTCACACCACACAGCCCCCTGCTGAGGTGGGCAGGCAAAGGGAGAAGGGAGGCAAGAGAAAGGCCTTTCTAGGACAGCAAGGACTGAACTGGCCAAAGCACAGTAAACATGCCTATTGAGCACAGTGAACATGCCCATTGTGCTCAATGCCAAAGCACAATGAACATGCCCATTGAGCACCAGTTCCTACAGGCAGCACTCAGGGGCATCAGCAGGAACCTGCCCTGTTACTTGGGAAACTCTGGCCACTCTGGGTAGTGCTACCTCAGCACCCACACACCAGCCCTGGCTCACAAAACACACTTACACATCAATGCTTCCAAAGGAGCTGTAAGGGGAAGCCACCATCCCACAGACCCTTCCCTTCATCTGTTTTATTTTCCTTTCATCTCCCTGCCATGCAGGAATCTCTGGGAAGAGCCAGATACTTTTTGCCCTCGTCTTCACAACCCGCTACCTGGACCTGTTCACGAATTTCATCTCTGTCTATAACACTGTGATGAAGGTAAGGAGAGGGCAGTACAGTGGGAGAGGCTCCCCTCAGCTCACTGTGGTTTCTTGGGGAGGTGAGGGCACACAGTCACTGAGTTTTTCAGCCAGGAAGGGTGGATAAGGATGCTTCCTTTGGTGCCGCTGTCCCTCCATTGACCAAAAAAACCCCTTGCCATAGTCAGTGAGTGAGCTGAGCCATATTTAGTACCACTAAAACCAGAGCAAGATGCCATGAACCAAGCCTGAGTATCCTTGTACAGCAGAAGCATTAACATAAAGCTGCCAGGGAGCCAACCTCTTCACAGAGTGCCCCAGAGGGACTCAAAACGTGAGATTCCCATGGTGTGGCAAGCTTTACGTGACCACTGGAATATCTCCAGCAGAAGTCAATCTGTAAGGCAACACAGGCAAAGCATTCACCATTATCTTGACTTCTGGGAAAGCCAGCCTCTCTTTAAGCACACACAGAAAGTGCAATTGCAGGTAAGGTCTTGCCATCTCCCTTCTCTCCCACAGATAATTTTTTTGATTTGTGCCTACGTCACCGTGTATATGATCTACGTGAAATTCCGGAAAACATTTGACAGCGAGAATGACTCCTTCCGCCTCGAGTTCCTGCTGGTCCCTGTCACAGGCCTGTCATTTCTGGAGAACCACAGCTTCACCCCCTTGGAGGTAAGGAAAAGCTGAGGCAGAAAAAGGGAAGGGAAGCAGCAGCAGCCTTACACCAGGCAGCAGAGTGAGCAGCATGTTGAATAGCCGAGATTTTTAACAGCAAAAGCAGGCAGGAAAGGCAAAGTTGGCAGGCCTTGAAGACAGTACCATCTATAGAGCAGCTCAGTGCTGTCTCCTCTCACTCCCAGCACAGCGAGCTCATTTTCCCCAACTTCAGCAGCACTACTCATCCGCCTCACACATCAGTGATTTGCCAAATGAAAAGCTCTAGGTCTTAACACATACTAACCAGCACTGACTCCCCACTGCCTTCATTTTGCACCTCATAGATACTCTGGACCTTCTCCATCTACCTGGAGTCTGTGGCTATCCTTCCTCAGCTCTTCATGATCAGCAAGACAGGGGAAGCAGAGACCATCACGACACACTACCTTTTTTTCCTGGGCCTCTACCGGGCCCTCTACATTGCCAACTGGGTCTGGCGCTACCACACAGAGAATTTCTACGACCAGATCGCTGTCGTCTCCGGGGTGGTACAAACCATCTTCTACTGCGACTTCTTCTATCTCTACGTCACCAAAGGTAGGTAAACAGGTTGCTGTAATACCGAAAAGTTCATTCATTCTTGCAGTATAGGGTGGAGCTGCAGCTTGCCATGTGTTAATCCTTACATGACTTTATGTTTTGCTGGGTTTGTGGCGGATATTATGCACCTGAAGTCCAGTTTAGAAAACATATCTATTGACTGAGAGTGGGCATCACTGCTCGCAAGGCTCTGGATATTTGTGTGAAACACAGCAAGAATTAAACCAGAGTTAAGCCTGGTTTAACACCACCTCAGAAGCTAACAACCGAGGTACATTCAATTCTACATATATTTTGAAAGATTATGAATCATGCAAAAAAAAAAAAACCAAAAAACAAAAAAAAACTTTGAGGGGGAAAAAATAGCTGCAGGCAGACAATGTACCTGAGAAAGCAACTGCAGACATACGGAGATATTATTAAAGCTTCTTTTCCTTTGATAGGGAAGATCAAGTTCTTGATTGTGAAGAACTGATTCTGTAGGAAGATGGGCATCTGCATAGACAAGACACTCTTGTTTTCCAAAACCAGATGCCCCTTCCATTTCAGTGCCATGCTTTGGTAAATGGCCACCAGAGCTTAAAAGTGCACCAAGGGCATAAATCCTCATAGAACATGCTGTGGTTTGCCGAGGCTGAAGGACACTTCAAAACACCTTTCTGTTGAGAAGGATGGAATTAGACGGAATTAGCCAAAGGGATAACGATTTTCCTCCCTCTTCCCTTTCCCCAACAAGTCTGCCAAAAGCAGTAATGACGGCCCGGTTTGAAGTTTCAAGGGATGGATTTTTGGTAGCTTCGTGCAACACACCTGCTGATAGAAAGGTGACAGGAGCACTGAGCAGGTGGCTGGCCTTGGCAGATTAGGACATCCTTCTGTTATTAAATATTTTTGTAGCCAGAAAAATACCTTCTGAAACTGCCATCAAGGTGCTCCACGTCAATTCCTTTTTTTTTCTTTTCTAAACTAATTCCTATTTTAGCTCCGCTCAATTCACGTCTCCTGTATTTTATGAGAAATCCATACCCTTTGTAGCTGTGATGGTGGAACAAAAGGGGGAAAAAACACAACTGCTGGCTTCCAATCTCACACTGCTAGTGGCAGAGCTGCAAAATTTAGATGATACAGGAGGCAGAAGAAAAAACATTTGTAAATGGGACATCACAGCAGGAAGAGAATTGCCTTTTTCCTCTTTTCTTTTACACAAATGTTCTGGATCATGGGAGAGAAACGGCGTCTGAAGACATGCAAATACTTTGCAATCCTTCCTGAGAGCCAGCAATATTTTAGCAGGTTGCATCTCTTACATTCTTTCAAAAAAACCAAACTTTTCAAAACATTTCTAACACTGAAGAGCTCAGAAAAAAGGGCAGTAATGATGAAAAAAGAAAGCAAAAGTGTGTTATATAAAGAGATGGATTTAGTAAGACTTCTGAGCCTATACCAAAGCACTGCAAAAGGATTTTTATAGAAAGCTACTTCTTTTTATCTTGTTTTCAAAACTAGATGAGCTCCCTTCTGTTTCACACAAGGACATGAAAGATATCCTGAGGAAGCTTTCACTACCCAAAGAGCTTGTATTTCACAGAATCGCCAGGGGTGTGGGCAGTCAGGGTGGAGGGGGGAAAATCATCTAATCCATGCCCCTGCAAACATTTTTCAAGGTCCTGTCCAGTAAGAGTTTGACTATCCCCAGGGTGAAGCCTCTCTGGGCAATCTGTGCCACTGTCTGGCCACCCTCATATAAAATACTGTTTTCAGATGTTTAATTTCCCATTGTCCCTTGCTCTGTCACTGGGCACCACTCAGTAGAGTCTGGGCCTGTCCATTCCTCCCATCCAACACTTGTGCACATGGGTAAGGTGCCCTTCAGCCTTCTCAATGCCAAACAGACTCAGCTCACAGCCTGTGCTCCTACATCAAGATGCTCTTGCGGCCCTTCTTGACTCCCCATCTCTTGTTCTGAGCCCAGAGCTGAGCCCACCACTCCAGCTGTGGTCTCCCAAGGCTCAGTGGAGAGGAAGAACTCCCTGCTCACCCGGCTGGCAATGCAGCTGCAGAGACTCTGCTTCATCACAGGGGCACACTGATGGCGTGTGTTCAACTTGGTGTCCACCACCACACCCAAGGCCTTTTCTGGCAAGGTGCTTTCCAGCTGGGCAGCCCCCAGCACAAACTGGTGCCTGGGGTTGTTCCACCCCAGGGCTGGATGGGCATTCAGCTTTGTTGACCTTCACAAGGCCTCCATCTCTTCAGCCTGCTACAGTTCCTCCAGCCTCACCCAGTCCATCAGGCCCTCCTGCTGGTGCATCCTCAGCACATCACAGCCCTGCCCTTTGGCACCCAACAGACATGGCCTCGGTGCTGACCCTGGTACCAGCCTGTGCCAGGCACAGCCACTGCACAACTGACCACCCAGGACAGTCCCCAGTCCGGCCACCCCATCTAAGCCTATGGGCCTGTGGCATTTCCCAGAGGCATCCCTGCCACCCCAACGTTCAGCTCAGATGGGCTGGGAGGGGCTCAGCCAGGATCTGGCCACAGACACTGATTCAGGCCATGCTCTGTATCAAAAGGAGAGGAAAGCACTAGGAAGAGCACATCATTGAGAAAAATATTTAAGATGGTCCACCCATGAGAACAAGTAACCATGCAAGTCAAACAAGAACCTTTTCCTTTAGCATGAAGGAGGATAAATAGGTTGTGCTTTCCCCTCTTAGCAGCATTTCATAGTGATTGTCTCCCATTTGCAATCTGCAAACCTGGCACCCCACTACCTGCCACTCTAAATCGTAAGTCAGAAAACATAAAATTGTAGAAACAATAAAACAGTTGAATTCCATTAAATTTACTCATTATCCTTGTCTTTCTCCTTGCAGTCTTAAAAGGAAAGAAGCTAAGTCTTCCCATGCCTGTTTGAAGACATCCCACAGGCAGCGCAAGAAATTCCAAAGACGAAGCTGTTTAAGATCACAGCTTTCCTTCCCTGGCCCTTTTTGACTAATGGATGGCTCAGCTGAATTTCAACCCAGTGCCAGGAAGACAGGGCTTGGAATGCTTTTCATCCATCAGACTCTTCCCCTCCATTTTTTTATTTCTTCTCACTTGAATTTGGTGCTAGTGCTGGCCAATACTGGCCAATACTGAAGTAGTGCAATTTCTTCTCTCCCAGCTCTTCCCAGCACCTACACTCAAAACACACCTCCACCCTGACCCTGAGGCAGCACAAGGGAAAATGTCACTCCCAATACTCCCTCAAGCAAGTGCCCATGGTAAAGGGAACACGTAACTCACTTTATTACAGTGTGCTAACTTAACTGACCCATTTCACAGGTGGCCATGTCTGACACAGCAGATGCTACAAACTGTTACTTTAACTCCGTATCAACTAACACCCTCTTGAACATTAATTCTGCCTGACCCTCTCTCTAACTCAGGCCCTGTAACATTCAAGAAAAACACATTGCCTTTGAATAACAGGAATCTTCTAATTCCACAAGTATTCAAACATCCTCCTCGCTCACTTATTTTCAGTTTCCTTATGTTCTACAAACAGGGACAATTTCAATTACAATTCAGGCGGTTGCCAAGAAGTGTTTCCACCTCCTTGAATTTGACTTCTAAGAACTGGGAAGAACAGGGGCAAAGACAGCTTTACATTCCAAAAATAAAGACAAAGTTCACAATTTATTGACAACAGTGTTTTTATTTATACCTACAAAAGAAAACAAGATGGTATCAAAAGGACAATTTACAAACTAAGAATAGTAACATAGCTCTTAGTATCCTGTGCCTCAACACCACAGATCTATGAATCTCTCAATTCAAGTCTTCATTAATACAACAGGAATGTGTTCAGAGACCAGCAGGTGTGTGAAACAAGATGCTGATCCCACACAAAGCTAGTAACTCTTCCATTGTTCAGAGAAATCCAAACAGTAAATTGCTTCAGGAAGTGGGAGGGGAGGAGACACCCAGCTCAGATATCTGACACTCCCACAAAACTTTTTACAGATTGAAAACAGTGCAAACAACACTAGAGGCTAATGATTTATCAACAAGGGCCCTCCAGCTGACATGGAGCAGAGCAGAGAGCACTGGGTGGGACAGGGGCAGCACATGCCACAGGGCATTCAGCGGTCTGGTTGACACTCTGAACTTAACCAAGACCCTGGACTTCAGCTGACCTCAAGGGCAACAAAGCACCACAAGACTTGGCCTCAATGTTTATACATGCACAAGTCACCCCCAAAAGTGAAAGCTGTAACGGACTATAAGGCAGCTTTGGCGGTCCAGAGACCCTTTTTCAAGCCAGTCAGTGAGATGTCCTACTCCTACACACCTCAAATGCATTTCTGCATTATGCATTTCTGCATTCTACTCTTAAAAAAAAAAAAAGCTCTACATTTGCTTGCGAGGGAGGCCAAAGACCTATCAGTCAGTGCCTGGATAAACAAAATATTTCTGGTTCTCACTTAACACAAGCAAAAGAACTTCCTGCCCAAGCACTGGAAATATAAAATGGAACCAGAGAACTGAGGTTCTGGAAGGAATCTCCCTTCTCCCTGTCAGCAACCTACCTGTGTACTGCACAAAAAAAAAAAAAAAAAAAAAAAAAAAAAAAGCGCACATCCATCCCCCAAAATTTTACTCTGGGAAGAAATTAAATGTTAAAAGAAATAATTTCTGTATAAGCAAGCTCTTTTTCAGGGCTATAAGAAGTTCCACTCTGCTACAGAAGGAGTGGGCTGCCTTGTTCATCCATATGCAAGAACGCCAACAGAAAAAACCCACAAGCCCCCTGCACTCTCCTAATGCAAAGAGTGTGCCTCAAACCAGGAGATGTATCCATCCTTTTGTCATCTCATCAGACCAAGAGCAGCCAACTCCTGTTATCATCTACTGTCTCTGAACCGTCTGGTATTAGAAATAACAAGTCAACAACATGCTTTACTAAAGGGGGAAACCCCCTCACACCCACCTTAGCCTGTAAAATAAACAAGTTTTATTTACGTATGTACTAAAATTTCACTCTTCTCTAACATTTTCTAAAATACTACCTACCTGCAAGAGCTCAGCCCAAAGGGACCAGTGGAGCAGGGAAATGCACTCAAAAGCCAGAGAAAGCGATAGTCAGTGCAAGGTACAAAAGAAACAAAGCTTCAGAATCAAGATGCACTAACCAGCTCACTGCTTACCTCATGAACAGGAGACCCCAAGCAATCTCCTCCTGCCTTCCTCCCCCCACCCTCCCCCAGCCCACTCTATTCAAACCTCTTAAATTTAAGTGTGGAAAACTCTGTCACATTTTATCGAGCGTAGCAGCACTCAGAACATTCCCCATGGCAAAAGGGAATTTGTTTGTGAAGGACATACAAACAAAATAATGCTGTTCATCATTTCAGTTCTGCATAATTTCTAGGCTCTCAAGGAAGACTTCTTTCAATAAACCAAACAGAAATTTGAGAGCAGTAACCAATTCAATGATAAGCAGGCTCCACGCATTTGCGATGCTGCAATTTAACAACTGTAGGGAAAGAATTTACTTAGCTGAACATTTCAGCAGTGGTACCCACAGCAGCTGTGGGTAGATGGTTTTCAGGGAGTGAATGCAAGACAGCTTTGGTCTCTGACACGGGGTTTCTAAACCCAAGCTCCCTACTGCCAGCTGTTATGGTAGCAGAAAATGGAGCTTCCAGAACTTCAGAAACTGCCAATAATATACCCAAGGCTTTACTCTGAACACCACCCAGCTCAGATAAATGAGAAGAGTTTTCCTATGGAAAGTCACCTACAGTAAGATTACAAGCAGTACTAGTGAGCTATTAAAAAAAAAAAAAAAGAGATTAGGAGATGTGAGCATTTCTCCATTGCATTTATATTTTAAGTGAAGTGCTTTTTGGCTCCCCCAGAGTTTCCCATCTCTCTTTATACTTCCTGAAATTAAGTTAATGTGCTACAGAATAGAAACTTCTTTCCTGCAAAAGCAAATTTTCCCACAAACCTTAGACACCAAGATGATCCAGCTGGGACCTATCTGCCTTATACCTTTTTCTTTTAGAAAAAATAAGATTTCCGAATTCCTCAACATGCAAGACAAAAATAATAAATTTTCCAGTCAACTATACATATATCTTAAAAAAAAGAAAAAAAAAGAAAAAAAAAAGAGGACAGGGTCATTAATGTGGGCTGGGGGCCATTTTTGATAGGCTCAAGGGATTTGGATAGTGAATTCTAAGTCTAACCTGCATGAGAGACATCACAATGGGAAAGAAGAGAAAGAAAGGTTCCTTTAAATGTAAGAGGTCTACACTGGTCACCAGCAAGTGGTTTCATTTGCGGGAGGGGGGCGGGGGCGGGGGAGGGGGCGGGTACTGGTAGGTGGCAGTCTGTCCCATATAGCCCATCACGTTAGTGGCAGGGGGCTGCGGAAACTGTTGTGACATGAGCGGCTGTGGCTGCTGGCCCGAGCGCCCCACCATCCCTGCATACTGCTGTTGGGTAGTGCTCTGTGAGGTTCTCCCAGCCGTGGCAGCTGTGGTGCTGGCACCATAGCCACTAGCACTGTACTCTGCAGTGCCATAGCCACTCGTGCCATAGGCAGCTGCTCCATAGCTCCCTTGAGTGTAACCATACTGGCTCTGTGCTGCCCCAAAAGCAGAATTTGGGCTCCCGTAGGCACTGCCATAGGTCTTGTTGGCTCCGTTGGCAAAACTTTCACCACGCTCACGGTCTCTGAAGCCACCTGAGTCTCTGCGGCCCTCTTTCACTCCCCGGAGCCTCCTGTCACACTCCTCCTGGTACATCAGGTTAGGGTTGTTTACCGAACTGCTCGTTCGGTAACGAGAACGACCTCCTGGCGATGGATACATTAATATTTAGTACCATGAACAAGTCTTAAACAATGATCTCTGGTACACTTATGCCACCCTTTCTCCCCCTTCTACATCTCCAATTTTGCTTCCAAGGAGCACCTTCTTCTGACTGTAACTTCTCTGCACAGCTGTGCACAGGCCTCCTTATTTTGTTCAAGGTGTAAACATGAAGTTCAACAAGGGTTCTTTATGCATGTGCTTGGAGACAAAGAAACAGAAGAAATTCAGGACTAATTTGGAAGTATAAGGAAACTTCTTATTCCTTCAGGGAATGGGAAGAAAAAATGTGTCAGCTCCTGAAATTCAGTGTATTCCTTTACTGATTTCAATTTTGGACATGCACCTTGTTGCCTGTCCTTAGTAGGAGCTGTGAGGAAGTAATTACTTCAAGCAAAATCAGCTCCCTGATGACCTCATGAGAGAAAAAAATTCTACAGCTAAGGTAAAACAAGGGCCTCTCTCTTGGGACAGAAATACTATGTCTACATCAAGCCTGGGACCTCAAGTACAGAACAGCTTTATTACTAATGTGTTATCTTAGACCTATACTTAGTACTTCCCTACCCTCTTAACATTCCCTCCCTCAAAATGGGTAATGTATCCCCTGTGTAGCCCTTCTCCCTTGTGCCATTACCTCCACCACCACCTCCTCCTCCTCTGTGGTCCACAAGCTGCATGAGCTTTGGATTGATGGCTTGATTGGCTTCTTCCAAGACTTTGATAAGCTCCCTGGCTTGTTTCAGGTTTCCTGGTGTGAAGAAGGTGTAGGCAGTACCTTTGTTGGTACTACGTGCGGTACGGCCAATACGGTGCACGTAATCTTCGGAGCTGTTCGGATAGTCGTAGTTTATCACAAATTTAACATCTTCCACGTCTTGTGAAGTGCCCAGGAGCGAAGCACAGTGAAAGGGTGGGGTTGAGGAAAGGGGAGAAGAAGAGAGGACGTGCCAACGAAAGGTGGGGAGCACGAATGCAGGTGACAGTAATAAGAAAAAAAAATACAAAGTTAGTAATTGCACGGAATAAATACAAGACAGACTCATCCCAAAAGAGTAGAAGACTGAAATTTAAGATCATCCGGAACAAAGGTCAGTGCCCTGAAAAAGAACAGCAATTTTAAAGCAGCTTTGCTCTGCACTCAAAGTCATCCTCCCCGGAATGCATTTCTCTGTCTTCTTGTGTCAAAGACACTGATGTTTGTGAAAAAGTTAACTGAATTTCGTATTTCTTTTTAACACAATCTATAAAGTGAAAATGTCACCATCAGACAGAGCAAACTGGGGTGGAAGAAGAGCAGAACTGCCATAGTAAAGCTTTTACTCTGTTGGGAGAAGTCTAACAAAAAATAACAGTAATGAGATCACTTACCTTCCACTCGGCAACATGAAATAAAAGACAGTCTTAAAAATATTTACTTTTACAGTACTAATAAAATACAGCAAACTAACTCCCCTAACCTAAAGCTTTAGGCATTCAAATTACATTAGTTTTATTCAGCCAACTCATTAAAAATTATTCAGACCTAAAGTATCTTAACTCAGCTTTGTAGTTATCACTAGAATGCATTGCACTAACATTTCTGTGCTGCTCTGTCCAGCTCTGGCAAGCTTGCACAATTTGGACAATCTGAGTTCCACAAGTAATTCCCCACTTCCAGTTCAGATGGAAGCAGGAAATAAAATCATCAAAATGGCTTTGTAGGCAAAACAGTTTTAAAATTGACAAGTTCCGAATTGTGTGTTTTAAGACAAGACTTTGTAAACTTAAGTGACAGAAACCAAGTAAATGTTAGTGCAATGCTTCAGTGAAAGCACCTTAAGTACCAAGAGCACCTATTCGCTATATTTTACAATATTTTCAAAGGCACCATTCTACAGTAAGAGCCCTAACAGCTCATAAAAAAAAAAATTTAAAATCTGCATTTTAACAAGAATATTCTGAAAATATCCAAGATAAAACACAGATTTTTGTGATTTCCTTTCCTCTTTTTGTTTTGTTTTAAAGAGAGAAACATTCTCTGTTTGTTACCAGACCGATGCACACTCCCTCCTCCTGTGGGAAACCGCTGCAGCCGATCCCGTCTCTTTGCCTTTTATTTTTGGCGGCCTCCTTTCGAAAACTCCGCCCTCTGACACGGGACCACTGGAGCGCGGGGAGCATGCATCAAGGGTCCGTGGCAGCGAGAAGTCCCCACACACGCTCGCTCTGTGAACTGGCTTAGACGCTTCTCTGTAGCCCCTTTTGGTTGGGAAGCGCCGGAGAACCTGGGCTCAGGTAAAAGTTTCAGGTCCTCCAACGCTTTTTGTCCCCTATTTGGGGCTCTTAGGGGCAATTGTCAAAAAAATGAAGATACAAAAATTACATCCAAAGGGTCAGACTGCATCTATTGCCCAGACTGCATCAATTTCAAAGGGGTAGTAGAAAAAATAAAAAACATTGTGGGTTGTTGTGACAAGAGGGGGACTTTATGTCTGTTTCTTATTACAGCAAAGGGGGGGCTCCTCAGTCTTTGCTGACTCCAAAGTCCTGAATCACACCAAAAAAAGGGAGTGAGAAGGCAGGTTTCACAGGGGGCTGCGCGAGTCTCCAGCTAGGGTCCTTGATGCAACAGTTTTTTTAAAAAAGGGAAAGTGGAGTATAGAAAGGAGTACGTGTGACAGATTGCATCTTCACAGCCGGGGTGTAGCTAGACTGACAAGCTCCAGGCTACATGGTCCTCAGCCAGTCCCGTTTTGCACATCCAGTGGCAAGTGACTTGAATTACCAGAGAGGATACAAGGATGTGCTTTCCTGTCAGAAAGCACAAGGAATTGTAGCCACCAATGCAGACAGAACTGACTTGACTGGGGAGGAGCAGAAAGAATGGGAAGGCAGGAAGAGGAAGATGCAAGGGTGTTTTCCAGACTAGAAAGTGGTCCTGGTCGAGCACGCAGCTTGCTGAAGACCAGAGCGTGCACAAGACTCAGCTTCTCCAGTCTAGCGTGCTCCAAAGTGTTTGTGCACACTCGCAATCCTCCTGCACTTTTAGAAGATAATGTAGCAGGATCAGGAATGGAGACTGTAAATCATTTTTGACAGCTACCTGGGAAACATTCCCCTTGTCAGACCATCAGAACACCCTATGGCACAGACAGCCTCCAATTATTAAATGGGACAGATATAAACTAGCAAACATGCTAGTCTAGAGAGCTGTTTAGACCATCATTGTGGATGTATCCCCACCCCTGCACTGAGAATTATCTGCAGCTGATATCAAAGTTTCTGTTAAACAAAACAAACCAAAACAAATTCAATGTTTTTAGTTTAATAGACTGAACAAAAAAAAAAAAAGTTTAAAAAAAAAGAAATCAGTGCAGAGAGAGGACCTCACTCCAGGGAATTATCACAAAGAACTCATTACGGGACTCAGAACTTACCTGCAAGAAGCTTTTTTGAAACCAATGTTCCATTAGGAAGAGGGAAAGCCCTGGTGACTCAGCCAAAAGGCGCGCGCCCCTGTTTTATGTTATTTAGGTAGAAGCCTTCACTTTCCAGGATCTTGGAGGAAGTCGTCCAGAAGTTTGCCAGTTAAGTGACTTACTTTAAGCAGCAAACTCAGGGCCCCAAAACAAGTAGAGATGTTGTTCAGTAACAAGAAACAGACTCTGATACCTTTCCCCCTCAGCTTGGGTGAAGTGGACGATGGGAAGTGAGGAGACTGTTTTCTGAAGTGTTATCCAATTGAGTAGTTTTGGGGGAGAGTGTTTGTTTTTTGTTGATTTTTTTTTTTTTGAGGGGGTTGAGGCTGTTTTAAATGTCTAGGCAAGATGCACAAAGAAGCTACCAGCACATAGCAAGCCTGTTTAAAAAATGCTGCTAGAGAAAGCAGCTCTCTTTCATACCAACTGGTTTCAGGCCTCAGTCCCTTCTCCCAACAGGCCCAAGTTCTAACTGCACAGGTCCAGACATGACCTTAGAGGGCAGAGACTGAAGTCCATATAATCACTTCCTGAGGAAGTGCTGGACATTTTTTGAGGGGGGAGGGGAAGGAGGGGTGAAGGTTGTGTGAACAAAGGCTGCCAAGTCTGTTAATGGTCTGCCTGTACTAAAGTGACTATATGATGCACAGCACAGCCACCCTTTCAGCATACAAAAAGAGAGCTCAGGTAACTGAGACTTTTAACAGACTAGATTCTCTGAGTTAAATCTCCACCCATTTGCAGTCATTTTGTCTAGAATTTACTACAATGAGACATTGACTCTCAAGTAGTTTATCGTCTACCACACTCAGGGTGGGCAGAGTATTCAACATCTGTTATTAAACTCAGAGCACTTCAGCAGCCATCCTCCTCTTCTAGGGTGGGCAGATGCATAAGGACTGTGCTCAGCACATGGTGTTTCACAACACAAATAGGCTTATTATAAAAGGGGGCACAACTGATGCATCCAGACAGATCATTTTCATACCACCAGAACAGAGCTGTGCGATTTTGATTCAATTACACATCTGGGTAACAAGATGTTAAAGGCCATATATCATCTCAGTGGTCCTGCCTAGAAGGAACACAGAGGAGGAGGGAAGGTTACATGTCAAGAGCAAAGATCTGGAGCAGTGCTTTCTCAGATGTGAATACATCTGCAGGGTAAACATGCGTGTACACTGGGGTTGGTATGTTCAAATCTGTGGTGTGCCATACGGGGAGAATATTCGCTATTTGCTGTCGAAATGCTCTCCCACAGCTTCCTACTTGAACTTTATCTGACACGCTCTGAACTGAGAGCAATCCATCCCTACCATCCAGCAACAAAAGCTGGATTAGGGGAAGAAGTGAGTGTGGTGGAAGGGTTGGGTTGCATAATTGGACGTCTCTTCTCCCTCTTGGCGATCGATTGGTCATGCCTAGGCCTTGCTGCAGACCAAAGCCTGTTCATTAGGAGCAGGAAGAGACTTTGAATATGAAAGAAAAAAAAAAGATTAATGTTAAAAAACGTATTTCACATGTGGGGGAAAATCACGCTTTGAATTTTTTTTTTTTTTAAAGAAATGTTTTTCAGTCCAAAGAAGAAAAATATGCAGCAGTAGGCAAGAGTGGTCTATGTGTACAAACCTAGCCCACGAGATGCAACGTCGGTAGCAATGAGGATAGGAGCCTTTCCAGAACGAAACTCTGTAAAACAAAGCATGCTATGAAGTAAGATTTTCCAAAATTATAAAGTTACTTGAATTTGATTTACATTAAATGCTCATTTCACAGAAGATAGATAAGGTGGGTCAATTCCAGAAACCCCCACAAGTCAGGATATAATATCTCACCGATTTTTCAAAATCCAGCTGCGTTAAGCAATTTTCCCACTTTGTTTAATCAAAACAAACAAAAAAAGGAACAAGTACTGAAATTAAGAGCACAAAGGCAAGAGAAGTCCTTTCACAGATGTCTATTTGGTCTAGAGATAAAAACCAAAACAAACCAAACCAACAAAAAAACCAAAAACAACCAAACAAAAACCCCCACAAAACAAAACAAAAAAACCAACCAAACAAAAACCAGACCAGAGAACAACATGCCTAGGTAAATTAAGTACAGCAGCCCAAGTTATTCTCCTGCCAGTGATGGACTCACCATTAAGCACCCAATCTCTTTCTGGCTGACTCTTGTCTCCATGGATACACATAGCTGGCCAACTGCCAAACAGAGATGTACATTAGTATAGATAGAAAGTACATACATTAAAGGAAACAGGAAGCTTTATTGGCATTTTGTTCAAAAGGGAAAAACTGTAAGATTTGAGAAATATTTTATTCTCTGGCCTCTAGCTACCCGGCACGTGTACTGTAAATCCACTACCTACATAAACAACTGTTTAAATACCTACATAAACAACCATTTAAGCCAAATCATGTTTGCTATATTGATACAGTCTCCATCAGCATACCAGGATCCTGATACACTAAAAAAGCTGCACTACTTAGAAACACTCTCTCTTGTATTAATGCTTTGATGAAGTGGAATCTTCTGGGAAACAATGACAGTATGCAGCCCAGAAAATAATGGATAAGTTGCTTCCAACAATAGAAACACAAACATCTAAACCTCCCTGCTTTTAAATACAGTTTTTGTTTCCCACTAGGAAAAATGTGGAGGAAGGGAAGCAGCTAATCACCCATCTCTGCGCATCCTTCGAGTGAGATCATCACATCGCCTCTTCGTCTCCACAAAGATGATAGTCTTGTTTTCCTTCTCTGCCATGATTTCTTCCATCAGCTGTATCAGTCTAAAACAGACATGAGCGCCAAGATGTTTAGCCACATGTACCAGAACAGAGGATCTCCCTCCCAAGACACATTGAAGACATTCACAACACACATCCATGTAAGTTAGTCAGTATCACACAGAATTTCTGCTGCTTTACAGAGGTATGGTCAAAATATACACAAGAAATCCGTTAATTACAGACTGACTTACTTTGTAACACTCAAAGGTTAAATAGTAATACAAGTAACTTCAATATTTAGAATTCCTAATAGGCTTACAAAGCATTGCAGACTTTGAAGTACAACCTAAAAAAGCAAAATGGTGGGAACAACAGCTTACTTATGGTCTTTCTCGCTTTCCATGCATACATCCACTATCTGCAGGATATTGTGGTTGGCACTTAGCTCCAAGTTTCCCACATTGATCTGAACATAGTCCTGCAGGAAGTCCTCAGCAAGCTGGCGCACTTCTTTAGGCCAGGTGGCACTCCACATCAGAGTCTGGCGGTCAGGCTAAGGAAAAGGGAAAACAGATCTGTTTATAGTACTAGATTTCAGATAGGAAAACAAAGGAGACTGTCCTTCTGAAAGGATCACGCACTCTTATCTGGTCAACAATTTTACGAATTTGTGGTTCAAATCCCATGTCCAACATTCTGTCAGCTTCATCCAGCACCAGATATGTACAGCGACGAAGGTTGGTCTTTCCAGCCTCAAGGAAGTCAATCAAGCGACCTGGTGTAGCAATGCAGATCTCCACACCTTCAGAAGAGAATAAGGAAAAAGAGTAAGGCTCTTCATTTGAATGTCAACTGGTATTTTTAGTCAGAATGAATCACCTTCCAGAGCAAAATTGTTTTAAAAAAAAAGCACCACCCTCATTCGTACCCAAGACTGAGTCACTTCAGTAGAGCCCTAGTTCTGTTTAATATTTTTTCCATTCTGAAATTACTGTTACAGTGCCATTAGAATAATAAATGCAGTACAGAAACTAAAAGCTTACTACCAGAGAAAACCTCTGAAGAGCTGTCCAAAAATCAGAAATTAAGTAAGCTTCTACTCAAACCTGAACCACCTTCATCCAGATTTACACAGTCTAGAGAGGTGTCATTTTCAAACATGAAGTGCTCTTTTTGGTATGGGTCAAATTACTTTCACTTTTTTTAATATATAAAGCCAAAGCATGGGCTTTAATACTGAGCAATTATGCACCAACAGTGAGAAACAACCATCTTACCAATGTTTGTGTGGATAAGAAGAGAGCTCAAATATTCCTAACTAACACCAGGTTGGGTGATTTACACATTCCTTAAAAGGAAGACCTGGTTTCCACCAATTCCCAAATTTTACAGGGGAGTACTTCAGTGTCACTGAAATATCCACAGAAGGTAAGTTTCAGGAAGAAGAGACGGAAAAGGATTTTCTTCTTACACAGAATATCTATTTTACAGCACTCCAGAAAAGTGTGCAAAAACCAAGCACACTGATTCTCCCAAGGACTCTTCATGAAACCTTGGACTCTGACACTGACCATGCTGGGATTGAGTTGGAAAGTAACTGTTTTCTTGAACAGAGATATCCCACAGACTTCCACCATGCATGCCTTTGTCTCACTACTGCAGTTTGCAATAAGGACCCTGTGAACTACAGTGGTAAGCCAAATTTTCTGATTTCTTGAATAGATCTGTATGTATATCTGCCTTGATAAAAATTCTTCCATCTTTTCACATAACTCCATTACATTTTTTATCTGGTGAAGATGAAAGCCATCAGCACATTCCTGAATTTGGAATTATTGATCACTGAAGCACTACCATGTTACAGTGGTTGCTTACAGGGTACATAGTGCTTAGTGCTTAAGAACAATTGAAAAAAAAACCCAAACAACAAAAACTAGAAAAAAAAGCTGCGACCAAAGCAAAACCACTCACTGCTCCTGCTGTCCAAAGAATCTTCTATATATTCAGAAACAAAGTTTGATTATTTGAATAATTACAGGCAGAAAACTTGAAATCAGCCTTAAGAAAAAACTTTCCTTAAACATGTTGGTATTGCATTTCCTTAAAATAACCTGTTTTCTTTCTGTGAGGTTTACTTTTTCCCTTTCTACACCCTGATGATCTTCCCAAGTGGAATGTTCAAAGAACAAACAAAAAGAAAATCTAATATCCAAGTCACTATACAGCAAAGAGAACTACCTCATGAACTATCACTGCAACTGGAAAATGAGGCACTCATTCAACCTCACCCCCTTCCAGACAGGTTTTGAGAAGTTTTATTTTTACAGAGACTTTATAACACCACTTCCTCCAGAAACTGCATGCACCCACACATTTTAAAGTTACCTCTTTCTAAATCTCTGATCTGGGGGCCTTTGGGTGCTCCTCCATATATGCAGGTACTCTTCAGTCTCGAACATTTGCCATAATCATCAGCCACCTGCTGCACTTGCTGGGCCAACTCTCTAGTAGGTGCCAGAACCAGACACTGCAAAAGGAAATCATTCAGGAAGAGTCAAGCTGCATACACATCCCTAACATAAAACCATAAGCAAAGTTGGACCATCTGCTCTTTATTAGTTAAAACATTTAAATATCTTTAGACTACGTCAGCATTTGCACAGAATTTCAACTGAGTGGGATGCTCACATTGTGATAGTAAAAATTCCTATTCTGACAGAAATAGGATAGGAAAAACTACTATTCTAATACATCAATTAAATAAAGCACCATATCATTAACAATGTCATGCTGCACATACAAAAACAGAGAATCAACAACCACTTACAATTGGGCCATCCCCTCTCTCCAAATATGGCTGATGGTTGATGTGAACAATTGCAGGCAACAAGTACTAAAACAGAAGAAAACAGTATTCTATAATATATACAAATTGTGATTCTGCAAAACCAGAGAGGTGCATTTATCGAGCAGAACAGAAGATTTTCAGAGCTGCTGACCAACTGCATCCACTTTGGCATGAGCCCAAAAATCGGCTGCTCAGCACCTCCGAAAGGAAGGCTCACTTAAATTTGGAGTAAGTTAGCAGAATTAGTAATCATTATCTTAGCCAATGTTTTTCATAAAGGATAAAAATCCTTTTTAACGCTGCAGCTAAAACGAATGTCTATGCTTAAATTCAACCATTTTTTATTTTAACCTGTGTAGTTTGTAAAACATGTATGCTAAAGAGAACATCCTGTATTTAAAACCATAATGTAAGCATAGACCAAAGAGAACTGACTAAGCATCCAAGCAGGAAGATGCACAAAACACACACCTGTGAATACAACAGGCTTGTAGCTGAGCTGAAACTGAAGTGCCCTCCATGATACAATACAAGAAGCTTTAAAAATGTAATCATCCCACTGCTAATACTGGCAAGCCCAAAAACTAACTCATGAGTAATTTCTACCAGGTGGCCAGGAAAGCTAGCTGAAGAAATGAAAGGAAAGAATACGCACTGCTAGTGTCTTCCCAGAGCCGGTCTGTGCAATGCCCACCATGTCACGACCGCTGAGGGCTAGTGGAAAGCCTTGGCACTGAATCGGAGTGGGTTCTGTGAAGTTCTGGTCCATCAAGGCATCCATCACATACTCTTCAGAATTCAAGAAAAGAATAAACTTTTTAAAGGATAACTGAGGCTTTAGAGAACAGAACCAGTAACTGTTCAGGTATTTTCTGAGCAATCATCATGATCTTAAAGACAGCAAAACTACTTACGCGGAAAGCTACACTGGTGGAAGGCAAACACCGGCTTGGGGCAGCCCTCCATTCCCCGAATTGTTATCTCCTTCTTCCTTCGCAACTCTTCAACTTCATACTATTTATGAAAAAAGAACAAAAAAAAAAAAGACAAATATCAGCAGGGACTTAAAGTGCATGTTTCTAACTACTAACTCTCTTCTCACGACTGGATAACAGCTTTGTTACAGAACTAAATTCAAACAGAGATCTAGAAAAGACTGCTTTCCTAAAGACTTTAAGTCTGAGTTATTGTATGGATTCTCTGATGTTCAGAGGTATGAGCTCTCGACATAGCCTAGAAGGACAAATGTCAATCTCTTCTTACAACCAACCCTTCTAAATTAAAAGTATGTTAAAGGAATATTGTTAGGAATTACACTTTTTCCAGAAGCCAGAAAAGACCAACAGCTTGAGAAATTATTAGAAACAGAGGATAAGTAATGTGCTTTACGTGACAGTGCTAAGAATTAAACAAACTAAAGAGGTTCTAATATACCATGAACAGAAGGCCATGCAGTCCTTCTCCTTCAATTACACATTCCAGAGGCAGATAAATACAGAGTTCTTGCTGGATAACTTGCAACTCAAATGTTGCCTGGAATGTTTCAGATAATGAAAGAAGCTCTGACAACATCATGATGATACCCTAGGACCTCACAATTTGTTTAAGGAACTTCTTGTAATATTTTGGAAATGTGTAGACAAGCACAATTTCAGGATTAAAAAAGGTGTTTTACTTTTGTCTAGGTTATCTTCCAAGTCCAACTGCCCTTTGCAACATTCTTCTGACAATTCATGACCTTATTGTAATGCTTATTAGAAATCAACAGAGACACATGAATACCAAGTATGCACTTTATCCAAAGCAATAAATTCAGTATTTCTGAGAATCCCTTGAGCTTGAATAAAGAGGCAAAAAAAGAAAATGACTTCTGGGGAAAACGTAAAAATCCTTTTAGCTGGCTAAGCCAAAGGCAGCTGATGCAAACCATGGTTCAGTAGCTCAAGTTGTGGTATCTTTAGGAAGTTAATACCCCCCTCAATTCCTTTATGCCATATGCATATTTCACATATGGATGTGTAAGTCTAGGCAATCAGATAATGACTGTTTGTTTTTTTGTTTGTTGCCTCATGTTAAGAACAAAATATCTTAATTTCAAATTATATAAATACATTGCACTAGAGAGCAGAAGACTAGACTCAAGTTCAATAGGACAGAAAGATTTCTGTATCTACAGAGTGAACACAGTGTACTGCACCTGGTTTTGAGCCCCCTGTGTGAGAAGGACATGGTTTTAACAGGGCACGTCCAATTACGGGGGAAAGCGGAGGCTGCAGTACAGGCCAGTTGAAGACATACTGGGAGCACTGGGTTTGTTTAGCTTGGGAAAGACTGGGCTAACAGTGACCTGTAACTGCTACTTTAACTACTTGATGGGTCACTATAGGAAAGATGTTCAAAATCCCATGAGCAACATTAAGCCCTGAAACAGCCACCCAGAGAGGATATAAACTCTCCTCATCTCTGGGAATATTCAAACTCAAAAGGACAAGGCACTAAGCAACCTGCTCTAGTTCTACCATTAGTGCTGCTCTAAGCAGAGGATTAGAATAGAGATGCCCCCAAGGCCTCTTTCAGCTCAAATTACTCTTATGACAAAGTATTACTTCCAAACCTTTCTCATGTATTTCTGTCACTCTTAGTTCATTATCTTATATTTTTCCAGGGCTTCTCCAGGACTGTAGTTCTCTAAGTTTTATCTCCACTGCCAAATCGCTAGACTAGACAGGCATTATAAAGATGCATTACAAATGACAAAACATAAACTACCTCATATAAAAGCAAGCAAGAAGAGAAGCATATCCTTTGCTAATGGTAAACAGTAAAGGCAACTAGAACCAGCATCCAGCAGAGTACACATGCCAAACAAGCTTAATGAAGAGTTAGCTGTACTTTATATGCTGTCCCCGAATTCCTAGGACAAGTTTTTCAGCTTGTGACATTTTCTGTGATAGACAACATAACACTTACTGGAGTAAGCCTGGCCACTTCTGGATGTTCCACATAAAAATTCTTCTCAAACTTGGGCAGTTCATTTAAATCCCATTTCTTCTTACGTAAACGTTCCCCTGGATTACCAAATTTCTTTGGAGGAAGAGGACCTCCACGACTTGCTCCAAACCTGTGAATGTGAATGTTAGTTACTTAAAAAAATACTACCAGTACTTAAAAACTATTCTAGAATTATTCTGGAATTTTCTTAACCATTTTCTGTTGTGCTTTCCCCAAGCTGACATATGAGCACAACATTCTAGCAAGTCACCTCGCTCCAATCAGTATGATGGTTTAAAACTTCTTAAAATAACATAAACCTGCTTTGGGTTGTCTCTAATCCTAAAACCATGTTATTGTAAATCACCCCTTTAAAGCTCCTGCCTCTGGGACATGGCTGCTGTACACCCATAGCATTTGTCTTGAAATTGACAGTGCACTTACAACACGGTTACATAAAAGGGATGAGAAAAATCACTCCTTGCAAATTCCTTCTCTGTCTCTCAAGGTTAGTTTTACAATGGACAGCTATTACACTATCTCCCCCTCTATATCTTCTCTCCCTTCGTATCAAGAAGTATGCTTCAAATGAAAAACAGCAGACTGAAGAATAGAAAGCAAACAAGTCCAGCCAAGCTGGCAAGTCCATCTGTAATTCTGTAATCAACAACATTTTAAAAAAAACACCTTTTTTTTTAAACACAGCCTAACAGGAAAAAAAACCAAAAACAACCTGGGAAAAATCATATCCACTCTGAAATACATTATAATGAAGACTGAAGAGAGTAAGAAGCTCATGTTCACAAAAAAAATTTCTGTTCTAGCAGATCAATTCAAAAGTTATTGTTCTTTCTCTCTAAGTTTTCCTTATCCAGTTAATTATATATATTTCAGAAGGTAAGAACTAACTGTAATGACTGTCTAATGCAATAGACAAAACATGAGCTTCTGGCAGTAAGCTGTAAGAGTAACTAAAAACCCAGTGGCATTATATGCTTACTTACTGTAAATATCATGAATTGTACATTAAAATAACACACCCCCCAAAAAAAGTTAGAGCACTTTCATCAATATTGTACAAACTCAGCAGAAAGAACTTTTCAAAATGCTATCAAGTCCATTTTTGTCCTAAAGGTACAGCTTTATGCAAAACATGAATTCATGAGACAAGCCCATTTCAAACAACTTTCAGACAGCAAAACCAAAGTGTCTGCACCCTACCCAGGTAGTCTACTAGTAAACAAAAAACTGGTAATGAAATAAAGCAACAAAAATCTCTAAGCAACATTCTTACAGGAGTAACTTGTGGACAAAGGAGGGGATGGAAGAGTTACCAAAAAATAAACAACAGGTGAAAAAAATTTCTGAATTAGCTTAAGTACAAGACTACCTGCTCAAACATTAAGTACATTTGTTCTTTCAATCACTTCCCAATGGAAACTATAAATTATAGTGACTGAGAGACCAAAGAAACAGAACTCAAATCAACATTTTAACAGGAAGAAGTGGTTAAATTGTTGGAAAGGCCAAGTATATGGTAGATATAATTGAACTTAAAACCTGCAAAGTTAGTTTTAAAATGTCTGCTATGTTGCAACTGTGCATTAAGCTTCTTCCCTTTCCTAAAAATATCCCTTATTTTCTCATCTGTGTGTCTATTAGATCCTCCAGAGAGCTTGCAGAATCATCAAGTTTTCTCTTATGAAAAAGCCTGTGAAACACAACTTCAAAAATGCATTTAAGCATTATGTTTTCTTTCAGGACAAAGGAGAAAATAAAAGGCACAGACTTTCATTTACAGGGACATTCACCTTTAGTGATGATATTTGTAACCTATCATGCTAAACTGAGGTCAAAATGTCAAAAATGTCAGTACCCAAGCAGTTCCTACAAAACCCATAACCTCACTCAAATCCACTGCAGGTTCAAAGGGTTGATGAGTTCCCTTAGAAAAGGAAACATATGACAGGGCTGCCTGCAAGGCTGGACACTGCAACAGCTTGGCACTATGAATACTCGCTCCAAAGCTATCCAGAGGGAGAAAATGACATTTTCTACACAGAAGGCACATAGTTTCAGTTCTCCACGCTTACACACATTATGCCTGGATACTGACCTGAAAGGAAGGAGCCCTACAGCAGCCCTTGAATGCTGCTGCCTCTGTGGGGGTTCAGCTGCTAAACTGGCAGTAACTGACACTACATATTCTGACTCCAAGTAAAAGGAGATTCTAACTCCAATTAAACTGGCTTAAATCTAGTATTTCCCTGGTCTGCCTACAGCCCTCTTTTCAAAGGTAAATTCAGGCTGGCTCAAAACATTCTTCCCTAATATTACTGGTGCCATCACTTCTGGGACAGAACTGAGTAAATCTGATACATTCCAGAGCAAAACATAACAATTTTCCATCCTAAGAAGTCACCTATAGCTCATTCCTGACAGAGAAAACTAGAACCCTTTTATGTGATTAGACTACAAAAGAAGTGGTGATAAAAGTTTCAAAAGGTGCTGAACCAGCACACTGGGTGGCCCAATATTTTATGCAGGTTATTTATGAAGTAAGATAGTTGTTAGTGGTTACAAATATTGTCACACCTTAAAAGGATGTATGTAGCAAATGGAATGCACTAAAGCTTCCAGGATAATATTAAAAAAAAAAAAATCATGCAAATGTCCATAAACTTCACAAAGAAGCATGTAGGCTCTTTTTTTACTTATCAAAAGCCCTGATCTAAAAGAGAAGCATCAACTATAATTAAAGACTTTACAGAAAATGAAATAACACTAATTTTAAGGCACATCAAGTGTTGTGGCAACGCTTTGGCCAGTGTTCTTTTAAGTAACTGTATATAAATCTGCATACTCAAACTCACTCACTAAACTCCAAAACCAGCTGTGGTCTGATCTATCTCAGACTTGCCAAAGCGCTTACTCCAATGTCCTTGTGTTAAACTGAGCTGGAAATCTCTTAGCAGAAAAACACCAGAACCCTCCTCTCTGTGAAAAAAAAAATGAAAGTATCTTTTAATTTCAGAATGTTAAATGTGGGTGTAAGATAAAGCAATGACACAACTATCTCCCTCCACAGACGACGAGAAACTGAATGGAGAAGTGCATTGCAATGTATAACAAAATATCCTTTAATCTCCCAGTGCCAAGGGAAAACAAGAGGAAAAGGAAGTGGGGAAGAAAAAAAAAAGGAAAAAAAAAAAGGAGAGGAGACTCATTAATTGAGATCTAGCTTACCATATACCAGAACCCACACTATACATTTTTTGCTAATCCTTGAGAACTACTTATAATCTGAAAACGCCACTCTCGGAAATTAGTTTTAACTTTCTCTTTAAAAAGGCCTGGCACGAAACCCTTACTACCTTCAACGCTTAAAAACCTCGATACTCAATCTAGTTACACAGTATAACGCCACTGTATTTATTGCTGTCATTGTCGAAAGAAAAAAATCACATCAAATCAAACCTGCAAAAGCCTTTTGCAAGCCAAACCTGCTTTAAATAACAGATTCAAGAGTATCAAGCACTAGGCCTTTACAGAACCAGACAAACAATTTCTGCAGCCCTATGTAAGCTCGGCAAGTATGGTCCAGCACCACGGTTCACTGATCACCCTCCCGAGTGCCCAAGTCCTCCGCAAGGCAGCGTTTCCAACCCCATTTCCTATCACGGTAAGCCTAGGAGCGCAGCTGAGAGAGATCTTCCCCCCACTGCCATCTTTCCAGTAAGTCCAGAAGGAGCAATGACAAGCAGAAGGGCAGACAGAAGGACAACCAGCCCTGCCAGAGCCACCGAAGCCTTCGTGGCTTGCAGGGGGCAGGGTGCCACGGGTCTCGCGGCGTAAATAAAGCGGCCGGCAGAAAATAATTAAGGGGGCAGGGTGGATGCAGGCCTTAAAATTTCAAGCAAGGCTCAAAATTAGTTACACTGGAAAAGCTAAATTTAAAAAAAAATGTAAAACCCCACAAAACGCTCAAAACCCACCACCCCGCCTTGGAAACCGATAAACCTCCAACCACCCCCGCCCCCACACGAGAATCTATGGGGGGGAAATCTCCACAGACGGGACTGTGGCTTCCCCCAATTCCGCCACTCCAACACACGCCCCCAACCCCGCGGCCTTCCCCCGCCCCCAACGCAAGCGTTCGGCTTCCCCCACCGCCCCCCCGCCGTGCCGACCCCCCCCCTCCCCCTTACCCGCCGCGGTCTCGGTCGCGGCCCCGGTCCCCGAAGCCTCTCATCGCCCCCGGAGGGGTGGGTGAGAGGCAGCGGAACGCCGGCCGTGGGGACGGCGAGGGACTGGGGGTACGGGGAGAGGGTCCAGCCAGGGGCGGCTGCGCCTCGGAGGCCTCGCTTTGCGCCACCTCGCCTCTTTGGTGGGACACAAAAGGAGAAGAGGTGGTCAGTGGGTCCGAGACCCGCTGGGCGTCAGCGGCCGGAACGGCGGGGCTCTCGGTCGGCTCCAGGGCCCGGGCAGTGTGGAGACACCAGCGTCTTCTTCCTCCGCGCTCCCGGCACAAAATGGCCGCCGCCGCCCCGGCCCGCTCCGCTTACGTTACGGGCAGCCCGGCGCTGCGCAAACTGCGGCCCTCCGAAACACCTACGCCTATTCACGGAGCTCAACTACGCACTAAACGCGCTAGGCGAAACACCGCCCCGTGCAGTAGCAGGCGGGCTACGAAAAGTGCGTAACGTTCTTTACTTAGAGCCGTGGCCCTGCGTGAGGAAGGTGGCGGGGAGGAGTAACGCTATTCCCCAAAGTCAGCTGCGCAAGGAGCGCTCTCCGTAACCCCTTCTGCAGGGCAGGGAATGCCTGGGCCGAGGCGCACGTTACGTAAGTGCACGTCGTACGCAAGGTGCGTAACTCAGGCTGGCGTAGGGCGGGAAGAGCCCGGTGTGCATGGCGTAACATTCTTACGCGGACCGTGCAGACCGGGCCGGAGGGTTACGCTGGATTCGCAGACGGTTCGAAGAATACGGCCCGTCGCCCACTCGCTCACGGGATCCGCCGAGGTGGCGGCGGGGCTGAGGACGCGGTGATGGGACAATGGCGGAACAATAACGGGACGCTGGGCGACGGGGCGGGAGCTGCCCTTTGGATCTCTGTGGCGGCTGCGGCGGGCGGAGATTATTCTCTGTCAGATTAGCGGGGGCAGGAGAAGAGTGACAGCGGCCATGATGTTTGTTGTCGCCTGAGTGCCAGCAGGCCGGGAGGGAATTCCCCATATGAGCCAGAGACTCCTCGCCGAAAGGCAGAATCATCCACGAGGCGATTACATGGCACAGACTATAAATCCTTTTGTGCTGTGTATGTGCTCTCGCCAGGTCAGCGTGTCCTGGCACAAGGAGCCGTGTCCCATGGATGATGGGGTTAGACCAGCCAAACACAGCGCCGGCCCACAGCGTGTTATCGCTATCAGCAGTAATTTCTGGGCTGTCAGGTTATCAAACACTGGTTATACTGGCAGAAGGGAAAGCGAGTCCCCTTTTCTTTCAGGCCCTTGGATAAAAATAACAGCCTAGAACAACATGCAAATTACCATTTTAGTTTCACATGCTATATATATATATATATATGTATGTATGTATCACATGTGTGAGAAAGCAAAAAGCAATCTGAGTGCTTAAAATAAAATGCAAGAATGTTTCTGTAAGAAACCTGGGTCTTTTAAGTGGGTGGCAGGGAGTCAAGTGACACTGCACACGCTTACTGACAGTGGGTACTTGGCCACTGGAGACAAATGCCTAGTGTGTGAAAGCTTGGCACACGCAAAGGACTGGACATTGCATTAAATGACTATGGCTGATCCATTCCTGGCTCTCTCAGATCAACCAGCTTCCCAGCCTTCAGCTCTCTAGTCTTTTCTCCACTGTGAAAAATAGTGCTTTACCTCAGGAAAAATAGCAACTATCTCTTGAGAAACCACTTAAAGAATGCAAGCCCTGGAGATCTGTCACAAGGAAAAACCTGGCTAAAATGTCAAGCTTCTCTTGAATTTCTGGTCATTGCTGCCTTTTTATTTGATGTTATCTTACATGTGTTTGGTAATCTAAACAAAAAAAAAAATTTTGCCAGTGAGGACAAGTCTTCAACCAGATACCAAAATTAGACTCATTGTAATTACCAGAGGACAAAGTAAGACTTCCCCATTATATCCATGTGTGTATGTATGTATGTATTGTTTAATTTATTTAAAACAAGCAATTCCATGAGCATTGCAGATACTGTAAAAGGAACTGTTATTTTGGCCCCAATGCCTGTTTCCCTCTTTATTCCCAGCTTCTTCTTTTGCCCCCTGTGACCTACATCTCCTGCTAGTTCAGAGCTGTGCCTGTGCTGGCTGCTCCCTCAGCAAGCTGAATCTTAAGTGCCTTTTCTTTGGTATAAGTGCTGCTGCCAGCCTCTCCTGTCTAGCCACAGGATTTGTTTTAGTCTTTTTAATAGTAACAACATTTCATATTACTTAATAGTAATCTTTAATAGTCTTACTTATACTAGAAGAATGACAAGTCAATTATATCAAGTTTGTTTCTTTAGAGAACTAGAAAAAAGGTTTTAAGATATTGGGTTGCGCCCAGATTATTTTTCTCATGAAAGATCAATGAGATTTTTGAGAGGGGAGTTTAATTCAAAGCACCCAAACATAGTCAGACTTCTGTTCTAATTCATACTCTTTAATTTTAACTTTAATAAGAACAGGTTTCAAACATTCTGTCTAAAAAGTAGAAAATGCTAAATAAAAACATGAACATTATCTAGTCAAGATAAAAACGTTTAAAAATGTATTCTTAAAACTACTTGTTCCTCTACAGTACATGAAAATCCGTCAAGTTCTCGAGCTGTTGTTCCTCCCACTGCCTTTTCCATCTATATATGTCAATTTTATAACTGAGTTTATTCCAGTTCTGTTGCATTTCACACTGTTAAATTCTACCACTTAGACACTCTCTTTGAAATAAATTAAGAAAGAGTATATTCACTCCCATGTGAAAGGACAGGTTTGATTTTCACAAAAGATAGGAAAAGGATTCTAAGAACAATTCACAATCTAAGGGCTTAAATCTTTGTGTGCTAAAAGTTCAGTTGAAAAACAAAACTCCTAAATGACCAAAATTTTAGTTCAGTAAAACTGAACTGTACAAAGTCCATCCTATTTTCTCCCAAAATATCTTAAATATCTCCCAAAAGCTACAAATGCAGCCAGGTAGTTGTCGACCTTTCACAAATCATCATCCCAACCGCCCAGCTGTATTTTAGCTGTACATTTACATCCTTTTTTACCTATTCTTTGGCATCCCCAATCCCTCCAGCGGTTATTGCAAATGTGGCTTCGTTTTCAGGCATCTCAGGGCTGGGAGAAAAAGAAACAAGAAACTTGTGGGTTTTTCCATGTAAAATGCAGTTGTGAAACAGTCTCCAAAATGTTGTGGGTGTGAGCAACCTGGAATACCTCAGTGCCCTTATACCGATGAGCAAACTGTAGAACGTGATCAATATCATCAGGATCAGAAAATGTGACATTTTTGTGTCAGGAAAACTTAGGAATTTAACATGTCCATGATTTTCCTGCCAAGGGACCACCAGTCCTGCCAAAGTATTTGATGGTCTTCATTAAGAGCTGAGCATCCAGGAGGATTTATGATGAAAGATTATGTCATTTAATGTTTGCAATGTGCAAGACAACTTTAATTAGTTTGTCCTTTCAGATTTTCTCCCAGTGTACCATCCAGAAAGTTTCAATACCTTGAAATTTGTCACCTTCCTCCTGTTTACCTGTCGTAGATCTTTGCAATACGCAGCTCCCCTCTCCCTTTCCTCAAACTGATCCTGGTAGTTGAAGCATGAGCAAGGATGTGGCCCCCAATGGGCTTTTTTGGGTCTGCCTGAAAGCTGAATTAGCAAGAAAATTGTAGTGATTCACTGTGCAAATTCCAGAGGTTAATACTGTGATTAACTGTCAGACTGAGCCCTATTCAACTCAGTAATGAATAATCAATAGAGAAATACATTAGAAACCTGACTTTTGCACACTTGTCTCAAATGTTCAATGCTGGCATCATTTTCCTGCCATTAAATTCAAGAGGCTCAAGAAATACACACCTTAAGTATCACATGTAGGCTGCTCTAGAGGAAAATGTGGTGCTTTTTCAATATTGTTTATAGCTCATTTTCTTTGTTTAAGTCACAGTGAAATCACACCATCACACCAGGCAGTAGATAAACGTAAAAAATCTCATCCCAAAAACTGAGAGAAACTTCCAGAGGTCATTTATGTAGGAATTCCTAATACCACAGGGAACAATGACCAATCTGATCTTTCATTTCAGTGCTTCTTGCACCTTACAATTTCAGTTCTCATTTCTGTTAAATGCATAATACAAAATACAATTTTTTTTTTAAAGAGAGAGAGACTCTTACGTCATAGTTGCTCCTGGGTCAGCAGTCATCTGGTTGGTCACAAATACAGCCACATTATATTCTGCAAGAGAAGACATTGCAAAGAAGGTAGACTTCATCCAATTAGAATTGTAAAATATTTTCTCATCCATGGTAAAAGTGAGGTTTCTGCTGAAGCACTTCAAATTTCAAATGAATGAGAAGAAAATATTCTTTATGACTGATGGCTGCAGTTAATCAGGACACAGCCTAGATTTGCTCTTGCATGGCTTCAGCTGTAATACACCAAAAATGAGGCCTTTTCACAATTCCAGTGAACAAGTCTCTCTCAGTTCCCATCTATTCTCTGTTGGCTCCTTGCCCTCAGCTCCCTCTCCTTCCCTTTCTCTGTTTGCTTTTTTTTTTTTTTTCACTTCAGGAAAAAAACATTTATTCATTCCTCATCAACATTTCTGAGACATTCCAAAGAGAAAGAACTCTATTCATCCTGTCATCATCCCTCAAAGCATTGCAAAGTAGTGAGAAAGTGGAAAGAGGTATGGCTTTTTTATTTTTCTATGCCTTCCTCCTCTTTTCTCTGTCTTTCTTTTGTATTTAGACTGTTGAAATTTGGGGAAGACAATTACTGAGTATTTGCCCATTTCTACAACCTATTATCTCATTTAGGGCCTGACAGTATTTCTAGAAAAACTCTAAATGTTGGAAAGTCCATAAGTTTTCTCAATCTGTCATCTTGAAATAATATATTATCAGTTTGATCTTTTTGGTAACTGACAGAGGTGTAAAGCGAGAAAAGATCCCTGGGCCAGTGCCTGATTGATAATACACCTGGACTACTAAGCCATTGTGCTATCAACAGCTACTGGTAGTGACTCCAGCCCATGTTTTCCAAATCTTGCCATGTTTTCTATACCTTCTGATATTTTTTGGAGCCTTGACAACATCTGAGCTAGTTTCTGTTGTCGTTCTGCCAACTCTCCACGACCACTGAAATCCACACGGAAAAGTGCCATTATGGAGTCAATGATCTGCATTGTAATCATGCTGGGTAAGTAAATATAGTGAAAGAAAACAGGAACACTTATTCTGAGGACAGTAAGCATACAGAAGTCTTGTACCAATAACTTGAAGATACCAGCTTCCTCATGGAACTTGGCTGCTACATAGTCAAGCAATTCCATCTGATGCTCACCTAGTGGGAAGCAGTTGCCAAGAGAAATTAGGACCAGAAAGAATTCTGAAGGAACAAAAGCCTGAACTTTAAAATACTTTAAAATTCCACTTTAAATGTCGGCACTGGTTATATTTTCACTGCCAGCAGTTTTAAATCCAGTGCCCAGTAACAATCTACTTTGCAGGTTCCAATTTTTTCTCACCCATCTCACAAAACTTCTTTGTGAAAATCTTCACTCTGCATGAAGACAACTTTTTGTTGTGTTAAGAACTGAAAAGCAATATATACATTTTAATTTAATCTTGAATTAAATTACACACAGAAAATGTTTTAATCATATTATGTTTATATTGCACTCTTAAAGAAGTCTTATTTCAAAATTTCTTGAAGTTTTAAAGCAGTGTCTTGTGACAGAGAGTGTGTTGAGCTGTTAATAAACTGAGAAGTGTTAATAAACTGAGAACTATTAAAATGGAAAGAGAGAGAGAAAAAGCCTGAGAGGAAAAAACCCTAGATATCATGCCAATTGCAATAATGGTCTTACTGGTATATGCACGTGCATACAGCACGTTGTCAAGCACTGCCTCGTGGTCAACATTGAAGCGATCAGCAATGTCACGCAGGCGGTCCGGTCGGCTGGCATGAGTCAGAGTTAAGGGTTTCTCCTAGTGCAAACCATGCTCTGAAAATAATAAAACTTCATTCCAAAATAGGACTATAGGGGGGAAAAAAAGAAGAATATTTATTTTAGTCCTAGAGAAGACTGACTTTTTGTCTTCAGGCCGTCCCACGTACCCTAAAGATAGTTTAGGGCTCACGATGCTAATTGTTTTGTGTTTAGGGTTTGAGGCGGGGGGGGATTGACATATGGATATCTGTGCTCTAGGAATTCAGCTGTGAGCAAAACCTGTTTATACACAGTCTACTGCAAATGTGAAGTGTTAAAAATAGTGTTTAGTACTTAGATAAATTTATCTTGAAGAGAAAAGCTGCTATAACCTGTAGGAGGCCTACTAGATCGCAAAAACACAAAACCCCAAAAACAAACAAACAAAAAAAACCCCAGTTAAAATAAAATCAAATTCCTAACTAATTTTTCCAGGTTGGATTACATCAAATGACAAAAGAAAAACTCACTTCCTTATGGGCCACTATACACTGTGCTCTCCACGATTTCTGTGCCAGTCATGTTTTACATGTATGATGCTTCCTTATGACTAACTAAAATGAACTAACTTTCCAGTTCATCACACCTGTAGCTTTTAACTACAGGTGTGTATCTTTTTTTGTATCTTTTAGTCAAAAAGATACAAAGTGTTTTCCGTGTCAATGAAGATAATCTTTCCACCTGTGTAGCCATTTGGTCCTGGGAGCTGAGCTGTCACTACAGAGAAGCATACAAGATTAAAATGAAAGAGCAGGAAAAATATTTTCTTACTCCATCTATCATTATTTTTTAAATAAAATACAACTGTTTATCAGTATCACAAAGAACTATCAGTTTTAATCAATGTGAAAATCACGAGTATCTCATCTTACTGCCATCTTGAGAATAAACTCAAGCCGCTTTTCTCGATTGCAGATCAGATGAGATTTAATTAATGGTGTCAAAACTGTTTTACTCAGTACCATCACTAAATCTGTGTATTTTAGGGATATTATTCGTGAGTTCTTACACACAAAGTCTCCTCTTAATCCTCTGCCCAAATTAATTCTATTGACTTAGTAGGCACTATTTCCAGCTGTAACTCAAATGATCAAAATTCTTTGGATATGAGTTTTTCCTGATATGCAAATAGTTGCTGATTGTGGATTTAGTCTCTTTGGAGTGAATAAGCTAAAATACTCAATCCAGTTGTAATCATTCATGCAAAAGGGTATGACTCTGCTGACCATTACACTGTACTAACCAGAAGAGGCCTTGTTTTTCCAGAACATGCCACATTTCACTTTACAATATAGGGGGTTAATTTAGTAGAATTTGCCTACCCACTGTCTGGTAATTCCAGCAGCATTAATAGTTATATAAGTTATTGTTTACTTCCCTTTACACATTGAGAGATATCTCTGGGAAATCAGTGTCCTGCTGTTTTTGGCACTGCCCAAATATGGTGACTGCCAAAGTCTGTTTATCCAGTCACTGGCAGCCAGTAGTACCCTTTCAGTGCCCTTTCAGAATGTCATATTCAGCAAAACCTCTTGAAACCAGGACAGTCAAAGAGTTGCTGAGAAAAAAATTTTGCCTCTGCCCTTTTCTGAGCAATGCCCCCTCTACATGTGACCCATATTTGTGCTCTGCTTTTCCAGATGGTGAGTTTCACTGGTTTATCTAAGACAGCCTATTAACTTCACTCTCCTTATGGCAAAACCTTCATGGATGTGAGCAGTATTAAAAAGTAACAATTTATATGAATTCTCTACTCAAACACAGTTTATGGACGTAAGAGTCACCAAGGTCTGTTTCACTGTATTTGTAAAAATAAAAGATTCTGGCTTTTCTCTATGGGTTTAATTCTGATACAGTGGTAAACAATGGATTCACTGAGAAGAAACATCACTCTATTTTAAGGTGTTATACCTACCACAAAGAGTGTGAGATAGCTGGGTTTTGCCTGTCCGGAACTCTGTTAAATAAAGAGAAGGGAAAAAAGGAGTCAGGGTTTCTTTTTCCAAGTTTGACAGATTCAGGAATTACTGCAGCTAGAAACTCTCACTTACAAAGTTCACCTCAATCTCTACCTTTTAAAATCATTTAACCTCAATTTCTAAATCATGTTCTGTGCAGGAGAAATGTGTTACATGAAAAGCAAAATCTGAAATGCTTTAATTTGATGGTGCTTGACTGCTGAAGTCATTCTCTTGTGTGTGGAAGTTAAAACCATATGGCACCTGTGGAAAAGTGATAATGGGGGGGCGGGGTGGGAAAGAAATGGTTGATTGCATTAACCTAGCCCAGTTTCATTTCCAGTAAAATGATCAAGGAGAAGCTTACAAGTTTATTAATCTCTTTCTACCCAAACACATTAGTTCCCAGTTTATCTCTTCTAAAGGGAAGAGTACTTTGTTTTATGAACACTTACTGCTGAAGTGTCAAGCACCAACTAATTAGGTGTACTGTAACAGTAGCTTAATTGTAATTCTAAAATCTTACATAAAATGCAGTGTACCTTAAGTGTGCATAACTAAAATACCTTTTGTGGCAATTTTGTTACACTGCATCAGGGAGAACTCTGGCATGTTAGTAATAGTCTTAGTAATGCTATGTTGTGCTGAATCAGCATGCCCAGTAATGATTACTCAGCTCAAATTTAGTCTGCAAGCAAATGAAGAAGAAAAACGGGAAAACATAAAGAGAAGTGGATTATTTCTTCTTGCACACATGCAGATACTCATCTCTGTAACTACAGTGTGGTAAACTTGATAGAAGTAATCAAAGTTGAATTAAAATCTAAATTAAGTTGCAATTCTTTGTTTGGTAATACTCATTTAATGTGGTTCTCTCACCTCCAAAGGCCTCAGTAATTGCCATGCTTTCAATCCCACCACCCAGAAGTTTACTGCACAAAAAGAGAGGATTACGATATAGTTAAACCCAAAAAATCACAAGAGGAAAGTAAAACAGAGACATTTCTACTACTTTAAAGAAAGTAATTTCTGCCCCAAAGCCCCTCACTTGATGCATTAAGTGCAGGGCACTAAATGATCATTGATTCATAAAGAATTAACTCTGTCTTTACCTCCCTTTTTGTGTGCAAGGGAAAGATCTATACAAATTATTACTGGAAAGAAAGGACAAAAAATAACATTGAAAACAATATTTGAAAATAGCAATCCATGAAAATATCTCAAGGGAGGATTTGAAGACTTGTAATTTTGACCTGAAACCTGCAAATTATTTTAATAGGAGAAAAAATTATACAGTCAAGATTTCGAGATGCCAACTATTTATTTACAATGACTGCACAAAGTCCAGTTTCCTCTCAGCAAAGGAGTTGGTTTTGGTTTTCAAAGAAGTCTATTGATGTAGACTTCTTTAAGCCAGCACTAACTCCAAATGCAAGGGGAATCTATGTGTCCTAGCTGAGTATTTATTCCCTTATATTTCTGTATCTCATTAAAAACAATTAAGATTATTATTGGGAACATTTGGATGAAGGAAGGATATAAGAGATAAGCTTACTCAAATTCCTGGCTGCCAGTGGAAATATGAAATACCATTTTCCGTTTTTCACTGTACTCAAAGGCGGTGAGGAAGCCTGGTTCCTAGGGAAGACCAAAGAGAACATGAGAAGTTTATTTTAGCTTTAACCTGAAGTTAAAAGTGCAATATCCCACATAAATATCTTTTTTCCCCCTAGCCTCATGCCCGTGGGTTGGGTATAAAAAGTACCACAGCATTCATCTGGTGGTTGTGGAGCATAAAGTATTAAGCCTTAGAATAACAGGCAGAATAATTTTCAAAATTATTTTGATGATGCAGTGGGAAATCTGCTAAGAAATATGTTGAACAGCATTTTGGAGAGGCCAGCATAAGTTCAAACTCTCAGGAAAGTGACTGGCTTACAACAAGCTTGTTTGCAGCTTCTTTAATCTTGTCCACTTTGGCCTCTGAGAGCCCCTTCACGTTGCACAGTGCCCTTCTTGTGGTCATCTGGATTCCTTTGATTGTGCAAATCCCAACTGCCTTCAGCTTTTTAATATCTGCTACGTTCTGCAAAGAAATTTCCCTTCTGTGAGTGCTCAGGACAGTTAACAACTAGAAGGTGAAGTAAACCTTGGCAAAATATTTTAAGTTTACATTCATATGCCTGTGTTTTCACCAGGAAAGAAACAGATTTACAGTAAACTCTTCATTGTGTAGTTTGTGACACCAACAAAACTAAATTTTGAGTAACATTCGTGTGAGGGATCATGGTGCAGAGAGCAGCTTCTGGTGGTTTTGAGAGAAACATGTCTGGGTATTTACTTCTCCCCTTTCAGAGTCAGTTCTTCTAGATCAAAGCTGATAGTAAAGAAACAGTACAGAATTATTTCAGACAGTGTGGACCTTGGACACCCTATAACATTCAGTCTGTCCTTGGTCCCTTAGCACAGATAATCTGTAAATGAGATAATCTTGGTGGTGGAGCTGATTCACAAGGATTCCTGGAAACAGTCTAACTGCTGTGCTGTTTCTGCATGCCCAGTTTAAAACACATGTGTCCTGCAGATCTGACTGACACTTTGGGCTGGAGTGAGCTACTTGTTTTTCAGAAATTGGGAGCAGCACAACTTCAGACAGCACCCTACTGACATATTTTACTTCCCTCACCTCATTTCATGACTCTGACATCCCTAGAAATGTAATAGCAAGAACAGATTACTCACAAGAAAACGTACTATGTGAAAGGTGTGGGATAATACATAATTTTACCATTTCTGGCCAGGATTTTTCTTTGAAAAAAACTATGAACTGGACATATAATTATTTATCTAGAGTGTGTGGGTACATAGAGCATAAGAAGGGGGGGGGGGTTGTGTGAGAAATTAGTCATGTTTATTTCAAAGCTTATTTCTCATCCTGTGATACGTGTGTGACACTCAGCAGAGGCTGAGGGGTAACAGCACCTTAAATTGTACCAAACACTTTTGATCACCAAATCACAGTCTCGGTTGTTCTAATTCTGATTCTCTTTCTGGGCACACTGGCAGATCCAGTAAATATTTTTCTCTCTACTCCTTGAAAAAAAAATTCTAAACCCACAAAAATTATTTCTCCAGGTAAATGAATTTAACATATAACAGTCATCCTATGTTTGCACAAAGCTTTTAGCTGGCACAGCTGAGAACAAAAACTTCCTCTGAGGTGTGGGAATAACCACTTGCAAAAAAGAAAAAAAATAATGGAAAGGAGCAGAAAACCTTTACAACCCCAGAAGAACAGCCTAAGTAACTAAGTCGTTACTCTTAGTTTTCAAACTTTCATACATTTGTAGCCTTCTGTGAATGCCATGCCTTGTTTCCTACTGACAGGGTAGTACAGCTCCCTTCCAGCTCAGATCACCCTCTTTGATCAACTTGCTAAATTTTTTAAGCAATAATTTGTTTATTTTTCCTATGTTGCCCCATAGTTTGAGCTCCCAACCATGTGATCTTTCTTCAGAACTATCTTTAAAACTGCCAATGAACTGCCAATAAAAAAAAAATTGCCAACAATTGCACTGCTGATGGTCAGCCCAGTAACTACAGTGCTGACTAGTGATGAGTCATTGTGATATGTCCTTCCCATCTTTATCTGTCTGTAGTCACTTGGATCAAATCTCACATTACTTCACACAAACCCAACTTTTTATTCTGCTTCTATAACTCTGATTATAACAGGATTCCAATCCGAGAGCCAGTCTCCTAGATAAACATAATAATTGCAATTCAAATAAATAGGTGATGTTTATGTGATGATGGTAGCAATAATAGAAATTCACATTTGATGAAGAAAACTAACCACTTATTTCTCTAGCTGTTAATATTTTCCACACTCCTACTCTACCCCCTGCACCAGCATGCTGAAAATAGTATAGTAACAATTGTCACAGTGTAATTTCACAGGCACCAAAAATGCAGGAGTAATTACAAAGATTGGCAGGAACAGGAAATAATCTATCACACAGTTTTCAAATAAATTAGCAAGCAGTTGGTTTTTCAAGAGTGCTAGGTGCTAAATACTTTGAGACTCTTGACACTTTATTTAGGAATCTGATGTGAATGAGATTTTCTAAAAATCTGTCTTATCACCAAAGGCAAAATTTGTCTCCACTGACTGAGTTAGAACGTACTGCAAGGAGGAATTTCAGTTATTTGCATCAATGTGTACACCGTTTTGGAAAGAATCTTACAGTAGCTTTTGAGGGATGATTCTGTGTGATCAAGTGATTGCTAATACTTACAATTCCATGCTTCTGCAGCAGGTCAATATCCTGAAAAAAGGATTCCTAAACAAAATAGCAGAAAAAAAATAGATGTTGCTTTTTCTTGTTATCACATCTATCTCGATACATGACTGTTTCAGATTTGTAAACATTTATTGATTTTTTTTACAAATAATACATAACTTGGGCAACTGAAATAAGCAAAGCCATAGTGAGCCAAAAGGCCTACATGTTTCCTTTCATCTCCTTCATAAAGTGTATCTTCATAGGCAATTAATCCTCTGCTGTGCTAATAAAACTTGTGTTAGCACCATCATAATTGCAGATTTTCTACCATAATTTCTCACTCTTTTCGTGCTGATGATCATTCTTTGGAAGCAGAAAATTAACTGATAGCCCCCTTGCCTTTAATATAGAAGTGTAAAATACGATGAAATAATGATAACCCCATTAAAAACTGTGCACAGTTTTGAAAGGTTAATGAAGATTACTTGAAGAGCCAGGCTGTACAGGGACTAGGGGAATGGGATTTTCTTGGTAGTAGACTGGAACAAAATTTTAAATGCATTGAACTCCCTGATGGCTTTCGGGGACCTCCATGGGTTTCTTAAGACTATCAAAATACCTTTGAACATTTTCTGCACATAGTTTTCAACCAATAACAAATTTACCTCGTCATCCTGGTATCCTGGTTCTTCTTGGACTACTTGATCCTCCATGGCCTTCATTGTGAAAGAGCACACAATAAAGTATTGATCACTAGTGGGAAATGCAAACAGAGTCATAGGGAGGCAATAAATGAGTAAATGTCTGTAAAAGGACTTTTAAGAAGTCCTTGAACGACAGAAACATGTCAGTCTGACATCATATATGGATTTAAATTTGGATTCTGCTTCCAACTCTTCATTATCTGACCTACTAGGCCAAAAGGAGAAAATCTATGGCTTTACACTCAGACAAACCAGTTTGGCTAGAAACGGCTTCATAGGTATTAGGAGATCTCATTCCCCTGTGAGAATCTTGGGTCGGAGATGAGTTTTGGAGGTGAGAACATTTAAAATGAATTATCACTAGTGGAATTTATTCTGGCAAGAATGCTAAAGGCAGTCTTTGTTTTTATAACAAAAGTCAGCATAGTTGTAGACAGAGTGGACAATGGAAAGGCAATGCAACAGCTCAGCCTCTCCATCTTTATGTGACAGAAAACCCACAAAACAGTGCTGAGAAGGCTACAACTCCTCAGTGATGTATCTTGAGAACAGATTTTTAAAGCTGTATTTGTTTTGAAGTTCTTGCTGGGGTTCAAAACGACCAATAAATGCTGAAGACATGCAGGTAATGGCTGTAGGGAGTATGCTTGCAAGGAGAGAACAAAAGAAGGGTAATAAAAGCCTGGAACTTTTATTGTGAAAACCCATGTACAGAGAGCTCATTTCATCTTTTTTCATGGTTAACTTGCCATGTCTGTATTCCAGCACAGCTTCATTGCCCTCTCTATGTGACTTGCTATAAGCAAGGCCTAGACCTGGAATAGGCACTTAGTGACACCACGGTTAAGTGTGACCTCCTTAAATTTTATGAATGCAAGAATAGTGAATACAAAGTAGTTCCTTAGAAACATGATCTTATAACCAAACTACTCTATCATTTTTGTGGTTTTGTAAATGGGTTAAGTTGCTTCTGTTTAAATTGTGAGATTACATTTGGTATTCTAGCTCTGGATGATCAAAAGTTTTGCAGACCATCACATCAAAATGTGCACATATACTTACTTGCTCATTGGTTAACAAAATCCACAAACTATGGGCTATGTCTAACAGAGGTTGGGATTGTTTAGGCTAAATATCTGCAAAAGGCCTTTTTTCATGGATACTAATTTACTTGCAAGAATCTTGTGTATATAGAGGCTGGGTAAGAAAGGAACAGGATATCAGAACTTCAGAATTATCATATTCTGTTAGCATTTAATGGAAACATTCTTATAAAATCAGTTGTTTCTGATAGTCATAGTATATTTAATTTAGTATATTCTGTCATAGTATATTTAATTTCTATTTCAGAACTCTGACAATTATGGAGTGACAAATCACACCCTGGCATAATTACAGCAAAACACTCATTAAAAAATACTTGGGGAGATTTGAAAAATCCCCTAGCTTCAAATACCAAAGGAAGAAAAACAAGTAATGCAAGAGGCATTAAAACTAAATTACAATCTCCTTCTTCATTAAAAACATCCTCACAAAATGCACATAATCCTGCACTTCAACCACAGCTGAGCAGGTTATGGGATTGTTCTCCTACTCCCCATCCTTAGGCTATTGGCACCTCAGAGCAGAAAAACGAGGCAGACCGAGACCTGTGCCTTCCTGCAGGCTATTAGGGAAAATGGAGAAATTATACCTCACCCTATTAAAAGCTTTAGGTACGAAAAAAAATCCTCCTGCTCAGTGAAGTGTTGTCCTGCTGCTGGTGCGTGTTGGCACAACGGAAGGATTCCAGTCACCACGGCCTGCAGTGAAGCAGATAAAAGGGTGAAAGTCTGAGACAACAGAGCAAATCCATGAAAAAACACCAACAATCTTGTGTCACCTCAAGTATTCAAGGGCAGGTGAGCAAGACGTGGGTACCGCGGTGTCCTTCCAGCCTGCGGGTGTGACAAGGACCCACTCCCCGCAATTCCCCCTGGCCTTGGCCGGCAGAAAATGGCAGCAGAGCTCGGCTCCCCGGATCGGGGGCGATCCGACCTGCCCCAAGGAGCCCCACGGCGCGACCTCACATCTGTTGGCTCAGAGGAAAATAACTGATTGGTCGTCAACAACACACAGATTTATTCGGCTTTTCTCTGCCAGCTGCCTCCTCATGCGATGTACATTTCTGTTCCCGAGGGGCGAGGGACGGCTGACTCTCCCTCCCCCCCGCAGAGCACCGTAACTCCCCATCGAAATCAGAACAGTAATTAAATCCCCAGCTCATGCCGGGCAGCTCCGGGGGAGAAGGCGGGTGCAGTACCAGGGGCGAAGGCTCCGAGCTCGCCACGGCCGCCCACCTCGCTCCTCCTGAGGGCAGGGACCCGCCGCCTTCCCGCCGGCGGCGCGGGGCGGGGCCCTGGGGGGCGCCATGAGGGCGGGCGCGGGCCCTTCCCTCAGCCGGCCCGCGCTGAGGGACGCCTCGGTCTCCGTCCTCAATCGGCCCATGGCCCGCGCTTTAGCGGCTACCGTCATCGCCGTCTACCAGGAACATCGCATTGCCCTCGCTCTACAGCTGGGAAAGGCAGCATTAGTTAAAACCGCCTTGGTTTGGAAGGCATTTAATTCAACGCAGCTCTGCCTTTTGTTTTTCCAGGGTGCCGCTCACGCATCTTCCCCAACAAGGCACACCCGGCGTTTTTGGATTGGATGGCCAAAACCTGTCAGGGAGCTGGAAGAGAAGTGACTTGACTGGAGTCACAGGACGAGAAAATGAGCCTGAGTCATACACATGACTTAATCTGCCATTTTAAAAGGATGGAAAAGGTGCTTTTTAGGATATGAACACTTCTGTGAGACATCTGCAGGCTTCTTGGAGACAGTATTTGGAAAGCAATCGCCCGTTTTAGCTCGCCTCTGGTGGCACAGTTGGTACGGGACTGCATGTCAAGGAGACATCGCATCTCCTGCGAGCAGGAGGAGTTCCTGGCTGCCCCTTGTGTGGGCTTGGAATGGCAGAAGGGATTGGAGCAGCATCTCAGCCTGATCCAAGGGGCTTGTGAAAACTTCCTCACCCTCTGCCTGTGGGAGGTCAAGGGCACCTTTTCCAAGCCATTTCTTAGCCAAGTCAGGAAACCAAGCAACGAAACCCAGGGTCCTGTGCCATCATCAGCTCACCACAGGAGTCTCCATTCAAAGCATCAAGCAATTTCTATAAGTACCAAAAGTTCAATCCTGGGAGCCCAAGGCTTTGTCTGTACAGAGGAAGCAGCTGGCACAGCTTTTGAAAACCACATTATTCTGCAAGAGCTATTCCAGAAGAGCACTTAGGCAGACAGCCCTTTAAAGGTGAATTCCTTCACAAAGTACGCTTTTAAACCAGAACAGAATAAAGAGGGTGATCCTTCTGGTGCTGCTGAGCAGCTCGGCAGCAGAAAATACCTCACTCTATAAACAACCTTCCCTTCATTATCCATTTAGTTTGTAAAATGGTTCTCAGAAAGGTCAATGAATGCACAGAATCTTAAGACCGTTTCCCACTCCAAAGAGCTACTTTGGGCAATAAATTACATTCTACAACTTCACAACGTTGTGTGATCATTAATTGCTCATTTGGCTTCCACTTGGTGTTGTACACTAACCCCACAGAGCCTATGCTGTAGAGGCATCCCTCTGTCTTCTCCTTCCATTTTACAGGTTCTGCTGCTGACCAGTGCATCTCCATCCCTGAGGGATGTACTGGAATGAAACACACCACTGTGATATGCATTTCCTCTCACTTGAGATCCTGTACCTGTTTGGACAAGAACCAAGTCAAACCATTACCATAAATTATTAAGTATCCAGCTGATTTTTTCTTTTCATCCTCACAAACTTCATCCATCATTGCAGTAGGGAAATCATGAGGGGGTTTGTTGTTGTTGGGGTTTTGTTTTCCGTCTCTGGTCAGAACTAAGATGAGCTGCAAAAGCTCTGTGCATACAATGGGTCTCAGATCAGTCAAGCTTTGAAATTCAGACTGAAGTAACAGGAGAGCTCTATGGTTAAAATGGAATCGCTGGAAGGAATAGAGACGGTACTGGAGGACTGAGTTATGTCTCCATTGTAGTCTTGAGATCCTTAGGCTAAGCCTTGACAAAAGTATTCAATACTACAGTACTGGGAGTGATCCTGCATTAAAAAGGCAGATTAAAAGGTAGATTTTGCTACCTCTAATTTATTTTGAGTTAATCACTAAGGATATATTATAGGATTAGATACCTCCCTTCTGTCTATCAAGATGTCCTGTCTAGACCACGGTTCAGCATTGCAGCTATGAAGGAAGTGATGAATTAGAGGGCTGTGCCCACTGATACTGAAGAGATGTCAGGTCAAGTCAGGAACACGACAGATTGTATGTGACTGGATAAGAAGATAAGAGTAATATCAAAACACCAACTAGAGAATTCAGGAATGGGTATTTTTCTAAATGAGAAATAAACAATCTGTATGTCAACTATTTAAACACAGTAAGTGATAGTGGTCCAAACCCCACAACATTCACTATTTTTATAGGTGATTGTGAAATTAGAATTTCTTTATACATATAATTAAGAATGACACGATAAAATAAATTTTTTATTTTAAAAAAGCAAACTGGAAAAAACAAGGCCACTTGCAATCGTTGCAAAACCTAAACTCCTCAAGAGTTAGAGGATTTATGGAGACATACATCAATATATCACATGTGATCTATCAGAAAGCCAAAGGAGATACGAAAAACTGTCCATTTTGAGAATGCACAAGGAATATTTATTTAGGATAAAAAAACAAACTAGTAATAGAGAACAATAGGACTGAAAGAGACATCAAGAGATTGTCTATCTCATGGCAGAGTCTGATGTCCATTTGGCTGGGGACGCTGTGGATTTTCTTTTATCTTTTGAGAAAGAACTAGACAATTTCAGTCCTTGTCTATCCTTGCCATTACCCTTGGTGTCTACCCTTCACTGTGCCATGCAATTTTATCTGTAAAAATATATGCAATATTTGAGCTAACTTCTACTTTTAAAAGTTTAGGTAACAGAGACTCTAATTCTTGCAGGCTTTTTTCTTCCCCAAAAGACAAAAAATGCCAGCATAATCTGTTCTAAAAAAATGCCCAAACATGATGGATTATGTCATAGTGTGTGCAGCTTGCTCTTACCTGCTCCTGACCTTTGGAGCTGAAACATGCAACCCTGGAGTATGATATTGCCACTCTCAGTAATTTGCCACAGGCTTTGTACTGAATGTGCAAGGCCTCAGGACTGAGATTTGTCAGGTTTGCTTTGTTTGAACTCCTCTCGACCCTTCTGCATCTTTTCCTTGGTTAGCTGTGACAGCAGTTTCCATAATTAACCAGGTCTGTGGCTAATTTGTTTTACTTCTGTTTATCTGTGTGTGGTACAACCATCCTTTTCTATAAACAAAAGTAACAAACAGTTATTCTGTGTAGAAAAAGAGACTTATGACTAGCACGGCCATGCAGCGCAGAGAAATGCAGGCATGGAGCAATAGCAGAAGTCTCGAGAAATGGGGGCACGAGATTTGCTGAGGAATACAGGAATATGAAGGCAACAGGCAAGGCACAGGCTTGGCAGGGCTGGCCTGATGGCTGTGAGCAACTCACCAGTGATCAGCCAAAGCAAAGCTGAGCTGAAGCTGCATTTAGGTGTAACAAAGAGAAAAAAAAAAAGAAGAAAAAAGAAGTAACATTCATAATAGGCAGTATGTGTCATAAAATCAGATGTAATGTGGTGCTGGCAGGTTTAGGTGCAGCAAAGTTGGGGCCCTGCCAGGATCACCTTTTCCAGCCCCAGGATTCCTGGAGCTATAGGCTCTTTGACTCTCTCAACCCTAAACCTTACCCTAACCACTACCCTAACCCTTTGAGCACATTACTAACTTATGCTAATAGATATTTTTAAGTATATCTTTTTAAAGCAGCTTTCTCATTTTTAACACTTCTTTCTGCTTGAGCAACTGGTGCTCCAACCTTTTACAGTTTATCAGCCTCTGCACAAAAAAAAAAAAAAGCATCTCTATTTTAATCCCTATTGAAAAAAAACCTGAAATGCAGTTGGTAAAATATATTACTCTGAATCATGAAATGTATACTTTGGGAAGTGCAGGTCTTTTTTTAAACTGTGAGAGCTTTCTAAACAGCTGTTGCAAATTCCAAAATAACTGCTCTTTACTAACTCCACATACATAGATTTTTGTTCTGGAATAACTGCACCTTGTTCTACTTCAGCTTAATATTAACTTTATGATAAACAGAAGTAACAGACTAATTATGAAATGACTGCCCACATATGTAGCTAAGTGGGAGTAGTAATTGCAATTGCATATATCTGTGTTCATTTGAATTACCTCCAAGATCAGATAAAAGTAGGATGAAGAAAGCAATAATAAAATTTATTTGATATGAAACTGTTACCAGTCTTCAGATTTGGTGACAATGCCTCTGACAAGCTTGCATTTGAATCAAAGCTCAGTCACAGCCCTGGTTAAAGTCCATGGGGGAATATCTTCATTTTGCTAAGTAAACCAGAAGAATTGATTATCCAGTCCTCTGCTCACAGATTAAATGGGAAGCCATTCCCCAAGGGAATGAAGTACATCACATGGCCAGTCCCTGGCACCATGGGCCTGATCAGAGTACAGAGCATGGCCAGGCTCCTACACTGCCCTAACTAATGGCCCATGTTCCACCTCTCAGAGTGAGCCTGAGCTTAGCTTTAACCCAGCAAGGCATAATGATTTGCTTTTCTCCTATTTGCATTCCCTCTGGTGCTTATCTGAACAGTAAGAAAGGAAAGATGGAATCAGGCAGCTGGGAGTTGAGGGAGAGAGACAGGGAAAGACTGCCTCAGCACGGTGTTGGATCAGTTTTGCCATTTGGTGGACTGTCACTGTTCCTGCAGACAGAGGGATTTCTCTGGGACTGAATGCAGATACAGGGGGTAGAATTTGTCTGGCAGCAGCTGAACACATTGGTGCCTAATAAAAAGTGAGAGAGAAGCAACAAGGATTTGTTGCAGGAAGCTGAGTCAGAAAACTTGATTTAACTGCAATAACTCACGAGAAAGGGAGTTAAAACAAGAAAATGTTTTAGTGCTGCAGAACATAGGCCTCTGTGTGTGTATTCTTCACAAAGAGATTCTGACTTCTAATGCAAACAAAGTTGGAACTGCTGCAAATACTGTCTTAACTGTTATGGCCAAAAGAGTCAATGCTTCTTTAACTTATTCACACGCTAGCACTGAAAATTAGTCTGAAGAAGACATAAAGCAAAGCAGCTTTATGCCCCAAACATAGGACAGCAGAGTTTTCAGTGTTACAGCTGAAAAAAGCATAATTTATTGAATGTCTTTTTCTCCCCTTTAATGCATTCCAGCTCAAAGAAGCTGAGTGCTTCTGTTGTCAAGTAGGGTGAATAATGACTTTGAGTACACTGCTCTGTTTTGTACTCAGGACAACGTTTTCATTAGCATGATTCAGAAAGAAGAATGTATTTAAAGTGCAGCTGATAGAAAATTTTAAATTTCTAGGTCATGGCAGATTTCACTAGTCACATAAAAAATGATGTATTACATGAAAAACATTTTTAAATTCACATTTGGAAGAAATTCAGCCTGGTATTTGAGACATTTCTTCATTTAAAAAAACCCACCAAAGTCTGAAGAGCCTCTGCACCAAAAACTAGTAAATTTAACAGTCTTTCCACATTCCTTATCAGTTTGGAAAAGCTCAGGTTTTCTAGCTTAGCCTCTCAGCTGGTATCAGCTTTCCTTTCAAACTAACCATGCTCCAGAACTGAACATGCTCCTCCTTTGGGCAGTTTTCTTCTCTTGGCTTTGCCTACTGCTTCCAATTGAGTTTGTATGTAAACCACAGATAAAAACCCCAATCTTGCTCCATTTGTATTCCATATGTTTGCCAGGCTATTGGCCACGAGAGATCATAAGCAGTTTGTTTTTCAAACCTCAAAATTTGGATAGGCATTGAGTGCATCATCATACAGTTATTTTTACATTAGAATAATATTTAAAGGTCTTAGGAATTGTAATTTTGCTTTAAAATATTTCTTCCTTGATTTTGCTATAGTAGAGCCTTATTTTTCAGTAATAATCTGGCTAATAATTTTCTTCAATCTCAAACCTTCAGAGATTCATTAGCCTGATCATTCTTTTTTAAGCCACTGTTTTCCTTTCCATGGATTACCATGGTTTCTTTACCAGCCTTACTGGAAGTGAGTTCTTTATTAAATACTTCTCTGTCCATATCTGAAAAAAAAGCTGTTAATCTCTCCTTCTCATGTTTTTGCTGAATTGGTGATTATAAATGACATATCTGTGTTTCTGAAACTCTGTGCAGTGCACAACTCCTACTCAATAACAACTCCCACAGGGGTTCAATATACCCCAGTACTTTCTACTGCAGTCTTTCTTCCTATTTTGTCTGTCCTCTACTGTTGTTCTTCCACTGGATTATTAAGGCAGCACTTCCTGTTTTAACAGTCAGGCAATCCAAGACAGAGGAATAGGTCAGAGTTTCTGAGACCAGAGTTCACACATGACCCCAGTCCTTTGGGCAATGAGCATCAAACAAGAAGGAAGTTATAAGACACTCAAATATTTGATTTCAAAATTGTATTCAGTATTGAACTATGGCTATGAGATGTTCCTAACTGACCAGCCACAGTACCCCAGCCTCAGCTATCACATGCTGCTGATGCAGCAAAAGCAAACTGGAGAGAAGAGAGCAACAACCACCTTTCATCCTGGGCATTTGTTGGAAATGACTGAGTGGTCTTGAAGAACCTTTTCTAAAGTAAAAGCATCTGCAGATCAGCTCAGGATTCTAAATTGTCTGGGTGAGAGACATTCCTGGGTATTGCTTCAGGAGGAATTCAAGTATATTTGAAAGGATAGGGGACCTGCTTCCAAAGAGAGGAGTGATATCTTCTCATCCATTCTTCTCAGGAAGACAAAAGGGTTTAAGTGGTAATAGGTATGGACCTTACTGGCTTAGGGGCAGAACCTGTGAGAAAAACTACAAAAAAGCAACACTAAAATGTGCAAAGCAATCCTACTTCCACACTGCCTTTACATGAGCAACTGCCCTTAAGAATCCTTTTTTTTTTTTTTTTTTTTAATTACAGGGTGTATATGGATGCCAACAAATCAGCTATGTCAGCAGGAGAGAGAAAAATTAACTCAATCTATGACATCATGGCCTATCCTTCTCAAACACTGCCTCACCTCTCTAGGATGAGGTGCTATTTTTAGTCCTCTGGTTTCAAACATATGTTGAGACTGCTTCCAAATGCTTTCCTTCTTATCCTTTTCAAGTTTTGCATCTTGGGTGTGGGGGTCTGAAATGCTAAATATTAGCGGTCTGGATTCTCTGTGCTCAGCACGTGTCAGTGAATCCCAAACATACTTTGGATTGAAACTATTTGCACTACATGCTCTCCTGGTTCACATATGGGGAGCATGTATCATAGCATAGTAAAGGCCTTCACAACAACAAGCCTGAAAACTCTTAGTAAAACAAATAGTGTTTAACCTTTTCTTCCCTGTTATATACCTGGAAAAGTCACTGGCTTATATTTTACTCGTTTGGACTTAGAAGATTTGCTTGTTTGATGAGGATGGTACTTGCTAGAAGCTTGTCCATATCTCATTTCCTTCAAGAGAAATGAAGGCCAGAAAAAAAATTTCATTAATTTACCATATTGTTAGGATTAATGCCTTAATTCTCATGCATTCCCTTTGAAAAGTCTGGCACATCCCCAAGTGAAACATAGCTATCTCTAGGGCAAAATACAGCAGCACTAGTGCTAGCAGCACCACGCTGCAGTCATGGGAAAAGGAATAAAAGCATCCTCTCCTGTTGAAATGGCAGGATAAATTTCAGGGTCATAGGAGGCAATTGTAGTCTTGCAAAATAGCTATGACACCAGGGAATGTCCTTATCTAGTGAAAAGCAACTGATGGAATTATTCCATAAAGTTCACAGCCGAATCAGCTGTCTCCAACAGAAACGAGTTTGCAATGTTTCTTCCTTCAAGATTTATTGACTCCATAAACTGCTTCACAAAATTAACAAATCACAACACACTTGTGTGTTCCAGTCTGCCAGCCTGGATAGAAAATGACGTTAGCATCACATGGTTACTGTATTTTTCTAAGACAGTTCTATAAGCAAACTAATTTTTCCCAAATTCCATTCCCTGCATAATTCCTTAGTAAAATATGTTTCCCCCTTGCCACTCCAAGGTGCCAAAGCAGCACCAGTTAAAGGGCTTTTTCTAACATGCTGTAATGGCAATGCCCTGCCTGTGGCAAGAGGATTGTGGCTGGCAGCATGGCAGTATCATTGGGATGATACTTCAACATAAACAAGGACAGGGATTCCAAAAAATAAAAAGTGATCTGGATTAAATCAGCATTGCTCTAATAGTGACTATTAAAAGAAAAAATAAACGAAATTCAATTCATATTGGTCAAGAGAAGCCAAAGTTTTTGCTTCCACTTGTTGACAGACATGTAGCAGCATAAACTTTCATTTCAAAAATATGTAGAAGTCAGCAAGTTGAAAACTGAGTAAATTGTGTGTTATGCTGAGAGAAGTCATTGGCAGCATGAGTAAATATAAAAGAAAATGCTTACTATACCTATTTTCAGATTTTAATGAGAATAGCTTGCCCTCCTGCCAACTTGTTTTCGAGGGCTCTGGATTTAAACAGAGCAGACAGACTTGTGACTGACGACCTATTCTATTCCTTCTCACCCCACCTTCCCTCCCTGCTTCAATGTACAATACGGGAAAATTCCCAAAGTGTTTCACAGTATAGGCATTGTTCTTAACTTCAATTTAAGAGCAATATAATTCAGCTTAGTTCCAAAGCATTTGTAGTGAAATAAATGTTTGACTCTATGAACACCAGCTTTGAATATCTTCACAGGCTTCTGTATCTGGTTCAGTGTTCCCAGCCTCTGCTTCAATGCAGCCTGTGTGCATTTACCACTACCATTCCTTCCACTGCTCATACTTTCTTCCATGCTGCTTTGCCCAAATATCCTTCCCTTGATTTTTTTCCTTCTGCCTTACTCTCTTTGCTCCCTGTGCTTAGAACTTTTCCCTTTTTTGTGTGACAAATAAGCATTTTTCCTTGTTCCTAAAACACTAACCAAAAACATGTCAAAAATTCCTGTGGTTTTCTATTAGGCATTTGAAAGCAATTTGCTACTCTCTACCATCTACAGTGGTCATGCTGTTGCATTATACTCCATCATCCAGATTATTCAGGTCTCAAGATATCAAACCTGGAATTAAATCAGGGGCTCATAATTAAGTAGTGAAATTTTAGTGCAATGGGAACTGCAGTTCCCATTGACTGCAAAATAAGTGCTTATTATTGGAGCATTTTGGAAAGTGTCACTACTTACCTAGGTGACTAAATATCAGATTAAGACATTTGTTTTGGATACTGCAATCCCCATTTTTTACTGGCAGATTATCCTTTTTTGCAGCCCACTGCACACTGGCTTACCTGTCCCAATTTAGATTACAAGCTTTTCCGTGTTCTACACCAGGCTTGACATCCTTAACATGATCCCTGGCAACGAGTTATCACTACCGGTTGTTTAATCTTGGAACTGAAGTAGCACATTACTTCAACTGTAAATGAATGAATGAATTGTGAGAACAGCCTGTCTGCTGACCCATGAAAACAATTTCCCTTTCTTTCAGAGTGACAAGATTTAAATCTTCAGAGACTCAGTTTTTCATTTGCTTTTATTTTGAAAATGAATCAAATTACACAGATGTGTGACCTAGGAACCAGTTTCTAAATATGACATGCCTTCCCTCCCATTAAAAAGATGAGATTCTTTACAATATTTAAGCACTTGCTGTGAAAGTCAAAGTTAAGTATTATTTTCCCTGTACCACATTCTTCCCTTACTTCTTATCTAAAGGAAATGTCTGCTGTATCTTGGATCTTGGCTAGTGAGTACAATATAGGCAGTGAGTGTTGCCTGGGGAATGATGACCTGCAACAAATAAAGTGCAAAAGGTGCTTGTGGGCATGTGTTTGAAATTAGGCTGATAGAACACCTGCCAAGGACTTCAAGGAAGTCTTTCTGAATGGTTCATGCCATCTGACAAATTGGTCAAAAAAAAAAACCACAACCAGAAACCCAACAAACGCAAACTGACAACCTTTTCAGTTATAGGAACAAGATGGAGAGTGCTGAGGAACACATTGAGTGCTGGCAGCTCAGTGTGCAGCTCCAGTGTCAGCAGCAGGTTGGGCTCTGGGCCGTAAGAGCCCCAGGCAAGAGGCCAGGAGCTGGTGCTGACCCTTGGCATAACAGAGGGCACAGGACCTGTGGCACAGCCAGGTGACCGGACACTGAGACACAGCAGGAGCCGAGAACTCAGCAGGAAGAGCCAGGACTTTGTCACACAGAGATTGGGAGGGTATAAAAACCCAGGGCTTTCTTTGGGGTCCTTTCTTAGAGGCACCCAGCTTGAGCTGCTATTGTTTTGCTGCCCCATGGTCAAATAATTTTAAAGATCCAGATGTCTGAGACTGTAAGGGAAATCCCAGCTCGAGGCAGTAAGGAAACGTGGTCTGACTGTGGGAGCATGGGGGGTGTAGGGAGTCAAGCGAGGCACCTGCTGGGTCACTGGAGCTGCCCACTGAGGAAGGGCTTCCGTCCCAGGGTGACTGACCGTGTGGCTTCTGGGTGGTCAGACAAGGAAAGTTTCCTTAAGAGCAATGAATGCTTCTAATGAAAGCCTGAGCTTCTGTGACACATCCACTTGCTGGCCGCACATATTTGTGAATATATTTTTATCCTGCATTCCTACCAGTCTTACCAGTCTTCTCTGAACTGCTTGTCATCATGAAGGAATCTGGGGAAGAGAGGCAGAATGAAAAACACAGTTCCTAAGTTTAGAATCCAAGACTTAGTTTATGTTTTATTTTCAGTTTCAGAGAGAGAGCACCCTCCATTATGGCTCATTTTGCTTGGGCATTTAATGCAAATTCAAAATTTATACTTTCAGGGTTAGCTTTACCTTGTGAACCAATGAGCTTTAGTGCTGGTGAACACGCTTGACGCTGTGCAGCCACTTGTATGACAGCTGTTGACCTACCAAGATCCCTTCTGCCTGGTCCTCATATTTGCGTCCCTTGCTACCCCAGGGAATGACACAGAACAGGAAACCAAGACCAACCAGATCTCCCATTTATTGCTGTAAATACTTCTGTACCTTGCTTTCACAAGTATCATAGGAATGGATTCTAAATTGGCATCCTGGAGTAGTGCAGACCATTGGTGAGCTGTCATCTGCATTCCTCAAAAGCCTGAAAAGCAATGTCATCTGCACAGGAGCTAGCAGCAGATACCCAAAAGGACTTTCTGGGCCACACAGTCCATTGTCATGTTGTTGCAGACTCCACATCATCTAAAGACCACGTTACTTCCAATTTTTACATTTGATAAGAGGCCATCCACAGGCATACCTTTCTAACACAAAGAATTAGTGTAGAGTAAGACCTATAGATCAAGGCATCCTGGGCAGAAAAGACCACCCAGGCTGGATACAAAATTCTTATTTTGATTAGCAGGGTCTAGGGAGAATGTTTACCTCAGTGTTCTTATGACTCTCTTTGGAGACAGCAATTAGTTCATCTTGAATTTTCCTGGTTCCAACTGGAATAGTCCCAGTTAGTATAGCTTCTTGGAGCTTTTTGGAGTGTGTCTAAATGAAGGTATAGAAGGAATGGTGAAAGAACATGGAAGAAGAAAGAATACTTAGCATGTCTCTCCCACCTTCATAGCATGCTATACACACTGAGCTTCACAGAATCTCATTATGCAGTCCATGATAAACAAGTGTGCTTGTTTGTACAGGCAAAGCACAGCTGATGCTCTTCTGAGGCCTGAGATTAAACTGCCTTGACAGGGAATTTAGAATCCAGGCCCTGTTTGCTCTCCAAAGGCCAAACATCTTGTCTCCAGCAGCTGCCAGTGGTGAAGGGTTACAGCAGCACAAAATACCAACCCACACAGAGAGATGCTTGAGACCCTTTCCCTGGTATTCCCTTTTCCTGAATCTGCTCATCACGAACGTACACACTGGAGGCTTAAGTTTCATCATTTCCTGGAAAGGACATCTTAAGTGAGCCATGGACATAGATGACTGTCAAAGTAAGAGACAAGGAAAATAATGAAATACAGATGTGGAAGCAAGCAAAGAGTAGCCAGGTAATAGGAACAGAGTGAAATAAAGCTTAACACAAGCTTTCACTGCTATGTGGGCTGCACATGCTCTCTGAACCATTGGTCTCCCAGTCACCAAGGGCAGCTAGTGGCAAACTCTGTCAGGAAGCAATGGATTCTCTCCAGAGCATGTGAGTGGCTCAACTGCATGTGTATTTGTGTAAACTACTTCAAGTGAACAGTGTGGCCAGAATGGTGAGCAATGACTGGAAAACCTTCTCAGAGGCCTGGGAACTTTGCATATTTCATATGTGGCTTCATTTACTCTTTTTTTTTTCTTCTTGGAGCAGAGGATACATGTTTTCCCTGTCAGTACATATTAGAGAGGCCAAAGTACACAAATGTAAACATGTGGTATGTATGTGTGAATTCAGGGAAGGAGGGCAGGAACTGAGTTTGAAAGACAAGGGGTAATTCAGTAAGCAACTGAGGGTAACTTACAGCTTGCAGGAACTGCACTTCCTGATGTGAGCAAAACTGTTCTCACCTCTCATCCACTCTGAAATTGCATTGCAAAGCAGTGTCTTGGACTCATCAGTACTGAAACACGACCATGGGAAACAAGCAAGACAAGGCTTGACTCAGCAGTGAAGAGAAAAATAAATAGGGTTTAAGGAAAAAATAATGACAACGCTACATACTTTTTAGTCCAGAGAGCATGTACAAAGTGTTCTTTTGAGTAAGAAAGACTACATTTCAGCCAAAGTAAAGACTGCAGCTTTGAAAAGCCAGTAGGGAAGAATTACGTGGTATGGTAAAAAAATAAGGATAAAAACACTTCTCCTTCCTCCTTTCTTTAAAGGAGCAAAATAGAACAATCAGAAAGAGTGTTAGTGCAGATATTTAGAACTTTTAGGACACTGTAAAAGCCAGCTGTGAAAAGTGAAAGAGAATTAAGAACCTGTGGGTAAGTAAGTAGCTAAAAGAGAGAAGGCAGAGGTCAAGCAGGTGAAGGCATATTTGTTGGATGATAGAGGGCACAGATGAGGGATGAGAAATATAACCTGTGCTTCACTGCATTTTATTATTTTTTTAGGTTACTAAGATCCATCCAGAAGACAGAGGCATGAACTTTCCTGGCTATCACTCAGCTATTCAATGAAGGGTACCACCTGTGACAGACACTCCATTATCTCCAAAAGTCATGGCATCCATGATAGTTGGATATTAGGATGCTTGCAATAATTAATTAATAGATGCTTGCACAGTACTCTGAAAATCTCAATTTATAGGATAAGCATTAATTTCAGATTACTTTTGTGAGGATGGATTTCTCCACTTCACTCTGTGTTTTCTTTGCCTAGCTATAAGCCCTGGAATGAGGGCCTCCTGGTGGTGGAATCTGTGACTGTCAAGCCGGAGGAAAGCACATTTCTTAACAAAGCAATGAAACGGCTGTTCTTTTATCTCTTGAGTGAGCTATAATGAAATAAAGAAACAGAGAGAGAAAAAGAAGTGTCAGCTTTGACAACAAAATATAGGTGAGGTATTTAATATCTAGGATTCTAAAAGAAGGGACATCTTTAACTGCACAGCACTGAGGCAACAAGAATTACCTCATTGCTGAAAATTTTAATTAGGCAGGGAATTAATTTCAATATGCAACAAAAGTTTTAGTTTACAGGTTTTAAACTCAGGATAGGTAAGGCTTTATAAAGGCTTTATAAAGCCTTACCTATCCATGACAAGCAGGCAATGTAGCAATTTTCAATACAACAACTAAATTAAACACTAAGAGTAAGCCAAGAGTAAGTCTACTGAATTCACCAGTCAATGGGGTTTCCCTGTAATTATTGATATAACAGAGAACAATAATAATCCTGCAGCATACCTTATAAAAAGCAAGAGACACACTATGGAGTTAAAAGCAGCTCTGAGAACATCTAAGCTATAGATTCTCTATCACTTTTGAGCCAAAAAAGCTGAAGAAGATGCTCCAAATTAGGCTACCAAGAACAGCTTGGGTCTATTCCAAAATTTCCACACTGCCATTTGCTACAGCCCTATCTCCATCCTGTCAATCTCTCAGCCTTCCACCAGTGTTCTCAAAGATGTCCTCCTGGGAACATAAGCAGCTTCCTTACACAATGACTGTAACATACAGGTTCTTCACCATTTAACAGGCTTTTGCAGCTCCTAAGTGATCTCTGTAGTTATTGTCCTGGGAGAAAGACTGTGTGCTAGGTGTTCTTTTCCCCACAGAGTGACAGGAACAGAAGGATGCACACTACTACACCATAATGCTCTTAACATAGCTGAAAATCATATGTCAAACTATATATAAATATATATATGTATGTATTTGCAATATACTGAGAGACAATGCTAGAAACAGCAACAGTCAGTTCTTGTCTTGGTATCTACCTGATGTAGGTGGAGAAACAATGAAAAGCTGCTGCCAAAATACCCTGGGAGGTTGGTGCAGTGAGGAAATTCCGTAGCATTTTTCAAGGAAATGGAGTCTGGTGAGAAATGAAATTTCGTCAAACCCTGCATCAGAAGAAAGATTCCTGAAGCAAATCACAGCAGAAATCAAGACACTGAACCTCCTTCTCTTAGTCTCCAGGGAAAGATTTCTGAACTCTTGTTGACAAGCCCTACCAACTCTGAGACCATTCACACAGGGATTACTCACCATGGGCACAGCAACCAGGCACAGAAGGAAGCATTCACCTCCCATGCCAAGGCAGTGGGGATGAGCTGCCTGGCTCTTTCCAAGTCTCTGCTCTACAGAAAGAGGCAGTAAGAGAATCACCCTGAGACCCCAGATGCATGAGACAGTTTAGTTTTATAATAATTACAGTGTATTTCTACAACACATCCTGCTCAGCACAAGGAGAACTCAAGCAACAACTGTGCTGAAACATGCAGGTTTTCTTCTAGGAAGGTGAACAGTACTGAAAAAACCACCCCAACCAAACTGAGCTCAGTCCCTCACTCTCCTGTATGGTCTTTGGCTCTTATAAGCACCCAGGTGAGCTGCCTTTATGTTCTCATTTCAAATTTGTAATTTTACATGCTCTCAGCTTATCTTCCAAAGTACTTGCCTTCATTTACCTGGACCTTCCTTTCATCTTTCTTACCCAATATATGCACGCACATGTATGGGTATTAAATAGTCATAGAAGCCACAACTACTTCACAAAGGCCTTGCTCTGAACAGCGAGTTTTTATTCTACTTTTAAGGGTGTTGCCTTCCTCCCACACCCCATTATAATCACTTCTCTTATTGCAAAAATCACTTCTTTCCAGTGTACAGACTCTGCTATTTTGGGTCTGAAAGCAACTGGTTTTATAGCATGTGTCCTGCACGAACCAAATATTGGTTAGCTGGACTACCAAAAGATACAGCAGCACCAGAAATTTTTCTTGTCTCAAGTCACCGTATTTAACTGTGCTATTTTTCCAGTTCTCATTCCAAGTGAGCAATTTTCTGGTTCATTTAAGGCAGGGTGCCAATTAAGCACTCTGGGAATGAAAGTCTGTTAGATAATTTTTTTTTTTCTGGAGTACTAATACATGTACAAACCAAATCAAAATGTTGGTGATTCTCTTCTTTTCTTCTCCTTTTATCTCCCTGCCCCCTGTTTTTTTTTTTTCTCCTTGTCTTTATTTTTCCCTTTTAACTAAAGTCAGCATCTCAGTACCTCATTAATCCAAAAATATTCAGGAAAGCCCCAGGAAGTCCTCAACAGAAGCTTTTTTAACAATGAAGCAAGTAACTTCAGATTGCTATTCTATCATATTGGAGAATTATTTTATAGTTTAGGAGTGACATTTTGCCTCTGTAACATAAAAAGTGCTGGTGATATATGTCACATACCCATGCCATTCATTCAAAATATCCAAACCAACTGCCACTGCCACCTCCCATGGAATACAAGCCAGCAAGTAACACAAGGAATCTAAATTTATTCCATCATGTGCTGAAAGGGAGGGCTTTGCAATGTGCACAGAAAATCAGGATGCTGGGACTGCTTCAAAGGAAGGCGTGTGAGGAGCTCCGGCTGTGGAGTCACTGTCCCTGCAGGCGTTAGAGAAGAGACTGGACATGGCACTTAGTGTCACGGTCACGTTCACATGGGGGTGTTCGGCCAAAGGCAGGACCTGATGATCTCAGAGATCTTTTCCAAGCAAACTCATTCTGCGGTTCTGTACCGTTCTGCTCTCTCCAGCTCCACATCCCCTGAACCCGTGCAGTCCAGGACGGGTTCACTCCTCCACTTCTTCTCCAAGGCTCCCAAGCAAGGGAGGGTTCTCTGCCTAATGGTTTAGTTATTTATCTGAAAAAATAAACAAACAATCCCCACCAAAAACACTTTAAACAACTCTTCCAGGCGAATCGCGCATTTTAGGGAAGGTGTTAAGGAAGGCGCCGTCAGCACGGCACTAGTTTGACGCAGCCCGGGAGCAGGGCCGACCCCCAAGCCCGCTGCCCGGCACTCCGCCCCCGTCTACCTCCAGCACGGGAGGCGGAGCGGAGCCGCGGATCCCATCGCCACGGCAACGCGGCGGCCGCAAACCGCTCCCGGGACACGCGGCGGATCCCACCGGCGGCGGATACGAGCGCCGGGAGCGGGCGCGGCCCGACGGAGAGGTGCGGCCCCCCCCGGAATTAAGGCGAAGCTCGATGGAACAGCCCGGCCCAACCGCCCTCGCACCGCGGGGCTGACCCTACCACTGCGGCGCGGGGGGATGGGGTCCCAGGGGCATTCTTCATCGGCTCCGCTGTTGCCGAGCCCGCTGCTTGCAGTGAGATTCAGGGAAGGAAAACAGAACAAAGGAGCATCCCGGTGGTGGACCGTGCGGGGAACAGCGCTTCGCGGAGCTCCCCTTCCAGCTCCTCGCCGTGCCCGTAGGGTGGTACGGCCCGTGCCCCCCCCGAAGTGCTGGGCCGCGCGGCGCTGGGGGTACCGGGGGCGGGGAGGGCCGGGCGGGGCGGGCGGGGGGCGGGGTGGGTGACACTTCGCACCGGCTCCTCCGTCCCCCGCCCGGCTCGGTCACGTGGCGGTGGAGGTGCGAGGGACGTGGCCGTGGAGGGCCGCTGCTGCCCGGTGGCAGCGGCGGGGTGGCGGCCTGGAGCCGCCCAAATCGCTGTCTCGGCCGAGAGCTGGGGGGCTCTGCCTGGGGAGAAGCTCATTGGAGAGAATGAGGGGCTCTGCCTGGGGAGGACATGCCTGGGGAAAACATCGCTGCTCTTGGCTCACAGCCTCAGACCCGTTGTGTCTCTCCTGCTCCTTCAGGAGCCCGCCAAAGGCCTGGCCAGCAGCGTGCAATGCCTCTCTTTGGGAACTCCTTCAGCCCGAAGAAGACCCCCCCCAGGAAATGGGCCTCGCTGTCCAACCTGCACCTGGTGAGTCCCAGCGCCTGTGCTTTGCTGCAGGAGCCATGTCTCGGTGGCATGGGTGGGTGGCTCCTGCTGTGAGTGCCATAACCCTTACAAGGGCTCCCAGCTGCATCTGGGGCAGGAAAAAGTTCTTCACCCGGAGGGTGGTTGGGCTCTGGAATATACTCCCCAGGGCACAGCACCAAGCCTGACAGTTCAGGAAGTGTTTGAACAGCACACGGTGCAGCTCTTGGAGACGGTTCTGTGCAGGGCCAGGAGTTGGACTCAATGATCCTTGTGGGTTCTTTCTACCTCAGTGTATTCTATTATTCCAACTGTGCTGGTTTCTTCCTGCAGTGCAGCACCATTCCTGATCATACTGACTGACATGAAGCTAGAAATGGAATAGCTCAGGGAAGAACCATCATCACCCCACCTGCAGTCCAGAACTGTGTCACTGAAAACTTCTCACCTGTGGTCTCCAAGTGCAGGGAGATGAGTGTGTAGGTGGGAGAAGGTGCAGGGACGGCAGTGAGAGCAGGGATGGCAGTGAGAGGAACCAGTCCTCTACTGCAGCAGTACATGACCAAAGTAGTACACGCCCAAAGGTTCCAGGCTCTGGAGCCATTTGGACCAGCATCTTCCACTGGAATGCCAGTCACTAAGAAATGGGAGATCAGGGGGTGGCTCTGGAATTCTGTGAAACTCTGAGTGTGATCTTCTCCCTGCAGCTGGATAGATCCACCCGTGAGGTTGAGCTGGGCCTGGAATACGGCACCCCCACAATGAACCTTGCTGGCCAGAGCCTGAAGTTTGAAAATGGCCACTGGGTTTCAGGTAGAGTACAGCTCAGCTTGCTCTGGTCTGAAGTAGCCACGGTTGGCTGACCATCTGTATTTTGACCTCCTTCTTTCCTCCAAGAATCAGGAGGCTTCCTGGGGGATCGCAGGGAGCTGCAGCGCTTGCGCAAACGAAACCAGCAGCTCGAGGAAGAAAACAACCTACTTCGGCTGAAAGTGGATATTCTGCTGGACATGGTGAGCCTTTGCCCAACTCCTGCCTGCCCATAGCAGTGGGGATGCCCGGGCAGAGGGTGCTGAGTCCCCTGAAGAAGGCTGTTCTCAGTGCACCCCACTTTCTGCTTTACCCTGTCGTGCAACACGGGTGTAATGGCAAAGTGACTGTGGGAGTAAAGCCTGATCCCCTCTGTGAAAAGAGGGGAAGGTTCCCCCCACATCAGAGCTTGTTGTGAACACTGTGACTGAGGAGACAGAAGCCCCTGCAAGTGCCATGTCTCCTGTTTCCCTTTCTGCACAGAATATGGCATTTTTCTTGCCACTCTGTCCTCTGCCCTAACTATGAAACTGAGTTACAGCCGCAGAAGGCTGGTCACAGAAGATTAAAGCTTCCATCTGCTGTCATGAGGGGTGAGAGACGTTTATCCTGTGTGTAAAACTGTGGATGAAAGAGTTTCCAGTAAATAAACCAAAATTCAACCTTAGCCAGAGATCACAGCTTTCATGCTTAAAATCTGGAGAGACATTCAGTGAAACAGAACACACATCTATTTGCAGTTAATTAGTGATTTAGCCTTTATGTCACTCTAAACAAATATTTTATTTCTTTACTCTTCACGTGTTTTAAAACTGGAAAATGGCTTTTGTGGCTGGAACACTCAGCAGAAGCACTAGATGCTCTCCAGGTTTTCCAGGTGATCTCAGTGAAAAACGTGACATGGCAGCTTCCCCCTTGCTCAACAGGAACAAATTGCCTCCCGCAGGACCTGGCTTGTGGCTGTAAATCTCGGTTGTGCTGTGAAGTTGGAAAAGCCTCACGAGCTTTTAACTCTCCTGTTGTTGTTTGCTGTGCGTTCCAGCTCTCTGAGACCACTGCCGAGTCCCACCTCATGGAGAAGGAGCTGGAGGAGCTGAAGCAGCACAGCCGGAGGAAGAAGTGAACAAGAGATGGTTCTGGGTCTTGGCCCACGGGATGCTGGGGCTGGCTGGGGCCTCCCAGCCATGTTGGTACTGTGTGGAGGTACTTTGTTTCACGGGACCACGAGTGCCGAGATGCCTCTAGCGTTGTGTGGTGCCGTGGGTACTGCTAATGGCTGGTTTGGCACCACAGCGCTGTTAATTAACACGATTTTCCTCAGAGCACTTTATTACCTTGCTACGTTTCCTCAGCGCAGCCCAGCGCAGGTACCCTCTTCTCTAAGGCAGCCGGGCAGCAGGCGGTGGGGCAGATCCCTCTCCGTGAGGGCCCCTCCTCGCCTTCTCTGCTTACCAAAGCGGGGAGACCTCTGCCTCTCCCCCCGGGGAGCCCGCGGGTGCTTGTACAAGGCTCACCGTCTGCCTTGGGCGAGCAGGATGCTGGAGTTGCTCGTTCTCGAGAGTTTTGCATACTTTATATAAAACCTTGCAATTAAAACCCGTTTCTGAGGGTGTTTGTAACGCGTCGCGCTGTGCTGCGGGGGCCGGGGCGGGGGGGCGGCCGGTGCTCCTCCGGGCCGCTAGGGGCCGCTGCCGCGCCCGGGCTGGGTGGCGCTCTGGCCGCCGCGCTTCCGGCGACGCTCTGGCCGCCGCTCCTTCCGTCCTGTCTGGTGGCGATGGCGGCCGCGGCGTCCCTGTCCCCGGAGGAGCTGCTGCCCAAGGGCGGCGCGGGCAAGGCCGAGGAGCTGGAGGACGAGCTCGACGAGGAGGAGGAGGACGACGAGGAGGTATCGGGGCAGGCGGCGGGAAAGGCCTTGCGGGCGCGGTGACCCCGCGGGGCGCGCAGGGCCGTGCGGCGGGGCCTGACATGGTTGGTGCCGCCCGCAGCTGGATGAGACGCTGGCGGAGCGGCTGTGGGGACTCACGGAGATGTTCCCCGAGTGCGTCCGGTCGGCGGCCGGGGCTACGTTCGACCTGTCGCTGACGGTAGCGCAGAAGATGTACAGGTGAGGGGGCGGCGGGCCGGGCCGAAGCCCCTCGGAGCGGGCCCGGCGGGCAGAGCGGGGGCGCGGGGCGGCTCCGCCGGCTTTCGCGGTGGCTTTGGCCGCTGGTAACGCAGTGCGGGGCCTGCGGGGAGCGGCAGAATCACGGGTTTTGTTTATGGGCGGCTTGGGAAGGGCGGGGATAAGGGGACACCCCGGAGCTCGGGGTTGAATTTGGAGGCAGGCTTATGGTTGAGGCACGGAAGGGAAACGCGGGATTGTGCCAATAAGAACTGATTCCTAGGGTTCTTTATCCTTGATAGATTTTCTAGGGCAGCTCTGTGGATTGGGACCACCTCATTCATGATTCTGGTTCTTCCTGTCGTCTTTGAAACCGAAAAACTGCAGATGGAGCAACAGCAGCAGCTGCAGCAGCGACAGGTGAGGCAGGAGGGCCCAGCCGTCTGTCCCGGCCCTGCAGAGTTGGCCGGGAGTGCCTGCACCTCCTGCAGTGAGCAGTGTTGGGGAGCCGGGGCAGAAGGGTGCACGCTGTTGTACACTCTGGCCTCACTCATCCCACCATATTCTCCGGCTGGATGTTCTAATTGGACAATCCTGCTGATTCCCAGTGGTGGCAATGCCTGGCAAGTACAACCTGGCTTTTACCAGCAAAAATATGTTGTGAGGGCCTGAAATAGGGGCTGTGGTCAGGCACTGTCCTTGGCTGCTGCAGCAGGCACGGGACTGGTGCTGCAAAGGGCCACCAATACCTGTGGGAGGGGGGACAGCATGGCAAGACATCTTGTGTCCTTGAAACACCTCAATGAATGGTTTTCTTTCCAGATCCTCCTCGGACCCAACACAGGGCTCTCAGGGGGAATGCCAGGGGCCCTGCCTCCGCTGTCTGGAAAAATCTAATTTGCGGAAGCTGAGTTGGATTCATATCAAGTGGGAAGACCTTGCGATTATGATATATTGAACTGTTGATTTGTTGGGCCAGGGCATTTTTTCTTTTTATCTTTGGTTCTCCTTTGGGACATTGACCTGTTCATAACGAGGGAGGGAAGCCCCCCTATGGACCTGATGATGGCTCCTGTCTGCATCCCCCTCTCCTTTAGAAATCATGAGTATTTCCTTTTATTCAATCACTATGCCATAACCAGTTATAGACTTGGACCAGGGGAGCTCCTCTGCCAGCTTCTTGCCCCCACAAAACACCCTGGGGCACAGGTCAGGCTTTGAAAAGCAGCAGGCAAACACAACAAATGCTTTCCTGCCTGATTTGGAGCTGAAGGACAGTGGTGGCAGGAAGTGTGACTTTCCCAGCAGAGGAAGGAGGGGTGCCGGTGGCAATCAATACCCCATGGAAAATACTCTTTGGGAAGATGCATCTGCAGAAACACTTTCACTGCAGCTGTGTGTGTGTGAGAACCGAGGGAGCAGCAGGCCAGGTTTGAGACGATCACATCCACGCAGATTCTCTGCCTCATAAAGTAGAACAGACATCAGCTGCGTATTTTTTTGTATGGAATATTAAATAAATCCAACCTGAGCAGTGTGGTTTTAATAGATGTCCTTGAGGGAGGCTCAGTTCTTTCAGAGCTGCTGGGGGATTTCTGGGTAGGGATCTTTCCATTTCATGCACGGCCTGGCAGTGTGGAAGGGACCAATGTGGCCTTGTCACCTTCAGAGGGGAGGGGAAGCCATGTTTGGCTTGAGGGAATTCTGGGAGGTGATCCTACCTCAGCACCAGTGTCCACCCGTTCAAGGTTCTTAATGCACAGAAACTTGGTGGTTTTATAACCAAAGAAAAAAAATTTATTTATCCTTTACATACTTTGTTACAGAACAATTCAATTGAACATACAGAAGTGATAGGACATTTATATGGAAACTTTTTTTTTTCCATTTTTAATATTTGGTTAAACAAAATACATCTCTGTAAACAAACCCAAGACAAGGCTCTAACAAAACCAAACAAGCAAGAAAACAAAGAGGGGCTTCTCTGCTCCCGAGCAGTGGGACTGGACCAGCTCACCCACCCCCGGGCACAGCAGCCTCACCTCCCACAGGGATGTGATCATACACTTTCCCTTTACCTGAGCAGCTGGATCACACTCTTTCTCCCCTGGGAAAGCAGCCCCAAAGTATTTTAAAACATCTTTGCATATTTTGCACTGATCCATTGGCTTGCAGTTTCCATGCAAATGGTGTTTTTCTCCAAAGTGCAACTTCAATCAGCATAGAAAATGTTGCTGTTGAGATTTATATTTTCCCCTCTTGAAGAAATGGCTTCAAGTCAGGAGCAGAATGCCTGCAGGCTGAACATCCTGCCTGGAAAGTGTTTAAAAACTCTGCCAGCTGGTATTGGTCATTGGAATGTGTTACGAAATAGGACTTTTTAAAACTAAGAGCCATTTGCCCTTGACTGCGGGAGGCTGTGCTCAAAGGACTGCAAAAGTGTTTGCCAGATGTCCAGGGGTCAGCAAACACCATCGTCCTGTCGTCATGTGGCCTCTGTTCTCTGTTGGGACGGTGCCACTCTGGTGGTCTCTGAGGTTCGAGCACCTGCTCATGCATTTGCAGAGCTCTGAAGAGAAAAATAACTGAGAAAAGGTCATTACAATCCCTCCTTTCACCAGCTCAAACATCAGCAATGAGAGTTTCCTGCATGATGGAACAGGATCCTTCAAGCTCCATCAGGTCCCAGAGGTTGCTGTTCAACCAAGACATGTAAAGATGGAAGCAATCAGCAGCTCAGCCAGGAAGTGCTAAACACAATGAAGTGAGTTCCAGATTTATCATTTCCTTCTCCTGCCACAGAAGGCATGGCTGAGCTACAGCTCTCCTGGGTCACTGGGAAACAGCTGGTAGAGATTCTTCTTAGTGTCCATGTCTAGTTTCTCTTCCTCATGGAAGGCAGATAAAAGCAAATCACCCATTAATGGAATGTTTATTGGCCAATGCTAAAGGAGAGGCTGGTTCAACTACCAAGCCAGAGTGTCTCCAATGCCTGGAAGTTCTGGTGGACCCTCTGCAGCTCCCACACCAGCAGATGGTAGCAATAAAAGAGCAAAACTGCTATAAAGGCTTCCCTCCTCAGCCCATTTTTATTTTATAACTTGACCTCTTTCATTTCACATTATATCTGTGACTGTGGGCTGGATTTCTGGAGAGAGGAAAATAAAAGGGAATTAATTTCTTTGAAAACCTCTTCAGCTTTATTCCTCTCTCCAAGGAGCCCCTAAACTACTGGGTGACCATGCAGAAAGCCAAAAAAACTGTTAAAAAATAGTAAAAAAAACCGCACCATAGCACGAAGGAACCCAAGCAGATTGTGGCCTCTCTCCAGTACAGAAACTTGATACTCCTCAGTCATCCTGTGCTTGCTGTTTCCATGTCACCTTAGCCAGACACACACTGCCAAACAACAACTCACCACATACATAAATCCTTGGAGACCCTAGGGAAGAATCCTCTAGCTACCCGAAGAATTTCTTGGAAGATGACTGGTTTTATTATTGTTTCCTAATTCCTAGCACAAACCAGCCCTAAAAAGCAGAGGGTCGTGCTGAGCACCGTACCATTCCTTGTGTTCTGAGTGTCCTGAGAGACCCTTAGGAATTGCAAATGTCTTCACAACAATTTGTTTTGGAGGGAGAGAACTGTAGAGGTGGCAGCGTGCTCAGTCCCTGCTCCTTCCTGACAAGCCCTGGAGGGAGCACCATCCCACCACACACAGCCTCGAACCACAAGGGGAAATGGAGGCCTAGTGTTCCCAGGCACTCTTTCTCCCCAGCCCAGTTTTTCAAGAGTGCGATGCCTTCCAGCTGGCCAAAGGGTACTGCAGCTCATCCACCTTGCAATTAAAGTGATTGGCTTCCAGTTTCTCTGCTCTGCCCTCAGTTCTTCCCCACCCACCACCCCCAATGTCCTTTGCCATTGCCCTATTGCACCAAGGAAGGAAGAGAAGAGCCTAACAAAGGAAATTCCAGACGAAGAGAGTTGGGGCACCCATTATCCAGGTTTTAGGACATCAGGAGTTTGGTAAAGGGGAAGAACTGTAGTGGGAGGACAGAGCTGGCCCAGGTCACACGTCAGCTCTCCAGGTCTGATGTGCTTCCACCTCCTCTGGCACCACCAACAGGAGTTCGCAGTTCTTTCCTCTCAGCTGGTGTTTCAAAAATTTCCTATCATACAGAGAAATAGAAACAAGTGCTACTGAATGTAGAACTTTGTCATCTATAAAAACAATTAAATATTATCTTAACCTCAGCAGAGATGAGTCTATATAGATGCCAATTTCTTACTTTCCAAGGTAAGAAAAACAGAATTAAAACCAAATTTAGTTTCTTCATATTTCCAAGATAAAGAATCCCACCTTAACTTTAAATAATTCCAACAAATCTGGGGGGGAAAAAAAATCTTTTTATTCTAAAAAAAGAACACCCCATCATACAGACATCCTTAGCAGCAATGTACCACTTGGTCATTTGACATGTTTTTTTAGCCCTTTCTGCACATAAGCTTTTTCTAATACCAAACTTGGATTACTTCAAATAAATATGAAAAATCAACATTTCCTCCAATATCTCTTGGTCCAGATTTCCAGAACTCCCAGTAAAGAAAGCCCTAATTTATTGCTGAAGAACGATACACCTAGGATAAAATCCACCAGAACCTCTGCACAGTAGTTTCACAAGAATTACTTTACCCCAGAAATTTACCAAAACTTCAGTGGCACGGCTGGCTCTGCAAACACTGCACATGTGCAATCCCTATCTCAGAACAAGACTAGTCAAGGGAGCAAAGCTGCTAGTAGGATTTATGGCAGGATGGAATAGAAGCTAAACAGCAATCAAGAGCAGGTGAAACTTTACAAAGTATTTACAATGACCTTCTTGTGTTAAGTTTGAAGAGGGAAGGGGAGCCAAGCCAGAAGGGCAGCATATGCTTACATAGGAAAAGTGATTCCTAACAAACAACTCTTACTGCTCTCAGGGATAAGGCTGCACTTTTAGTCTAGAAAGCCTTTTGTTGGAGACAGACAGATTGTTACTAAAGAGGCAAAGAATGCTGATACTGTTATGTTCGAGGAGGGAGCAGGGCACAGCACATCTGTTGCAGGTGTCACCCATTATTACCAGAGATGGCCTCTTTGCCACAGACAGAGCCAGACACGTGAGAGGCCAAGTCAAGCTCTCCTGAGCTGATAGAGACACTACGGCCAAAAGCATTTCCCTAGCTTTGCACAAATGGGGCATAAATCCAAGCGGAGGCAGAAGAACCTTACTACTCTCAAATTTTTACAATTCAAAGTCAGCCATACATGTTTCAAACACCAACTGTTTAAGGACAGACTTCTTACCTCCAACAGGGACGGATTACAGGAAATCCTACCTGAGCTCACTTTCACCTCCAATCCACTCGGGCACCTTGAGCTTGGAGTCGAGGTTGTAGTAGGTGCCTCCCACCTCCCGGACACAGATCCAGTGCTGTCGCTTGAGGGGGAGCTTCAAGGGGCCCCAGCAAAGGCTGGAGGGCAGATTCATGATGAAGCCCATCACGTTAGACAGGGCAATAGCGTTAACATCCCTGAAAGAGTGTAGAACATCAACCAGATTATGTTCTGGTGCTTTCACTTCAATCTTTTTCTCAGTTTTACAAAGAGTAGCCACCTCCAGAATGACACAACTTCTCGGTACCTGCGCTTATCCCACCAAACCGCCTCGTAGCCTTTGGTCTGAAGTGCTGCCATAATCACGTTCACATCATAGTTCCCATTCCCCAGCATGCTCTTCTTGTGGGGGGTCACCATGGTGTTGGGAGACAGCCTGCAAACAGAAGAGGAGACTGCTCTAGCAGATGTTTGCTGAACCTGTATTCCACAACCTGCTATATAACTTGAAGTCCATTTCCAGGGGTTTTGTGTTTAAACACAAACTATTCCATGGCTGAGGGAACTAAGTAATGCATTAAGAATAACCTGGATGTACAAAGCCTCCAAAAATCCTACCTCTAACGGAAAAGAAATCACAAAGCTCTTTCTCCCTGACCCCTTGAACTGGTACTTCTGAAGGATGCTTCAATTATGATTTTTCCTCAATTTACAGTCAGAGTAAATGCAAGTTTGCTGTTTAGGATAGCGGCTATTACAATTTCAAGAGTCTAACAGTCAACAGCAGTCTTGAAAACTGGGTGAGCAAAAGAGGCACGGGAGGTTGGCTGCAGGAAAGGTTGTTGTTCTTCCTCCTTCACTGGTAAGTGAAAGAAATTTTCAGACACAAAACTGTGAAGATACTTGGGGTTGGGAGCTTTCCAAAGCTGTTGTGGTTGCTAGATGATAAAAAAATATCTGTTGCTGTAGGCAACTAAACAGATAATCCTGATACAAACAAATCTCTTCAGCTTCAACCTCTAAGTTTGCTTAGACATCACTTGATGCATATCCACAGCATCTAAAAATGCAGAACCACAGTCTAACACGTTCATACAATTGCAGAATATCCTGAGTTGGAAGGGATCCACATGGAGCCCACTCCTGGTCCCAGACAGGACAGCCCCAAGGGTCACACCATGTGTATGACAGCATTGTCCTAACTCCTCTTCAACTCTGTCAGGCTTGGTGCTGTGACCACTTCCCTGGGGAGTTTGTTCCAGTGCACAATTACCCTCTGGGTGAAGAACCTTTTCCTAATATCCAAACTAAACCTCCACTGACAGTACCTCATGCCATTCCTTTAGGTCCTGTTACTGGTCACCAGAGGGGAGAGATCAATGTGTGCCCCTCCACCTTCTCTTGTGAGGAAGCTGTGGGCTGCTATGAGGTTACATGCCAAAAATATATAACAGCCTTTGCACAAGTTCAGATAATGGATGTGAGACACAACATGGAGATGTGTAGCAAAAAAAGCCTGTTAGCCACTTTTATGGTTCTACGTTTCCCCCCTCTGCCTAAGAAATTTTGTAAGGAGGGAAAACAACAGGATGTACTATTATGAAGATGACAGCAGGAAAAGCAAGCATGGGGGAAACTGGGAGCAGAGAACAATAACATCACATAATGCCACTCCAAAGAAAGTCAAGCCTTAGATGAGTTGTGTTCTGATGAATTGATCTTTCCATTGATAAGGACTCCATTAATTCTGCTAGTGAAAGTTCAGATTTCATATCATCCAGACATCTGTATTTCACCTGCCTCCTCCTCCTCCTGTCAACTCCATCCCCAAAACTCCTAATGTTTCTGCAAGTTTTTTGCTCAGCCTGTACCACAGTGAATATTCTGCAGGCATATTTCATCACTGGAAATCCCTCAGCCCTCCTGCATTCCCAGCCTTCTTACCCAACAAATTATATTTCTTTAAAAAGGTGTCCATGCAGCAGAGGTGGAAGATGTGGAAAATCTTTTTAACTTTAGCACAATAGTGTTTGATCCCCATTATCTGTGATGAATGCTTAGTTTTGTACCATACAGTACCTTGTACTAATGTCAGAGATTAATGTGGCTTTGTGTTAACTGCCTACATCTGTGACTAATAGTCTTGTATCAGCTCGCGCTTCCTTATTTACCTATATCAGCCACTGGGATGTATTAGCAGATGTCTTAGTTTTGAGAACAAAGATAGAGAGCCAGGGCAAAGAATGATAAGAGAAGTGCATCATGACATGACAACATACTTGAGATATCTCAAGGTGAAAAGATTCATTAGAGGATCCAGAACCATAAATGGAAAATTTAGGGAATGGGATGTTCCCAAATGACCACCAAAGACCCTCAAAATACCCCTACTGATATCCAAATAAATCCATAGAAACAATTAACATATATGCATGTATTCAGGAAATATAATGCACTTGTAATAGAAATGCAGTGAATATATACTGGTTTCATGCATATAAGCTGGTCTGACTATATGACTAGTCAGACTGCTGGGTGCACACGTTAGGTGGAGCAATCCCCATGCACCCAGCACGCTGAATAAAGTAATCTCAGCTTTCCTCCTTAACCAGCTGGGGAGAGTTTATTTCCCAGTTTTCAGCGACACCCTGACAGCAAAGGCATTTGACAAAAAAGCAGTGGACTGAGTAGGGAATTTCAGAGCAATCAAGGCTGGAGAGGCTACAGACAGGTAGTCTTTGTCTTCAGCTCTTGAGTTTTTCTGCAGTGGAGCAGTCTGCAGCAGAAAAGTCTGGGAAGCATGTTCACTACAGAAGGACGAGAAGTCCACAATAACATGGTAAGAGGAAAAGCTGTTAATACCCACCATGGGGGTGTATTTTACTAATCACAGAGATAAAACCTGCAGCTTGTCACAGCTCTTCCAGCATGTCCATAAAGCAAGATCACTTGGCTATGCCTAATTCCTCAAGATGATTGCTTCAATCTACCAACTCTCCTAAGCGCCAGCGAGCAAAGAAAACCTTACATTGGGCTGCAGAAGCACCCTCTCATGGTACCATTTTCCAGACAAGTTTATTCAAGAGCTGAAATAACACATTCATCTTTGTTCCTTCACATAACTTCCAGAGTCCCAGAAATGCGATGAGGTAACCAGCATGGGCAACAAAAAACTGGCATGTGTGAGCAAACTTGCCCCAAGAACCACCTCAACATCTTGATCCACACATACCTAAGCAGGGTCCACAATCATCAGCTGAAGGATTCTGACCAGGCAAGGAATTAAAATTGTTGTTTTGGTATATTTTATCTAGCCACTGAGCTGAGGAAGACTGACAAAGCTGGACAGAAATCCAGGTAAGTAATCCTCCCGATCTTTCAAACAGAAACTTTCATCTAAGACAACATGTTGTCTTAACACAAGGGGCTCCAAGATTCCTGCATGCAGCTGTTTTTCCTAATCAGGTCCCACTATGCAGACTCCAGTGAAGCAAAGAGATTTGTTTGTATCTCCATGCAACACTTGGAACATGCAATCATACTTCCTGCAACAAAAGCCAGAGGAACATCAAAAAGGTATTTCTTGTTTTAGAGAAAAGAAGAGGGAAAGACTACACAATCAGAGGGGTGCCTAGACCAAGTTTCAGCATATGCTTGAGATGATAATCATCAGACTACCCTGGCCTTACACAATAGGATGCAGCAAGAGGGAAGCTAATGATTAAGCAATGTGGTTCAATCATTCTCCAAGGAATGTGGTAAAAGCTAGAGAGCTTATTTGTGATTTTTGTTACCTTATCAACACCAGGTTTAAAAATCAGACCTCAACATTTTTGCAGGTTATTAAAAATATTTATCTGTCCTTTACCAATACATAGAATGTAAGTAGACACAGGAAAAGACAAGTGACATAAGAAGGGCAACTAAATTCATGCTTCTCAAAGGCAAGTCAAAGAGCTACACACAAGCAGTCACCCAACAGAAATAGAAAGGCAGTGGCAATTCTTTTGTATAACTTATAGCTCATCCATTTCCGAGAGGAATATCCATGTGTATTTCCATACTACCATGGGGCTGAATCAATCTGTGTATCTTGATCTGAATATCAGGATGGAACAACTGCAGGTTGGAATAAAAGACAAACTCTCCCTTCTAGGGAAAGAGGTCCAACAAGATTAATATCCAGGCTTTTTCTGAGAGGTTTCATGCTGCACACTAATTCTGTCTCACCAAACGCAATGAAAGCCAACTAATTAGATCATCACACTCCTTCTACCACATGAACTGCCTTTGTTTGCCTCAGGCCAAGAGCATTCCAGCTGTGATTAAGATTCTGACAATTGCTGCTCTGGAACAAAACCACAGTGTGTTTACACTGGACAAAGAGTGCCTTGAGCCTGACATGGACAGCTCCACTCCACCAGCAGCAATTTTATCTGCAACATTACAATAAATAGCATTTCAATCTGATACTTGTTATTGTCCACCACATTCTTTGCCAAAGACAGGCATGAGTTTGATGAGTCAAGCACCAGTTTCATAAATTTGCCAGTTTTCAGGAGAGCTACAACAGGCCCACAACTCCCTGCTCATCAGCACAGGGTACCCACGACTGCCTCATCCCACAGCACGTGCTGCTATGATGTGGGATCTCCTGCTTGTCACAAACACAAGATGCTGGCAACTGCTGTTAGCAGGTATTCAGCCATAACTTACACAATGTTTATAACATCTGCATGTTGAGTACCACAGGAGAGCCCTTTTCCATCATTTCTTTTATCATCACTTAGATTCATCAGTGGTGGGTCACCAGAACTCATAAAGGCTCACACAGGAGAATTACCATACAGCATCAAAACACCATAAAATAAACACTGAGCAAAATATGAGCTATTGCACAGGCCACGTCAATAATTTATATTCATCCCTGTAAAACTCAAAACTACTTTATTAATTATCTGGAGCTCCTGGGAAACATTTAGCAATGCCACAGGAAACAGGCATCCAGCTACTGAAATTAAATCCAGTTTGAGAGTACAGAGAATCTTGCTGCATGGAAAAAAAAGCAATATTTGAAGAACTTCACTGAACCTCTTGAATAAGGAATCACTCATTTGGCAAAACTCCAAATTTCTAAAAATTTTACAAATGTTGCAGTACTAAGTCAGTAAGTCATTCCTGCTACCTTCATTCTCCTAAGGCAATCCCCAAATCCATTATTAACATCTAGGTAATTTATCTACACAAGTAAGGGACAAAAATGTGGAAGACAGGTAGAAGAGGCGTTGAGGTGAGTAGAGAGGAAGACAACACTCCAACCACAACAGCATCTACAATAAAACCCTTGGACCCAAAGCTGGCAGCCAGAACAGGTTAAGAAACAAGTAAAATGAGAAAGAATTTCTGCATGGAAGGACAAAAAAAAAACCCGCTGCAGTTAAAAAAGCAAGATACATTCAATTCAAAGCAGTGGCACAGTCTGAAAGACTCCTTTTCTTTCTACTTCCCCCCAGATAACACCCAAAAATTCCTCCAATCAGCTGAGGTCAAGGGGAAGCTAATGCCAATACAGAGAACATCCTACCTCTGGAAAATCTCCTGCAAGGTTTCCCTAGTGAAGGCGTTGCTGTCCTGGAAGACATTGTTGAGGGCATGGAGGGCACACAGCTCCCTACGTTGCTTCTCATGGTAAATGTGCTGTGGCGGTTGCTGGGATGGCTCTGGCGATTCCGATTTGGTCTTGTCACCTTTCCATGGCACACAACTCATTTTCTCGATGGGTGGATGGGGAGTAGGTGGTGAAAAATGAAGGAGGCTGGAGTTTCTGCCTCCACAGTCACAACAGCAGCCCACTGCCCCTTTCTTTTGTGGGCTAGAGCTGCTTCCAGCTTACGAATCCTCCTCTTGTTCTTCAGTTTATTCAGTAATTGCCTCTCACAGCTGGTTTTAAAAACCACATGAAGATCTGCAACCTCCCTCCTCCCATACCGCATAAAATGTAGTATTTCCCTCCCCTCCACAGAAAAAAAAAAATTAAAATGTCAAAATATATACTTCTCCTTAGTGTCAAGGTACCAGCTGGAATTTATCACATCGCTCCTTTTCTTCCATCTCCTTTGGTCTACAGTGCCACTAAAAAAAGTACCCAGACCAGGTAACAAGGAGAGGCCCACCCTCGAAGTGCCAAAGGGAAGGTGAAGCCAGCGCCTGGTACTGCCTATAGGAGCACAGGGTGGTTAAGCACTTATCAGCTGCATTCCTCCATTCCTTTGGGAACGACTGAATCCCGGCAGGAAGATGCCAACAGCTCGGGAAAGGAAACCACTTCTTGCTAGGCCACGAGATACCCAAGTCCAAGCTGCGGGGAAGGCGACTCCTCACAGGTCACCCTGCGCTCCGACAAAGGGAAGTCTCCGTTAGCAACCAGAGGCAGCACAAAGCCCCTGGGAGTGAGGGTAGGGCAGGCGGGACCAGCCCCACGGCCTGCCTCGCACCTTTCCACCCCGCCCCTCCCCACCCTACGCCTTCACAACCACCACCACCACCACCACCAAAACAACAGCAACAGCAACCCAGGCGGGAGCCGCTTCCCACGACCGAGGCCCAGCGACCCCCGCAACCCACCGCGCTGAAGAGAGGCCCCCGTCTAACCCCCACCCAGCCCTTCAGGGCTCGCCGCTGGGCCGAGACGCCCGCCCTTGCCCTCGGGAGGGTTGGAGGGGCCCCGCCGAGCCGGGCCAGGCCGGGCCAGGCCAGGCCAGGCCAGGCCAGGCTAGGCGGGTCGGGTCCCGCCGACGGCTCCTCACCGCCCGCTCGGCCCCTGGGGCCGCCCCGCGCCGGCGCACGCGCGCGCCGGGCCCCGCTCGCGCCACTCTCGCGCACGCACGCACACACGCGCGCCCCCCCCGCCCCCCGCACGCGCCGACGTCGGCCACGCCCCCTCTACGTCAGCGGCAAAACGAGCCGGGACATAAGCGAAAGCGCTCTCACCGCCCGCTGAATAAACAAACGTAACTCCCCCCCCGGCTTCGTTCTGTGCCACTGGTTGGCGCCTCTGGCGGTGGTGCCACAAGCGTGAGTGTGGCTGGCGGAGAAGCAGGACCCCCGCCGCTCTGCAGGGGTCACCTGCCCGTCCGCAGAGCCCCTCAGCCAGAGGGATTTCCTCCTTGGCGCTGGAGTCCTGTCTGGCGGTCCGCGCCGGCAGTCTGAACACTGTGGGCACGCATGGCCAGCAGGCGTACCGGTTTTCTGTAGGGAGCCCGAGGCGGCAGGGGCGGCGGGGTCCTCTGCGGACCCGGGAGCTGGCGACACGACGCGCCGGGACAGGAGGTCTCGCGGCTGCAGGGACACCAGGCGCACTCCCGCCCTGTTCCATTGGCTGACACAGTTATCAGTAAAAAATCCCCTCTTTCTCATTAGCTAGTCCGAGAGAATGCCCTCCCACCAGGGCGGGCTCTGTTTCGGCACTTAGTCCCACCCAGGCCTTTGGGATCCCTTATTCGATTGGCTGTCGAGGTTGTTTGTCAGGAAGCTCAGCTCTCCTATTGGGCAGCCGACCCCGGACACGTCGAGAGGGCTCTGCTGTGTGTGTGTATGTGTAGAAAACAAGCCGAGCTGGCAGTGCGTCTCCCATTGGCTTCGCGCGCTTCGAGGGGGCGCGGCCTCTCCTCATGAATAACCACTAGTCCACCCACTGTCGCCATGGCGACATGCAAATTTAGCCGCTGCGCCGCCGGTGATTGGCGGGCGCCGCCTTGGCGGGCCCGGGGGCGGTGCCGGGGCGGAGAGCCGGGCAGGGAAGGGAAGATGGCGGCGGCGGAGCGGAGCAGATCCCCGGTTCCCGGGGGGTCCCCGGTGCCGGCCTGTATGTTCGCCCCGGAGCCCGGCTCCCCGGGCGGCCGGCCTCGCGTGGCGGCGGCCGCCTGTCCCCTCCGCGCAGCCTTCGACGGCGAGGACGGCGAGGCGCTCAACGGCGAGCCCGAGATCGACCTCACCAGTAAGGTAGGCCCGGCGGGGGGGCGGGCGGCGGCGAGCGCCATCACCCCGCCAGGCCCCCGCTGCTCTCCTCCCTGCCGGTCGGCCGTGCGCGGACGGCTGCCCCCCAGCCTAACCGCTCCCCCGCACCTCTCGCAGGAGAGCGAGATGCGGGGGCCCGCCTGCCTCCGCCGGGACGGGACGGGAGGCTCCCCTGAGCGCCCCGCCGGCCCCAGCATCACCTGGGCGGGCGGCAGAGCCAGAGGTGCCGTGTGGAGCCGGCCGGGAGAGGCGCGGTAAAGTTGTCCCGTACCCCGGCCGGGACAGGAGGGTGCTGGCAGGCTGCTCCGCCCTGCGCCTTCTCCGCCTCGGCTGCTCGGGGGGAACGCCAGCCCGCGGCCGGTGTAGCAGCCTCAGGAAGCGCAGGGTTTGGAGCTGTCACCTGCTGCAACGTCCCGCTGACGTTTGCTCTCCGCGCTGGGTCTCTGTAGTTATCTCTGCTGCCAGTTGCACTAGTTCCTGGGACTTTCTCCACAATCTTAAAAGGAGGTCAGAGCTTGTAACTTTTGAGTGCAAGAGCCCAGTGACAAGAGTGCTTTGATCTTGCAAACAGGGTTAAGTCAATGCAGGAAAGGCTTGTTCACCTTGTGCAGCTCCTCTCTAGGATCCCAGTGACAAAACTGTGTGGTGGTCTTATTTCTGTCAGAACCATTCTCGCTTCCATCCTGCAGGAAAGTACATTGTAGTAATCTGTGTGTGCCAGAGCCTGCCACAGACTTAGTTGCCTTCTGTCACTGTCTTCTCTTTTTTTTCCCAATTGGCTGATCTCTTTAACTATATGCCTTTTGCTGCCACGGATTTGATGTACTGTGGTGCTGTCTCCCACTCTAAATTCTCCTGAAAACTTCATTTGATCCCCTTGTAGTTATGTGATTCAGAAGTCAGCATAGCTGTTGTTTCCTCCTGGTTTTCTGTCATCCATCCTCTTCATGCTTTCAGCTTAAGTTGTTCCAGGGTCCTGGACTTCCTTGCCCTCTATGCACAGAGAAGGAAAGAGGAATTGTGTCTGTGGACATGGAAACCTTTTTATTTTTAGTATTTTAGTAACCTTTGTATTTAGTACAATATGGTACTGTATTAAAACAAGTGTTACAAAGATGTCTTGTAAGATAGTAAAGAACAGAAATCAAAGCTGTAGTATCCATTGATCGTGCCTTAATGAGCTGGAAAAGATTTTTATACAGGATGCCAATATTGATCTGTGCTTTGTCTTGGACGTGACTGCTGTGGAAGAGGGCCAAGGAGGATGCCAAGGACTGCATCACTGATTCTTGACAGCCAGGAACCTGACCAAAACTCCAGCAAAGAGAGAAGAGTTCTTTTCTCCGACAAACTCCCATTTGTGGTGTCAGTCTGTCTTCCGTTCCTAGAAATCTGGAGATGCTGTGGAGGTGGTAGGTAAGCATTTTTTTTGACCTTTATTACAATTTACTTTTCCATGTAGCACTGTGCACCTGGTGTCTTTTCTCTGGACTTTTCATTCATCCCCACTTTGGCTGAGAGCTGAAACTGTGAACTCTGCTCCATCTTTCTGAGTTAATGTCCCATTGTGTGCTCAAAACAGTAATCCCATATGGTGAGAACGCAGTAGCTAACCTGTGCCTCCCTGACCTCCCCTCCAATCTTTTCTGTCCTCCCAGCTGAATTGTTCCACTTCAATCCCTACTTAAAATGGGGACTCCCACTGCAGTCAGTTTGTTTGATAGTTGCTAGTTCTGTCCTGGTCCTTCTGACTCACCCCTGGCTGTGTTAATACTTTTCCTCCAGTCCTTTCCCTGTGTGTAAGGTGAGCTCTTTTCAGAGAGGAACACTTTGGGATTCTCTTACCAAGTGCACTATGTCAGCTGGTCAAGGACAGTTCAATTCATCAGCACAAATTCATTACCATGTTGATCTTAACGGGTGTTTGTTTTCCCTTCAGTACCAGGACATTGCAGCAGTAATCAACTTTCAGGTCAAAAACCATACCACACAAGGCTATTAGTGAAGCTGATACTTACTTTAGATCTACATTGACAACAGAACATAATAGCACTTGAACAATGTATGGCTACAGGGCATAGAAAACAAAATATGACATTACAGAAGGTGCCTTTTCCCCAGATCCTCGATGGCTGATGCTGGTTTTCCAGCCATGCAAAATGACAGGCTCTGTTTTTCCAGTAAAGAGCAACACTGTGTACCACATAGTATTTGCCCCTAATACTTATAGTTTGCCTGCCTCATGGAAGCAGGCAAAGCCACTTCTCCCCAGAGGCTGGGAAGGGACTTGAGAGATGGCATTTTAAACTTGTGAGATATTTCTTTCTGCTATCTTAAGAATAAAACAATAACTGGTTGTCACTTTTTTGCCCTATAGGAAACCTGAGGTTGCTAGACCCACATGGCTCCTACTGATAACTCCTCAGTGCCTGACAAAGTGGAAAGAACTAAAGTGAACATATTTGACTTTGTGAAAGCCTCTTAAAAACATGCATTTGTGGTCCAGGCACGGAGGAGTTGCTGAAAGGTGAAAAGCAAAAAACAAACCAGAGGAACCAAAATGGAGGGCTTCTCTTCGACCAAGAAGATGGCAGAGGACAGGCTCTCTCCATCCAGGAAGCTAAAGAGATCTTCAAAACAGCCTGTCACATCTTGCAGTGACCCAGGAAACCACACAACTGGCTGGGGCTGCGACTGCAGAAATAGTTGTCAGAAATGCTGAGTGGCATTGGAAGGTGTGATCCATGAAAGCTGCTCTTTTATCTCCAGATACTTCTTTTGGTGTCCTACTGTGTCATATGAGCTGTGAACTTCATGGGCTGCAGAGTGAACTTTGGAGGCAGTCTGCTACTGGAACACCCTTCAGGAGTCCCTTTGCATGGCAGTGAAAGCATCTGTGTGGGGGAACGGTGTTGTGAGCTGATATCAGTGAGCCTGTGCTGTTTGAGGCCCCCAGCTCTCCTGCCTGACAACGTGAGGAAAGGGTACAATGAGCTGCTGAGTGCCTTGGTACTTGTTACAGCACCCTGCCTGCTCACACTGCTGAAGCACTGGACTCAGAAGAACAAAGCTGGTCACGAGACTTGAAGAAACTGAAGTTTGCCCTGTGCTGGTGGCCACTGCTATTTTATTGATCTTTGTGTGTGTTACAGCCTGTTTAATAGATCTTCCTGAGTCTCTGGCTTGAGCTAGTGCACTGGCCTAAAGAGTGAGCTTGTCTGTTGTGCATCCAGGTATTCCTGAAAGTACTTTCAGGGCAAAATGAGCCCTACACATCAAAACACAGCCTTCCATTCCTGCCCAGATTGAGCCTCTCAACAGTTGCTGATTTCGCTCTCAAGGCATTTACATCCAGTGGTTTCCCTCAAGAAGAAACTGAAACTAAAAGGAAAACAGAACCGAAAGAAAAACTAATAAAAGCAAAACTCATTCTTTTGTAGCATGAAATAGAAAGACTGTGACCTTGCAGAGCAGAGTGCTTTGGTACACTTTTCCGACCTCTCCAAGTAGTTGAAAGGCTTAGGTAGGGCATGTGTCCAAAAGGGGCATGTGAAGGTGATTGTATCTCTTGTAGCTGTCTGGCCCTTGCACACACATCCCTGCTGTCTGGGACCCTTAACATCTGCAGAAAAAGTTGTTTTGGCAGCCTTAAACCTTCTAACCAGCACCTGCTGTCTGTGCTTCAGTCTCCGAGCATCATTGCTATGGTTTTGGAAATCTGCTTAAACATTATTTGTTAGGGGTTGGGTTCCTTTACATTCTAGATTTCCAAAAAAGGCCTTCATCAAGTGTGCAATAGTGGTGGTAAAGGTGGTTTCTCCTTGAAAACACATTGTGTTTACTGGGCTAAGCAAGTCAGGCTGTGTTAGGGCATGTTGGGCAGACTTGAGGATTTTATTGTCAACTCTCTAAACCATATGTTTTAGGCAAACATCTAATTTAGCACAGCTTTCAGTCTCAGTGCATAGTGAAGGGAAATGCTTCTTTCTGACTGTCATTTTGGGACGTGTGTGTAGAGACAGCTGTGGATGTCACTGAGTGTTGGCACAGGTGTGCCTACCCTTAGGGCTCTTGGTGGGTGTCAGCCTTTAATAACTGTTACTAAAAGTGCCTTTTTCACAGAATTGTGTGTCAATTGTGACAGCTATCAGGCTACTGTACTGGGATGCTCAGCCACCAAGAGATTTGTAACCATGGAGGTAGCCAGAGAGCAGGTAGAGTGGCTGATGGAGGTCTCCTTGGTCTGTCACTGCCATGACACCATTGTGGCCGCTCTGTGCAAGTGTCCTCTGCTGTACTGTGTGAGCAGTGCAGGTTTCTGCCAGAAATGGTGCTATTCCATTCTAGGAAAAATCATTCCTGAAGCACTCTGTTGTCCTCATTTCCTGCTTTGTTTCTGTTTTATTTTTTCGTTCTCTTGATGTTCCTGCAGGGAAGAGCAAAGGAAGTTTCAGTACTGCATTAGCTGCAGTCAAAGTTTGTTGGTAGCACAGCTGCTGGCCTACAAAACTGCAGCTCTCCACTGCTGAAACCTCCAGATATGCTCATACAAATTGCTTTGCATGTCTGCCCCTCAGCGCCACTGTGTAAAGTACCTAAAATTTGAAAATAATGCTTATTTGTGTTCTCTCCTTCTGCCCCCTCAGAAAACAGAAGGGGACATCAAATATGTGAAAGACTTAAAAGATGCTCTGGATTTTGGTGCCCAGGTGTTCTCTGCAGTGAGGTCTGGTTGGCTTTCTTTGGTTGTCCAGTCATGCTTCAGGGGAGCAGCAGCACTCTTTGCAGCAGAGACTGTGGTACCCAGCTAAGGAATTTCTGTGGAGAAAATATCTGCTCCCCTTTCTGTTTTCCTTGAATGAAAACATATTGGAGTGTTCACTTAAATGTGGCTTTTAAACATTGGTTACATCAAAATGAGATGCTTGGTGTTCTTACTTGCTTTGAAGTGTATTTTCCTGCATAAATGAACTCTGAGCTCAGACAAACAACCTTGTGCAGTGTCACAAGGAAGTAGCTGTCAGCAAAACTGGCTTAAAAAACAAAACAGAGCCACCACAAAGCGGTCCTGGAAAAAGAGTTCTTCTCTTTCAATAAAACACATAGATTGATTGTGCTTGTAACTGAAGCTTTGGTTTTGAAGTTGTTTGCCTGACATCTGCAAATAGATATTCAATCTTTTTTTCCAGCTGGTGATGGTGAGTCCAACTTCAGAGCAGTATGACAGTTTGCTCCAGCAGATGTCAGAGAGGATTGATGAGGGATGTGGGGAGACCATCTATGTCATTGGACAAGGATCAGGTGAGTATAGCTTTCCCAGCAAAACAACAAAAAAGTATTAAAATTATAAGAAAAACCTGCTGTATCTAACTAGACTGCTGCTGAAGTTAATGCTTACTTTTCCAGAATTACTTGAAAATGTTCATAAAATATAGCAGAATATGTGGGACAGATTCTTTTGTTTTATCCCTGCCAACAACTGTCTCATGTAGTGGAGCTAAATATATTTTTTTATAAAATCATGCAAGTTCTTTTTTGAAAATAATGCATATCTTGTCTGAGCACACTAGGAAAAGACAAAGAATCTAAAATTATAATAACAGCTTTAGTACAGATGTCCTCAATGTCTGTGAAGGTCTTGTTCTGTCTGATTTTGTTCACTGCTCTGTTGGAAATAACATATTTTTACCCCACAGGAATTTATTATAGATACTTCACATAGCGAAAATATATGCTGCTGACTTTATGTGATAGTATGTGTCTGCTGTGGAGGGAAAGGTTTTCCTTTGCTCAGCATGACACCTTTATTGTCACATTAATTTGCGTGTGACTGCAGTCATTTGCCTTTGCAGATTTTAGCAGTTAGCATGGATTACATTTTTGTTCTTTTTGACAATTTGAGTATTTGCATCTGATGCTGGTAAACGCTGGTAAAGGGCAAAGCATGCCCTTGCTTTGAAATAGAAATTTCTGAATATCAAATAATTGTCTATGGTTATCATAAGGCAAAAAAGGCATGTTTCAAGTATACTGGATATCTACTGAACATGAAATTGTCATGATCAGACATTTGCTGTGTTTGAGGAGGAATATGAAACCCTGCCAGGACTGGCTGAAATAATGAAGAGAGGGAGCTGTGTAACCTCAGAACTTTGTGCTTTTTGGGTTTTCTTGGAGTTTTGTGAAGCAGCCAACATAGAGGAGAAGCCAGAATTAGATGGGCAGTGTTCATGCAGCCAGGGATTATGCTCTTGCCTCCAAGCAAGCTTCCCAGATGTAGACTGCATCCTTGGTGTTTGGGAAAAGCACATTGCAGTGGAGATCTAGCTAGTCAGGCTAGTACCTGCTTTCTTTTCTAGGATACCTTGTGAGAGTGTAAACTGGTGGTTGTTGCAATGATTTGCTTAGAAACAGGCATTTGTTTCTTAAAATATGAGTTAAACTTCTGACTTAATTTTGCGTTGCAGCGTAGTGGAGGAAGATGGGGATATTTTCAACAGAGAAGGGATCTTGGTGTCCCTGCCCCTGTCACTCCTTCTCATTCCCTTTCAGCATGTGTGATTTTGATCATCCCAGATACCCAGCTCAGCTGACTGAGAAGCAATTGAAGACTGCCATAGGAAGATTATTAGTTCAGCAGTAGTGACCTTTCTCCCCTGGGTTTTGCCATCTCCTCTCCCCTACTTCTCATTCCCCTCCTATAACCCAAGGCTTGTTTTAGTTTTTTCTCAGTCTCAGCCAGCTTATGAGCAAGGTTGGAAATTGCCCAGTAACTCAGCTAGTTTTAGAGCTGGGCAGTAATTAAAATGCTGATAAGTTCATGCAAACTGCAGTTCCTGCTTTCCTGCCGATGAGTCAGCCATGCATAGGAACATGTACACATGGCAATAACTTTGGTCATCAGGGTGCAGTGTGGCTCTCCACCTTTGTTTGTTGTCTTGTGGGCTTTTTTTACCCACAGAGGAGATTCTGGGGTCAAATCTGTGCACATTCACAGCACCTGGATTGGGAAAGAGACAGTGATGGCCTTGACCCTGTCTAGATAGTTGCCATTGGTATGCTCTGACTGTCAGCTCTTTTGCTTGGGTGAGCTGCTCAGAGGAAGCAGTGCCACATTTACTGGCTAATGGTGGTGATGCTTCACTCAGAGCTTTCCATTTGTTAATGCTTTACCTCTTACAGTGTGAGAAGAGATACTTTATCTGACTGAAGGACACAAAGTACCTTCAGCAGGTGAAGTGAGGGAGTTAGAAATATGTCTTTATTGCCAATCCCTACGTATTTGCTTGTAAAGATTGTGAAGAAAACTCCTCTAGATGAAAGATTGTGGTTTTCTAGTGTCTTTTAAGACTTAGAGTGAAGACCATCCCTTTTTATTTTGGGCCAAGGGTACGTGGCTGTGTACGTGGCTGACACCCCCAGTCCACATACAAATCCTGATGGGTGTGAAGGTCCCAGGCAGGATGGCAATGCTGCTGCCTGTTGCAGGGTGGTGCTCACTGACTGCCTTTGTCTCCTCCACTCCACACCACACCAGATGGGACTGAGTACGGGCTGAGCGAGGCAGACATGGAGGCGTCCTATGCCACGTTGAAGAGCATGGCAGAGCAGATCGAGGCAGACGTGATCCTCCTGAGGGAGCACCAGGAGGCCGGGGGCAAGGTGCGCGACTACCTGGTTCGGAAACGTGTGGGTGACAACGACTTCCTGGAGGTCAGGTGAGGAGCTGGGTGGAGACAGGGTTAGTCAGCAGCTCAGCTGCATTTTTAACCTGTGAGCAGTGCATGCTGCTGAGCCAGCAACGCCGCTTTGGGTCTGGGTGTTGGAGCTACCCAACAAAGGGAGTCGAGCTTGACCACTCCTTGCTGATGAAATTGTCTTTTTGTTGTTGTTGCTGTCTCTTTTGTGAGCAAACTGTTGGTGGAAATTTGCCTGTGTTTAGCAGCGGGTTGTTGCTCTCTAAGTGACAGCCTCACAGTTGGGGGCATCTTTTAGTTTGTTGCCTTGCCAGAGGACGTGTGCACATGTGGCTGTATGTATGTGTATATATGCACACTGCTGGAACACAATACTTTTGACAAAGGATCCAGTTCTGTTCCAAGACTGTGATGATCCAAGTCACCTTTTAATGGACATATACTAGCTTATATAACATGACTTGAGAGTCTGCCCAGACCTGGATGGAGAGGATTTCCAGCATTTGCCAACAGCCATAATAGCCTCATTGATCAAAGAAGGAACTTGCTGTAGGACATGGCTTTCTCCTAAAATATTTCACCTTTTTTTTAGCTTATCCGTTTCTGGGAACAACTATTTTAGTTTTTGTGCTCTTCTTAGTGCTTGGTGCTGTTGCAACATAGGAAATGTGAGAAAGGCAGAGGTGTTCTAGACCGAGTTCGGATTTAGTCTTCCTTTTGAATTGCCATAGTGTTTATGTTGGATTGCAGAGACAAGGAGTTGGAATAGGGACACACTGTGTGGCATCAAGCAACATCACATTCGGTTGACTATGTTATGGACACCTGTGACAATGTTTCCACAGTCTTCTCTGGAACTCAGGACATCCCTCTGGCTGTCCTGGACTGCCAAGACCCCTGCCAGAGGGTTCAGAGACCCTGGAACAGAGCCCAAGACGCTTGTGGTTTTGGTTATGACCCATGGAGCAAATTACCAACCTTATATGAAGATTTGCAAGCCACAACAGTTTAAGTAGAATGATAGTGAATTTATCACAGGGTAAAAAATAGATTTTTAGAGTTTTTAGAATGTGGGTTCAGGGGGCAAGATGGAAAAATCTGGGCATGTCCAGCCTTTCTCCTCCTTTTGCTTGGCCTCCATCTTCTGCTGTGATATTGGCGCCTTTAGATTGGTTTAGAGTAGAAGCTCGGTGTCTAATTTGGGTGATAGGTATTGGAAAGTAATTGTAAATATTGTACACATAGTTTTTAGTATAAAAAAATTACACCGCCTCTGAGGCGGGCACAGTGCCTCTGTCTTGCTGAGCAGACCTCAGCTGGACAGGAGAAAGAATTTTATAGATAAGATACAATAAACAACCTTGAGACCGAGAACTGAAGAGCTCTGACTCCTTCTTCGAGTGCCAAGCTGAGAAAAGAGACTTTCTAATGTATCTCGGGGTCACTCTGATCAGCCAGAGATCCCGAAAGTCTTCCACATCCCAGTCCCCAGAGTCTCGGATCTCCACTGTTAGTTAATAACTGTAAAAGAATCTCTGCTCTGCTTGTGAAGCTCTAACATTTTTTAATCTCTGTTTGAAGGATAGGGAGCAAAAGCCAGTTATTTGCAGGAGCAGGGATGTTTGGGTTTTTTGCATCACTTGTTCATTTCTTCAGGTACTGTATTTTACCAGGCTCCTTTTCCTTTCCCCTGCAGGGTAGCAGTAGTTGGCAATGTGGACGCAGGGAAGAGCACCTTGCTGGGTGTCTTGACTCACGGCGAGTTAGACAATGGCCGGGGCTTTGCTCGGCAAAAGCTCTTCCGCCACAAGCACGAGATTGAGTCAGGCCGCACCAGCAGCGTGGGCAACGACATTCTGGGCTTTGACAGCGAGGGCAACGTGGTGAACAAACCTGACAGCCACGGTGGCAGCTTGGAATGGACAAAGATCTGTGAGAAATCCACCAAGGTCATTACTTTCATTGACCTGGCTGGTCACGAAAAATACCTGAAAACCACCGTCTTTGGCATGACCGGCCACTTGCCTGACTTCTGCATGCTTATGGTAGGTAGCAAGAAAGATGGACCATACCAGCTGGAGTGGGGCTGTTCACAGCTTTAACAGCCTAGACTTCTTTCCTGTTGCAAAGTGTCTGTGGGGTTTTGGAGGGAGGCAGCATCTCACAGTGTACAGGAGAGCAGAAGCCTCTGTGGCTATCTGTCCTGTACTGTGAGGCAAGTGCCCCAGGACTGTCAGTCCCAGACAGGCCCGAGGTTTGTGATTCTTGAAAATGGAAGAATTTCTGAATTTTAGAAAACCTTGTTAAAACTGGGGAGAAATGAGTCAGTCCTCTGCCAGTGTCCAACAAACAAACATCTGAGATGAGCTGGGTCTGGTCATATGGCCCCAGTGGCACATCTACAACTTAACTGCAGTCTACTGCATGTCTGACACAAGGTTTTCTCAGTAATCCAGCTTACTGCAGAAGAAACATTGACATCCCTGTATTTTATATCCCTGGTGTAGGTTGGGAGTAATGCTGGGATTGTTGGAATGACCAAGGAGCACTTAGGCCTGGCGCTTGCACTTAACGTTCCTGTCTTTGTTGTGGTGACCAAGATTGACATGTGCCCTGCCAACATCCTGCAAGGTGAGTCTTACAGGCTCTCTCCAGGGCTGTTTCTTACCTCTGTGTGTTGCTGTGCTCTGCTTGGGTTCAGCAATTACTGCTGGAAGAAAGCTGCTTAATCTGGTTCTGACTGCATCCTGAATACCTTCCAGAAATCTATCCTTTTCCCTTGCTCATTTTGCAGGTGGTTGACTTACACTCACCATGTCAAACTTACCACGCTGGGGACTCAGCTTAGCAGCCCAAAAGTGTTTGCTACAGGGTTTTGCTTAATTGAGCTCTAAGAGGAGCAGCATACCTTTGGGGTTTGGGCTTTGCTTTCTCTCTGGATAGTTAAACCTGGAGAAAAAGTCTGGAAGTTCTTTTGAAAGCTGCTTTCCTCCCTGCCCACAGTTTGAGTGTGATCTTAAGCTGTGACAGGACTTGATCTCCCCCTGCTGTTAGTGAAGGGGCAGCTGCTTGTTACCTCCTGCTCACCTGGGCACTTCTCAGGTATGCTGGCATAACTGCAGCAGCTCCTTCCTTGTGTCTAAACCAACGAACACTTAATAAATCATGGTTTAAAGCAGCTACATATGTAGGCTATGATAGCAGGATGGGAGGCAGGACTAGACACAAGTGGGGACGGCAATGAGTAGCATGGGCTAGTGATTTTTTTTCTCAGCAGAATTAAAGAAGCAACTCTTAAGCCCAGCAGTATCCCATTAACCCATGCATAATGCTTTTTCAGGCTGTGACTTATTCTCACTTTTAAAATTCTCTTTAAGCATTTCTCACACCTTCAGAAATGTGCTGTGGTTAATTGGAGCAATGGGTTTTTTGATAATCAGTCCTAAGAATCAGAGAAGTGAATGCTCCTAGTACTGTCTGTAGTTCAGTGCATTACTATAAAAATCCTAAATATGTTTCAGGCAAATAGGTGCCTTTGATCAGAAGATAATCTGTTTATCTCTGTACTAGATGTTTGGCAAAAAAAATGTAAGGCCTGACTATAAGATAATAAGTGGGAAGGAAGGAGAACCTTTGGCTCAGCGTGAGGAGAAAAGAGCTGCTCTTGGGAGAAGCTACTCCTGTGACGTGCTATGTTTAAAGTAAATAGACTCAAGATTTGACTCAAGTATGTCTGTGAAGAGCAGATGGCCTGATTAGATGTTTGTGTTTCTGTATCCAAAACATTACTTTCCCATAGGCAATCACTTGTTTACAAAAACCCATCTAATTGGATGACTATTGTAGAACATAAATTATTTGCTCTTTTAAGCCCTTAGTACCCTTTTCTGTTTTTTCTTTAATTATTGTCAGGCACTTTGTAGGAGGTTGAATACTAGTGCAGGGGTAATCCCCTGCTGGCTGCTGGATATGAGGCTTAGAAAATAAGTTAAAAGAGGCAAAAGCTGAAAATTGGGAGCCATGAGATTTGTCCCAAAACACTGATTTCTGAATATGGTCCACCCACATTGTCCTAGTCTGTGATGATAATCTTTACCTCTTTCATGCTTCTCCAGCCTCCTATGGCAAGTTGACTGCCAGGGAAAATGTATTGAGGTTTGTTTGGGCAAAATTGATTTGCAATTCACATATTCTCAAATGTTTCTGTCCTGATTTCAATTAATTCACTATGAAAAATCCTTTCTAGAAAGAGGAAATACCTTGTAACTGCTTAGAGCTACTAATAGACAGCTACAAAATGTCTACTTCACAGCACTGCAATCTTGTCTGTCTGCTCATGTGTGGCGTGGCTTGGCAGCCGGATAGCTGGCATGAAATGGAAGATGGAATGGCTCCTTAGTCCTACCTGGGCTGCAGCAAACTCACAGTCTCACCTTTAGCCATCTTCTCCTGTCTTATCTGTGGCCACAGCACCCATCTCCCTTTGGGAGAGACCCCACAAAAGTGATTTGTAAAGAGGGGAGACGCTGCCCTAACAATATTCGTTTCACCCTTTAAGAAACCCTGAAGCTGTTACAGCGACTGCTGAAGTCCCCAGGGTGCAGGAAGATTCCCGTGCTGGTTCAGAGCAAGGATGATGTCATTGTAACAGCCTCCAACTTCAGCTCAGAGAGGTAACTGGAGTAGAGGAGAATCATTTCTCTTTCAATCCTATGTGGAGACTGGGTGAGGAGATTCAGAGAGTACCATTGTCTAGATGTGTGAAGGTTGCATCTGCCATGTGGAGTGTGTTCCATAAGAGTGTGTTGATTTTGAGGTTGATCTGCTTGTGTTCCCCTCTCTGAGGCATAAATGAGAGGCTGCTTCTGGGCAGTCTGCAGAAGACAGCAGGGCATTTGGCTTCCTTCAGTCCTTTCTTCAGAACCTTGCACCTTTTCCCAAATGTCTTTGGAAGGCAGAAGCAATGTTGCAGGTTTTCAAACATGGGGTGTTGTGCATCTGACTGCTTGCCAGGCTCTCCCTTCCTAGCACACTATATTGAATTAGTCCCAAGATTTTGGATGTCTCCCTACATGTGGAAAGCCGGGTAGGAAGGTGAACTAACTCCATTTTCATCAATTTTCCTTTACAGGATGTGCCCAATTTTCCAGATTTCAAATGTTACTGGGGAGAATCTAGATTTGCTGAAGATGTTTCTTAATCTCTTGTCTCCACGGACCAGTTACAGGGAAGAAGAGCCAGCAGAATTCCAGATAGATGATACTTACTCTGTCCCGGTAAGGGGCCTGGTATATTGTGTTCCCTCTTTTAGGCTGAAGAAGGTATCTTCTCGAGAGAGAAGAGTTCTAGAGCTCTTCTGCTGGCCTGGTAGAGTAACCACAATTACTTTTTTTTCTTTTTTGGCATAGGGTGTAGGAACAGTTGTCTCTGGGACGACGCTGAGAGGCCTAATCAAGCTAAATGACACCCTGCTGCTGGGGCCAGATCCCCTTGGCAACTTCCTCCCTATTGCTGTCAAGTCCATCCACCGCAAGAGGATGCCCGTCAAGGAGGTGCGGGGAGGCCAGACTGCCTCCTTCGCCTTGAAGAAGGTGAGGTGATCTCCTCTAGACCCCCAGAACAGGAACTGCCCTCTTAATTTTCGAGTGTTCTCAGAGTTCAGCTGCAGTAAGGCTGTTTCTGCAAACATCAGCGCCCTCATGTTGCAGAGGAATGGAATCCCATAGAACCTCTGTGGTTCCACATCCTGGGTTTTCCTCCTAGCAGCTGCCAGGGGATAGCAATGCCACTAGATAATGATGTTGGAAATAATCTAAGAAAGTGGAGGCATTGCAAGAAAAATCTCCTTTTCTTCTGGAACTGCATTAGTAGCCTGCACAATGTATTTACACTACTCCTCTTGGCTTGTAGGACCAACTGCATGATTTGGGATTTAAAAATCAGCAAAATTTGATATGACTCCTCTTGCAAAAGGTTTCTGTCAATAGAAGCTTCACTGATTTTAAGGGGATATAGTTTAAGATACACCATACTTCACGTGTTCAGGCTTACCATGTTATATTAACAGACATCATGATTTAGGAGAGATCATTTTCTTGGATAATGTGAAACCAGGATGTATGTTTTGCTTTTAAAGGATCAGTGAGGTAAATGTGTCAAGTGTCCAGAATTTCCAGTACTCTAAAGCTTCCTTATAAACTTCAGCTGAATTTGATTTTTGCAACCTTTACATGATATCCTATACGTAACAGGCAGCTCTTGCTTTGTCTTCTACTGGGCATGAGGTAGTATCTGTGAAATCCCTTAGGGTTCTGCTGGATGCAGTCAGCCAGAGCAGCAGATTTCTTCCCTGGAGAATCATGCTAAGGTTTTTTGTGTCTCTGCTTTTCAGATCAAGCGTTCTTCCATCCGGAAAGGCATGGTAATGGTGTCACCCCGCCTGAATCCTCAAGCGTCGTGGGAGTTTGAAGCAGAGATTCTGGTGCTCCATCACCCCACCACCATCAGCCCACGATACCAGGCCATGGGTACGTGTGTCAGTGTTGGATTGCCTTTGTTTCCCAGCGGTAGCATTTTGTATCAGATCTAGCCTAAGATAATTTTGCTCCTGGTGTCTCTGCCAACCTGAATATATGCCATAGTTCCTGGTTTTGCCTTTCCCAGCATTGTGGAAAGGAGAGGCAAGGGAGCTAACAGAGGAGAGTGGGGTGGCTATTAGGTAAAAAGGAGATGTGTGCTCTCAAATGTATCTGGAGCTTACCTATGCTGTAGCTCCATGGTGCAAAGTTTCTCCACTTTCAAATGCTGATGGAAAGTGCTGATGGAAGTGCTGATGCTCATTTTGAGTCCTGTCCTCCAGCCCAGCGGCTCGGTATGTAGGATTCTGTTGAGTGTGCTTCAGGACAGGCAGGATTTGAAGGCAGCTGTTCTAGCTTATGTGCATGTTCTTTTTGTGGGGGGAACAAAGGCAGCTGCATGACCCATATGGTCTGCTGTAGGGTGAGGAGCTGCCTCAGATGTGTCTCTGAAGCTCGTTCCACTAATGGGCCTGGCTGCTGAAAGCCTCTGTGCTTTACATTCACAGTGCATTGTGGCAGCATCCGTCAGACAGCCACGATTCTCAGCATGGACAAGGACTGCCTGCGCACAGGGGACAAAGCCACCGTGCACTTCCGCTTCATCAAAACCCCGGAGTATTTACACATAGACCAGCGGCTGGTCTTCCGGGAAGGCCGCACCAAAGCTGTGGGTACCATCACTAAGGTAAAGGCTGCTGATTGCCACCTGCTTTTGCCCATTGGTGACTTCTTACACTGAGAAGCCAGCAGGAGAATCAAGATAGTTCTGGAAAATTAAGGGAAGAGGCTGTGCTTCAACCACAAGCATCAGGCCTGATATGGGTCGAGGATGACTGATGTGGTGGGTCTTCAGCTGGTGTGAATGAGGGAATGTAAAGGGAGGGGCTGAGCCATATGCTGCTGGTTCTTAAGGCTCAGTCTCTTTCTGACATCTTGAAGCTGCTCCATTTGAGTCACGTTGTGGAGGTTAGAGTGTCACCTCAGCCAAGTGGCCCTTTCCAAGGGTGGAAGATCAGAGGTCTAGATTTCTTTGAACAGCTGCTGCTGCATCCTTCTCTTTATGGTTATTTTTACAAATTCTCCAGAGGCTTTTTGTTAAAAAGCAGCATTGAATCTTGCCAGATCATCCTGGCTGTTTTAATGCTGAGTTTGGCAATTTGCAATTTGCAGCTACTCCAGACCACCAATAACTCACCAATGAACTCCAAGCCACAGCAGATCAAGATGCAGTCAACGAAGAAGGGAGCTGTTACGAAACGAGAGGATGGTGTTCCCACTGCTGGGATGGCAGCCGGAGGCCCAGCAGCTGGGGATGAGGCCCCCTCAACAGCTGCAGCACCACTGACACCTACTGCCCTGCAGCCATTGGTAAGTGAGGAAAATACCATCTCTGTCCTAGCTGTTTGTGTCATGGTTTCACCTGTTGCAGGAAGGGCACTCTAAAGCACAAGTATTATCCCCTCATACCTCGAACTCACCTTGCAACAGGAACAAATAGAAATTTAAGTAGTCTCACAGCAGGAATCATAATTCTCTGATGTCTGGATGACTCCATGGCTGACCTTCCAGCAGACAGCAGCTCAGGGTACCGGGACAATTCAGGTTGGACCTCAGGAAGTGTCTAGTCTAACCTCCTGCTCTAAATAGGATTAGCTGTGAGGTCAGACAAGGTTGCTCAGGGTTTTATCCAGTCATGTCTTAAAAACCTCCCAAGGAGGAAGACTGCACAACGTCCCTTGGCAACCTGTTTCACTGCTTTGACCATGTGCACAGTGAAGAAGTGTCTCTATATACCCAGTAGCTGAACTAGTGAAACACATACCAACCAGTCACAGAACAAGTCTTCGATGTCTGAGTGAGAGGTAGAATATCCCTACACTAGAGGAATTACAACCTAAGTATTAGGTACAGGTCATCTGCCCTGTGGAAAAATAAGGATGGGGACATCCAAGAAGGAAAGGCTTTAAATTTCTCTTTAGAGAAATTTATCCAGGTTGTTTTGTTGGTTGAACTTCTCAGTTCAGCTTTTCCATGGAGGATACCTAGTATTTCTGGCCTGAAAGGAATGGAAACTCAATTCTCACTGCAGGCCTACTGATCAGCTTTATTACTGATAGAGGAAAGGTCCTTTCCTTGTAGGATACTTCCTCAGGAAGTGAAGGGTTCAGGAGCCCACTCTGTCAAGTGACAAGGTGTTCCCTTTCTTAATTCTGTCTATATTCGTTGCCATGGTCAAATCTCAACCCCTTGAGCCAGACTGCTCATGAAAGGGGGCCCCCTAGCAGATGTTCTCTCCCTCTGCATATGCCTGGGGCTTCACACCAGTCCTCCACCTCGTCTTTGTCTTTCTGTAGCATCACTGTGGTTGTAAGTAGTGGTCCCAGCTTGCTCTTTGTTTCATCCCTCCCCCGAGACTCTGGGTTGCTTTTGTTCTTGCTTACGTCTTCCTCTCTCTCCTTGCTGCGTCCCCTCAGCCTGCACTGGATGAAGAGCCCCACAGCCGTGAGGGCAATAAGGTATTTGGCTGCTCTCAAAGAGAAACAGTGGGTTTGCTGAGGTTGGGAAAAGAGTCAGGTAGAGAGCCATGGTAGGGGGTGGGGGGCTCTCCTTCAATTCTGTCAAAGTCAAGGGGGCCTGAGGCCTTGATTTCCTGTGTGCTGAGCCCTATGGCACTTGCTGGCTCTCGTGGGAGTGAAGTATTTAGAAACTTGGGAAATCAAAGTCTTCCCAGCTTCAAGGGCAAAACTTCCTGATGCGTCTGTCTCTCCTCCTTCCCTCATGGTGTGTCTGTCTCCCTCCTGCCTTATCTCCTTCCTGCAGTGGTCGAAAGCTCTTCAGTCACAACTGCCCTGCCACTGTCTGAATGTGTGTGTGATCCATCTGAATTCCTGCTGTGTTGCTATCCCAGCTGAGGGGTTGCTTTGCACTAAAGTCAGTCTTGTTTTTCAGTCAAAAGTCGGAGGAGGAGGCCGTCGACGTGGGGGTCAGCGCCATAAAGTGAAATCTCAGGGAGCCTGTGTGACTCCTGCCAGTGGCTGCTGAATTTTTTATTCCTCCTCTCTCTGAAGAACTCCTCCCCATCCCTTCATTTCTTATCCAAAAGATCCAGAGCAGCGTAAACCAAAACCCATCCCAGCTGATTGGCTGCAGAAGAATCGTCCCTCCTCCCTGCAGGAAGCGATGGAGAGGAGCACAATTTATAAGCTAATGAAGGTGATAAGACAGAGAACTGAGTAACTGACACCTTCCTCCTCCCCCTGTCGACACATTTTTGTACATCATGGGCTTAGTTTTTATTCTTATTAGTTTTTATTATATTTTGTGTGCATGAAGATGAGAGGGGAGTCTGGATAGAGCTGCAAAGAGCCAGTTAGTTGCCTCCCTCCTCCCTCACCCCTTTCTGTCCACAGGACTTGCTGCTCTCCCCTATTTGCTGTCTCAGATCCAGGGGTTATCAGATGCCAGAAATTTCAGACTTGCAAAGGTTAAAACAGGTTGTTTAGGATGGCTCCATAGAGCATCGTTTCATCACCACTGTGGCCTTGTGCCAAATATGTTTTGGATTCCCTCCCTCTTAAACTATTTCTAAGTGGATTTAATTTAATGTTGTAATGACTGAAGTTTGAAGGAGAGGGTGAGAAAGTTCTTTAGTTGGAGATCTAAGAGGGAAACAAATTGGAAAGCAGTTGTTGATGTTAAGTTCAGGGATCCTATGCTCAATATCCTCAAATAATGTTGAAAGCACTTAAATTTTTAACTAGCGACAGAGTTAAATGGGCAGACATTTACCCACCCAGTTCCCCTTCCCACTGTGTTGCTCTTCCCAGTGTTACTTCAGTGCACATTGGAGCAAATCTACCCTGCCTCCCAAGGCTGCAGCAGCTCCACTGACAGTATTAGGAACAGTGCAGGAGCACTCAGTCCGTCCCTTGAGCCAGAGAAAGCCTTCTCACCTCGACGGACAGAGGTCACAGGTGGTAAGATACCTTTGGAACAGAGACACCAGGCTAACATGGCCTCCCCTTGATTTTGTTTACTCCAAGATTTCCAAAACCTTTTTGGAACTCACTGGCCAAGCTTCGCCATGGCAGAAGTAGGATTTGTCTTCTCCCCTCTTGGCCAAAGAGGGCAGTGATAAATTGGTACCAAATTTATAGAAGTGCTTTCAAGGTTGGAAGTACATGGTCATTTTTCTGACTTTCACTGAATTTTTTTTAAGATTTTATTTTTCTTAATGAGAAATTCCGGCTTCTCCAAGAAGGCCCTGCAAGGACAGTTTACAAATTACTGTTAGAATGGTTTTTTTAACCATTTAATGAGTTTGTCAAGTGATTGATTCCCTGCTTATTTTGATCTCTTTTCTTCTAACCCTACCTCCTCCCTTGGCTCTGGTGAGGACAGGAATTATCCTCTGCCAGTTTGTGGTGAGCTCTGGGAACGTGGTAGCATTTTGAGGAGGAGGTGGCATCCTCAGCAAATCATGGCTCCCCCCCCAGCAGGCGCGGTCAGGCTCGGTTTCTCTGAGGGCTTCCTCCTCCAATGAAGGACTTTTATTTTAATCAGAGAGAGACTGCAAAGTTTCTGTCCCTCCTTAGCAGGTTGTTCCTGTTCCTCACTCTGTGTCACCTGTGTGGAGTTCATTCCAGCTCACCTTGTGACTCAGGGTGGGCTTCCAGGCCGGCTGAGAGGCAGAGCGCATCTCCTGCTGCCAACACCAGCACTCCAAGAGCATTAAGCGGCACGGGAGAGGCAAGAAACGTGGTTTGGAGAGCAGGGTCCTTTGCCTTAGAGACTGCAGTGGGTGGAAGGGGAGGTCAGACAGTCCTTTTCCAAGCTATGTGCCTAAATACTAGCACTCTCCTGGCGAGGGAGGAACTATAGGCGGCTACAACACTAATAGCACCCGCATTGTGAGGGGGTGTGAGGTGTGGCTAAGCAGGGCACGAGGGCCTGGCTTGTTTGTCTTCTGGCCCTGTAGCAGCATCAAACTGCATCTGATTTCACTGCCCTCTGCTTCTAAAGGGAGCAGGGAGCTCCAGGCAGTTTTCTCTTTCTCCATTCCTTGTGCTCCAAATGAAGGAGACTGCCGAGACTGAAAGAAGGTTCACTTCAATTTGTGCAAAGGAGGTGGTGTGATCTCTCTTTTGTGACCAGCATTTACAGATCACTCAGGCTGGTGTGATCTATAAAATAAATTTTAAAGAAGTTTGTTCCAAGTAAAAGTGTGTCATCTTGATTTTTGTCCCTCTGCAAAACCAGGCTGAAAGCCAGAGGAAACAGGTTTGCCTGGCCCCAGGTTCCTTTGCTAGCTACGAGAGGAGGCTGTGCTCATAGTGACAGCAGGGCAGGGGCATGGCAGCACAGGAGAGCCTCTGCACAGCCCTGACAGCTTTTTACTCTGGCCAAAATGAAGACCACCTCAGTGGTAGAGTGAAACATGGTGTGAAACATGGCAGAGTGAAAATGAAAACATGGGCGTGGTGTGAGCTGTGCTGTGTGAGAAGTGAGTGGGTGTGAAGAGCAGCTCTAGCAAATCACTCGAGGCCAGCCCCATGAGAGAAACTGCTGAAGGATGCAGCATTAGCACAGCACTTGCAGTGCCTGCCGACTGTGCTTCCTTGGACATGCACCTCACCTGTTTCTGCAAATACAGTGGGACTCTCCAGGGTTTGCAAGGAGCCTTTTTTTGTCTCCTCAGTTAATCTCAGAGGTTCACAAAGGCTTTTTCTGCTCTGCACAGCCCTTTCATAGGTAAGTGTTGGGCTGTGGTAGCCAGAGCTGAGGCTCACACAGCCCTTCTCCTCCTGGAGAGGGCTGGTCCAGGGCCAGCAGAGAGCAAGCCTGGCCCTAGCGTGGTCTTTTAGGAGGAGCTGCATGGGTATTCCTCAACTTAAGTCTTCCTCCAAGCCCAGGTTAAGCAGACAAGGTTGTGACCCTCCTCGAGCCAGTTCAGTTTCCCATTTTTCAGCCTTTTTAATGCACCAAGTGAACTTCCTCACACTAAGGAAAATTAAGTATTTCTTTTCTGCTTGCTTTGTAGCTGATGAGTAGTCAACAGCCCATGTGAAGGAAAAGAGAAGCAAGCAGATCCCCTGAATTGGGCTTTGTCCCTGTTAGCCCAGCCTCCCTTACTGCTCCTTGGGGCCAGCTGCGCTCTGCTCATGGAAAGGCAGAGGATGGGAAGGCTTGGGAGGTGACTGCAGAATGAGGAGAGCCATGATATCACAGACTTAAGTCTAGTAGAAATTCTTAGTCCCAAGGAATTGGAGTTTTTAGGAATAAGTCTTGTTTTCAGCATTGTTTCAAGGAGTTTTTGCATCCTCGAGCCTGCTCAATGACAAGGTGATAACTTTGTAAACTGGCCCTAGAGTTAGTACATCAGGCTGAAAAATAAGGATTTGCCATAAAACTACACAGAAGAACAGCTCCAAGCTTTGTCTCTACTAGCTGTGCATCATTCCCAACAGCAAATTCAGTTATAAAACATCCAAACCACTCTGGGCAGTTTTGATATAATTTATGTCATGGTGTTTTGTTTTTTTTTCTTGCATAGGCATAAATTACAATCTGTTGATTAAAAAATAAAAGGAACAAAACAGTGCAGCATTTGCAACAGGCTACAGCATCAAACACAAACTCCTGTCTGTAACCATCTGTTTCTGCAGGGCTAATTCATAACACATGTGTAGGGCAAACTGAGAAGGAGGGAGAATAGAGGAGGGAAATGGAGTAAATAAGAGAAATCTGCTCCCACAGCTGTTCTGCATTTCTCCTGCCTCACCAGGCTCATCTTCAGCATCAGCTCTAGGATTAAATACCCCTGGGCAGAGAAGCGCATGCTGAAGCAGCAGTTTTCTGTGCCCTCTTCTTTGGCAGCTCTGGGCAGTGCTGCAGAAATGCTGCAAGCTACAACCTCGAGAGCTGGCCACTTCTGGCACTTGGCACAGGGGCTCGGGCTGCAGCCCAGCACTGATGCTGAATTTGGGGGCTGAAAACCCACATGTAGCCTCAGCATATGTTTCTGGGGATCCTCACACAGATGGCATGGTGAGGTCTCTAAAACCAGCTAGAAAAGAGCATGGAGCCGCAGGATGAGCTCTCACTGGTGGCTCTAGGGAGTTTTACTTTGAACAGCAAAGATTTTCTTGTCCAAAGGACAGGGCAAGCTTGCACTGTAAAGCCAAATGCTCCCTAACCCAGACACAGCAGTTAACACCCACGTGGAAGGAGCAGAGATCCCACTACAACTCCATTTTCAGGGGAAGAGGTCACCTTTCCTGCCTCTCATGAGCATGCCTGATTTACCACAAAATCATTTTTTTCTTGGGCAAAGACCTTGTCTGTTCTTACAGTCCAAGCCAGAGACCAGGGAGCCAGAAGGAACATAAGAAAAGGGCTTTTTTCCCAGGCTCATGGCTATAGCTTTTGCTCCAGGAGCCAGAGAAAGGTGAGAAAAGGGAGAGCTTCATCTCTGCTTTCTCTTTATGATTCAAATAAATACAGGAGCTGGTCTGCCAAGCCCAGAACCGGTCTAGGCATTCATAAAAGCACAGCTCCATGTGCTCAGTGCACTCATGGACAGGGCTCCAAGGCAAGCGGGCAGCTGTAGACAAGTTTAAAATAACTTTGCCTGTGGATGCCAAGAATTAAGACTACGCTCAATATAGGAGAGAATTTATAGTCCCTGGCTCTGGCTCCAGGTCAGCTTTCTCCCTGCAGCAGGGCCTCCCAGCTCTGCAAGAGGCTCCACAGGGTAATTTTAACCTGTTGGAAACAGGACTGTGCCCTCTGAGCTCACTTCCCCTGCTTGGAGCAAGGAGACCCCTTCAGAAGGGATGTGCTGCCATCACCCTCACCCTCCCAGGCTGGCATGGAGGGAGTCAAGGTTCAGCAGCTCTGCCTGATGCCCATCAGGGGATGCTGAAAGGAGACACTTCTTCAGCCCCTCCTCCTCCTCCTCTATGCCTTCAGTGCTTCAAGAAGAGACCACCAGAGTGGGAATCGATACATGGTGCTCTCACAGTGTCAGGGCAAGGATGGTACCAGCACTGACCATGAGCCCTTAAGCTTTTCTTTCAATGAAACACAACACAAACCTGGAGGCTGTTAACACCATCCAAGAACATAAGCCAAGCTGTGTGATGCAGGCAGCCAGGAGGTGGAGGGGCCAGATGGCCCTAGCGCCCCTCAGCCTGGGGAAGGTCCCTGTGCATCCTTCCTGCAAACCCCTGCAGTGCCTCCACCCATCCCAACAGTACAGGCAAGATTTACATGCCCACTGCAAGCAAAACTCCCTCTCCTGCTCCAGCCCAGTCCTCCCACAGCCAGGGCTCAGAGAACAGTGCAATGCCAGTAAGGAGAGGTAGGAGGAAAAGGGAGCCCTTCCAAGAGAAAGGAGGTCAGCCCGCACAGCCATCTGCCATCGAGGACAGGAGAGCTAAGGGAGCCCTGCAGGGGGAGGGTGGCTCTGCATGCTGGCCCCTGCAAGCCCTGGCGATTGCCCTGTCTCCCCCCCAGGCGCCCTGCAGAGCCCTGGGGCAGCAGCTCCACTTGCTGCTAACAGTCAAGTATACACAGATGCAGCCATGGGCAAGAGGCCACAGCCACACATTGCAGTCTCAGAGCACATCCAGAGCAAGGAGGGCAGGAATGCCTCCAGCACCCCACCAACAGCAGTGCACGCAGGACCCCAGCTTCCAAGTCTAGCTACCAAGCCACCAACAACGTGAGGCCCGTATTTTAAACAGCTCTGCTCATCTTATTCTAGCTTATCCTACTGTGTATGCTATTCTACTAAACAAAGCTCTAGCCCTCTCCACATCTAAGCCACTCATCCAAGTGGAACCATGTAACATTCTCTGGTTAAGTACAAATTGCATGGAAAAAGTCTTTTTTCCCTTTGTTACTACAAATCACCCCCCCAAAAAAACCAACCCCAACACCCCAACTGGAAAATAGCTCCCCTCCCCACCCCTCTTTAAAAAAAAATATCAGAACAAACCCCAAAGGAAAAGCAGGCAACAGGAATTTTCAATAGCATCACCAAGCTTAACACTGGGAAGGCAGCCAGCCAGGGAGGCCAACAGCATCAGTAAGAGCCAACTCAGCTACTGTCAGCAGGAGGGCTTGAGTGGATGGATGGCAGCACCAAGGTGGGCTCTGCCACCAACATGTGCCACACGCCTCTCCTCCCGCTGCCCCAAACCATTAGTTTTATGTTAATACTTCATTAATACTGTCTTATTTCCTCTCTGCCGGCCCAGCATTGGAGGGCTGGAGATCTTTACCCAAACCAACACCAACACCAAGGCAAGAGAAGTGACCCTGTGTGGAGGGGGACTTGGTGGCCACGACCAGTGGCTCCCACCTACTCTGGCAGCACCGAGTCAGGCACCGTGGTCCCACACTCCGATCTCCTGCACCCAAGCCCATATGAAGCACATCACAAAATGACACACCCCTTTCCCAAGCCCTGGCCATGCTTGAAAGGAGTGGGACAACAGGGAAGAGGGGCAGCGCAAACCCGATACAAAGTTAGCTTAAAAAGTTAAAATGTCCCATATGCACTGAAAACAAGCCAGGCTGCGCTAGGACCCACGTGGGATGCTCTTGCCTCACCAGCCAGGTCCTTGGAAGAGTGAAAGCCTCACCCCTCCAACACCAGCTCTTCTCCTCCCCCCAGGGGAGCAGCTTCCAGGGACGGCTGCTGGCACGTGCCAGGATTTCTAGGTGCAAAGCAGTGAAGCAGACGCATCCCCTCCTGCTGCCAGCCCGGCAGCATCCTCATCCCGCGCGGGCCGGGGTCAGTGCACCGGCTCCCCGTGCACACGGAAGCGGTAGATGCAAGTGTATTCGGGATGGCCCCAGTTGCTCAGCACCCGGAGCTCCACCAGCTGGTATGTGCCCATAGAGTCACCCTTGGGGAGGAGGGAAAAGAAAAACCTGAGACCTTGAGGGCTCTCTTCAGCTCAGAGACCCCAGAGGCCCCATTTTCTTCTCAGGGGTCAGATGGTCCAGGGGTAAAGCATTTACCTCCAAGTAAAATGTTTGGATGGGGTCGCCATCATGGTTGTAGGTGAACTGTCCAAGGAGAAGGCCCTCCTCCTCTCCTTCTTCCTTTAAGCCCTATGGAAGGGCAGGGAGGCAGAAAGGGAGAACCAGGGGTCATCAGAGAGGGAGATCAGAGGTCATGCACACATCCGGGGCAGAAGAGGGAGAGGGAGACGCAAGCGTGCTTGGCCCCCGCTCCTGCTCTTCCAGGTCAAAATAGACAAATGGGAACAGGGACCAGTGGGGAAGGATGAAGGGGGGGAAGACCAAAAGTTACACCTACTCAAGCCCCTTTGTCCCCCCCAAACTCTTTCTGAAACCCGGTGCTGCCCCTCTCCCCACCAGTATTGCTTCTTCCTCTTCTTCAGGGTAAGACCAACACCCCCAGAGCGCCCCACAGCCAAGTATGGGGTTTGTTAGCCATCCCTTCCAGCACCCTCCAACCGTGTTCCCCACACCCCCCCCAGCTCTGGGTGAGGGCACTCACATAGACAGCGAAGTCCTTGGGGGCACTGGGGATGGTCCCCTGCGGTGAGAGGGCTTTCGGGATGTGCTCCAGCGTCACAGCCGTGGGGCGGATAATGCCCGAGAGGCGGATGACAGCAAAGCCCTGGGAGCCACGAAATGCCCAGCAGTTCCCAGGGTTGACGTCGGGCTACGAGCATGGAAGCGAGATGCCAGCAATGTTACCACCATCAGAGTCATTTTTGTCCCACCAGCCTGGCTGCTGGCTTGGAGCAACAGCCAAAGCCCAGTAAAAGCGCCAGGAGAAGCAGCCCAGCCCCCCACTCAGTGCCCACCTGCAGGATGACACGGGGGGACTGCGAGTGGTACCACAGGGGGATGCCGAACAAGCTCAGCAGCGCCGTCCGCGTCTCGTAGGTCTCTGAGCAGCGAGTGTTGATGACGCTGGCCCCTGGCGTGAGGAGAAGGCAGCAGGTGAGCGGCAGGCCAGCCCCCGTGGTCACCTCCCCAGGACAGCTGGCTCCTCCTGACCACCTACCTGCTGACTCCAGGGCATAGTCAACCATCCCCACACGGTCCTCGCTGTAGCGCTTCAGGGCCTGGCCCACGATGAGATGCACTTGCTGCAGTGGGAGCAGAGGGCACAGGAGGGTGACAAACTGGGGCAGGCATCCTGCCCCCCACCTGCCTGCCCCTGCAGGGACAGAGGGTGCAAGGACCCTCCCACAAAACAGCCACGGGATAGAACAGCCAGGGGATGAATCACCGTGGCAAAAATAAGAGAACACGCATTTGGCTGGGAAACCTCGTTAGAGGTTGCTAAAAATACCCCAGGGGAGAGGAGCTGTGCAGTGAAGGGGCAGCACCCAGGCATGCTGCACTTGCCTGTCCCCAGGAGGGGCTGGCCCAGAGGGAGGAGAGGTAGCACCAGACACAACCTGACAGACCACCCAGAATCATCAGCTGGTCCCTCCTGCCCTGTCCCACAGGATTGTTGGGAGCTCTCCCTATCCAGAAAAAGGGGAAATGGCTGGAGCATCCATCTGGAGCCAAAGGCAGCCTAAGGACCCTGCAGCACCACTTTGGGTCTAAATTTTATGGAGTGCATAAAGCTCACAGACTATAAGGACTGCTAATCCCAGCTTGATCCCTCCCTCCACTACCTCCACAGGGAATTGCCAGCAACTCTTTCCAAAGCAAGCAGGCTCATTTTTTCCCCTTGGTGTCATTCTGCTGAAATGCTTTGCACCAAACAACTCTGTAGTACTGCTGAAGAATGGGGATAAGCAAAATGCTCCACCCATGGAAGCCCTGATGGCACCTCTCCCACATTCTAGGTGAAGGATGCATGAGCAGAAGCTTGGATTTTAAGACAGTAAGTGTGAATGCTGAGAACCGGTCAGAGAATAAAGTCCGATAAACTTTCCCAGACATTCCTCTGGGAAGTTTTGAGAAAGTTCAGAGAAGGAATTAAAACAATCCTGCAGCTGGTGTTTTGAACTTGTTAATTGTAGGATGTTTACGAGAAGGGTGTTGTTCCTAACTACCCAAGGGTGTGAGAGATATTAATTAAGGACCAATCAGGTCCACCTTTATCATAATTCACTATAAAAAAACTTGTGGTTTCTAAAATCTTGGCTTTTGCCTTCTGAGAAGACACAGGAGTTGTGCCTCTTTATTCACCCATCCTCAACACAACAGCAACAAGCAAGAGCCTTGCAGGGCTGCAGGTATTAGCATCTGTGACCCTTCCAGAGCACAGAGCAAGCACAAACTGAGAAGGGAGTGGCAGAGAAGGAGTTTCAAGGGGCTCTTGCATCCTGTGAGCCCAGGATCAATATCCCAGCTGTGGGGGCTGTCCCAATGCCTCTGCCATCTGCCAGGCACACATGCCAGCCCCCTTCACACACAAAGTGGGGCACAGTCCCCAACCCTGTGGTCACCTTATGTCCATGGGGCTCAGGCCAGTACTCACCTCCTCTGTCACTCCTGCAGCCCCTCCTTGCCGCAGGGCCACTCCAATACCAGCCTGAGCATCCCGTGCTGACAGTCTCCGGTCCTCCAGGACTTTTGCAAGGATCTTATGCTCCAGAGCCCGGAGCTCTGCTTGCAAGTCTTCCCGCTGGAGGATGAAGGCAGCGGCACCATCCTGCTGGGACTGTGACAGGAACCTACTGATCCACACTGGGAGCTGTGTTTCCACCTGGAACAGTGCGGGCAGAGCTCAGCCTGGAGCAGGGACCCTCGCTTGCCTTTCTGCCAAACAGGCTGGGGACCGGGGACTCACATCAGCCCGCACTGTCTTCAGCTGCTCCAGTATCCCCTTCACGTGCTTCCCCATCACCTCCTGGTCTGACTTGAGGCTTGCCAGCTCCCTCCTCAGCACTGCCACCTCCTGCTCCAGCTTGCCCACCTCCTGCTGGAAGGTCCCTCGCAGGCTCTCCTGCACCGAGCTGTGCCGAGAGAAAGGTAACAAAACTTCATGCCAATAGGCCCAGTTCCCCTCTGCAAACTGAAGGGAGAGGTTCATCCCACCTCACCTATGCTCAACCCCATCTCAGACCCAGTTTTAATCCCAGTGGCAGTGACCTCTTCTACTGCATCCCATGGGAAAGCATCCTCAGCTCACCCCTCAGCTGAAGGACCACATTCACAGTGATGCAGAGTGACAGTGGCAAAGGTCATTGCTGCCCTTGCTCTTGGAGCTCTGCTGCCAGCCACAGAACGGCAGAATGGGTCAGGCTGGAACAGACCACAGCGGGTCACTTGGCCCAACCTTCCTGCTCTAGCAGGGTCATCCCAGACAGAGCACATGGCACAGGACTGCATCCAGACAGTTCTGGACTATTTCCAGTGAGGCAGACTCCACAACCTCTCTGGGTAATCTGCTCCAGTGTGTGGTCACTGCACAGTAAAGAAGTTCTCCCTCATATTCAGGTGGAATTTCCTGTGCATCAGTTTCTGCCCGTTGACTCTTGTCCTATTGCTTGGCACAGTGAGAAGAAGAGCCTGGCTCCAACCTCTTGTCACTCTCCCTTCAGCCACTGCCACTGATGAGGTCCCCTCTCAGTTGTCTCTTCTCAAGGCTGAACAGGCTCAGCTCCTTCAGCCTTTCCTCATAACAGAGATTCTCCAGTCCTTTCATCATCTCCGTAGCCCTGTGCTGGACCCGCTCCAGGAGCTCCATGGCTCCCCTGTACTGCTGAGGAGCTCAGAACTGGACACAGCACTCCAGAGGTGGCCTCACTAGGGCTGAGTAGAGGACAAGATCACCTCCCTGAACCTACTGACAACGCCCTTCCCAATGCACCCTAGGATACCACTGGCCATTTTGGCCAGAAGGGCACAGTGCTGGCTCCCACAGACACCCACATATGTATCCTTCCTTCCTCTCCCCCCAGACTACGCCTCTTGATCTCTCCTTTGTCCCCAGCCAGGCCTGCAAATCCCTCCTAAGCCTGGCTGAGGGGAATTCACCCAGCTAGCTGCCCCACAGCCAGCGTTACCTCTGCCACTCAGAGTTCAGCTCCAGCAAGCGCGCTTCCATCTCCTGCCAGGAAAAGGGGAAGGGGTGAGACGTGTGGCACCACTGCTGAGGGGTCCCATCCAGGCACCACCACACGCTCTCCGCTTACCCGGGAATCTTGTGCCATCTTGCCCAGGCGCCCGTCTAGATCCCTCTGCACCTGGGCTCGGAGCACATCCAGCTCGCCCTGGAGGATGAGGAACAGGGTGGAATATCAGAGCCCGGCCCTGGCCACCCCCATCTCGCCGCAGTCCCGGTGTCACTCACCTGGAGCTGGTTGGCCATGTCGGTGTGGAGATGCTCCTTCAGCCCCGCGTCCCGCCGGCTCACCAGTCCCTCCAGCAGTGCAAGGATGTCCCCCGGGGGTGGCTCTCCCCCTGCTGTCACTGCTGCCGCCCCACGACGCAGCTCCCACCGTGACAGCTCGGCCTCCAGCGCCTCAAAGCGCTTCTCCAGGGACTGGAAGCGAGCCAGGAGTCGGTGTCCCCCCTGCAGTGACAAAAACAGGGTGTGGTGCAGCCCCCCAGGGAAGTGCCTGCTCCACAGGACCCCTGTGAAAGGGGACTCTGACCACCCACTCCCAGAGTCAGCGGCAGCTTATTCATCTGTTGCTTCCCAGGAGAAGGCAGATGTTCCCCCTGCTCCATCCCAGGGACACCCCGAGAGTGAGATGGCCACAAGCTGGGGGAGCCAGTGTGGAGCCATCATGGGCCCCGTTCTCCACCATTCCTCACACCCTGGAAGCAATTGTCCAGCCATGGATCACACCATCCCAGCTCTGCCTGCAAGGCACTCCTCCCACCTGGGCCACCATCATGCCTTTGCTGAAGCTTACCTGGTCCAGCGTGGTCAGGTCCCCTGCCCCAGGAACGTCAGAGGAGGAGGAAAGCTTTCCAGCTCCCCACCACGGGAAGGAAGGCAGGCTGAGTGTCGACAGCCCGTACGGGTAGAAGTACCAAGCTCCTGAGCACAGAAGGATGAGATGGTCAAAAGCACAGGCTGGTAATGGGGCACAGTAGTGGACAGGGTGGACATGCAGAGGCTCAGCCATCAGCATCTCCAGGGATTACCAGGAGACACTGCACGGGGATGCAGATGGGCCAGGTTACCAGAAGCCATGAGCACTGAGCTCCAGGCCAGCCCATCCCCCGGCTATGGCAGTGGGATGCTCTGCACTGTCCCAGATCTCAGGGCAGCACATCAAGGAAGGTGGCTCACCGTAGGCGGCAGCAGCGAGGAGCAGGAGGAGCAGGAGCAGCAGCAGGGCCCTCTTCAGACGTGGGTAGCGCCTGGAGCATGGAGAAGAGAGAGGTGCCTGTAGGACTGCAGCCACCTTCCATCACCTTTGGATGGGGGCGAGAGGGAAAGCAAAGACACCCACCACCCCAAATGTGCCTCCCCTTGCCAGGGTCCTGCAGGTTTTCCCCACGCTTACCCCATCCTGGTGTGCCCCCCAGCACACTCACCTGGAGAAGGGGACGCTGTCCAGGTGGGAAGCTGTGCCGGTGAGGCGGCGCCAGGCCCCTGCCAGCCCTGAGAACAGCCACCCCATGAACCGAACTGCCAGGAGAAAAAAACAAGCCTCAGGAGTCATGACAGATGTCCCCTCCATTCCCAAGAGTGGCACCACAAGGGGATAAAACCCCTCCACCCAAACAGGGGATAGCACACACAGGACCTGGAGAACTGAGATGCTGACTGGCAGGAACACTGCTGCTGGAAGTGCCCCTGCTAGCCTTCCACTCACCTGGGGAGGTGAACACATGCCAGAGGAAGGAGCCCACCCGGGAGGCTGCAGTTCTCAGACCTGACCCAGAGCTACTCTGGCCTGAGTAATAGTGACCTGGAAAGGAAGCAGCAAGCCACCAATGCAGACAGCATCTCAGTGCATTGCCCACAGCAAAGGCTTTGCACTGGGGGTGGCATCTAGTGGGGACTGGCAGCACACTGGGTACAACCAGGCCCCCCCTGGGGATGCCTCCCCTCCATTCCTGCCACTACAGACAGACTAGTGCATCCCTACCAGCATAGTCGTCCTCCGAGGAGTACCCGGATGAAGATGTGTAGGTGTCGTAGGTTTTGCTCTCTAGCACCCCGTTGATCTTACTGGACTCAGTGTCCCCTGTGCCTCTTCTCCTCCTGGTGGAGAGCTCTCCACCTGCCCCAAAACACAGAGTTCCACTGAGAAAACGCCCACCACTACTTCCACAAGGGGCAACCCAGTCAGCCAGCCTGGACAGTTGCCCCAAGACTCGCCAGTGTCCAGGGAGGTCCCCAGCTGCCCTAGGAGAGCGGGAGGGCTCACCCCAGTAAGTGCTGCCGTCCAGGTCATCATCCAGCATGGAGCTACCCAGGGCAGCAAGGCCCCGGCTGCCCCCCAGGTAGGACTCGCTCATCATGGACTCGCTATAGTAGGAGGTTTGGGTGCTGGGGGCAGGAGAGAGGCGCTTTGTGCTACTCGATTTCCTCCTGATCGTCCTGCAGGAGGCGAGAGCAGGCTCATCAGACATGTGCGGTTACAAGGTGGCGGGGGGGGGGGGTTGTCAGAGTGCACTCATGGGGGAAAATGGGGAATTCACCCCAATCCCTCGACCAGCATCACTTCCCTCCACCCAGCTTTCGGAGGCTGCAACCTCTGCTTTGCAGAGGCCTCCCGCCCGTCCCGGGCACCGCTTCCGCTCGCACCGCTGCGGTTTTCCGGCCGACACTCGCAGCGCACCTCCCTCCCTCCCTCCCTCCTCCCTCCCTCCTGCCTCTCGCCATCCAGCTGCGGCTGGGAGCTGGCACCCGGCCACCCACGGCGGGCTCCTGTGCCGGGCCCGCGGGGACGCAGAGGTGCCTGCGCTGGGAGCGCGGGGCTTTGGCCGGAGCAGGGGCACGGCCAGTGCCGAGGCGGCCATGCCGGAGCGCCTCGGGCTCACCGTCATGCTCCTTTTGCAAGCTATCCCCACAGCCCACGCAGGAAGGTGCCCGGTCCCTGGTGTGGGATGGAATGCCCCGCCCGTGTCAGATTTGGGCAGGGGGAAGCCCCCACTCGTGCCCCCCACTAACCTGCCGGTGGTCTCCTTGAAAGGGAGCTGCGTCCCACCCAGCAGAGATGTGCTGCTGCTGCTGCTGGTCGTGGCATCATCGTCCCCGGGGTAATAGCGGCTGGTGACAAGGCGCTGGCTGCGGCGGGACATGGCGGCAGCACGGAGGGGAGCTCGGCTCACCTGGGGGTGGGGAGAGGGCGGGAGAGCGAGGGAAGTGTCAGTGGCAGGGACCCTGGAGGGACGCACCCAGCGGGATCCCGCTGGCGGGGACCCCGCCCCTGTGGCAGGGGTCCCGGCGCACACCGAACGGCGTCCCGAGCTGGCGGCCGTGGGGTGTCCCGGGATGGAGCCGCGCCCGGTACATGCCGAAAATCCCCTTCTTCTCCTTCCCCCTCCGCGGACCGCCCGCGCGTGGAGCGGCTGCTGGCGGCCCGACACATTATTCCCCGAGGCCCGGTACGGAGCCGGCCCGCCCGCAAGCCCCGGCTTTGCCCCCGGCTTTGCCCCGGCCGCGCCGCCCCGCTCGCAAACCCACCGACCGGCCAGTGCCGCGCAGCGAGGAACGATCCCCTCCGTCCTTCCCGGCCGCTCTCGCCACCGCCGCCGCCGCTCCCTTTTGTTTTGCGGGGGAAGGCGGCACCCGCCTCCCGCCCTCCCCCCGGACACCCCCGCCGCCGCCGCCGCCGCCGCCCCGCCCCGCCCGCCGCCGCGGAGAGGGGGGCAGCCACCGCTCCCCCGGCCTCTGGGGACCTCTTCTTTATCATCATCGTTATTGCTATTTATTATTATCACCGCCACAGGCGTATTCTTTTTATTTCATTTTCTTTTATTTTTATCATTTTGGGGGGCCCGATGATGAGGGCCCGAACACACTCTGCTGCCCACGGGGACCTGGTCCCCAAACACCTCAGCCCTGGGGCTCCTCCGCCATGCCCAGCACGGACAGCAGTCAGCCCACGCTGCCGGCCAAGGGCGTGGGTGATGCCGGCCCAAAATAGGAGCTCCCAGGTGCAGGGCTGCACCCCAGCCCCGTTTGGGCTTTTCTGGGGTGGCTGGTTTGCTGGTCCTGGTGGGGTGAGAAATCCCCGCACCCCACGCACCACCCGTCACGGCGACACGGCCGAACCTGTCCCTGGGGCGTGGGCAGCCCCGCTCGACACCCGTGTGCCCACGCCGCCCCGACTGGGCAGGCGTGTTCTGCCGCTCCCCGGGCCGCCGGCCGCAGACGCCCCGCTGCCACCGCTCTTCCCCACGGGCGGCTGGGCAGGCTCGTCAGGGGGTGTGCGAGCCAAACCGGGCTGCTCCCATGGGACCTTGAACGGACTCTGTGCAAACTCACCAGGCTGAAAAAAACCAGCCCCCCCCCTACCCACACACCTCGCGTTTCAAATCTGACAGCGCCTCGGAAAAACGATTTGCCTGGGGAGCTCTGGAGTCAGAGCAACTGGCTACCTGGCTGTGAACGCGGTTGTTCAGACTATTTCTGTGGGCAGGAACGGTCCCCCTGGCCTTGGATATGGGGCATAAAGGTATTTATAGAAAGAGTTAAAAAACTACGAAGCTGGCAGAAGGGAAGTAACCTATTGCAAAACAGCCCTGAAACCTTTTCCTCCGTGTGCTGGGCTTTGGGGCATGAGCCAGGGCAGTGGCAGGAGGACGTGCTGTCAGCACTGGGGGGGCACACCGCAACAAACCCCGATTCAGCGTCCCCAGCCCCGTTGTGTAACGCAGACAGATCCTCTTTGTCTCCCTTTTCTTTTTTTTTTCCTGCCTTTTGAGCCCATTTTTTGTTCCAGCCAAAATCTCTGCCTAGCTTTTCCAGCTCCATCTCCCACTGTGCCAGCTGCCCTTTTTCACCCCCTCCAGTGGCTTCCCATCCCTTTGCAAGTGTCTAGCTGGGACAGAGGACATCTTCCCCCCCCCAGTGGCAACTTTATCTCTGGCCATGCAGATGGCAATCCCGTGTCCCAACCTGGGTACGCTGGCAGTGGCTGTCACAATGGCACCTGCTCCAGCTGACGTAACCCTGCGTGGATTAACCCCCCGGGAGGCTCAGGGGATAAGCTGGGTGCTGAGCCACCAGGCACTAAGTAGGGTGCACAGCCCCGGGTCAATCCATCCCCTCCTCAGGAGCCACTTTTTTGGGTGTGAAGGGAGTCAGTGGCGGTTCCTGGGGGATTTGGGAAGATGTTCTCTGGGGAGCGGGGTTTGTCCTTGCTGCATCCCTGGTCTTGTGGAGGAGGAGGTGATGTCAGAGCCACGGGAGTTTTTGAGTGGGTGTGGGAAGACTGGGGCAAAGATAAGTGGCATGTAGCTGGGAGCTTCTGCCTCATTTTCTCCACAGCAGCAGTGGGGAGTGACAGCTCTCTTTTTGGGGGTCACCAGGGCATCACCATGCTCGGGGTGGGGGTGGGGCAGAAGGGGTGGGCCCAGCTGTTCCAGTTTGGCAGTTCTTACTGGGGAAAGGCAGGAAAAATCCCTACCCTGTCCTAAAAGGCTTTGGAGGGCTGAAGTGACACGTCCAGGCATGCAAGGACAGGCCAAGGCTGGGAAAGCAGCCTTAGTGGGGAAGATCACAGCTCGTGTCTTCTCCACTAGGCCAACCTTTTTATTTAAATTCCCTCCCTGTCCCACCTATCCTTACAACCTGCTTTCCTGGTTCATCACGCCACCAGCTCCGGCACCACCAAAAGCTGAGGCTAAACAGAGCTGCACATCGATCCCCACATCACCCTCGGCAGCACACCAAAACAGCCCAATCCAGCAGGGTACCCAGCCCCCATCACACCCACGACCCCACATCATCCACCAGCACCTTCTCCTGGTGGGCTGCCCTGGCCAGGCAGTGTCCCACCGCCAGGAGCACCTTCCCCAGGCGCCGGTCCAGTGCCTGCAGGTGGGGCTCAGCCAGGACGGGGGCCAGCGGATCTGCAGCCAGCGCCTCCCGCAGCACATCGCTCAGGCGGTAGGGCTGGGTGGCCAGCAGCTGCAGCCGCAGGTAAGTCGACTTCTTGATGCTGCCAGAGATGAGGAGGGAGAGGTCTCGATAGGAGGAGCCTGTCCCCAGCAGCAGCTCCGGGGTGGGGGCAGCCCCTTACCTGCAGCATTGCTGGAGAGGGGCCAGGATGGACGGTTCATCGCGTGAGTGCGTGCCGAAGCTGGGGGTGTGGAGAAGCCCAGAAGGATGTGTCAGGGTGGCATTTTGGCAAGACTGGAGGTCTCCCCCCACCCCTCTTCTGTGATTGCTCCCCCCTACTCCCCAGCTTTACCCGCGACCATTGTCCAGGTGGAGCAGGAAAGTGTCATTCCCAAATTTCTCAAAGGTCTCATAGTGGTGCCGGTCCATGTTGCCTGTGGCGGGCCAACAAATTTGGCATCAGGTTGTGGGCTGGAAGATGGGAGCAAAGACACGGAGCACTCTTCTGGTGTGAGACTGAAACCCGGAGCCCAGGAAAAAGGGTTGGAGGCACCTCTAACTTGTCCATCTGGTGGCCATGGCCGTGCAGGGGAACTGAGCAGAGACCCCATGGCCTCATCCCCCCAGCAGAGACCCTCCCCTTCTCATCCCAGCAGCCCCACAGAGGGACAACAGTGGCAAATGGAGCAGAAGTAATGGCAAAGCCATGGCTGGGTGGTCAGGAATGAGGAGGTGGGAAACTCTCCCAGTCAGATACTGGTGAGAGGACAGTGCAGGGAGGAAGAAGTGGCCCAGGGACAGGAGAGGCAGCAAGAGCCCCGGGCGGCATCATCTCCACCTCTGGCTCTCCAGGGGCTGCATGTGAGAGTGTGCTGGAAGGTGCTTCTCATGTCCAGAGTATTCAGCTGGGATCTCCCTGGAATCTCTTGACCTTCAGCTTCTGCCTGGGAAATGCCCTAGTGGCACAGCCCTGTGCTCTCATTGTAAGACTGCGGCTCATTGCAGCCTGAATGACAGTTTGGCCAACAAATCTCACGGGGCATAGAACCACGGGACACGGAACCATTTGGGCCTCTAGGTCCTGAGGGACCTCCAGAGCCCTCAGCACAGGCACGGAGGGGCTCACCCATGAGGAAATCGAGGATCGCCATGTCGATGAGGTCGAGGAGGCGATGGCCCCTGTCGTAGGGCGGCGTCTCTCGCACCTGAGCGCAGTAGTTGGGGTTCAGCTCCCACCTGGTGGCAGAGGCCAGGGAGGGCAATGGGGCCATGAGAGCAGCTGTGGAGAAGCGCCCTCCCACCCCATGGCTCTGCTGACCCATGTCCCCACACCCCCCATGCCCCGTCTCACTCAGCCTTCTTGCTCTTGTGGTAGGAGCGGCGCCAGGGGCTGCGCCAGGAGCGGCGCTTGGCCAGGGTCTTGTCGGGGAGCAGGGCAGCCATGGAGCCCTCCAGGCAGTCCGGTTTGCCGCAGAGGGCGTGCTCGGTGGAGCAGTAGTAGGAGCACTCCCCGTAGAAGCAGACGTTTCCCGCTGGCCAGGTGACAAAACAAAGGTTGACAAAGAGAAGGAAGGCACCCCCAGGCAGAGTGGTCTAGCAAACAGCCAGGGAAGGATGCTCCATGCACTCTGGCCATGTGCCACCAGCAAAGCAATGGCAAGGGAGGCTGTGAGGAGCAAAAGCCTGTTGGCAGGGTACCCGTGGGAGCTGGAACAGTCCCCAGCGGGATAGCTTGTCTGAGTGCGGGGGGAGCCAGGGCAGCAGCAGCCAGCACCAGGTGAGCTCCATCCAGGTGGCCACAGGAGCGGACAGAGAGCATGAAAGCTCACCTGGGGAGATGAAGAAAGTCTTGGCCAGTTTCTTGTCTGTGGTGATATCCCGAATTTCCTTTGTTATGTTGACCAGACGGCCAGAAACTGGGGGGATTCGCCGGAAATCCAGGATCCTGAAACACAGAACTTGGAACTATTTCTTACTGACCTCAGCTGGTTTAATAACAGCGAGTTATTAAAACTGACAGGAGACACAGGTATCCCTCACAACCGAGGAGCGAGAGGTGGCATCAAGGAGGAGTTTCTCTGGTGCTTTACCAGTATGGGAGGGCAGGCTTGGATGCAAAGCTTATGCTTACCGGTCCAGGTGGAAGGCTGCAATCTCTGCATTGTGCCGCTCAAAGTCTGAGAAGTAGAAGAAATCAACGGGGGTCTCCTGGTCCCGGGTCTGCCTGGGGAGAAAGGGGACAGTGGGGGCAATCATCAAGGGTGGGGCCACACCAAGCACGGGATTAGTTCCAAACCACCACTCACCTTGTCTTTCCTTGTGACACTGGAGACACAGACAAACCCAGTCTCCTCCAGTCACTTCCTGATGGGAGGGCGGCTCCAAGCCCCCTATCCAGGTTCCCAACGCAAGGGGTGGAGAAGCCCTCATGGACTGGAGGCTCCTGGATGGTCCTCATGGACCACCTTCTTCTTTCCACCACTGGAGGTCACTACCCCATCACAAGCTGCATCCAGTTTGCAGCAAGTACCGCCAGGGAAGGCGAGGGAAAGGGGACCATTCTGCTCGCCTGTTTTGGGATGGAGGTGCTGAAGCGAGGCAGCACATGAAGCATTTCTCCCTCCATGGTCCCCTCTGGCCACTTCTTGCTACCTAACAGGACCGTGTGGGTGAGATACAGGGTTGTCCCAGGCTCTACTCACTTCATGGGCTTGAAGAGGGCCTGGCCATAGTTTGGGAACGTCATGATGAGCTTGAGCTGGGTCCCGCCGGACTTCTGGACTGAAAGGAGGCACATGGGGATGAGGGAGGCAGGCAGCAGGCAGCGGGGCAGGGTGTGGGCAGGGGTACGGGCAGGGAGGCGGTACCCGAGCTGACGATCCTTTGCGTGGCCAAATCCCGGAGGAGCGTGGGCAGCAAGGGGTCCCGGCGGGGGTACAGCTCATAGCGGTTGATGCCGATGTGGAATTTGAGCCACGTGGGGTAGGTGTCATAGGCTGTCTTCCCTGTCGGGAGGAGCGTCTCGGCTTTACTGCTGCTGACCCTGCAGCCCAACAGCCACCACCACCCAACAACAATGACAGCTTTTAGTTGGGACAGGATGGGTCCCGTGTCCCCGGGCCCTTCCTGGGAGCCAGTGCACGGAGGGTGAGGTGGGGAGAAAGGCCAGAGCAAGCCCTGGATTGGTTCCAGGTTTCATGGTGGCAGGACTCCCTGCCACATATGGCCTCCATGGGGCTCTTGGCACCTGGTAGATCCCACCCGAAGTTGGTGGCCAGGAAGACCCACCAGCATGGCTGGATTGGACACAGTGTCTTCCCTCCATCCCCCATGGAAAATCCCTGGGTTGATCCTGTTTCCCTCATCCATGCATTTATTTCCCTGCTGGAACAGATCACCTCATAGTTTTTCCCTAAGTACAGTCTGCTACACTCCTCCATGTGCTTACTGGGGACACACATGTGTACACTGGACAAGGGTGGAGGAGCATGGGCTTCCCAGCCATCCCCAGCACTGACCTGAACTCCTGTCCTCAACAGCCCATTCCCCTGGGTGGGTTTCCCCAGGCGGATAAGTTTGGGTTAGCACTATCCCTGCCTCTGTGCATCCTGGGAATTTGCAGTTTGCTGGCATTCAAGGGAGCCCCTGGGAGTATCTGCCCCACCTCTGTGCTAGCACACACTGGCACTGCAATGGGACAGTTAGCCCAAGGCATCTATAACCCAAATCCGTGTCTCTCTCTAGGGAAACACAGACCGTGCATTGCTTTCATCAAACCAGACCCAAGGTGGTCCTCAGAGATAAGGCAAATGCCCATTTGTGGAAACCAGCTCTTAAGCCAGCTTTTATTCTCTCCCAGTTCTAGCAGGCACCACTTTTGGAAGGTGTGCTTTCTGTAAGGAAGCTGCTATGTGTTACAATGCTAAAGCTTTTAATATCTTCCCTTCTAATTAGAGGTTAGTAGTCCAAAGATAAAAATAGACTGTCAGCAGTGAGCTCACCATGCGACCGAGCCTAACAAGGTCAGGCAATATCCTGCAAAATGCAGGACAGAAATGGTCTCATGGTTAGAGGTAACCTAAATTGCAGCTTTGCATCTCCAACATACTGAAAGGGAGATAAAACTGGTTAGAAATCTGGAGTGGGGACTTCCTCATATACAGAGAGAGATACTAAGGGCTAGTCTGCATTGGAGAAGGGAAGGAGCTGAGGAGATCACCTAATAGATATCCGTAACACAATGAATAATTCAAGAGTCTCCTTTAGCTTCGCTGTGTGCTACAAGCTTATGGGTGGCAGCCCAAAAATTCAGGGCTAGGAGAGGATTTGAGATATGAGAAGATCATGCTCAGTAATGGGGGCCCCTCTAGGGTAGGATGCTGATCTACAGAAGGGAACTACGTTTGGTCCCTGCTGCTTGTTCCCTGAAACCCACATATTCCCCAAATGCAAACTAGGGTTGAGCTTGCTCCTCACCATTCGTCACTCCCGCTGCTGTGCAGGCTGAACTTCTCCATGGGATTGACGACAAACAGCTTGTCTTTCTCTGTCACCTCTGGGACTGGGATGTTGTAAAGAGGATGCTCGAAGAGTGCTGCCAGCTTTGATCCTTTGGTCCACCCTGCATTCGCCTCTTCATGCTGCTGTTGGACCCCGGGCTCTCCAGCCCTTAAGTGCAGCCCCACTCTCTCTGGCTGGGAACTTTTCTCCAAGGAGCCGTTGCTTCCACTGAAATCTTGAAGGATTCGCAGGCTGAGCTTTTTGAGGCTGGCTGGCATGGGGCTGCCTGACGGGACACCCACAGCTTTTGATGCTTTAGTATTGCAGCCACAGGACCTGTGGGTTGTGGGGAGAGCAAAATCCACCACCAGGTGCACAAGAAGGGCCAAGAACAGAAGAAAGAGAAAGCTGATTTTAAGTTTCCTCTGGAACAGCATTTGCAGCCGGCACCGCATCCTTCCTCACACAAAACACTGAGCAAGGGATGAGCACGAACACAGGGTTAAAAATGTTGGTGTGGCTGCAGCCTCTGGGCAAAAATAGGAGAGAGGTTTCCTGGATTCAGAGCATCGCAGCAAAAGACCAACTGCACGGGCAGAGTGGCAGGAAAGATCTGTCACCACGGCACCTCACAGCGTGACACCACCAGGATGGGACAGGAGGTTGTGGCAGGGTTTATCAGTGCTGATAAGGGTCAAGCTGGCACTGCCAAGGTTAGAGTGAATGGGGCAAGCTCCAAATCAATAGCTGCAATGCTGGCTCAGGGACAGCAATGGCTGCAGATGACTCCCCACTGTCCTGTCTTTCTGTGCAGTCACCTGCACAGGGCTGCAGAACATTTCTTTGAATACAGGGCATTAAAATGGCTCTGCCCCTCTGCAGCACACACCCTGGCAAGCACTGTGTAATCCCATTCTCCATGTTCATCATAGCTGCACTCTCAGAATCCAGGATTTTTTTCCCATTACTTGGCCATATCAATTTTATCACCCTCTGTCATCCACTGAAAATCAGTTGTACCAAGCCCCCTTTCACTGAAGCTGGATAAAATGGAGGGGATGTGAGTATCAACATTGCTTCAAGGGGAAATGCTGGGCTGGCAGCGTAAGGAAGGGCTACAGGCAGGTCAGTTTCAGGGGAAAGGATGTTCCCAGGGCCTCTAAAACAGGTAGGGGAGGCAGGCAAGCAGGAATGGGGATACTGCCTTGGGCATGGGCACAGAGGGGCAGGGGGACCCACCAAGTGCTGGGAGGACCGGCAGCTTGTGGAAGAGAAGAGTATTTCTTCTTACAAGAAATTCACTTTTGCAGACACCCAGGGACACAGAGCTGTGATACGTGCACAAAAATGGTTCATTGCTTGTAGGGATGGAGTTTTGTATTTGATAAGGGACAGATAGGCACAGGACCACCTGCAATAAGTCTGGGGGCTGTGGTACAGTCTGGCACAATGTTTATTTTCTCTTTGCTCTTCCAAAGGATGCAGAAGGCATGTGAAATCCCATACATCGTGTAGTTCTTCCTTGTGGCGAGATGCACCAGCAGCCAGCTTGGAAATGCTCACTCCCAGCCAGGGAGGGTCTGATGATCGGTGGGCTATTCTGGAGACCCCCTCCTCTGCTGCCATCCCTGCGCTGCCCCCTCCGCACCGTCCTGTGCCGGCCCCTTCCGTGTGTGTCCCGGTCCCCTCCCAGGCGGCGCGCTGGGAACGCGCTGTCCCCGGTGTTCTTGGCTCGCGTGTCCCACGGCGCGACAGTTGCCTGGAAACCGCCTCCGGCTGACACCATCACCGCCCCAGATTCAGCCAGCCCCGCGTTCCCCAGCCTTCTGCTGGCAACATGGCCGAGGAGAGCCGGGGCAAGCGAGGAGGAGGAGAGCTTTCCAGCCCGGCTGGCGAGCTCGAAGCCCCGCAGAAGGAGCTGGTGGAGGGGAGCAGATGGCTTCCCTGGGTGGAGGAACACAGCGTCTTGCTCCGGGAAGTTTGCTGAATTCAGTCCGGACACACGTTTCAGACAGAAGGCCCCTAGGAGGGGCTGTAGCTGGAACATGGGAACATTAGGTCATGGCTCAGAAAAACAGCAACCAACCAACCAAAACACCAGCTCCGTGTACTAACTGATCGCATCAAAGGAGCTGGGCTCGGCTCCCGGAGCAGGGCCACAGGTTTCATTAATCCAGAGGCAGCCCTGAAGAGAGGGAGCCCTCATTCCAGGGCCCCAAACCAGATTGGGCTGGAGGGGACAGAAACGTCCTTCTCATGTCCTGGAGTCAGATGGGCACAGGGACCCTATGGGCTAAAGTCACCCTACTGACTGTTAGTCCCATTCCCACATAATGAAACTTGCAATCCTACCTCCTCACCCTGATTTAGCATCCCATTGCAAAGCGAAGGCAGGGGGCTTAGGTGAGGCGTTTGCCACCCTTAGCACTTCAATGCTGGCATTAAATATTAACCAAAAGATTTTTCAGCGAGTCAGACGTGAGCCTGCAGCAACAGAGAAGGGCTGGAGACCTTCAAAGTCTGCCCTGATCACCTGACTTGTTGCCATGACATCATCATAGAGACAGGGCTGAATTTGCACCTCTTTCTTCTCATCTCCCCCCTCCAGCTCTCCCTCCATCTTCCCAGCAGGTTCAAGTCACCCTTGGGGCGGAGGAGGAGCCCTACATCCGAGGACATTTTCACTGCCGGCTCCAAATCAGGACTCATCGGCAGCTGATAATGATGTTCCCATCTCCCCTCAGCAGGGAGGGATGAAGTCATGAGGCACAGCCTCTGAGCTACTATCGCAGCTTTAGGGGACGGGTGGATAGAAAGACTCATTTTGGCTGCCACCCATCCATCACCCTGCATTTTTCATCTCATTTTCTACATCTGACTCAGCCTGATGCTTTGACGGGTAATGGCAGCAATATGCAGGGGGGCAAGAAATGAGAGGGAAACAAGAGCAAGCAAACTGTTGCCAACTTTCCCAGCTTTCCACTGAAAATCCATAAGGAAAAATCCTCCAGCAACTGAGAGCAGTTTTATAGTAAAACGTAGAGAGGCCCTAGAGGCTCCAAAGCCTCATAGAATCATAGTTTGGGTTGGAAGGGACCTTTAGGGGTCACCCAGTCCAGTGTCCTTGCAATGACCAGGGGCACCTTGAACTAGATTGTATTGCTCAGAGCCTCATCCAACCCATCCCTGAATGCTTCCAGGGGTTGGGCACCCACCACCTCTAGGCAACCTGTTCCAGTGTTTCACCACCCTCATTCTCAAAGACTTCTTCCCTTCCCTATATCTAATCCAGAACAAACCTCTTTTAGTTTAAAACCTCAAACCCTTGTCCTATCACAACAGTCCCTGCCAAAAAGTCCCTCTCCAGCTTTCCTGTTGACATCCTTTAGGTACTGGTATAAGGTCTCTCCAGGCTGAACTGCTCCAACCCTCTCAGCCTGTCTTCATCACAAAGGTTCTTCAGCCCTCTGATCATCTTCATGGCCTCCTTTGGACTGGATCCAGCAGGTTCATCAGCCACAGAAGGATCTCTTGTGGGGAAACACAGGACAAGGTTCCATCTCTGATCCATAAACCTCACTCCTGTGAAAATTACAGGTATGCCCAAAGATGTTCCAGCTCCATGGCAAAAGGAGGGTGAAAGCCTTTTCTCTAACACACAGGGGCCACCAAAGCATGGCCCAACGTGCAACAGGCAGGACAATGGATCTGATTGAACACACTTGCCTCAGGGGAGGGGCTCTGACACACAGCCACATTTTGGGAGGCTGAGAGGCTTGTGCTTTCAGGTACAATGCCAATGACAGGATGCAAACCAGCTAACAAGGGTTTGCCTCAAGGTAACTTCCTGTAGGAAAGCTGTTAACCTTGTGAATAAAAATAGCCTGCCACTCGCCTGTGAGCCACCTTGCACTTACCTGGTGAGAACAGCAGTGTGGGAGCTGACTTGCTGCACATTCACACCTAGCTCACCTCAATCTGTTTGCACACTCAGGCTTTGAGAAGGCTGGGGAGCACTCACCCTTCCCCTGTTGCCAGTGCAGGTCGGGGAGATATCAGCTTTGATCAGCTGGTGGCCAAGAAGATAAACAAGCAGCAAGTCCAAGGGACTGTGTGCTGATGTCAGCAGCTCCCTGTGGTCATCTGCAGGTCACCACGACCCTGCAGAGATGCCTGTGACCAGCATGCCTGTGCATATGCACAGAGCAGTTAATTATTCATTAGCGTGAAAAAGGCACAATTAAAGTGACCATGGTATGGCTGAAGGGATCATCCCACTCCAGCGTGGGGCATTTCAAAGACTCCACCTCTTGATCTGAGTTTAGAAGAGACAGGAAGTTGGAGAAGAGGAAATAATCTTTTCCACCTGCCAGCTGTAGAAAGTATTGTCAATAGCACTATCTTCACATAAAGGCAGCCAGCTGGAGGGACACAGAACTGCACGATGAGACAGCTCAGAGGATCTGGGCTCTTTCACACAGCACAGCAATCCTGATCATGGGGCAGGAATCAAGGTACCAACCTACCCTGGCCCAGCCAAGCACAGATGGTCCGAATTTCAAATAATTCTTAGTTGTCTTCATATGACTCCAACTCCTGGCTCCCTGACACAATGAAATTGAGAAAGGACATCTCTAGCATTACACTTGAAGTTCAGAAAAAGGAACAAAAGGAAGACCCAGTTGATCCACCACAGGCATTAAGGCAGAAAGATCCTTCAGACTTAACTATGGATTAGAAGTGTCAGAATGGCAACATTCTGAGAGGGAATCTGAAAATTAAGGAAGCTACAAATATGAGACTCCAAAGGTCAGAGTTGAGCCACACTGGTGAGGCAGCAGACACAGTTACATTCCCTTGCTGCTACTGCTTAGACAGCTGCCTGTCAAACAGGACAGGGGGACGTGGCCAGCAGCACCAGGGGTCTGGAAACGCTCCTCACCATCGTGGCTTGCACTGGTAAAAGGAACTGAATAGGGAGGATGAGAGTCACACAGGAAGCCAGCAGGATGGAACTCTGTCACTGGCCTCTGCCTGTGCTACACCATGGCTTACTTATTTCCACATTTCTTGAACTACTTTGCCCACATAAACACACGCAAAGACATTTTACTAAACTTTTATTGTAAAAACACAGTTCCCCGGGTTTTATAAATACACCATACATGTAACATAGTTACGTCCATTCGATCCTCCAACACCAACAGCTTTAAAAAATGAAACAGGCTAAAAGAATGCAAGTCCAGAGAGACATTAGGTTTCTGATGACCAAGTTATATTTCACATGGAACCTCCTTTCTCTGTCAGCCTCCAAACAAGATGCTGAAAGTACACAGCACTTGCAACGCCCCCAGGAACTGACAGGGAGGCATCTGAGCCTTAAAAAGAGCTCTCACCCACTCCCCAGGCATCGTCAGCCGCCTGTGTTTTCATGCTGCCTCAGTGTGCTGTGGGTGAGAAAGGAGGGGGCAGTTTGCATAGCAACCTCCTACACCCAGGCAGCTCAGCTGTTGTACCCTCCCAAAACAGCAGGGAAGGGCAAGCCGGGACTGCTTCCCTGTGGCTCACACCTCCACAGACAGCCTGCAGGGAGACCCTTGGTGCTGTCAGGTCTGCGCAGACATCTCAGAAGAAAGGAACAATGTATAAGCAGCATCCAGAGAGAGGAAAGACAGGTGCTGGTCAGAGCCATACTGCATGATAGTGGAGAAAGCAGAGGAGAGAGGAAAACTATGTGGAATAAAGGGGAGTTAAAAAAAACCATAGGGCTAGATGGCACCTTTTTGCTTTTGCTTTCCCCTGCTAGCGCTGCTGTGCAGTGTGTTGTGAGATTACCTATTCCTCACTTCCTTCCTGCTCCAGCTCAAACACCAAGGAAAGAGCCAGACAGATGAGAAATCCCACAAGCAAGGACAGGACAGTTTAGCAAGATTGTACACACACACACACGCACCAACTTTATGTATCCCACAGAACTGTTACGTCAGTATGAAAAAAAGAAATCTTGACATTTAAGTATTAAAAATAAAGCCCCACCTCCAGATCATACAAAACTTGTCAAAAGCAGGAAGAAATCTCTTGTATTCAAGCAAGTCTGGGACTCGGCCAGGGGTCAGGAGCACTTCCAGACACACACCGCCAGGCTGCCACCAAAGAACATGTACAGCAGGTTCTTCACCTCGTGAGTGATCTCAAAGCCAAAACCTTCCCCAATCACCACATGCCAGGAGGACCCAAATTTCTTGTCCATGGTCTCTTTGATCATCTTGGCAGCGCTCTGGAGAATGTTAAGGAAGACAGCATAGGGTGAGACAAAGCAACCAGAGAGGTTTTATACAAACATCCCCCTAATCTTCTCCTCCTCCCTTTAAGACTACTCAAGCCATGGGCAACAGGTACAGTAGCCGCACTGCAAGAGTTGGGAGCTCCCCAGAGGTAAAACCAAGGGTAGAACTGGTCTCAGCAGCCTCCAGCCCAGCAGCTAGAACTGCATCACTTCTGTAATTCACACAGTCTGAAGCAAGAGCTCTGCTTTAGATGCTGCTGGAGTTATACTGGTTGCAGTGACCATGAGAGCAGATTTAGGTCACTAAGCTGCAGCTATTTTTACAGGAGTCCATTTTTTTTTTCTCCAACTAATTACCAAAACACTAAAAGTAGGCTGACTTTTAAAAGGCTTGCTTCTCCCAGATCACACCCTGCTTGATCCTAAAAAAGGCGAGAGGAAAATTTTTCAGTGACAGGCGGTGCCCTGCCCATGAAGCAAGGTATGTATTCCCTTGATTGTTGGTCCTAAAGCCAAGAGGGAATACTTAACAGACTTTCATGTACTCATGCCCAAAACAAGAGACTCCAAGCAGTTCTGAAGCAAGCCCTCAGGACACATGGCATTTTATGAACAAAGTGGAAGCATGTCTCAGGAAGGCGGGATAAGCAAGGAGGTAAGGTCTGGGAGCCAGCACCACTACAAATCTCTGCAAAGTGCTATTACAGATCTTGCAGACCAAGAGAACTGAAGCTGAGCTCCAGCCAAGCTCTTTGCCTCCTTCTACCCTAGCTCAGTGCAGAGAGTAACAGGATGTCAGACCTAACTCTGCTCTGCCCCACACCCTCATCCCTGCTCCTGCAGCATCAGCAGGGTGCCGTTCTGGGAGGTGGCCGGTACCTCATTGTTGGTGGCATGCTTCTCACAGGCCGTGACGCACAGCTCCATGGTCTCTATGCGCATCTCCTCCGGCATGTCCGAGTGCTGCCAAGGGCAATCACACACACAGCTGAGCACAGCAATCACAGCTGCACACACAACAACAGTAAGAGGCTCTGACTTCTGCACTGGCTCTAGCGGGGGTTAGATGTAGTAAATCTGAAAAGGCTTACTGCACTCTAAGTGAACCATTCCTCCAGCCAGTGAGGAATTCTTCTGTAGCTACAGGAAAACTAGCACTGTGTAAGCACAGCTTAAAGAAGGAAATCAGGACATTTGCCAGTTTTTCTGCTATAAGATAAAGGGGAAGCACACTAACACTGTTTCTACCACAGTCCTTAATTATTGCTATATGAGTAACAAAGAAGTCTAAATTACACAGCCTTTTCTTCTGCTGCCGCTATCTGGCTGGCTAGCAAGATCTTTTGCTCCAGCTTCTCCAGGACAAAACACAAGAGAGGGCTCCAAAGGCAGCGTGCTCTCAATCTGTTTGGTGGATCACTTTGCCCCAGGCTTCCTCTGGCTGTCATGGGGAACATGGGAGCTATTAAGATTTCCCCAGGAGAGGTCAAGGACAGGGAGAAAGCAGCAGTGACAACCAAGATCTCTCCACAGGACCAGCAGTACACATGTTCTCACAGTAGGTATGCAGCAGGAGAAGGACAGTAAAAATGAAGGCAGATTTTCGTATCTCTGACACTGGTAAATGTGCAATGCATCTCTCTCCATACCCTAATCAGAGGAAAACTGTGAAGCCTTTTATAATCAGCCTCGTCCTTTTTTTCCTCCTCAGCTTCTTCCATGGTCCTTCCACAGAGACTCCAGGAAGGGGCAGAGGGGCTACCTGCAGTTCAGCAAAGTGCTGTGGCACAGCCAGCTGAGAGGAAGAGGGCTCTGTGTTCCTCTCTTCAGCAGGAGGAGTCGCTTCTTGGCCTAGAGGACACTGCTTCAACAAAAACACACATAGGCAAGAGACAGATGGCTTTCAATTAAAACAAAAGGCAAATGAAACTGTTACGAGAACATCATGCTATCTCACTCACTTGCCATTTCCTCAACAGCACCTTCACAACCCCCTGAGAGTCTTAGCTCATAGACCATTAATGCAAACAAATTATTAAACTGTATCTTTTTCCATAAGTGAGGAGCACAGCACTTCCCAGAAGCACCAGTGGAGCTTGAGGGAAGAGCTGAGCCAAGGTACAGCTTTCAGGAGAAGACAAGAGAACAATATATCAGCTGCTACCACTCTTGATTAATTCCAAAAGGATTTCCCAGGACACTATTATCTGCAATAGTTTCAAACTGCACATGACAAGAGAAGGGTAGGAGTATTTTAGGCACAGAATCTGCGTACTCGTCTGGACAGAAATGTTTAACGGGAACATCTTGGTCTCATTTGTGCACTTGCTCCCCAGATCCTGGAGCATTTGTCAGCTGGGGAGGGCCATATGGGAAAACTCTGGACCTCATTACCAGCCTGCCTCTACCCGGGCAACGCAGAGGCACAGCACTGACCGAGAGATTCAGAGCATTTCACCGCCGTCCTTCCTCTGGTTCCTTCCCCCACAACAAAGCATCTTCCTCTCCTACCCAGGGGAGCAAGGGTGAACTCATATTAAAAGGAAAACGAAACCAACACGGTACCAGGCGACACACCAGTCATGTATGCCAGGCACACAGAGCTGTTGGCTACAGCACCGAGTCAGACCACCAGCCGTCACACGGGGGCCGTGGGACCCAAACCCGACCTCCGCAGGACAGAACCCCCGCCCGGCCGGCCGGCGCCATCCCCGGGAGCCACTTCAATACCCACCCCCAGCCCGGGGCGTGCCCGCGGCCACAGCCCGCGGGTGTGAGGCAGCGGAACGCGGCCCCGCCGCGCCGGTCCGCGCGGAGGCAGAGCTCGGGCAGCGGCCCCGAGCGGGACGGCGGAGCTCCGGGCGCGGCCTCACCTGCGCGGCCGCCGCGGCCCAGCGCCGTTGCCAAGGAAGGGCCGCGCTTGTCATAGCAACCGGCGCGGGAAGTCCCGCCCCCCTCGGCCTCCATTGGACGGGCTGCGCCGGTCGGCGCGTCTGATTGGCTGTGTCCCTGCCGGCTGCCGCGCGGGGCCTTGGGGCGCTGGCGGCAGTGAGGTGGCCGCGGAGTGCCTGTGCTGTGCGCGCCCCCAGCCCCCGAACTGGCGTCGGGCAGCTTCTTATTTTTCTGACTTAAAACCCCTTAGGGGCCTAGTTCTAGGTATTTTTCCTTTTAAAAAGCAAGGATGAATATAAGGACAAGGAGCGATTTGGGGCAATTTTGGTTGTTTATTTTTAATGACAGAATCAGGTCAGGAAGGCCTCTGAGATGATGGGCCGGCCTGTGACCGAACGCCGCCGTGTCGGCCACAGCGTGGCACCGAGTGCCGCTCCCAGCCTTCCCTTAAACACCTCCTGGGACGGAGGAGGCTCCAGCACCTCCCTGGGCAGCCCATTCCCGTAATAACTCTGTGGAAAAATTCCTGCTAATGTCCAGCCGGAACCTCCCTGGTGCAGCTTAAGACTGTGTCCTCTTGTCCTGTCTGGTTGCTTGGAGAGGAGGCTGACCCCCACTTGGCCCCAGCCTCCCTTCAGGGAACTGAGGAGGGAACAGATGCCTGAGCCTCCCCCTCTCCCGCCTGAGCAACCCCAGCTGCTCCTCGCAGGATCTGTGCTCCAGACCCTTCACCAGCTCCCTTGCCCTTCGCTGGACATGCCCCAGCACCTGAGAGTCCTTCCTGAGCTGGGGGTTCCAGAACTGGACACAGTTCTCATTGTGTGGGAGAGGCAACAGCTCATGTTTGCATGTCAACAGGAGTGTAAAGAAGGAGAAAGTGATGCTGAGGGGATGAATCACGAGTTTGCAAACAGCTCCTACTGCACCAGCCTCCGTCCCCACGGAGAAAATCGCCTCCCTCCTGCCCTCCATAGCTTTATGCTTGTAATGTCTGTTTGTTTTGAGGTTTTTCTTGGCTCTGGGCTTGTTACAAAACCTCTGTTGTCTCTGCACCCTGCTAGCCAAACACCGATTGCCTCTAAACCAGGGCTTAAACAGTTTTCAGGGAGGCCTAGGGTTGCATTTGTCTGAAATTAACAAGGATGGAGAAGCAGCAAGCTCCAGGATAATGCTAAGGGAAAGACTTCTCCTCCTCTTCTGTGCAAAGCCCCAGCTGCTGGGTGTGGTGCATGGTTTTCCATCAGTGGCCATCCTTTTCTTGCGGAGCGGCTCATGGGTCTGATTTTTCACGTGGTGCTTGTGGCTGGTGTGTGGTTGAAACGTTCTTGCTGCTCGCTGCCCGCTGAAAGAAGAATTTGCTTTCCAGCTGTTTGAGAAGGAAAAGAGTGGGGGAGGAACAATCTGGACACTCTCCTGCCCCTGCCAGCTCAGGAGTCCTCTTCCCTCGCTGTAGCACCAAGCTCTGCCCTGTGATCACCGGGAGAACAACACCTTGTTAATCTCTCCCACAGGTTCAGCAGTGAATCCGACCTCCTGGCTGTCCTTTGCCTGACAGAGCAGTGCTGGGGGCAGGGAAGCTGCCTTTGGGCTTAGGAAGACAAAGCTGCACTGATCATTTATATTTTCCTTTTCTGTCACTGCTGGTGGTGACAAAAATGAAGCACTGCCTCCTGTGTCGCTTGTTCTCCTACCATTCCTGCCTCCTGGGCTAATTCCTTCTCCTTCCTCTTTTGGGCCTCTTGCAACAGAGCTAAAATTGTCAAGAGACAGATAAAAGCTGGGAGATCATAATTTTTTCTTTTCAGACAAGATAATTAGGAAGAGAATCTCTGTGAGGAAGGAGATCTTTCCATCATCATTACTTTATCTCCAGGCAGCTACTCTAATCTCTCCAGGGACACGGCTCTTTCAAGCACCGTATTCTCACTGTGGTTTTTTTAATGCTTTAATCCCTGTGTAGTTCACCCACTTTTACTACCAAGCAGCAAGTGTGAGCTGGGGTGTTTGTGTGCATGTGCAGGGCAGAGCACACTTGTCTGTGTGATTCTGGGTTCAATTAAACCTGCTTTGGGTCTGATCAGTGTGACCCCCAGGAGTGTTTTCCCTCAGGGCATGTGGGGACTGCTTGTGAGGATTATTCATCAGTGGCTGCTAGGTGGGAAGCTAAAGGAAAACGGCCAAACGAAAACTGCAGCAGGCCAAGGATAGGAAAAACCATGTTTTTATGATTGTGGTGGGTGATACAGCGGGGCTGCAAGACAGAGATGCCTCCTGAGGAAGGAGAGCATTCTGCTGGCCTGCCTCCATCTGCTGTGGCTTAACAAAATGTGAGCAGTTGGTTTCTGGACCCCCAAGTGCAGGGTTTCCACAGGCTGCCTCTGTATAATTCTGCAAGCCAGTGAGAGCCTCGTTGAGCCAGAAAAGGTTACGTGTGCTGCTCTTACTGCTGCTGGCTCTAACAGCACAGACAGCATGTCGCCTATCTTTAGTTTCCAGTACTAGTGGACCAGGTACCCTTCTGTAGGTGAAAGCAAGTCCAGAGCAAGGGTTCAATTCACCCCTGTGGGTCTGTAGGGAGCTGGAATCGTTGCTTTGCTCTGGCTGGTCATGCCTTATTTGCCACTAATCAGAGGTGGAGACTCTTTTATCCCTTTGTTTTCAGCAGCCACAGGGAAATGCATTGAAACAAAGTACCATTCTCCTTCTGACATGAGGGTGTGTTGTATTCCTTAGCTGAGCACAGAAAAGTAACGACTGGCTGCAAAATATACATATATGTAGTAAATATACTGCCTCATGCTTTCTTTTAGTCATCTTCATTAACCAAACAGCAGGCTGACTCTTCATCAGGTGGAGGACATCCTTCTTTTCTTTCTTTCTTTTCTGACCTGCTTCTGGACAGATTTGGGGACTTGTCCATTGTCCCTGTGGGCACAGGCTCTGCTGTGCCCCATCTCCTCTTTGTGGTAAAGCAGGGGGCTGGAGCTTGCTCTCAGCCTGTGAGCTACAGCCCAGGGACTGGGCACTGCTCCGCACTGCCTTGGGTAGGAACAGAGGGCCAAGGCTGGGGGCTTGGGTCACACCGAGGTGCACCCTGCAGCTGCCCCAGGATGGGGTGGAGGCAGCTCTCAGGAGCTCTGTGGGAATGCTGAAGCACATTTTGCTGAGATCAAGAACCCCCAATGTGCTGAGCTGAGAGAAGCCAGAGATGGGGACACTGGTGTGCAGGAATGGGTGGCAGCTGAGAGCAGCTCAGCCTCTGTGCCAGAGGACAGGGCAGCTCGCTTTGGGACAGCCTGATCCCCTGGTCTGCTGGAAAACACAGTGCCCCACGTGATCCCGTAGCTACTACCTCTAGTAACGTTAGCTACTGTTAGTAAGGTCTGTTGCTGCAGCACCAGCAGCCGTGTGGGGGCTGTTCCTGTGCCAGATGCTCCGGAATCGTGGTGCATTCCCTGTGCAAGCACTGCACAAGTCTTAATGAGCCTTCCTGGCTCTGGGAGGGAGCAAGAGAGGCTCCCAGCAGGACAGGAAGGTGAAAGGAGGCAATTAGGCAGCACCCCATTGCTGAGCAGGCAGTGGGGACTTTGGAAGTCACTTCCTGGGGACAAGTATTGGCTGGCTTGACCTCGTTTGAGGGCACCAGGAGGCTGACACTGCAGGGAGCCGTGGCATGCAAACTCAGCTGAGGTTGCAGGTATTGGGGAGCACAGGAGATCAAAGCCCACTGTGAAGTGGGGGGTCCCAGGATTGCCCATGAGCCTGGGAAGGCAGAGCCTGAATGGCCGGTGGTGCCCTCTGGAAAGAGGGGCAGGGGCTGGAGGTGTTCATAAATGCCAGCATTTTCTTTTGAAACACAAAAGTTTTCAAATCATCAGGCCTGAAGGTTTCCCATTGCCATGTTCGACTTGGTCTTCTTTACTGCCAGACAAACCCCTTTGGGAGTGTGGGGTGGGTGGTATTTGAGTCTGGCTAAGCCCCTGGCTAGCAGAAAGCCCTGCAGCAGAGTCCTGCAGATTAGGAAAGGAAATGGCAGTTCCTTTCCTCTCCTTGAAGCGTGCTTACAGCCCCTTGGCAGGGAGATAGAGGACAGCACGTGGGCAGCATCCATCACGCCTGCCTGTCTCCCACACCGTCTCCTCTTGTGCCAGCTCCTGCTGAGCTACCACAGCCCTGCGGTGCCCCTGCCCAGCACTGCCCAGCTCTCCTTTCCCCCCCTATCTTGGATGTCTGGACATAACACAGCCAACCAGCTGAAGTACCTGCCACAAGCACAAAACCTTCTCCGCACCGCTGTTAAATATTTCCTTCCCTACCCTCCTCTTTCCCTCAAGGCTGACTTTGTTGTTCCCCATCTCTTCTGTGCACAACATGTTGTTTTCCAACCAGCTGCCCTTAGAGAGACACGGGGCTACTCCTGAGTGCTCCTGGTTAATTTAGCAAGCAATATGTGTAAGTCATTGTAATTACTTCTTGCAGCCAGCAAAGCTATTGATTTGTCATCTCCTCTACCTTTTAAGCCCTGTCACAGGCTTGCAGCTCTTGCAAGGCTTGGTTTACAGAAAAGAAATGGTCTCATCTTGCTCTCCTCCTCCTCAGATTGGTAAGAAGCAGACGTTGCTTCCTGCAGAGAGCCAGGGCAGGATGGAAATCAAATATTTATTTCTGCTCTTTTGTGTCTCCCATCCAGTTTCTAATCTCTCCGTAATACCTTTCTTTCCTGAAGAGCCTTATAGTGGAAGCATTTGCTGGAAGCTTTTAAAAGGTTTGGGAAAATTCTACCAAGTTTTCCTGTGTGCCCCCAGGTCTGCCTAGCTGGCTGTGCACCTCTGGAGGAGAGGAGCTTGCCCTGCAAAAGCTCTGCCCCCAGGCTTCCCCCGTTCTCCTGTTCCAGAAGTGACAGATCCACATCCTGGGATCATGGACATGGCTGGGGTTAGGATCATGCCAGCATCACTTGGCAGAGATGAGGAGGGCAGTACTGAAGGCCCTGATCAAGCATCTCCTGGTGTCCCCTTTGTTCCTGCTTTTCTGGAGAGGATTTACACACAGTTTCAGTGTGGGCTGGGTTTCCGGCTCTGGAGGAGATGGGTGTTTTGCCAATAGCCTACATCAGCGGCCAGGCTGTTTCCATCCTCGTTCATCCTCTCATGTTTCTCCTGCCTTGGCCAGCAGCCCCAAGAGCCCTCTCCACAGTGCTTCTGCAGTTTTGATAGGAGGGTGTTCTGGACCAGTTTCCCTCCCCATTTAACCTCTTTCTGAGTTTATGATCCCATCAGTGTTTTTTGACATTTCCTCCTCTAGAAAATGTTGCGCTTCTTAATTATGCTGTGTTATTTGGCACGCAAGCAGATGGCACCTGTTGAGCCCTCTCCTCTTAGTGATGGGGGTGTGAACCTCCAGCTCAGCAAGGCTCATGAACCAGTGTTCCAGCTGAAGTACATACTTTTTCTTCAAAACCAGCCCTCAGCTTTGTGAAGATGTGCTGAAGGTGAGTGCCAGCCTTCCTTCTATGACATTAAATAACCTCCAGAAGAAGTGAGGGGGGCAGGTCTGACTCAGAGAGGAGATCCCACCAGCATAGCAGCAATGGGAAAACTCAGTCCTCAGGCTTTGTGCTCCGTTTCCCCCAAATATTGGTGAAGCTGTGCCTTTCGTAGGAGGAGCAGGACCCACTGAGAAGCAAAAGCACCACGCAGACCTGGTCATGAATTGTTCTACAATAGGAGCTCCAAGAGCCATGCCTGAACCATCTTGTGCCTAGCTATGAAAGAAACTCATTACTAGTACTTAATTAGTACTCAATAGGAGTTCCTTGCTATCATGCTCTGACTTAGAGGCCAGGATTTCTCACTTGTTTCTGCTTCCCTCCATGGAGAGGTGTTTCCCTCAGCCCTCATGCCCCACCAGCAGCAGCCTATACCCCATACTGCTCTGCAGTGGGGTAGACCAAAGGTGGCCAGACTGTGACACCATCCCCTGCCCCTCTGGGGCAACAATACCAAACCCCTGTGATGATATTCCTGTAATGTCACTGGTGGGACCGGCCAACTCCCTTCAGTGATGCAACCCTAAGCACCCTGGGGAAGGTCACCTCGTCTTGGGCTGACCAGTCCCGTCCATCCCCCAGCAACCTCGCACTCTGCAGGAGGCTGGAACAGAAAACATCACGTTTATTGTTCACGATCAGCTTTACAAAAGAAACGTCCCAACACGGGCACGCGTCAGGGCCCTTTTCACGAACGTGCATTGGAGAAAGCGCGCGAGCGAGCAAGGGAGGGAGGGAGGGAGGGAGAGGGGGCAGCTCCTCAGGGTGCACGAAGGTCACAGTGTTCCCACTTGGCACACAGGCTGCTCCCCATCCCCGCCGTGTCGTTCCCAGTGGGCTGAGCCACCCCAGCACGGGCAGAGACCCTGGGCGGGGGGATGGGGGGTGGCAGGGCTATCCCTTCTGCCAGCTTTGCCTCCCCCAGGGGAGGGGGCAGCTGTCACCCAAAGTGGGACTTGGGGTAGGGGGAACACTGGAAGCTGAACACTGCATTGAGCAACCATGAGAGCCCCGAAATAACCCTCCCACCCCCCCCCCCCCCCCCACACACACACACACGTGCACATACACACACTCACATATCGAGATGTTGGTGACCACGCAATGTGGAAACAGCGGATTCTCAGGCACTCCACAGGGAAAACAACAGCCTGCTCTTTCACCCTCCCAGTTTCAAAGCCAGTGGCAGCCTGTTCCTGGCAAGGAGCAGCTAAAGAAGGGGACCTGGGTGGAACCAAAGGCAGTAGCCCAATCCAGTACCAAAAGACTCGGGGATGGATGGCAGGGCTCCTCTGACTGCCACCATCCTCGATCTCTCTTTTTCTTGCTTTTGCTCCCTTCAATGGCAGTGCTGCACTCTTTCCCCCTCGGCCAGCGCTGGGGGAGATGCTTTGCCCCTTTCCCCCATTCCCTTGGTGGCTGACCCATCCCCCAGCTTGGAGGTGGTGAGGAGTGCTCTCTCCCCTCTGCCTTAAAAGACTGGTTCCCCTTGGGCAGCCCTGCCCAAACAGGCAGCAGAGGCAGGGAAATGGGTGCAGGGGGGTAAGTGCTGTGCCACTGATTCTCTGCCATTCTCCCTCAGCTTCCCTAGGGCCACATTTGAAAAACCAGGGCAGCAGGAGAAGGATGGGGCTAGAGGTGAGATCCTGGAATGCAGGCTCATAAAACTGGACAGTGAGGTTGCTAGAAATAAATAAGGAAAGGGGATGTGTTCAGGTGATGCCTGCACCCTGGCATCCCACTGAGGCTGGACTGCACTCGAAGTGGATGGAGTTCTCCTTCCCACTCCCTGTTAGGTCTGACAAGGTGATGACCCTCACCATACCAGGGACACCTGCAGGTACAGCGAGTTCCACCCAAAAAAGATGTGGGGCAAGATGAGACTCAGGAGCCAGCCTGCCAGGAATGAGGACAAGCCACAGCACCAGCACAGGGACAACAGGGAGGCTTCTAGGGGCCCCTCTCCCTCCTGGGACACCAGCACATGGGGCTCAAGCATTGCCCCAGCAAGGCTTACTGGTCTGGGAGGGGAGAAAGGGGCTCCCTGCTTCAGGGCTGCCACCGGGCTCCTCACCGCTGGGGACAAGGCTGGGGGCCACTCATGCCTTCCTTCCTTCCTCGCAGGCAGCAAAGCCCGCCTTGCTGGCACCTCCAAAGACCTCCACCGCCTGGTCATCCCACTGGATCACATTCCCTTGGAGGTGGGAGGTGCAGTTAGCCAAGCCCAGGATCTCTGCTGGTGCCAGCATGTGGTCCCACACGCCAAACTGCGCCAGCTCTCCCACGAAGGCTTGTGTGGCATCAAAGCGGCCCCCCAGGGTGTCCTGGGAAAGAGCAGGAGAGGTGATTGGACAGGGATGAAGAGAAGAGGAGGAACATGCATCCGGTGGGAAATGTCAAGGGAGAGAGGGAAAGGTTTGGGGAGAACAGAGCAAGGTGCTTGATGGCAAGGAGGAGAGGGGATGGATGCATGGAAGAGGTTCAAGAAGACGAGGCAGGGAGGCCAAAGGGATAAGGAGAGGGAAGAGAAGACAGTGAGGGGACATGGCCAGCCTGGAGGCTGGATGAACAGGCAGGAGAGCCAGCTGCCCTGCTGAACACTCCTGCCAGTGCTGCCCCCCTCCCCTCGCCCCATTTGGGGGCTTTTCCCCCAGCCAATTCCCACTAGAGAGATGCTAACTGGCAGCTCTCGGTGTCGAACTGGTACCTACCTGCTCCTGACCCAGGATGATGACACCCTGGGGCCTGATGGAATGCCAGGAGGCCAGGTTCTCACCGGCACCCCGCTGTTCACCGTCCTGGTACGCTGACCACTTGCCGTCCCGGGTGGTCCATGCCACGCAGACGTGGTGCCAGGCCTTGTCCTTCAGACTCAGCGGCAGCTGGGCAACCTTCGAGAGAAGAGTGAGATCCCGGTGCTCGGTAGGACTGCTGGGGAAGTGCCCCGCCAGAGCAAGCAGTGCACCCCCGTGGTGGTGGTGGCATCCCAAAATCTACAGACATCCAGATGTGCTGCTTCTCCCTCTCAGAATTAACCCCAATGAGCCATTCTCCCAATCCTCGTGCCTCCCACCATAAACCTAGGGCCCCTTCCTCCCAGCTCCCCCACACCAGTGCCCTTAGGAATATAATTTCCCAGAGGGATTGAAGCAGGGAAGGCGAGGGCAGGGTTTCCTCTCCTGCCACTCCTGCAACTGGGCTGACCTTGTCATTGATGAGTAGCTCCAGGGGGTTGGAGCCCCACTCCAACAGCACAATCTCGTTGGCTTGGCTCGGGACAGAGTAGGAGAACGGGGTGCCAATGCCTGCCAGGGCCTTGGACTTCAGCCACATGCAGATAGTGAAGGCGTACAGCTCCGGCAGGCTCTTCTTCACACGGGCATACATGTAGTTGTTCTGCACCGGGATGGTCACCTTGAAGGCATCAGGAGGGCTGTAGCCCAGTGGTCCTAAGTGTCAAGGATGGGGAGGAGAGAGGAAGGTCAGCACCTGTAATTGGGATAAGGGTGACCTGTCCTGGGGCTCTCCTGGTGATGTACCTCAGGGTAGGAACCCTCTGCCCCACCTCCATCCCCGCTGGGCAGGACTCACCGTGCTCCAGCTCCGTCACCCGGTTCTGGAGGGAGTTCAGCTCCTTCTCGATGTTGTGCTGCTGCTGGCTGCGGTCAGTGCTGGCGGCCTGGCGCTCCTTCTGCAGGGTCAGGATCTTGGAAAGGAGCTGCTCCTCCAGCTGCTCCATCTTGGTGTGGAGGGCATCACGGGCGAGTGCCGGGGCAGTGGGTGCTGAGCCATTGGTGCGGGCTGGCAGCTCCTGCTGCATTTGCAGCAGCCACAATGGCGAGAATAGGAGGGACAAAAGAAAAAATTCAGCACAGTATCACTATAAGAGTTAAAATAAGGACATGCCCAGCCTGCAGCACTACAGGTAGTGCTGGGATGACAGTCCCATATCCGCACTGGGGTCTTCTCCAAGAGCCTCCAGCTGACTTTGTATCTCCCCTCTTAGATCCCCTATTGAGCTCGTTACTGCAAAATGAAGCTTGGCTGCTCTTAATGACTTTCTGCTGCTTCAGAGACAGAGCAAGGATGGGATGTTTGGGTCATCCCTTGGCTCTGCTCCTGCGGGAAGCCTCCTACAAAGAGGAAATTATTCAGGCAGGACCTTAGAGCTCCTGGCCACTCCTGCTGCTCGTGAGGCTGCTTACCTATAGCCAGCACGTTAACATCACTTAATGGGGCTGTAATCCTCTTAGCTGAGCTCAGCTGCGTGCGGGGGTGTGTGCACGTGTGCCAGGTAGCTCTCCATAAGCCAGCCTCTCCCAGTTCACCAGGATGGCAGGGACAAGTGGGACTGGTGCCAGGCTGTCGTGTCTCTGGCCCTCAGGGTATGAGCCATCACCTGGGGACATTGAGCCTGTCTTGTCCAATCAGGGTTAACACTCAGACCAAAACTCTTCCCATGGCAAATCCAACACGGCAGCTGGTGAAGATGCTCCCAGCTGCTACTGCATTCTGCAAAGACCCCAGACCCCACCTTACTGGGAGACCCCATCCCAGCTGGAAGAAAACCAGTCCAGAAGGGAGAAAAAAAAGTGACCCTTTGCCATGCTCCTGGAGTTTCTCTGTAAATAGGAGCCGTCTTCTTTCCCATGTCCTTAGTGCATTAGTGTCTCTTCAATAGGCTCTGAAAGATGACAACCACCTTCTCTGTGTTGCCAGACCTTCCCAGAGGTGCTGGAGCAGCCATGGAGACCCTTGTCTTGGCTCCTCTGGCACCAAGGGATCTGCATGCCTGCTTCAGCCCTGGACATTCACATGGCTTGTGCTGGCAGGACATGGGGGATACCATCCCTGTCGATCTGAACAGCCTCCCTCCTGCCTCAGAGCTGGCCTGGGGGAGGTCAGCACACTCACCTGTGCTGTTCCCTGTTTTTTCTTGTGGTTCCCTGTTTTTTCTTTTTTCTTATATCCAGCTTCTCCAGGCTGGACAGGACCTGATAATCACACACACAAAGCTGAAGGAGAGGGATGCCTGCCCACATCACCCCTAATTTTCGCTATCCCTCATGAACAACAGAGGGGAGGGGAAGGCTGGAAGAAAGTCAGGTTTGGCTGGGCAGGATGCAGCCTTGGCGGATGGGAACAGCAGGGAGAGGAAAAGTGAGAAGATGGTGTTGGTGTGAGCACAAATGTACCCACCCTGGGCAACAACATGCTCAGACTACAAATAAAATGGAAGTTACGATGCCCCAAGGTTGGCAAGAGCTGCCAGCAGGGTCTACCAGGGCAAACCCACAAGTTCTGTTAGGAAAACCAACCTGGAAAAGCAAAACCCAGCAAGAAAAGAGAGGTTGTGCTGGGGATATCTGCCAGCCCTGACCAAATGCCAGCTCTCACTGCCGGCTTGCTCTGTGCAGCACTAAGGATGCTCTTGCAGTGAGAGCAAAACCTCTCTGATAAGGGAAAAGTGCCCAGCAAAGAGCATCCTGCCTTCGCTCTTTGCAAAATTGAAAGATTAGCTGATGGGAAAAGGAGCTTTAACTTTTACTGGAGTTTCTGGGTTTTTTGAGGGGTTGGTTTTTTTTGTTTGTTTTGGGGTTTTTTTGCCTTTTTTTTACGGGGTCTTGGGCACTGGATGAAAGGCAGGGTAGAGATGGCAGGAGGGAAGGGAAGTGCAAAGTTTAATTCTCATTCTCCTGGCAGAGATAATTCCCACCTGAGCTGTCTGCATTTGTACCCAAGCTGAGCTGGCTGCACTGGCAGGAGGCAGCACAGGTGGGATGGGGCTGCCTTTGCCTCTATGGCCACATCCCGTGGGCTCCGAGAGCTTTTCTTGTCCTTTCAGGCTGCCTGGCTAGAGCGGAGGCTGGCACGCTCCTGTCTGCCGCACGCTTTGATTGCTCGAGCTGCGGGTTTGGAGCCTACGTCCCTGCTTTCATGCATGCCTCCATCTGTTAATGATGAAAAAAGAAAAAGCTGGGAAATTTTGTCACTCTCACTAGCCCCCGATACCCTGCCCTACATTATTCAGTAGTGACTGAGTACGTTTTTTACCTCTGTCTTCCTCCTGCTTTTCTCCCTGCTGCTATTTTCTTCCCTCTGTAACTTTTCTCCCTATGGCTTTCTCATTTCTCTGGTTTTGGGGCATCTCTTCCTGATGCTCCTCTCCATGCTCACATGCTGTGTCTTTCCCCTTTCGCTCACTTTCTTCCCCCCTCCTGAGGTCCAGCCCTCCCTCCAGCTCTCGCTGGTCCTTCCAAGTTGGCAGCCAGGGTACCGACAGCCGGAGCCACATGGCCGACTGAACCATTGCTGCCCCCATGTTACTTCTGGAAAGGGATTATAGCCTGCACCCTCATCTGGCAGGGATTCGGGGCCATCCCAGCAGACATCCATATCTCTGCAGACAGATGATGGCTGGACAGGAGACTGGACTCCCCATTCTACCCCGTGCAGCTGAGTTGTGCTGGATGATCCCCCTGATGCCAGGCTGGGCTGCATCCCTGAGCCATGATCCTCATCTCCGAGCTGCTGCTCGAGCCTCTTTTTCACAAGGCAAATTATTTGCAAAATTATTAATGGTTGATGTGCAGCTGTTATTTACTGGTGACCTTTGGGGAGGGGAAGGGGGGGAAGCGCCTTCTCCCTGGCTGTTCGGCAGGCACCCAGCTTCCCATCTGCCGCCGCACAGGCAGCAGGGGAGTGGGCAGCGGGTGTGGGGGAGGCTCCTTCCACGCTTTTTGGCCACCAGAACCGGCAAAAAAGATTGAAAGATGCCAGGTAATATTAATCACATTAAATGTCAGCGGCTGGCAGGGGGTGGGGAGGGGGAGGTGGGGGCAGGGGGCTGCGGCAGCCACGCCAGCGTGCGCTCTCTGGGGCCGCAGCCCTCAGTCAGCAAATGCACTTTGATTTACATAAGGAGATCAGAGCCTCATTTACTAATGCACCGGCAAATCTGGGCGCCGCTGCTGCCCCTCAGCCCCCAGCACACCAGTGCCCACCTTGGCTGCTGGGACAGGGCAGGCAGGAGCACAGGAGGATGCCTGCTGGATGGAGCCCTGGCACATCCCAGGAATCGGGATGCACACACACAGCAGAGCCATTCCGCTCCTTGGACCCACGAATCCTTACAGCCTGCACAAAACTCCTCAGTGCCTGCTACCTTGGGACATTCACTGCTGCAGGATAGCACACTTGCTGCACCAGGGGTTTTTGGGCACTGCCACCTCTTTGGACCCAGGCAGGACCTTGGGGATCATTAAACTCCAAAAGGGACTACATGGAGTAGAAGAAAAACAGGGATGCATCAGCCTTTCCCTCTTCCTCACAAGAGAAGGGCTCTCTGTTGATCCTGTCCCCCTAAAATCTCGCTCAGAGGAGGGGGCTGGGACTGTCACAATTTGGGTGCTTACATCCCTGCACTGCTGGAGATTGAGACAAGAGGGAAGCAGCTTGGTCACTACCATTCCCATTCCCTTCTCCGAGGGTTTCCTGCCAGCAGCCAGGTCACCAGCCGCAATGGCACAGCCACCAGCTGAGGAGCAAACAGGCTGTTGCAATTCCACCAGGTCCCCCACGGAGCCCATCAGGCTGTTCCCTCTCCCGCTCCCTGCAAGGGATGATGGGGAGAAGGGGAGCATCTGCATCTCGGCACAGCCCAGGCAGCCAAGGTGATTCTCTCCCCGATCCCTTTCCACTGGCAGCAATAAGTAAAAGCATGGAAAAGGAGCACCTGGGTCCGTCAGCTCTGTGTTCTAAGATGCACCAGAGTGTACAGACATGAGCACGTGCTGAGACAAAGGGGGGAACCCTCAAAACCAGGATGAAAAAGCCTAACTAGGCTGCTGTGCATGAGGAAAGGACGATCAGTGCCGGGGTGGCATTAGGAAGAGGTGAGGGAAGATGTGTGAATGCTGTGCTGGTGCTAGCCCAGCCCCACAGAAATGGCAGGGGACAAAGAGCGAGACCGTGGGGGCCCTCCCTGCATCCTCTCCTGGGAAATCCTTCTGCCATGCCGACAAAATTAAGAAACAAATGCCTTAATAGGTTTTTCAGTGCATGAATAAATCTTGTTATGCCTTACAGACAGGGCTGAGAGTGCCCAGATTAGATCAGCAATCTTCCACCAGCCCCCTCCCTGCAGTCCCAGCTCTGAAGCATCCAGCAGTAATCCCTGCTGGCAAACCTGACTGGAGACTCCCTGGGACGCAGCCTTCCCAGAGCGGCTCATGGCATTTTGTGTCATCTCTCTTCTGAGACTAAGCCACCACAGACTTGGCAGCATTTCCTCTCCTTCCCAAGGGGTTTTGCAGTCTTCAGCACATGGGGGCCACCCCGGGACTGTCCCCATCCAGGTCCCCTTTTGGGACGGTCATTGCCATCATCCAGGACAGCTGTGGAGGCTGAGAGTGCCTCCCACGTCGTGAGGTACCCTAGGAAAGCTCCCAGGGCTGACAGCCCAAGCCATGCGGGACAGAAGAGTGCAGGTACCCCACCAGGAAGTTTTAGGTGTCTGCTCCTGGGGTGGGGTCGGAGGCAATTTGGAGAGGGAGGACACAGGCAACTGTCCCTGGATGGCTGGGGTGTGACCACGAGGCTCAGCTGGCTGGGCTGCAGCCCTCACAGGGGTGTGGTACACACCGGGGGACGCTTTTCAGCAGGACAAAGACCAGCCCACCTGTAACACACTGCCCTATTTCCTCACCTGGCAGGGCTCACTGAGCCTCAGGGTGCTGTGTCTCCCCTGCAGAGTGTACCTGGGACCCCCGGGCCCCTGGCAACACAAACCCGAACAGTTCTGGTCCTTGGCTTCCTCATCAGTGTGTGCATGAGCCTCGTCCCAGCACCGCTTCAAGCTCCCTAGGCACATGTGACAGCCTGCTCCAACCCTTGTGAGCTTCACTCTCCTCCTCCACCCCAAACCCCCCATCACCCTCAGAAACCCCAGGAGAGGGGCCAGGGCAGCTTATGGGTGATGCTGCCCCACAGAGAAGAGGGAGAGCATGGCATCCAAACTGATATGCTGGGCACCATCCCACCGTGCATTGTCTGGGATACGTGTGCAGAGACCTATTTCCCTGCTTTATTTCTGGGTGAGCATACCTGCTGTGTTATTCCACTGATGGAAAATCATTTGTCTAGGGCTGCAGGGGCTTTTTGGAGGGCCTGTCCCTCCCTTAGGCTCCATTTGGCTCTGGGCAACATGTCAGACAGGCTGCACATCCCACTCTCCCTGCATGTGCCTGGCATGCCTCTGTGTTTCTTCTTGTGCCTGCGTGTGCATTACCCTGGCAGCTCACAGGCGCTTCCGCTCTGGTCTTCCAGCTCTTTTCCTTCTTGTGTTCATTGTTTATTTGCCTTTCTCTGTCTTTTTATTCCTGTTCATATCTCCATCGCTTACAATAACCTTCTCTCCCAGTCTCATTTCTCAGCCAGTGACCTTAGTGGCTCTGAATTTCCCATTCCCATTTCCATTGCCTTCTGCTGCGCCCACATGTCTGTAGTGAGGGGGGCAGAGGGGCAAAGCGCAGGAGAGGGACCCTACAGGGTGCTGCATGACCCCCAATTCTAGCTCCACACTCCAGGGAAGAGTGGAGAGGGAAAGAGGAAACTGAACAGGAAGATGAGAAGGTTGAGAACTCGCAGGTGGCTCCTTGCAGGTGGCTCTGACGCCTGACAGACCTCAGGGAATAACTCCTACCTGGAGCAATTCCCACAGGGAAAACACACAACTCTCCTCTTGCAGCTCTCATGTGCCACAGCCATATCCTGCAAAGTCTGCCAAGTTCCGTGGGACTGCTGAGTCCAAATCAGCCCAAATAAATCAACACTCACATGCACTCCGCGATGTGCCCCATGACAGGCATCGTGGTAGAGCCTCTGGTGCCACTGGATTGTGGCTGGGCCAGGACTGAGCCTGCCAGGCACACGCTGCACAGCTGCTACAGATTGAGGAGCAGGGGTCTGCATCCCAAGTGCCAACAGCCCAATGCCACAGGAATGGGCACAGTGAATGACGCCAGCTGTGCCCTTCTCTCTCCAGCTCCTAAGGAAGGACCATGTGGGGAAAGGGTGCCAGGCTCACGGCGGGGGGCACTGCACTTTACTTTGTGAGGTGTCCCATTCATGACCATGATGGCATCAGATGGGATTTACCTTTTTGCTAAAGGGCAGGATCTGGCTGCCAGAGCTGCCAACCTGCTTTGGAGGAGTCCTTAACAGGTGCTACGGGGCAAGCAAGATGTCCTACCTGGGTGGAGACTGTGGGGAAATTGGGGCAGCCCGGGTGCTTGGGGACTACCCTGCATGGAAAGGAGAGAGGAGGGCTCAAGGTGAGTCGCTTGCCCCTGGGCAGAGATCTCAGGAAAGAGGGAGGCAAGGACAACCTTCCTGAAGTCTCATGAGGGGGACGAGCTAGTTCGGGGCGCATGTGGCTGCAGGCCTGGGGAATGGCACGTGTGGGAGCATCTTTCTCTGGGAGCATCTTTCTCTTGGGAGCATCCCCCCAGACCCCCAGGAGCACCTTTCCCTGGGAGCATCATCCCCTGGGAGCATCCCGCCCAGCCCCCAGGAGCATCCCTCGCACCTCTATCCGGTCGATTCGGTCCTGGAGGGTGCGGACAGCCTCCTCCAGCTCCCGCACGGCGGGCGGCTCGTCGGGAGGGTGGCCCATGGTGCCGGGGCGCGGGGCGGCGCGAAGCCCGGCGGCGGCGGGGGGCGCGGCGGCCGGGGGGCTCCGCAGGCCGCCCTCGCAGCGGCTGAGCTTGCCGGTGAGCTCCCGGATGGTCTCCTGGTCCATGCGGATCCGCTCCTTCTGCTCCAGCGCCGTGCGGCGCAGCTGGGCCGCCGCGCTCCGCAGCGCCAGCAGCTCCTCGGGGCCGGCGGCGCTGCCGGCGGCGGTGCCGGTGCCGGTGGCCGGGCACTCGGTGCTCAGCGGGGTGCAGACGAAGCGGCTGAAGAGCGGCGGCCCCCCCGGCAGGCGCGGCCCGGCGCTGGCCAGAGCCTCGGCGGGGCCGTGCAGCGCTCCCAGCCCCTTGTCGGCGGCGGGCAGGAGGGCGGCGGCGGCCGAGTCATTGTCGGCGGCGGCGGCCGGCGCGGCGGTGCCGGCCGGGTGGACGCTGGCGATGATGCAGATGATGGCCCCAAGGAAAGCCAGCATGCCCGCCGCCAGCAGCACCGCCAGAAACTTCAGGGTGGCAGCGGCGTGGGGGGCCCGAGCCCGCGGACGGCGAGAAAACAAAGCGGGCGGGGATGGAGAGGGGGACGGACGGCCGGAGGGATGGACGGGCAGCCCGGAGGGAGCTGGCGGCGAAGGACGGTACCGGCAGCAGCACCGGCTCCGGGGCCCCGCCGCGCCGCGCCGCGCTTATATGTGCCGGGCGGCGCCGCCCGCACCGCACCGCACCGCCCCCGCCGCCGCCACCGCCCCGGCCCCGGCCGTGCCCCCGGCCGTGCCCCCGGCCGTGCCCCTCTCAGTGACCCCCCTTCCGACTGAGCACCCTCCCCGGGCTGCAAGGGCGACGGTCCGAGCGGTGGGAAGCGAGCGGCTAAGGGAACGGGAAGGGCAGGGAGGGCGCCCCGGGGGCATCCAGGGACGGGGCCGTCCGCCTCGGGCTCGCTGAAGTCAGCCCGACGGGAGCCTCTGGCGAGAGGATGCTGCTCCGGCACAGCCCAAGGGAAGATTTTTGCCCTGCGAGATGTCTAGGCTAGCGGTAAAGAGCCGCTTGATATCCCGAGGGTGAGAGCCTCGTAGTCACTCATTCCCTGTGATGGTCTTTCGGGCCTTTTCCTCCTTTCTCCTAAAAATTAAACTAGCAAACTTCCTAGCTGTCTCGCTCTTCCACCTCCGACAGGACTGCTGCAGAGAGCTGCCATGGGATGCCTCACCCTCTGCCCCACACACCCATGTTATCCATTTGGGAATCAAAGACACACGCTTAATCTTCCCCCACCAATGCTCTAGTCTGAACTGCTCATAAACGAGCTGCTTCAGACAGCCACTTTCTCCTTGCTCCAACAGAAGCTGTGCCGTGCCCTCTCCTGTTCCCCAGGCACACTGGGGCCTTGGCGACGCAGCCCTGCCCGAAAAAGAGGAGCAGAAGAGGGAAAACAAACAAAATCAATTTCAAGGTCTACTCAGTAATGGCAGGAAATCCTTCCTAGCAGGCAAGGAAGCGGGAGCATGTTTGTTTAAAACAGGTCCAGTGCTGGGTATGAAATAATGGTAAAGATTACTTCTTCTTTTCCCCCCAGGCATATTTGAGGGGATAGCAAGGGAGCCAGAGCTACAAAAGACTCCTCAAATTTGGCTGTTGACAGCATACAGTCACCTTCTCTCCCCAGAGAGACCCCAGCCCCTCAATACCATCACCCCAGAGCCAACAAGAGACCTGCCTGACTTGTGGTGTTGTAAGGCTGTGGAGAGGAGGAGAGGAAGACAGATGGGGTGGTTCAAGGAAGAGTAGAGATGAAGGGAATGCTGAGGAGGAAAAGTGGAGCTGGACGTGGAGCAGTCTGGGCAGCTGGATGTGAAGAAAGCCCAAGCAACAGCGTCTGGCCCTGGTGGCGAGGCCGGTGAGCGCTGCAGAACGGAGAGTGCTCGGTGTGATGGGACAAGTGGGCACTGGTGCAGGATGCAAAGGAAGCAGAAGCCTGCACCCCATGACACGAGGGGAGGCCGCCAGCCTCTGACCTGTCCCTTGCTAACAGTGGCAGGGCTTTGCACCTTGCTGCGTCACCCCTGCCGGCTGCATGCCCACCCTGGCAGCGCCAAGGCGGGAGTGGAACTGAAAGGAACCCATGTGAGAGCGGCACCTGGCCACCCTACCCACAGTGTAGGTGCAGTGTGAGAGCTGCACCAGGCCACCCTACCAAAGTGTACAGATCAGGCTGGGAGGGGTATCCTTTATCTGCTGCCCTGTGGGGGAAAGTGCCATATGCTTCTACAAAGCTTCTTGCCAGGGGAAGTGATGATTTGCACTGTCCAGATTTTATTACCAAAGGTTGCAGGATCATGGTGGCAAGGTTTATACCTCTTGCTGATGCTGCTCTGGCAGTGAGGGGAAGGGTGAGCCCCTCTGCACCAGCCTGGCCCCACTCACCCATGCTGGGATGGGGATGAGTTGGGTATCACAGCAGGGCAGGGCTCACCTCTCCCACGGTCCTGACCTGTCCCTCAGCAGGGACCACAACTTCTTCCCAGAGACAAAGAGGTGACAAAAATAGATTTTCACAGGGAGTGATGACTCAGACCAGTGAGTGGCCAGAGCAGCCTCCCTGTCCCATGAATAACAATTCAGAGATGCTCGGTGGGCAGACGGCCCTCGCAAGGACGGTGCATGACAGGGTGGGGAAGGCAACGTGGGGCTTTTCTGGTTCCTGTTTTGAGCAGGATTGGTGACAGAAGCTGGATTTAACAAGAGCTCGTGGATTCAGCCCAGAGGGACTGGGAGAGAGCAATTAAGGGATTTTCTTCCATTTGATTAACACCAAAATGGTGTCTGGGACTAGCATCTGTCCCCAAGGGATGGCTGCAGACAGGGTCAAGGGAGGACACAGGGTCACCCTGCTGTGCCCCCTGGGTGAGAGGGACGTTTGGGATGGACTGCTGGAAGGACACCTGCTGCTCCAAGGCTGCCCTGCATCCAACCCCCCCCACAGGAACCAGGCAGCTCCATCCTGGCCAGCATGAAACCCTGGCCCATTCATGATGCCGAAGCCAGCAGGGTGGTGGGGTGAGGGAAGGGGGCAAACCTTTTCTCAGGGGAGTGTAAGCTGATGCCTCTGAGGTGGGGGATTCCCTCCTCCCAGGTTATCACCCAGCACAGGAGAATCCCCAGGGCCACCCTAAGGAGATCAAAGAGCTCCTCTGCCACTCACTCCATGGACTCAGCTCCACTGTCTCCTTCCATGCTCTGTAGAACCTGCAGCTCCCCAGGATCTGAAGGCTCCTGGGGATCTGCACGTTCTACAGAGCATGGAAATCCTGGCTTCTTTATTTCCAGGTTTCTCAGCCCCGCAGATGTGACTTGCATCACCTTGCCCTGGTTACTGGGTCTGCCTGCACCAGGATGCTGCTGCAGGACTTCATTGGATTTGTTCAGTCAGGCTGGGATCTGTCTCTCCAGCCTTCCTCCTGCTCCAGAAAGCATTGGGTGACAGTTGGCATCATTTGGAGTTCTCAAATCCAGCCAAAAACCCACTGGCTTCTGGGCAAACCTAGGGGGCAAGGGAGGAGGGAGTGCTGGCTTTGCGAGTGTTTTGGCATGCAGAAGAGGCAAGGTGAGCCAATACCATGACATGAACGACACCTGGACTGTGCTTGGCTTGGGTGGGCAGCGTTCCCTGCTGCCAGCCATGCCACCACTGGAGCAGGCCCTACCGTGGCTTTCCAAAATTCAGACACTGCAGAAGCATCTCAAGGCAGCAACTCTGTCCAAGGAACACCCAGCTGAGCCCAATCTCCCCTCCGGGTGAGACCTTATCACATGCTCCTGAAGGGCAGCCCTGAGGGAGCTTTGGTTGGAGCTGTACCCAGACACTGCCCTTTCCCAGCACCCAGAAGCGCTGCCTGCCCTTCTCTCCTGCCTGCCTGCAGGACCTCTCTGTCCAAAAGCAACTTGCTTTCCCCACCATACCTCCTACCACCAGCACTCCCCACCGAGAAGTTCAGCTGAGCCTTTTTATGCAGCTGCTACTGGCTGGAGGGTGATGGAGTGAATCTGGGGCTTCAATTACACAGGGAGATTTTTCACCATATTAGATCAGGTTGTGAAAAAGTGTACTTAAGCACATGTAATGGAGCTGGAAAAAGCCTAAAGCATTTTTCGGCCACCAAGTGCTAGGCTGTACCCTTATCTAATTCCATTATTAAAAGAAAGTGATGTGGGAGACCCATGGGAGACCCCAAAGCACTTGGGAAGAGGGTTGTTCAGGTTCCACTTGCTACAGCTTGGCCTTCCCAAATGTTCCCTCTTCCCTTAACATTCTAGAGTACTCCTTTGTCTTTTTTTCAGAGCTGCTCTGTGTCCAGAAAGGTCCAAAGACCAAACCAGGGCTGATCCATGGTGCCCAAGAAAGGTGCAGGATTCTTGTGTTTGACTGCAGAGCTGATCTGTGCTGGCTCAGGGCAAGCATTTCCATAGCCCTCCTCCCAAGCTCCACACATCACAGCCCACCCAAGGAAAACAACAACAAGTTTTGGAATGTAACAATTTATTGGGGTTAATTTTTTGTTTTAATTTTAAACTCCCCATTTCTGGCATTGATACAATATTCAAGAGCAGCAGAAAGAACAAAATGTACAAGAATACAAGAGTAATTAGCACAACCCCACCCCCAAACCTGGAGCAAACCAGTTTCTTGTAGGAAGCACCAAGGGAAGGAGTGATTCAATCACCCTTCCAGTGGCTCTGCCTCCCACCCATCCACTCTAGACAGAGTTTAGCCAGCTGGGAACTGGATTAAAAAACAAAACAAAACTGAACAAACACTATATTTAAAATGAAAATTGCAAGACAAAAAAAATAATATATAGATATACAATTCATCCGTGCACAATCCTTAAATGCTTTTTTTTTTTCAAAATAAAAAAAAATTACAAGATACATATTTAGGTTTATTTTAAATTAAAAAAAATTACCACCTTCACTGTGTATGCCAAGTGAGGGGAAATGAAGAGACAGATGGGTTGCACCAGAACTATCAGCACTTGGAGTTAGGGCTGACCTTCCCCAAGAGGAAGGAAGGGCTCTGATGCTGCCAAAGCTCAAGCACAGGCAGAATCCGAAGCACCCAAGTACCACAGAACACAGTGGGGTCACTTGCCTGCTCCAAGTTCAGTGTTTGCAGGAATCTGCAGCATTTGAGCCTAAGCTTGGCACAGGGGAAGGTGAAAGGAAGGAACAGATGAAGCAGGCCCCTGTCCTCCACCACCAGCAGACAACTTCCTATGCAAAAAGAAAACAAATGGGGGGAAAAAAAATCCCAAAGCAGAGAGTCTCCTCTATTCTTAGGGAGGGTACAAGGCTTAATGGCACAGGGGAGAAGAAGAAGGAGGACAGCACACAGAGTTGATTTGCTTGGGGGAGGTGCAGGCATGACAACTCTTTTCTAAAAAAAGTCATCACAACGATTAATTTTTTTGTTCCACTTGAGAACTTGACCTAAGATTCTGCCCCCGCTTTGCAGCTGGGGGCTGGAAGCAGCAGGCTCCCTCCAGGGCAGCCGAAGAGCAACCTACCTGTGCAAGAGCACCTACCTGCTGCTCTGCCCAGAGGAAAACCCTCAGTATCCCTAGAGAGCAGGGGCCAGCTGGGGGGCTGCTTGAGAGCATGGGAAAGCCCCATTAGTCCTATGAGGCCCTGAAGCCCCGCGAAGTGCTTTGACCCACCCAGCCGTGTTCCAGAGGTTTAATGTGAGCTCCAAGTGCTCAGCTGAACAAGGAATAAAGTAAAGAACCAGAGCCCTGCAATGGGAACGAACACTTTGCCTGCATGTCCCACCATGCTCCTTTCCTCCCAGCAGACACATTTTCTGAAGCGTTGCAGAAGCTGGCACTGCTCTGACTGCACCTTGCTGCAGGTCTGTCACCTTACTTTTCCCTGTGCCACAGCATGCTGCTTGCTGCCCACTTCCCAGCTCCACACAGCCCAGGGGCACAGAGGGCACCCCACTCCTCCATCTGCCAGTGCCTGGAGGGTGTGGGCTCAAAGCACAGAGCTCAGCTGGGGTGGAATGACCCTCAGGCCAAGGACTGTGCTTTGGATGGCCCTGGAGTCGTCGTTTCCCACCACAGAGAAGCTGGAATGCACAGAAGAGCTGCCAGAGGCAGCCAACCACCACAGGACTGTATCTCCACTCCTGGAGGGAGAAAATTACAGAAGGGAAGAAAGGACTCAAGAGTCCTGCTGCATGCTTACAGGTGAGGCAGGTGGGACACAGGGCACCTCAGAATCACCACACAACACAGTGTGTTGGCTCCTGGTGCCAAGACCGACCCTGCACAGAAAAGGGTGCAAATATCTTCGACCACATCCATCTGACGCAGGGCAATGGCAAAATGCGAGAGGAGCAGAGGACGGAAAGGCAAAGGTGAGGATGGAGATAGGCTCCAACATCTCCTGCCATCTACACCCTCAAAAAGAAACCAAACACAATGCACTCTGGGGAAGGATCTCAAAAACAGAAGTTAAAAGAAAATAAAGACACTTATTTTCTCAACCTCAGAGCACTGGTGAAATGAAGATACTTCCTGTAATTACCTGGGGAAGGAAGCACAGACAAGGAGCAGGGAATTTCTGAAGCAACACTGAGCACTCCATCTCTGTGCAAACACCTCGAGAGTTGGGCTGCCAGCACCCTCAGCAGGATGGTCTCCTCCACCCCCATCCCCTCTGCATGAGGGGGACAGAGACACAGGGCAGTGACACAGCTGGCAGAAAACCCATGGCAAGCCAAGAAGGAGCAGAACTTAGGAGGCACCGAATCCCTGACCCCAAGTTAACCCTCTACAGCAGATTGCCTTCAGAGCGGAGATCAGGGAGGCTGCGCATGGGGTGGTGGGTGAGACGGGGAGAAAGGGGGGAAGGAGGCTTTTTATATTCATATATTTATATATAAGAAGTAAATAAGATCCCAGCTCTTGCGTGATTATTGGGCAATTGAAAAATGCAGCAAAAGCAAGCGACATTGGAGTAAAAGGATGTGCCAGGCAAGGAGGAAGAAGTCTCGTCAGAAGGTGGGGAAGGAAGCAAAAGGGAAAATAAGCATTTAGCCAAACACGCACTCCAGGTTTGTCACACCTCCCTGGGAAGAAGGACCTGCTCCTGAGCAGCCCCACTAATGCCACAGCCTGGGGTGGGCAGAAGTATGGGGAACTCAGGACATCATCCTTCAAGCATGGCAACCTCTTTCGGCCAGGAAGTCCCCAGGGAGGTGATAATCTCTAAATGCTGGGAGCTGCTGAAGCCTCCTCTACAAAGAGGGGCTGGAGAAGGGAGTGATATCCCTAGGAAGACTCAGCTCAGAGACAGCTCCTCCTGGTAAAAAGCATTATTGTGGTTTTGATTTTTTTTTCTTTTTTATTTGTATATTTCACAAAATCTCCCTGGGAACTTCAATAAGGGGAGACAGAGAAATGCTCCCATTCTCTTTTGAAAACAGAATTTAAGCAGTGGCTCACCACAGCTGGGCCTGCTCACCACACTATTTCTGTTTTTCATCCCCAAAGGAGCTTGTATCTCATTAGCTTCATGCCCCTCCAGTCCCATGCTGCTCATTGAGAAGAGAGCCTGAGACAGGAGGTTTCTGTTCCAAGTTGAAAGCCATGGGAAGCACCAACAGTTTGATGGGCAGAGAGAGAATTTTCCAAGTGCAGTCCAGGCTATGGGAAGCATCGTGACATCAGTCATCTGCCACTGCAAAGCCACTGCAAAGGGCACAAGAGAAGTCCAGACAAGAAAAGCTGTTCAAGCGTCCCTGCCTACCATCTTCTGTGAGGACACCAACATCTGGTGGTTTCCCTCTTCCCTGCAGTCACTCCCACGTGCCAGATGAACACCAGAGACATCTTGGGCAGGGAAGCCAGCATACAAGAGCTGCCTCCTCGCTTTGAAGGAACGTTCAGGCAACTCTTCCCCACCATCCCAAAGGAAGCTGGAGAAGAAGGCTGCCCTACTTGAGCACAGTCCAGAGTGTTCCTCTCCCCTCTCCACCCTAAAAACTTACAGCATTTGCTGGCCTTGAGAAGAAGGTGCTCGTCCCTCAGCAACACAATCAGAGCACACAAGGCAGCGCTCTCATCTGCCTCTAGGGACCTGGCAACTGTCAGAGAAGGGGTGTTAGAGTACACAACAAAGGGATTCAGTTTTCTGTCCTGATGTGGTGAGTTCTACACAGAAAAATGTCATGCCCCATCTGGTATTGGAAGGAGTTTAAGAAACCTTACAGAGGAGAGGCATATCTGCTCTCCAGGAAATAAGCCCACCATGATTAATTCTGCTTGGATATAGGGGATGGAAAAGAGACAGCAACTTGGCAGGAAAGGTACATGCCAACCCCAAACGTTAGCAGCTTGCTGTGCATGCAAAGTAAGTCAACTGTTTCCATGTTGATGGCCTGATCCAGAAAACCACTTGGAGACTCCACCTTAGCTCACAGGAGAGGTATGGGAGGGAAGGGAACTCACTCCAACACTTGGGAGGCAAGGACGGGAAAGGTTTGTAGACAGGGTTCCTCCAACATGCAACTTGCCTTTTCAGCTCAGAGATCGCTGCTTAGTCCTAGAATGCCTTTCCCTCCAGTTCAAGCAAGCCAAACACCATCCCAGACACACATGCTTCGATACTACAAAATACTCTTTTCTCTAAGGACCATCTAATACCACTACAGTTTGTGCAATCACTGCATTTATTATTCATTTTTAAACTCTCTCGCTCTCTCCCTGTAGAAATTTTTTTTAAAAAACTTTTCTTTTTTTATGCAAAACTAATCATTTCACTTTTTCCACTCCATCATAAAATCTCCTCTAAAAACACGACAACGAGAACAAACATGGCACAGACACAGAGAATATTTCCCTGTTTTTGTTGATTTTTTTTCCTAAGGGTTATGGGGAAAGGAAGGGGATACTTTCAAATAAACTCCTCCCTCAATTCCATGCCCATTTTAAAAGGCACGGACGAATCTTGTTTCCTATCTCCATTAAGGAGCAAGGGCAAAAATTCAGAAGGAGGAGCACAGCCCACATGAATACGAAGGTAGGTTAGTCAGCCTCAAGTGTCTTGTCCACCTGAGGAAACTTGAGGCTACTGCTGCATTCAAGTTAGCAAATCTCTAACTCAAACCAGCACAGGATCCTCATTTCGGATCCAGAGGTTCAGGGTTTGGTTCCCACCCGGTGACCCACCCAGGGAGGGATTTGTCACACAAGCAGGTGAGCTGTGTCTGCAAGCCGGATCATACTCCTTTCTTCCTCCACAAAGAGGATCTACGGCACGAGTTTCTCTGCTGCAACAAGTCCCCTCATCTCCTCACCGCAGGAAGAAGGTCCTTGCGGAGCATCCCTACAATGACCCACTGTTTAACTCTTCACAGACAGTTCCCTTGCTTGCCACTCTGGAGAAAGGCAAAACCCCTTCAATTAAACAATTCCTGCCCCTTGCCCCCAAAGAACACCACACAAGAGACACTGGGGAAAAGAATTCTGCCAAGCAACACATCTTGGCCAAAACACATCAAGAGTTTCCTATTCAAGTTCCCTTTTATCTCCCACTTAAACGCTTCAACACTTTTTTCAGAACCGTGATACCACAAAACAAAACACAGCACCACATACACACCAAACAGTAACTTAACAACCTAAAGTGACTGGCCGGTTTGCATCCACCCCATAAAGCAGCTCCTCTTACCTCACAGCCACAGATTAGTTCTTATTCAGAAGGGGGAGGAAAAAGAGAAGAATCTCCTCGCTATTTTCCTAAGAAAGAGCTTTTTCCTATGCCTACAAACTGCTCATCTTTGAAGCTGCAGTCAAATGGATAGGCTATGCTAACATAAGGGATCCCTGGGTGTGCCAGGCACAGGAAAGATGCGCAAAAGAAAACCCAAACCAAAGAAAAACAAAAACCAACACCCACAAAAAATACAAGCAGGTATTAACACAGACACGCACACAAGTCCAACAAGTTATAGAAAGCCTTAGCTTGGTGAATGGATCAGGGAAGTCTCTTTCTCCCTGCCCCTAGCTTCAACTGTGAATGAAAGCACATCCCCGAAGAGTCCACTAAGCTCTTTAACCAAGGAAAGAAAAAGAAAGAGGTGTACCAAGGGTGGTGCTAACAGCACCTGGAATCCCCCTCAGACTGTCTGCACAGACACCCAACCACAACTGGTGTGAATTCACCGTTTCCCACAGCTTGGAATGCCACCCACTGCAAGGCAAGGTTTGTGGGGAGGGCAGCAAAGATTTTATTACACCAACCCAGGCGCTGGAGGCAGGGAATAGACACGCTCTGGGCACAAAAGCCCTAATTAAGGTCAGAAGCTGGTCTATTCCTCCACCACCCTGACAACGTCCCTTGGGCAGACAAATATTACTTCCCTCCCACAAATTGCCTCCCTTCTATCCTCAGATCACTACAACCACAAAATCACTACTGCAGGAGAGCACTCCTCAGAGCCAGCAGCTCCTGAACATCCTTGTGTGAAAGCACCAGAGGGGCCAATTCCACTTGTGTTCACCTGCCCAGGGCAGGCTTATAAGCAAATGAGCCCTGGCATGAGGAATTTTTTCCACCCTTTTCACCTCTGCAGCATGTTATGTAGAAGTGACACCCCTCTGCCCCATCCAGAGACAGGGCTGAGGGTTAGGCTCTCCCACCAGTTCATCAGCACCTCTTTTCCCTGCCTCTACAAGCTCGGTCCTGTGCAAGTAGAGGAAGAAAGCAGAGCAAAGGAACGGCTTCTCACCATGAAGCTTAGGACCCACACAGAAACAGAGCAAGCCAGAAATGGCAAGCAAAAAATAGAGCTTATTTTGGATGTGAACAAAGGTGGTCAGGGAAAGAGGGAGCTGTGGAATAAACAGCAAGCTGTGGTCTTACTCCCTCCTACTTGCTAGGGGTGAAGAGAAGGAATTTCTAGATCAGCTCACAGGAGCTTTGGGGGAAGAGATCCAGCGCACATGCATGCGATGTGAGAGAGACAGGTATTTCTTATGAGCACCTTTGGTTGACAGTTGTAAGGGCTGTTTCAGATGCTGAAAAGACAAAGGGGAAACCTCTTCCAGGCCACCCACCAGAGGGAGGGAAGAGCAGGAGGGGCACAACCAAGCAGGAGCGGCAAAAACAGGCAGGAAGAACAACCAACCTGCCTGAGCATCGACCCCTCCTTCCTTTGGAAGGAGCAAGAAGAAGCAAAGAGGGCCGGGGGAAGCTTACGCACGAGGTGGGAGAGCAGCCTCACGCGGCTGGGGCAGCGTCACGCTGTTGGCATCATCCTCCCGCAGACTGAAGGATGGATGCACAGCCCACTCCCGCTTCCGCCACAGAAGGACCAGAGAAAGGCATTTCATGCCCCTCTCTCCCAAACAAGTGCAAGTGATGAACATCAGAAGGAAGATATGGGCTGGAAGCAGACTCCTCTTTTCCTCCCTTTCTTCTGAGGAGCTGAACAGGTTGGAAGATGCAGGAGGAGGGATCGGGGCACCTGAAAGCACCCATACAACTGTCAAGGTAGCACCAATAGTCAGAGGAAAGGGGAAGCCGATATGAGGCATAGGCTGCATGGGGCACCCCCCCACCACCCCAGCTTTGTCTAAAGCACCTTCCAGGCATGACATTTAACCTGTCCTTCCCTCCCTCACTCTGAGGGCATCTGGATCAGCAACTGCCACAAGGACAGTAGAGGAGGGGGCAGATCCAGGCCGCAGGCCAGGAGGGGAAGGATGGCAGGATGGTAGTCATGGCAAGGGGGAAACAACAATGGAAGAGTCTGCATGCATGTTGTGGGAGAAGATCTGGAGGACATGGGCAAGGGCTCCAATCCTCTTGCATCCTCTCCTCCCAGGTTTGGAGCTCCTCTTCAGTTTTTGTCAAAGATAGGAGGGGAATGAGGAAGAGCAGCACCTTCCTCACCACCTGCACAGGCACACAGACACATGCTCACTCATCCCTCAGCCCCAAAGGCTCCACCGCCCGTTGGACAACACCACATTCAAGGACAAACAACCACTCCCCAGCCCCACCACAACCCTCCCTGCCTCCTCCTAGCAGTACCAACACCCAGGAACAGTGGGTGCTCCCATGCCCCCACTGACACACTCCAGCCTCCAGGCAAGAGGAATTGGGCAGGAGGAAAGGAGGAGGAAGGGTGGCAGTGAGGGTATAGGGACAGCCAAGGGGAGAAGGAGAGAACTAAGGACAGCCATTCGCACCACGACTTCTCTCAGGTAGAGCTCCCCCCACACCCCTGGAGTGGGGGGACCTGGTTGCTCACTTGCTGCCTCCTCCACCACTGCCCGCCGCCACCTTCTCAAAATCCTCTGCATTGCAGAACTCCTTGATGGTTACAGTGAGAAGGTTGCTGGTGACATCTGTGACCACCACATTAGAGCAAGGGGACATCTCAGGACGCCAGTCGCCAGCCTCCTGCTCCGGGTCAGAAGAGGAGAGGGACAAGGAGGGAGCCTGCCCCCCACTGCACCCTCCCGAGGGAGAACGCTTGCTGGTGGCAGCTGACTCAGGTGGGATTGAGAGGTCGAGGACCTCTGACTCACGCCAGTCGGGGATGGCTGGGCTGAGGGTCTCAGGGAGCAGCTTTGGAGGGGAATCATCTGGGTCGGAGGAGGACTGGGGAGCAGGTGATGGGCAGCCAGAGGAGCTGGAGCTGGGGGCATCATAGGGGGTGGAGCCCATAATGAGCCCACAGGAAGCTGCCTGGGAGCCTTCAGCCTCCCCCTTGCCCTCCAGAGAGGGGGTAGGTGCAGCAGATGGCTTATTGTAGAGCGAAAAGGTGCCAAACTTCATGTGGCGGATCTGAGTGCGGAGGACGCTCTCGCTGAACTTTTTGCTCTTGCCAATGACACGGTTTCGGGAAGGGATCTTGGGCCGAGCCAGGCCCCCGGCCCCATTGGCTGGCTTCCCACCTTTGTCAATGACTTTGAGGTTGAGGATGATGCGGCTGCGTTTGGGCTCGCGGGGTTTCACCTTACGGTTGATGATGCGGACGGTCTCCGAGAAGGGTGAGACAGGAGGACGAATGCCAGCCCCGCCACCCACGCTCCCGCCATTCTGGGGATCTGGACGGGGCAGGGGGCGCCGGGACATGCGGTGGCATCGCCGGATGTCTTTCTTGAGCCGGTGCACCGCGGCGCTGGAGTGGAGTTTGGGAGAGGAGGTACTGGAACCAGGCTTGACAGAAAAGTGTACATCCCCAATGTGGAGGGCCTCCGCTTGGGCCCGAGCCTGCGGTGGTGGGGAGAAAGAAAACAAACAGGGTCAGAGAGGCAGCCTAGCTGCAGCCAGATCTCCAATCGGGCACTGCTCACTTCAGGCCAAGCACTTACCGGCAGCACCATGACACATTTATACCCAACATCAATGACAAGCACAGATACACACCTACAAACTATTGATAGCTCCAGCACAGCCCCCAGAGAGACATAGGGCACTACCTATATCATTTTTGGGCAGCTGATGTCTCCCTAGGCTGTACCCCTGTTGACACATGCTTTCCCCAGGGAGAAACTGTGACTTCCCAGGCATGTTTCAGGGTTAGAGTTAATGGTCTCCAAAGCCCCCCTTGGTTGTCATCAAAGTGCACAACCCTCCACTATCAGCCAAAGGAGCCAGCATCATCTTAGGCACTTGAGGCTGTCAGTGCTGAGACAGCACCCAAACTTACAAAGGGATTGTACCAGGTTCTCTACAAATTGAATGTGAGATAAGAGGGAAGAGGCAGAGTAATGCCTAATGAGAACTGCCTCTGAAAAGCGTGGTAGAAGGGGGTCTTGAGGAACACAGATAGAGGCTGGTGAGAATGGTCTGATGGAGCTGCCTTCATTTAACGCAAGAAATTTAGAGATCTGATTTTTAACTAGGATCACATGGAAGTCATTCATTCTTACTGTGCTGCGAGAGCAAAGTCCAATGTTTAAAGCCAGAGATGAGGCCAGCTGGAATTCAAATAAAATTTAACTGCACCTCCTAAGAGGAGATTGACTTGTCCTTTTGAACACCATACTTATCTGAAACCTAGCACTGGACCAGAGCAAGAATAGCACCTGTTCAACTGCTCTGTGCCAGCCCTCCTCAAGAGCCAGGCCAGAGGAACAATATTTTTAAGCTCTTCTGGTGCCAAAAACTGCCCTGGTTCATGCAGCAGAGACAGGAACATTTTCTGGCAGCAGGAACAACAGCTTCATTGATAAGCTGGTGCTGTATGACCTCTGGGCATGGAAACCCAGAGTCTATTCTTACATCACATCTCATCAGAGCACTGTTGCTTGTACAGCCCATCTTTCCACCTGGACCCCGCTACTTGCTCAAGCCAGCCCCCTTCCATATTCCCTCTCAGCAGCGGTGACTTCAGGTAGAAGTCACGCAGGCCTGGAGGGGACAGGCGAGCCCCCACCCTGTGACTGCCCATCCCGCGAGCAGCTTCCCCCACCTCGTGGGCACAGAAAGAACTGCAGTGCTAGAAGACGACAGCTGCTTTTCCTCCCCAACTTTTCCATCCCGTTGCCCCTTGCACACGCCAAGATCGGGATGGCTTCTTGCCAACTAAGAGCTTAGCACTCAACTCCATCTCCTTTGTCACCCTGCAGGCTGTGCCTCCTACCAGAGAAATGCCTGGGGAAAAAAATGTGCATGTAAAGGCAGGGATCTAACAGATCTAAGCGAGGGGCCCAGCCAGCCCTGCACAAAAAGCTCAAAGTCCTGGGCCTACAGCTCCAGAGCTTTGCTGTTAGCCAGAGCCCCTCTTCTCCCACAGAGACACCCATGGGAACCACAGAAGATCCTGAATGAGCAGAGAATGGAGACGTGAAGACATTTTGTTCCTCTCCTGACTAACACTGGATGATCACAGCCTTCAGTACTACTTGTATTCTGGCTTTAAAAGGACTGCAAAAATGAGGCCTCCTCTGACTGTACAAGAAAACACAAACTGAAGGCTCATCCTGACTGGGGACCTAGACTCTGTGTCAGCCAACTGACAAAGAAACAGAGACAAGTAAGCCCAACCCCAAGGCAGGCACAGCCACTCTGCACATTAACAAACAGGGCTGTTGCCACCTAGCTAAAGGGAAGTGTTCCCAGCACACACAATCCCCAACATTTTTTCTGCTGTAGCAGAAAGCATCCTCATGTCCATCAAGTTATTCCATGCCCCAAACTGTTGAGAAAGTAAGACACAGTTCCTGTCACAGGCCTCGTACAGGCCTGAGCCCAGCAGCAGGACCGGATAACTCCCTGCACCACACATCAACTCTCCGCCTCGAATCAATACACAATACACAATTGGAGACACTGCAGACCCAGTCAGGAGGGCATAGGCAAATGCACGTTTGGGCTGTGCTTACTCCATCTCTTCATGGGTCCCTCCGAAGCAGGTGGCAGACATAAGGACAAGCTAAAGTTTGCTTTCTGACATTACATACCAGCACAGCCTGAATTAACAAATTTGCTCCTTTTCATCCTGCTCCACACCACAGCCAGCCCTTCCAGCATTGCTGCTCTTGTGCTTTGGGTTTCTTACCAATTTACCACTGCTGAACCAAGAGCAAAATGCAAAACATCCCATTCCAAAATACAGGACAGGGAAGCCAGGCAGAGGCTACAGACAGATGCATCACTGAAAATCCTTCTACAGCTTCAGTGGATGGACGCAGGTGTCCTTCAGAGTCTCTCCCACTGCCAACACTGCACATCTTTCAGATTAATTGCCTAGCCCTTAGTCATGCCTTCGAGTGAGGAGTTCTGCCCCCTCTGTGCCATTCTGCTCCAAGTCAAATCTAATTGCCACCTTCCACCAGTACGGCCTCCATCACCCAGGAGAGAAAGAAGGCAGCTTCCCAGAAGTGTGGGGGAAGCAGTCACAAACACCCTCAGTTTCCTTATACACCCCAAAAATTCCTGAGCAAAGCTTCCCATCAGCCACATTAAACAAAGTGATAATGCTGCGATGGTTACTACCTGGTCACTTCCACTGCCCTGTTGCTTTTACTTTCTCTTTCTGCACACATTAATCAGTTCCTGGCCTGTTTTCACAGAGAGACCTGTCTTGGTTTTGTGCTTGCTCAGCAGCTACTGCAGAGCCCTGGTACATGGCTTGGACTTTTCCAGTGTGCCAGAACCAGTGGGTCTCATTTATGTGCCATGTGTCTGCGTGTCCAGTTACTTCTGGGGCACTTTCTCAAGGCTGAAGCTGTTTCTAATTCATGTTTCAGCTATCTGCCTTTATTAAATTCCAACTTCAGTAGAGTCCAGGTGGTCTACACACAGCATTGATACTTTAGTCAGATTATTAACAGAGAGGGTTAAGTTAGGGCCCAACAATCCTCCCCTGCTGCTACACTGCTATCCCCAGTGACCAGCTTCAATGCAAGTTCCAAAGAGCATTATGCAAATATTCAGCTTACCTTGAGATTGTTTTTCCAGGTAAGGTTTCAAGAAAAATCGTATCAGATGCTTTATCTAAGACCAGCCCCCAGAGCTTTCTCACTTGGGAAGCTCAGTATTCCTACCACAGGATCAGGTTTATTCAGGCATCACCTACATGAACCTCACCCCTGCAGAGGACAGCATAGAGGCTCTCCTTCCCCTGCTTCCAACTTTAGATTAACCAGCTTGCTACCTTTGGTTTGGAGAAGACTCAACATTCAGTTTTATCTGCTGGAAATGCACTTCTCCCTGCTCTGGAACCATTCCTCGATCACAATCACAAGCCATATGACGATAAGGTCTTTGAAAAACAAACCTGCTGAATCCTTTGAGCTGTGTCACCACAGTTTGCTCCTCGGCTCACGAGTTTTCCACACAGAAACCACCTCTCTAGGTTTTGCTGCTTTCACCAGCAGGATGTGCTCACTGCTGAAGAGGTACTCAGCATGTATACGAAGTAATTCATTCTCTGCTTACAGCTCAGCCTACATCAGGATGCAGTTTCTGGAAGCTTGCTGCAGTGCTCTGTCATGAGAGCAAGCCAATTGCTGGGATTGCTTCCCTTCCCCCTCTTCCCGTCTGGGATATGTATCACCTTTATTTATCTTGTACAGCTCCCCCTCACTGCCCCTGGGAACTAGTGTATCTCCCCCATTCCCTACTATTTCTGAATAAGTGTCCCTTGAGGCCCAGCAAGCATATTTGTTCATTCATTCCCTTAACGCACCGAGGCACACAAGCACGTACACAGACACGTGCTTAGAAAGGCCTCTCTTACCTGATTTGTATCAAAATCTCTACGATTTGGAAGAAAAAAACAAACCAAAGACCTTGTAAGGCAGTGGATTTCTAGTGAATTATTTTAAAATTTCGCCAATTCCAGTAGTGCTGCCACACCATAGTAGCGCTACTCTCTCATAAATTACTGGCTCTGCTTTGTCTTTTATTCTCCACCTGCATTCCCACAGTCTTTGCTCCCAACAGCATTTGCAAGAGCTCTTCTCTCCCCTTTTTGGCTGCCATTCTGCCTTTTTATCACCCTCTTTCTTCTGCAGTCTTCCAAGTGACAAGGCAAAAGCAAGCCAGTTCATAGCACAGCTCTCCCAAGCAACACTGCCATAAACTACAGTTTCCCTCTGGATTGGGAACAAAATGCCACAAAAGAGGAACGGTCTGTTTTCAAATTACTCAGGATAATTTACGAACAGGGAGGAGATCAAAAGAAACCCAATTCCAGCTTTGGAGTTCAAGAGAGGGCGAAAGGACAGAGCACCATGCGGTTCAGCCCCTTCTTCCCCCACTCTCCTACTAAGAATCCCTTTACCCTTGTTCTCCCTTACTTCTTCCTTCCCATTAACCTTCTTCACTCCTGTCACCTTAGTATTTATGGCCACCCCAACTAGGGGTCTTTGCCAGCCACCCACTGAGCTTGCAGATCAGGCTCTGTCTCTGAATAGCATTTGCTAGACTTTATTAGATGAGTTGGTGAGGTTTGCATTCCACACAGCAGAGTGCCTAGAGAAAAAAGTGAAATAAAAAGAGCAAATCGAGCAGGAGAAAAAGAGGAAGATCACTACAGCACATGCTATGTCTCTTTGTAACCTCACACCAGCATCCATGCTGAAGGGCCTGTCCTCAAGGATGACTTCTGCCAGACACCTGAAGAGCCTTACACAGTGCTGCCTGTTTCAGACTAAGAACTTTGTTTCCCATCTGCTCACCAAAGGGCTGCAGCACACCAGCAGCCTCCCAAGAATCACAGTCTCCTGCCAAGCCTGAACTCAGCTGTGGGAAAGTTTGCCCCAAGCATGCAAAGGATAAAGACCCATTTCCTGCCCAAAACTGTGCAGTTGAAGTTTGCAGGGGTCGCTTTCAACACCGGCCATCTTGAAAGCGATATTACAAAGCCTGAACTGTGATGTGCCTCTGCAGTCTGATCGAAAGGGCAAGTGTTAGACAGCTCTCAGAAACAGGAGCCCGGCTTTCAAAGGCAGCAGGTGGTCGAAGATGCAGCTTTTCAAAGCTTTTCCAAAGGCGTGGGCCACTAACCTGCTGGAATGCTTTCTGCAAATCCCCCTGGGTGCCTATCTGCAACTTTTGAGAACTAATCCCAGGATAAACCTAGTCCCAACTGCAGGCTAAAACACCCACACAAGACAAGGGACTGAGTGGCATATCAGGACACTTTGATGCCATTCTGGAGACTCAGAAGCCCAAGTTTAAGCACCGATACACATGAAAAATCCTAGCAAGCCACCCAGTCAAGGGCAGACTACTCCATCAAAGCAGTCCTAGGCCAGATTTCTGGTTAAACATCATTGCATCCAGGCCTAATCTGTTCAGTTAACAGATCAAAAAGAATATTGTTCTAACTGCCAACTCCAAATACTCCCTCTGGGATACAAGAATCAAATTTCTTCCCCTGCTTCCGAAATTCTCACTGGCAAGAGATTCTGCAGCTGAAAGAACTGAAAATACTGTTAGCAATGCACGAGGCAGAACCCAATCCCACTCCTCCCCCAGCAGAACCAGTGCTGCAGGGCTAGAAGAGGTCAAATGCGCATCTTCAGGGGTCAGAAAAATTAAGTTACAAACCATCTCGCTGTCTCTGTCGTAACTCTAGCTGCAGTTGTGTCGATTGTGGTTTGCCTGAACACAGCTCAAACAAGTTCAGATGGGGCTGGCTCAGACAGAGTTACTTTTTGCTGCCTGGTCTGGGGTGTTATTTTTAGGGTAGGATCCGAAGTCATAGAGGAACAGCAAGTCAGAGGACTAACAGTTCCACCAGCTCTGTTTCCCAGAGGTGCAAACCAAGCAGCAGTGGTAGCACTCTGCCCTGCCAGCCTCTCCCACAACGTGGCACCAGCCTTCAGGAGAGCTGATCTTGCTCCCTATCACGAGTCATCTTCTACAAAGTACCAAGCCAGCTCTGCAAACCTACAGGTTTCCATTACCATTTGAGGAGCTGGCAGGAGGAAGATGTGCCACAGAAACACGTCACGGATGTGATTCAAAGGATGCTGCTGAATAATTCACGTTAAGTTTAGGGGAGTTTTAAAGGGTAAGGGGAAAAGAGAAGCAATGAGTGGGTTTTGAGTTCGGGGGTTGGTTTTGGTTTTTTAATGAGTGAGAATGAGTAATTTTTTTTTTTAATGAGTGATATGGCAATAGATATGGCCATATCACACACAGAATCAAAAATAAAAGAAAGTGATTACACATAGCATAGTCACCGCTCTACAGCTCTGAACAGTGTCAGGTGTTACAAATACCAGAATTTTTTAATGCAGGCAGAGGACGATTTCAAGCTGGTGATTTTCCCTTCAAGTGTTCCTTTGCATTGTTGGAAATTTAAACACAAAAGTTACATTTAATGCATGACTGCCAGAAAGAGGAAAGCCAACTAGTCTGTGTTCCCTCAATACAGCATAAGAGGTAGCACATTATCAGGTATGTTTGTAATTCTCAGGCTACAGATACAGAACACTGTTAGCAGAAAAACAGGCAACCGGGGAGGACAGTTCCATCAGCAGGACTTCCCAAGGATTACCATGGTCCCCTGGGTTTCACGCAGAGCATCAGAATACGCCTGCTCCTGCATTTCTTCTGTGTGCTTCATTAAGCCCTCTCAAAGCAGAGAAGAGGTGACACCCTACTCCTCACTGTGCTTTCTGGTGCTCATGCAGTTAAAAGTGCTGTGCTGACTTGAGTAAAGCTCCTACTGCTGCCAGGCAAAGGGAAGTATTAACCTGTTTCACAGATGGGGAAACACGCACAAAGCCTAAGTGACTTGCCCAAAGCCACAGGATGACTTGGTGATAGTGATGCCTTACTACAGGGTCCACACTGGCTGTTCCAGGGCTTCCTATCAGAATAAAACCAGGGGAACTCCAGACTTGCTCATCTCTCTAAACTGTACAAAGGTATGTTCTTTCTATGCTCATAAGCCTGAGATTGTGACAGCTGGAGAGGAAGGGGAGGGAAGTAGAGCAAGGCATTTAATCTGTAAACTAATAAATTCACAGAGCTCATGTAACAGTCATGCAGCTAGCAGAGTTCTTAATTAAAAAAAAAAAGGTAAAAATACTGAGCAAGTAGGCCTGCACTAGGGACTACCCTCCTTGCTCTTCTCTGCAAGCAAACAGAGATGCTACGACATCTTGCAGAGATGCTGAGTCTATCAGAAAAGAACTGGAAACTTCAGCTACCTTCCTATGCAGAGGTGAAACACTCCTCCTCCTCCCAGCCACCCCCCACCCTCTGCAAAAGCAAAACAAGCCTGCAGTTTACCGATCAAAGCATGAACCCTTCATGAAACTCCCGTGGAGCACCTACATCCTTAAATGCTATCAGAGGAGCACAAGTGGCAGTGGGATTCCCGCCTCTGCTGCCTGACCGCTCAGCACCCTGCTAAGTTGCAGGGCACGGGTTGGATGGAACAGCCTGCTGAAGGAAGAGGGAACAAGACTGGCTAGCTCTCCACTGCGGCAACAGAAGGCCACGAGAAGGAGAGGATATTGGAAAAAGAGACTGCAGGCTCACCAGGCACATCTGCGTGTGCTGACCGTCCTGCTGAGGCACCCGTCGCACGCACACGCGCTCTCCCCTCACACGCTTCTGCGCCTCTGCCCACCCCCCCTTTCCTGTCGGGTTTTCCCCGCGCTCCCAGAGCCAGGCATCAGGCACAAGTCACTTGAAAGTCCAGTCCTTCCAAGGGCACGCACCAGCAAGGTTTGAGAGATTTTTTTTTTTTGCTAGGCCTAAGTTATTTAATTAAGAGTTACCTTCAGCAGAAAAGTTTTAGGTTTAGGTCCTCTCTTCTTGGGCCCGTACAGCTCACGTTCTCGTTCCCTTTAGGGAATCAAATTTTTCAAGAAGTTAAAACTTTTCCCAAAGGGAAAAACAGAAACATACAAGTTAAAGGGAAAAAAAAAAACAAAACAAAACCAGAGGAAAAAAAACCGGAAAAAAAAAAAGGAACGTCTGGACGCTGTTTCCCGCTCGCCCACCCAAAGTCAAACCTGCTGCTGCAGCCCCCCCAGCCCAGGGTGGGGGATGAACACTCACTTCTGCTCGAAGGCGGCGATGAGGCGGGAGTCCAGGATGTTCTCCTCGGGTTCCCAGGTGCTGTACCTGCCGGGGCGGGAGCAGCGAGGGGACAGGCGAAGCGGTTAGCGCCCAAATCCCCCCGCAGCCGCGCACACAGATACCTCCCCCTCCATCCCACTCCGCCCCATCCCATGCCCCCCATCCCCGCAGCCCGGGCGGGATACACTCACTTGATGGCCCAGCCTTTCCATTTCACCAGGTACTCGATGCGCCCCTGCAACACACGGGGGAGAAGACGGGGGGGGAGGGGGGGGGGGTGTGAGGCGGGGGCCCGGCGGGCGGGCCAGCGGCGCGGCCGGGGCCCGGCAGCGAGGACCGAGGTTGGGGGGGAGTCCCGCAGCCCCAGTGAGGGCGGCCCCTCACCTTTCGGATGCGGCGCTTGATGATGGACTCGGCGGCGAAGACGCGCTCCCCCACTGCAGACAGCTCCATCTTGCTGCTCCCCCTCGGCGGCGGCGGCGCCCACAGCCCATAATAATCCCGCCCGCCCGCGCGCGCCGCCCCGCCCCCTGGCCCCGGCCCCGCCCTCCTCGTGCCGCCGCCGGCTCGCGCACGCCCGCGCGCCCCCTCCCGCCGCGGCCGCGCGTGACCCGCCCCCCCGTGGGTAAAGGCTCTTAAAGGGGCCGCGGCCCGGGCAGCGCGGGGGGCGCGGAGCCCCGGGCCCGTGGGACGGCGCGCAGCGAGGAGAGGAGCGAACGGAAGCCAATCGAATCCCGCCCGGGCAGATCCCCGGCATGGCGGCGGTATTGCCCCTTCCCGCCCGAACGGGGCCTTTTTTTTACTTAAAACAATGGCGGCAGCCTCTTCTTCTCCCGCTGCAGATGCACCGTCACCCGCTCTCCCCAGCAAGGAAGCAGGCAGCCTTGAAGCACGTACCAAGGCAAAAACTAGCAATAAAGGCGCTTAAATATTTTCTTTCCTTTTTCTGTGTTTTATTCCGTTTAGCCCGTGTGAGTGTGTGCCAGTATAAGGTACAATTTTTGAGCCAGTGTAAGGTGCTGCAAGGTAAATGGGCCAAGCATGCTACATAAACCTGTAAGGAAACCAGAAAAATGTTAAGTCACTTAGAGGAATTCCCTGCCCTGACTATTACTGCAAACCCCTAATTAATTTGCAGCATACTTTACAGTCTCTTGCAGGTGCTAAAAAGACAAAAATCTCAGTCAGAAATCATTCTCTGTGATTCAAAGTGGAAGTTCATGGCCCTGAAGCTGTATTTGTGTGGAATGCAGGGTCCACCCTTACCTGGAGGACCTTATCTGGCCCGTTCTGCTTTCTCACCTGCTTTTTGGGTGAGGAGGCTGTGCATTTCAGATACCCTCTGGAAAAAGTGGGAGCTGTGATGAGGGCTAGAGGGAACAGTTGTCCTGCATTTGCTGCTCTTTCTAAATCCACCATGACCAGCAAGGTACCTGCAGAGTGCTGGAATCCCTCTGCTACCTGCTCCTCAGCTGTGCTGGCAGGGACCCCTCACAGCCCCTGTGACCCTCACCAACCCTTTCTACATTTGCATTCACATTCCCTTTCCACCTCTTACTCAGGGGTTTCACCCAGAAGGAGGAAATTCTGGAAACAGCTATATTATGGCTATTATATCAGTTCTAGTAGGGATGGATTTCCCAAAGTCAAGGCAGGCAGACAACATTCAAAAATGAATGTTTTCCTCACTGCCTGTGATTCAGGCAAGATCTGTTCAGAGTGTTTTTTTCTTTTTCACCTTAGCAGCTGAAGTACTGCAGCCAACACAAGCTCTCTGCCCAGAGGAAAAGTGACTCAGGAGAGGATGTGCTTCCCACTGCCTTGTCCCCATCTGCAGTGGGGTTAGTGGAGAGGTTGCTGGATGTCGATGGAGACAATCCCACAGACCCTGGTTCAGGACATGTGACCAGTTCGGAGAAGGACGTGTTTCTGCAGTCAGGGACTGAAACACAGCGTGCTTCATCACTGCTAATTCTGCATTTAGGTCATACCCCTCACTTCGAGCATAGGCTCTAAGAGGCCCTTTCTCAGGTGTTTGGCATCACAGGCCAGGCAAGAAAAAAGTCCAAAACGAGATCTCCCCTACAGTGGGTCAAGTCCTTCTGGACTGCCCCTTTTCTCTAGACACCACCTTTTTTAAATTTCAGTTCTTCATACACTTAAAGGTGACTCCAAAAGAACAAGTCCATCACACCCATTGCATTTTGCTTTTCACTTTTTTAACTTTGCACATTAAGTGTTCATTAACAGCATCCACGTTTAAATTAGCATTTGTTACTGCTCACTTTGTTTAAACAACTCCTTTTACATTTGTAGCTGAGTGTCAAGAAACTGAGCTTTCAACTACCGACTGAGCTTTCCACCCCCAAAAGTAGGCACCCTTAAATCAAAAGGGTGAAAAGTCTTTGCGTGGCTACACAAACACATGTGCAGCAACCAAGACTGGTGGCCTTGTCCCCAAACAGATGTGTGGGTCACAAATAGCACAGCCTGCCTCAGGACAGGAGCAAAAGGCACCGTGATCCACAGACCAGAAGGGGCAGCAGCTTTTCAGAGAGCTCCATGTGCTCTTTCTAGTTATTTTCTCCTTCCACCTGTCAGCAGAACCTTCTTTCCTGCCACAGCCACTGCTCAAATCACTGCAAGCTGCCATTGCACAGGTATGGCCTAACACTTTCATCTACCTTGTACTCTCACAAAGCAAAATTGTAGCAGAATATCCAGCTGTTCAGGGCATTGTTGGGCATTTCCTTTGTTTCATTCACATTTCTAGTAAAACACTTTAAAAAAATCCCAACCCACCTGGGAAGACAGCCCTCCCTGAACAAGCTATTGTTCACTACAGACACTGAAATAAAATATTTTTATTGCAACTCGCTGCCGGCAAAACTCTGGTGCCATAGGATACACTGTAGCACTTCTTACTAGGAAGTCAGTGTCTGGAAGCAATAAGCTTTAGGAGAGCAACAAGATCTTTCACAGCAAAACCCCTGGTCAGCGGTGTAGGGGCATGGGTGACAGCAGCCGGTGCGAGAGAATTTTTAAGTGTTTTTGAAATAACACTTAATAATGGGAAACTCACCTGCTCAAAGTCAGTAGCTGCCTCCAAGCTCATTTTTTGTGGACCTGGCAGGAGTAGCAGCACTTATCTCCAGGAGAAAAGCTCCAAGGGTTCATTAAGTGACTCTGCTGCTCTTCACTCCAGTGAGGTCACTGTTAGGAACAGCAGATTTTGGAAAGCAAATGGTCAGTCCCTCACCTCTACTAGGAACAGCTGCACACAGCCCAGCCCCTCAAGCCAATGCCGTGTACATTTCCAAGCAAACCCTTGGCACTATGGGCATCCAGGTGAATATGTGCAGGGATTTCCTTCTGCACTCTGAAACACACAGAGGCGAAGGCAGGTCCCTTGGAGCTGACCCTGCACACCAGTTACGGGTGGCTCAGCAGTGGCCCGAACAACCAGCCCTCCAGCCCAGTCATTTTTTGATGCAGCAGAGAGAAGGCCCATGGGGTTTGTGCTGTGCCTACACCAGTGGGATGCTATGACATCCCTGGGGCCTGCTTAGGAGATCCCAAAGCAGGCCCAGCAGCCCAGGCTTCCACTGGCTTAGGATGATTACACAAGTCCTCCAGATTTCTTCATCCTCATTTCCAAAGCAGTTGCTCAGCAAGCAAAATGCTGTGAAGGGCAGGGAAGCTGTTGGCACTGAACAGACAGGAAGTGACTGCCATCACAGGGGTCACACAGGCTGCATTTCACTTTCTGCTTCTCAGAGAACATCGAACTGCTCAACCCTTGTGGTTTCCCCTTTCACCAATTGCCCTTGTTCTCAGGCATCCAATGGGGAGAGCTGTGCAAGGCAAGTCAGCTGCACTGCACGGAACAGAGGGGTGGCATAGCAACAGATTATTAAAAAAAGGACTGCCCAGATTAACCTTTAATCCAGCCAACACATGCATGCAAAAGGACAAGCTGTTTCTAGTACCAGCCAGCCTCTGCAGCTTTGGCAGAGGTATGAAGACACAATCTCCAGAGCAGGCTTTCCCGTAACTCTGCACTGCAGTTTCTTACAACTTCACCTGACCTGCTAGCTGCTGCCAGAAAGTAAGTGGCTGGCTGGAGTCCTGCTCTGATGCCATCACTCAACTCCAGCTTCCCTGGCTCAAGGCAAGCATGCTGACGGCCCTTTGGTAACACAGGCAAGACGTAACCATGCTGCCTTGAGCCATGACTGACTCAGGAAAGGCACCTTCCCCACCCCACCCAGGCTTTTGCTCCACTTGCTTTTGTGATTGATGCTGTAGGTGCATTCAGGTGCAGGGCACACCCCCACATTACATCTACTAGAGGTATCTCAGGCAGCCCCATTCTCTTGGCCAGTACCTCAATAACACTTTGCCTCCCTCTCTACACGGATGGAGTAGGACACATCTTGAAGCAGCAAGCCAGGCACCCGAGAGGACTAAATGACATTTGGTATTTCCTCCATGGAGTATCAGCAGTTCCAGGACTCAAGCTCCTTGGCTAAATCCTGGGGTGAACCAGGGGCCAAACTGTATCCAAGAGCAGCTGTGCTCCTGAAGAAGTCCCTGGAAGCCTTGCTGGCCAATCCACTGGAAGCTTTGGCTTGGAGGAGAACTGCTGTCCTGCTGGCAAGCACAGCAGAGCATGCCTGGCAGCCCAGGCCTCACCTCAGACTTTCTCCATTCCAATGAGATGCAGGATATGGGACATACCAGCACTCTCCTGGTGCTGGCAGAGCTGTCCTGGCACTGCAGCCTCATGAAGGATGTAGAGAGCTCCCTAAACCCAGAGCAACAGCCACCCTGCCATCAGTGTTCTCCTCTTCAAATTATAATCCATCAAAGACCAATCATCCCACGTCAGCCCTGGACAGCTCTAACTTACCCAGTGGGTTAAAAATTAATAAAAACTTGACCTCTTCTAATCAAAGTAACGAGCAATGTCAGAAGCAGCCTTTTGCATTCTTCATCAATCCTTCTTTACTGATCTTCCTCATGCACACATGCATGTTCTGCATTCTTTTTCCAGCTGCACTGCATGTTTATACACCAATAGTTGTGGCTGTTGGAAAATAATTCAGCTGTAGAATTAAAGGAAGGCGGGGGTAAATGACCACACAAACATACCATGAGGTAAATGTCAGTTCTCATATTTAATATTTTAATAATTTTGTTTGCAACATTTACCACATAAATCATCTAAATAAATAGATGCTGTACAGTCTCTTATCCATATCAGTACAAAAATAAAACCACACTTTGTGTCAAATTATACTTGAGCCTGCCCTCTCTTTGCTATTACAATCTCCTTTTACAGCACATACTTGCTCAGAAAAGGCATTATACTCTGATTGGTTTGTTTGGAATTGGTTTACTCCCTATTTCCCCCCCTCCCCAAATACATTCAATTAGTCTGTACAAAAGCTAGAAGCTCATTCTGTGCAAAAGGAAGCTTTCTGTGTGCAAAGACTCCAATACTCTAGCGTGCTTATGGGAACAACAGCAACAACTGAAGAGACAGGAACAAAAATAATCAGGGACCCTCCCCTCTAACTGACCCCATTGTCCCCCATCTTTCCCCTGCAACAGAAAGGGAGCACACCAAATTAGGTGAGTCAGTGTGCAAAAGCGTTCTAACGATGTGCGTACGCTGAGGGAAAAGGTTGGTGCTGAAAACCCAGCGAGGGAATTGAGGTGTTGTCCCCCATGCTGTAGAGCTGACTAAGTGAGGGAAAAGGGCTCTCTGCCCTAAACCCACTCAAAAGTTTCTTGAGATACACAGAACAAAAGCTTCATGTAAATTATTTTAGGTATTTTGTTGCTGCTCTGTTGGAGATGAGGTGAGGAAACAGCCTCTGGAAAAATCCAGCAGCTACTGAAGACAGTTGCTGGTTCACCCTCCCTTCCTCTTCCCCACTCCCTGCAGAAGGACAGACATCTCCTCGTTCCTCAATTAAGCTAATAAGGTGCAATTTTTTCAGACAGGAAACTCTATAAAGATGTCTCCGGAGCTGGAAGAAACAGTCAGAGTTCCAGACTAGGACCACTCAAACTGAAACTCAACTTTGTTTTTCCCTTTCTCGATCAAAGGAGCTGGGGAGGGAGGAAGCCAACCTGCGCCCCAAAGGCAAGCGAGGGATTTAGCGGGTCTCCTCTTCTCCCGTAGGGAACCCTCTGCTCCTGGCATGGTGGAGTACACTCTCCCCCTTGGGAGGGAGGCAAAGGCTGGGTGGCAGCTCCGGAGAAGGAGCAGCCAGCGGCCTGAAACAGATACATCTTTTGCTTTTCAGATGCCACTTTTAGACAGACGATAAGGAGTACTTAGCACTCCTAGTGCTTTGCATTTCCAAAGTGCTTCAAAACATACTTCAGATTTAAAAGCAAAAAAAAGCTGCTTAGCATTTTGACAGATTTGCAAAAAGCTTCTTTGTGCTGACACTACATTTTCTGGTTAAAAACCAACAACAATAATAAAAAAAGGTTTTCCACCTCCTCCTCCTCCTTCAAAATTCCCCTCCCAGCCAAAACTTTGATAGTGCAGTAATGAGATAAGCTGTGATGGAGGTTCAAATTCTTAGGAATTCTACCCCATCACAACTTTATAGCAATCCACAGAAGCCCGAAATGCTCTCATGGAGCCCTGCACCTCAACCATTCACGGTTAATTAGGGATCATCTCCTGCATGCTCCCTGCACTTCAAGAAGTTAAGGGGGAAAGAGAAAGAAGTGGAAGAGAAAAAGGGGTCATCTCTACAGCAAGTGCTAGTTACAGGAAAGGATTTGAAAGGTCTGAATTCCATTTTAAGTGATTGCTTCTCTCTCCTTCCAATTGTCCTGGGGCTCTTTTATAAGCCTTCCCTATCTTGACCACCTTTGCGTGCGGAATCCAGGTGGTTTGACACCCAGAAGCTCACGCTTTCTCTGTGAAGACAGTAAGTTCAGGCACAGGACATTGTGGCCTGTTGATCATAAACTATTTTCTCAAAATAAGTTTATCATGCCCTTGGGGAAAACCTTTACAACAGGCATGGCGAAAGCAATGTGTTCCCTTACTATACATTTTTATGTAGAAATTGCCCTATGCAAGTTGTCAATGTACATATCTCCCTTGCATTCCCAAATGGCAGAACACTGATACATAAATGCAGCACTCACCTCTCTGCAGGCCCATTCAGAACTCCACTCACAGATGCAAGGGATCAGTTTCACTACAACTTCTTTGCTTACATCACACCTTCTCTCTCAACTGCCAGCTGACCCAAAGGCCCCTCCTCAACCACCTAGTGAGAGCAGTTCCAAGGCAACTCTGTCCCTCCCTTCCCTGACCAGCATTTGTCTCTATTATTTTCCCAGAAAGGCCTACCACCCTCTTCCTTCTAGGCTGCAGGTAAGCCAGGGAGGAACAGAAGACGGGTAGATACCAATTGACTTTAGAAAAGGAGGTTTTTGTACTTTCCCTACTTCTGAAAACAAAAGCTCAAAGCTTGAGAGGAGAGGAAGAAGTGGAGAGGTGGTGGTAGACTTTGCTTTGCTTAATGCACAGATGTGGCTGGCAGCCCCCACTGTCTTCCACACCCCAGCCACTGTTGTGGCTACCTTGGAGGGAAGTGCCTGAGCTACCCTGCCTACATTTTGACCTGTGTGAGGCCTCCCTTCTCTATTCCAGTGAAACCATCAAGCAGCACTAGCTGGCGTACAGCATGAAACAGTACTGGGACCGAGGGCCCCCTGTGAGGTGAACAAACAATTTTATACATCCAGTCACAAAACACCAGAAGAACAATTCTGGACAGTTTCACAACACTAACAACAAAAAAAGCCATTCATTTCTCAATAAGCTTCTCTATGTCTGAGCTCTGAAATAAACAAGAGTCAATTCACTAACAAATTTGGGCTTATTTTGGCAAATGGAACTGCTTTTGAGTGTTCTCACAATAATATCCTGGTCTTGCTTGGAAAAAAAAACAAGATAAAGAGAAAAAAAAATCACCTTAGTCTGACTTCACAAGCAGAAGGGCCCCCAAGCAAACGCAAGACAATAAGGAGCATGCAGAAGGCTACTTACTGCCATTATTTACGTGTTAAAACTTGCTGTTCCAAGGCATCACTTGTATATCAGAGCAATAACATCTAGTTTATAACCATCGAGGAACAGAGGCAGTTCTTTCCACATAGATTTTTTTTTAAACACAGTGTTAACAAAAAAGGCTTTCCAGTCTCATGGAGTCCCCCAGGTCTATCACACATACAGTGAATTCACTGCAAGATCTATAAAATAAACACTTCTGTCCCCCAATACTGGTGGTAAATTTTCACATGGAAACAGTTCTAAGAATGACTATAAGAGCAGTTCTCTGAGAAGGTTGTTTCTTGTGTACAGCTCAGTTATTTCTACTGGCTGAAGTTTATTTTTCTTGTTTACAGTCATGGAGCCAAACAAGGTATGGGAGAGTTAGCCCATTTCTATTCTCGGCTTGTGCTTCAAATAGAATTATTAAACTCAGCTTCAGCTGGATGCTATTCTGGCTCCTCTAATCAAATGGAATGCTTAACAAAGATCCAAACACAGCATCTGATTTTCATGATATGTTAGCACAGGAGGTCCCAATTCAACTGCCAGGCTTTGGGTTGAACTGGCAGATGGACAGTACTGGGGAGAAGAGACAAACCCAGACAACCTGTCTTTCCATCACTAGTAAAACCCTCTCTACACCTGCAGAGGTGGAATAAAGCTGATTTTAAAGTCCCTGAAGCCCATCTCTACCAAGGAAGTTTACAGTGATATGTCCACAGACAATGTGGAACAGAGTCACATTTTTAAAAGATCAGGAGAAAAATCTTGAAAAGTTCTTTGAGATAAATAAGAATTCATGAATGTTAAAAAAAAAAAGTCCACGCCAACAAAGTAACTGCTTAGTTTCCTACCACAAACTCCTCTTCACACCCTCCCCTCCAAACCCACGCACATGCAGCTTGTTGTGTCTTAACCCCATTATGGTTAGCTCCTCATTGACACAAAGCAGCATGGCAGCCAGGTACTTTGTTCCACACTTTGTGTAGCAAGATTATTAGTCACCAGCAGAACACTAGATAGCCTGATCCAAAAAAATGATTAAGATATGAAGCTGTGGGTGGATCCTCTTTGAAAGACCGCCACAGGTCTTTGAAAACTCCATTGCAAGAGAAAGAAAACACGTTTAAAGTAAATGTCAAAACAAAGTGTTGAGAAGTGTCAGGTGGAGAGTGGAGAGAAAAGCAGAGGATGGAAACCTAGTTTATTAGGACAAGCTCTTTCCTGCTGCAGGATTGATATTGCTTCCAATGTCAGCCAAAGCCAGGAACTTAGTAAATTGGAAGCTTTTTTTGGTGCATTTGTACACTGAGATGAAGACATGACAAAGACAGCAGTTGCTGCATTACAATAAAGAAAACAGATTCTATAAATGCCGAGAAGATTTAGCAGGATGAGCTGCAGTTCAAGACTTTTTTAAAAATAAGCTCAAACACTACGCTTCTGCAACCATCGCTACCTGACCTGCTCCAGCCCACAAGAGTGGACTGGGCCACGTGGTGTGTCCACTGGTCACAACAGAAGAGAGATGCAGGTATTCAGCATATTTGGCAGGTGTCAGGAAGAGGGAGTGTGTGGGTGATGGTAACAACACCGTCTGACCCCACATCCTGCAAAAAAGGGTGCAACTCCAGACACAGAAGCCTCGCTCTGGACACCCACGTTCAACAAGCATCCTGCGCCTGCATGCTTACCTCATCAGCTTGCCCTTGCTAGCTATTGCAAGCTTCTTTCCCACTCACTCTTCCTCCCACCACATAACTCCCCCCCAGCTTCCACTTCTCACCCTCTCAGATTTCTCCATAATAAAACTCCCATATTACTTCTTTGACAGATAAAAGGTCAGTCCAGAAATTCAAGATCTTCCCAGCGATCCTGAAACTGCTCTGATGGCATGAAAGACAGACCTGCTCCAACAGGTCTGAGATGGAAGGGGAAATCCTACATCTACACTGAGCTGCCATATCCTAAATGAGGTAAAAATTGCTTCTAGTAAAAACCCACAGTGGCAGTCCAAGCACTTTATAATAAGTAAATGTTTGGAGGACCAGAAACCCTAGAGCTCCCAAATTCTGCAGGCCAGGAGCCAAGCCCCTCAAACAAACACATTGAGGATTTCCACAGGTGTCTTTATCTCAGAGCTAAGACGGCTCATGGCTTCATTTTGAATAAATGCAGAAGATAAGAGATGCTTCAGGTGGGGTGGAGTAAGGAAACATAGTATTTGAGGACAGTAATCATGACAGTAGCCAATGTTACCCTGCAGCACTCTGTCCCACAGTTACCACTTTAAACTATCTTACTTTTCTTGCTTTCCGTTGGAAAAGGTCTATATTTAAAAAATTAAGTTATTTAAATAAAATTTTCTTTTAAAAATGGAAGAGAACATGCATGTGCAAGAACAGATGCTATGCTAATCTACCAACTCAAAATACAGCAATTCTTCAAAAACCTCAAAGAGTCACAGGCAGTCCAGCACAAGGCATTTTTAAGTGCAAGATCAGGCGGGTCTATTGAAATGCAGACCACTTTCCTTGGCAAAGATTTTTAAGCCTTCCAAGGGGAAGTTCCTATCAGTAAAGTAGTACAGGACCACAAATACTGTGAGGATACTGGAGTAATGAAACAGAATCACTCAGGCAGCACAATCCAAGAATTCTCATTGCTAAGAATTAGGAATTTTTCCCCTCCTCAGATCTAGTACATGCCTTCCCCACATGTTGTTTATTTTGGATCTCTCTATGGGATGCAAGAACAGAATTTCCTGCTAATCAAGGTCCATTTCTAGCTCAGTTCTGTCCAATTCCTGCGTCCTGGGCCTGTGCCAGTATCTTGGATATCTCTGCAGTGCCAGGCAATGCTTCAGTTGTCCTATTAGTCCCTCCTCCCAGGGGAGAGGAGTCAGTTTTCAACCAACTTATTACCACAGATTCAGGGCAGGATTTGTTATTAATACTGAATTTGGCAAAGGGTAAGAAGACCCCGCTTTCCACAATGCATTCCTCAAACAGCAGAGCCAAGCCTGCAAATCCTGTTTAGCATATAGAGAATGGTATGTCTCAACTATGCTGGCTTTCTGAGCTTTTAATGAGGGCAAATTGAATTTATGTTGCCAGTTTGGATTTCAGAGATGCATTGCAGTCTTTCCACATGATCAACAATCAAAGGGAGAAAGCTCTGCTGTCTATATGGACCCACATTGCAAAGACTGACTTACCACAGACAGGCAAATATGTTTCTGAAGTCCTGACAGCGGGCCACAGGGAAAACAGTGCTGAAGAGAAAGTCTTAACAGGCTGGAGTTATCTACACAGGTAGGATCCATCGCCTCTCACTGCTGAAGGAAGAGAGGGAGGAGGAAGGTGGGAAGAGCAATGTACAGAGATGTATCTTTATCCAAGGGATATCAATTGCAGAACAAGGCGGCAGGCTAGAGATCCAGCTCTCTTTCCACCTCCACATACCCTCTCCCCACAAATGCAGCTGCTGCCACTTAACAGGATAAAAGGCGAATTGTTCAGCTTGCTGCTTTCACATCAAGGAGGGGAGTCTTTGCCAGGGAAAGGGCTGTCAGTTTTTCAGCTGGACAAAGCAATGACAAATACACACCCCCTACACTGCCCTTTTTTGCGTATCTGAAAAGGGAAAAAGGAGGAAAAAAAAGGGTCTCTGTAAACATTTTAAGAGGAGACATTTTGAATTTTTTTTCCTCTTAAGGGATAACGTAAGCCTTCCCTAGCCCCACCCTAAAAGCACTGGTTTTGGGGAGCACTGCAAACAGAGATTCAGAACTGCGCACTCCGGTCTCGAAAGAAGCCCTCAGCCACTTGTGCTTCTCTGAAAGTGACGGTGATGGAGTTTGCCGTGATGTCTGTCACTGTCACTTCGCTGGGGGGCACAGTGGGGATCCAAGGGAGACTGGCATCCACATCTGCTGCAGGAAGAAAGGCACATAAGAGCATGTTAGTGAAACAGAGAAGGTGAAGGAGAGGGTAGGAGGAAGGGGAGAGGGAAGAAAAGATGGAAAAAGCATCTCCTTTCTGACAAACCGTAGGTGAAATCAGCCTGTACTGAAGCTGCACGTACAGAGCAAGAAGGAACATGTGCATGCCCTACCCTCAGAGGCTAAAGGAAAATGGAGGATCAGGCGTCCAGACACATAGTAGTATCACAGCAGCCTATGCAGACGTCAAAAGACCCTGTAAAACCTCTGAGTTAATCTAGCCATCCAGAATTCCCCCATATCCTTCATCCCATCTCAGCCCCTAATTTGGTTTTGTGTCAGCAAAGCACACCCACCCTGGTTTGAGTTCACTGTCTTCTAAACACTCTACCCTGCTGAAAAGGCAAAAATTAAAATCTCTTACACACACTCTTCAGATACTCCTAGGGGAGTCAAAGGGAGACAAAATGGAGGGTCTGTACTGCACCTGCAACACAGCCTGGGTGTGATGCTCTCAAAAATCCCTCAGTAGTGCTCCATAGATGAGCTGCTCTTCCTTTCTCATATGCCTCACAAGACCCCCTTTAGAGTGTATTTCCCGTCTTCTGTCTCCAACACCAGGGGTATCTACTTTCCCCCTAGAGAGAGTCCAATTCCCCCTAACAGTAACTGGGATTCCACACAAGCCATGTGTCAAGTGGAGAACAAAAACAGTTTTACAATTCTGTAGTGCCACTCACTCTTCTGATCCCCAAGTGCTTTAGTGCCACACACTTCTGGGGAGAACAGCCCCACACATTTCCTCACTGTCAGGATGTAACACTGGGTTCCTCTGTGCTACTCCCGCTGCTGCCTCCCTGGATTCTGAGCACCATTCCAGTCTCTCTCAGAAAGGAGGGAATAGCGCTGATTCCCAGAACACAGACCTCTCCCTAAGATCCTGCCTAATCCAGCCTGGCTAACAGCTACTCCTAGCAAGGAGTAACAGGATTCCCTTAGCTACTACAAGCAGCAAAAGCCCCAGTTTTCCACTCCTCAGGAAAGCTACTCCTTCAGAAGCTCTAATAATGCAAGGATAGAGTTTCCCTGGTAACTGAGAGCAACACACACATCCCACAACCCTCCTGCACAAGACACTGGTATCCTTCCCCAAAATGCCAAATGTGCTTGGACATCTCCCATGCCTACATTCATGCTGCCTACTCAGTGGAATCAGGCAGGAGTTACCATCCTCACTTCATCTCTCTCTGCCTTTCTCACATAGCTCTACAGCAAGAGGCTTTAAAGGGGTGCGGAGAGGAAAGGGAAGGAGGGGGCAGGGAGTACATTGTGAGTTCCTAGCAGCATTCCTGTATGCTTCTTAAAACAGCACTATGAGAGGAGTACCGCTGTCCAACTTTGTCCACTGCCAGCCAAAGTCCTTTGAGCCAAGCAGCAGGCTGAGCACATGTCGATAATGTGGACAGAGGCAGAGTTCATCTGTCACACTCGTGTGCCACCTCTGCTGGGAGGAAATTTTAAGAGGAGAAAAACTTGCAGTATCTTCTGCACGTTTTCTAACACTGAGAGGGGTATCAGGGATGTAAGACTACATAGAGCCACAGGACCCAAAAAAAAAAAAAAAAATCTGTACCCTTCAAATGAGAAAGAAACCTGCAAACAAGAGGGATATAATATGGGCCTGACCTAAACCACAACCCCAGGAGGATGTAACCAAGGTGAAAGGATGCAGAACATCCTTCACATGCCCCAGAACTTCACCAAAGGGTGACTAGCCTTACCTTCTTTGCTGGTGTGCTGCATGGCCTCCCAGTCCTCAGGGCTCTGCCGGGCCTCTAGACCCACTGCATCATTCAGGAAGAACTCGTGCCTGCAGTTTCGGTTCTCCAGGCTCGCCATGCGCGGGAACTTCTTCCTTGACAGTCGTAGGTACTTCTGGTTTTTGCGTTGCTTCCGGAGAGAGAATGGCAGGACTGCACCCCCAGTCTTCTCGGGGAACTCTGCCTGCCCTGTCTTGGCCCCTGGCAGGCTACTGTCTCCTCCTCCAAACCTCCGTGCAAGAGAGAAGCAGAGCTTCTCCTTTCCCTTGTGAGCACTCCTCAAGTCCATGCCATACAGCCGCTGCCAAGACACCAATGCAGCAAGGGTCAGAGCAGACATCTGATCATGCAGTGAGGGCTCCCCACTGGGAACCAGGAAAATATTCTTTGTTCAGTCTCTGAACCTTTAGATGAGCTAGGATAAGGTGTGCTGCTTCCACAAGACCGTTTCTCTCCCCTCTTCAACTGCCTTCTAAGCTCTTCCTAATATTTGTTTCCTAGGATTGGCTGCTTTGCTTGGCAACAGTAAAAGCATGCTGAAATTCCTCTTCCAGCTATGGGCTACCTTTGACTTGATGGGAAATCCAAGCTCAACATGAAATTAAAAGAACACACAAACCAGGTAACCTGCAACTACCCAGGCCCACATTTTGTAAAATCCTATTTCAGAGAGAAAAATGTTGTTTCATTTTGTTTTGCTTTTTTAAAGACAAATTAGCTAGCTCTTCAGCTAACAGGTTAAAACTATCTGCCTAAACACTGATTTCATGTTATTATGTTAACTTGTTACCTCCAGTTTTGTCCATGCAACAGCAAACAGACAGTTTCCACCTCACTGAGAGCAGGGGAGCAGCACAGCAGCTAAGGAGTTAGAAATACACAGAAGAGCAAGAGGCTACCTGCAGTAGGAGGCGCTTTGGTTTGGGGCCTCTTTTCCTGTACCCTGATGCACGATCTCTCTCTTCCCTGTGAAAGAGGAATACAAATCAAACTGAGTACTAAATAACACAGCATAAAACCCAGTTGGGATTTCAATCTTTTGCAGCATAGCTCCCTCAATTTCCTTCAATAAAACCCAATGGTGACCAACATGAGCTTGGAAATCATCCCAGAGTTGCTTCCTGTAGGAGTGAAAACCTTGCAATAGGGGAATTTCTCTGACAGAGCTAATCAAGGATGGGTTAGAGAAACTTCCCACCTCACCTCACTCCAGACCAGCTCTGAACCCGCTTAAAACCTGAGTCTGATTGTTCTCTGGCTCAGTGCTGCCTGTTCTTGGCCTTATTTCCTGAACAGTGCCAATCAAAGCTGCTTTAACCCTGCCTTTTCCATCTCAGTCAACATCAGGGTACAAAAATCAAGCAGGATTCATTGCTATACATATCATCTTTCACTGTAGTAGGGACAACAGGGGCATTTTATGTATACAATGAAATAAAGACGCTATTTCTTTTCCTGTGTCCAGGGAGAGAAAGAACATGTGTCCTTACTTTTCTTCATAAGCCACTACCAGGCGAGGATCCAAGATATGATCCTCTGGCTCCCATGTGCTGTATCTGAAGAAAAACATAAGGAATAAAAAGTAAACAACATTTTAATGAAACATTCTCTCTGCAGGCCTGCTACCAGTGTGCTGCAGCCCTGGATACTGTCTTCACAAGGGTCGGTGGGGCCTGCCACAACATTGCGAGAGCTCTGAGGAATCCCAGCCATTCCCTCCCCAGCTTCCCACAGACACCACCTCCCCTTCCCAAAGCAGGCAGGGCCGAGCATCAAGCGGCTCTTTGTACGAAAACGGGGAAGACTTTCCTCCCCAGGGCCCCTCCACAATGTCTGCAAAGCCTGTGCAGACACTCACAAACTGTTTTTAGGTCCATGCCTAAACAGGTCTCATCTGCAGCACTCCCTCAAATCCCACAAACCCAACGGAACAATGAGGCACGGTCGGATACATCTTTCTGAAAAATAGGTCTCTCTTAATTTAGAGTGCTCAAAGAGTAAGTATGCTTTCTCAACTGCATTATTAATTACTTCTAATCACTGAAGCTGAAAGGATTCATTTAAGAATTTAATTTTTTCCACTGATGCCGTTCAACCAAACATGTTGGGAGCTGGGCCCTGGGGCGAGCGGATGGCCACTTGCCAGCGCCTCTTCCTCCTGCTCGGCTCCCCCTACAGGTTGTTCCTATCGAGTGGAACTCATCGATACAAAGTACCCCCGACCGCCCTGCGGGCCGGGCCACCGACACGGCTCCGAACAGGCTTCACGCTCCCGAAGTAGCCTGGAAACAGCATCACTCACTGCCCAAGCTCCCTCCTCGACAGCCAGACAGCTGCGACAGGAATCAGATGCTCAGGAAAGGACTGAACCCACCAAAATTAGTTCCCAAAGAGCACAGATGCACTTAACACTAGGGAGAAGCAGGCAAAATGCTCACACTGTGGAAGCTGAAATAATCACAAAGCGGTCCTTGGGGCATGCTTACTTCTTAGCGGTCATGCTTGCCCAGAAAAGGTGGGTTGTTGTGTCTCTACCATACACACTCTAAGGCAAGAAATCAAATCTGAACCCTCAAATGCCTCAGAACCCTAAATTTCCTGAAATGTGAGATCCAGGCCTGGAGGCAGAGCTTATCCTGGGTCCCGGGGAGGAGAATCAGAGAGGAGTCACATGCAGGTACAAAAGGGTGCATTTGTATCAGTGCCTTTAAACAGCAAGAAAGCATTTTAGGATGTTAACATTTCTGCATGAAGCACAGACTGCATGAGAGGACATGGGGTACACGGGGAATACAAGGGAGGTGATTTGGGAAAGCTTTTCCCTTTTATCTCTCCATTAGAGAGAAGAAAAGTACTGTAATACAGGAACAATACTGGAGGATGGGTCTAGAAATGAAAATAAAATTCTTTTACAAAAGGGAGAAACAAAAATATGACATTCAGATATCCCAAGGTGCACTGTACATCAGAGAGTTAAGAACAGCCATGTCTTCATAACGAGCTGATCCCTCCCTCTCTCCCTCCCTCCTTTGCTCATGCCTCCTGCAGCAACCTGACTGTGAGCTGTCAAAGCCAAGATACTGTTTGAAAAGAGGAAGGTTTCCTCCCAGCTGCAGGAATTCTGGCACTCATCCTACAAATTTAAGAAAAATAACACAAGGGGAAAAAAAAGTCATTGGATTGCTTTTCATAGGCAGGAGAAAAAAAGGGATTTGCTTAAAAAAAACACTCTGGTGGGTGTTGCCTTCTTCTCTGCAGCTCAGATTCTAGCTTCGCTGCAGTGGCAAAACACTGCATATAAAAAAACATGGTTGAGTTTGCCACGCGCGCGCGCACACGGAGCTTTATATATGGGTACACACAGCCCGGGCTGCAGCAAACTGCAGAGAGCAGGCACTCTGGAAAACACAGATCATATGATCTTCCTTCCCCCTCCTTCTACTCCTCCTCTTCCCCCTCCTTTTAACTCCAACACAAGTTGTAAACAAGCTTGTAGATAGAATCAGATTGTCACTCCTCCATTCCCTGACTCCAGCAGTGCAATCCATAAATCTGAGGCGTAGGGCATGAATAACAATTTTTTATTAAGAAGAGGGGGAAAAAAGTGAAATGTCAATTGCATGTGAAAGCAGTAAAGTACTGACCTATCCTCATTCCCTTCCATGATACTTCCAATGGAAATGATGGGATAATAGGTACACAGATTACAAAAAGCAATGCAACAAGGTTGGTAATCAAGGAAGGGAATGATGTGGAATGAGAAAACAGTCACAAAGATACAAACAGCTCGCGGTGCTGCATGCCATCACAGGCATATGTATGTTTAGAAACAAGGAACAGAGACTGCTAGTGGGATGAAAGTGACTCCAATGCTCTGAGCATCTTGAGTTTAAGTAATTCAAACCACTGAGGCAACAGTTAAAGTGGAGGCAGGCAGGAGGAAGGAAAAAAAATAATCAACAATCTTCAGATTTGGAGTCTGGGGGAAGAGGGAAGACGCTTGGACATGCCATACAGCAAAACAAGAGAACTCTGACATCACCTTGCACCCAGGGGAACTGTGCTTTAAATTCCCAAAAGTGTTTCTGTCTCCCGCAGTATTCAAAGGCGCAGGACAAGGACAGGCAGCAGTTAAGAATAAGGCCTGCTCTGTCCAGAAAACATTACGCCATGCCTCAGCCCACCTTCTTGGTAAGGAGCTTTACAGGAGAAGGACTTCAATGAGTTTGTTGGAAGGAGAATGGGATAAACATCAGTATTCTGGCCAAGAGGGGATGAGGTCTTGCAGGCTCCAAACACATTTCCCACCCTCTATCAGTGATTAGGTAAGACTTGGCTATTTGAGACTGAAGCAGTCCAACAAGTGACCCATGCTACATGCAGCTGGTGCTCAACAAGTGCACAAGGTTACACTCTGACAGCAGAGCTCTCAAGAATAAAGTCACTCTCTCCCACCACCACCAGAGAGGGGAAGCTGTTTATCTTCACACATGGCCTACAATCACAAGGATTAGGTATGACGGTTAGGCACCCAAGAACACATTTCAGCTTCTTGGACACCCGATACAGCCTGACAGAACCATCCTGGTGGGTCCCACTTTGCAGCTGCGAGGACAAACCCGCAACAAGCGGCTCCCTTTGCTTAGCAACACGCAGAGCAACTGTGTGTGTAACACTGCTGTACCCACACACATTGTCCGTGTACACACACAGGCACAAACAGAAAAGCAAAGACAGGGCCCCATATGGGTTGGCCAGGAGGCTGTTCTACTAGACTGCTAGCTGACATAGTAATATTCTCCAGTTGCCTAATCCTTTTAATCTCAAAGCATTTCGTAGACTGCTTAAGCACAGAGAAATCACTCTTCTTCAGGAGCAGCTGCATTTTAATGAGAGAAGTGTCTGTAAACAGTGCACAGCAATGCTGAAAAAAACCCAAACTTTTCTTCCTTTTTGCAATGGAGCAACCAAAGCAAAAGTAGAAAAGGCACTCAAAGTAACAGGAGGTTTCAGACAAGGAAATGAAGGCATGGCGGTAATTTTCAAGGGACAAAGATCACCTGCATTTGGCTACAATCAATAAATCTGAAACATTGCCCCTTTCCGTTGGTGAATTGCAGAGGGGAAGCAGTAGGACAAGAAGACAAGACCATCAACACGTTTCCTATTTTAAAAGACTGCAGACAGCTCTAAAAATAAAGTGGGGTCCTCTTGGTGCTGACTCAGAAAAGCAGGAGCTATTTCAAGTTCAGAAGAATCTGGGTTCTTTGTTGAACTCATAAGGAGTTTAAAAACATTTGTATCTAGAAAGCGTCTCAATGAAATATTTCAGTGGTGGAAAAACCCAGTCTGAATAGACTGGCACACAGTTTGTATTCCTTAGCTGCCAATTCACAAACAGATTTGGGCTTGGTTTGTGGCTCTTTGATTTTGTTTATTGTTGTTGAAATGAGGGACAAACCATTACCCATTATGAATGAAATGCTCAGTTGCAGAGACACAGTGCAAGCTATTAAGGAATATTAAAGAAAAAACAGACAAGTAAACACAACTTACTTTGGGGGCCATCCTTTCCACTTCACCAAGTATTCTACTTTACCCTGAGGGTGAAAAAAGGCAGAAGAAAACAGGTGAACTGTGGAACCAAATATGGGCTACAGTACAAGATGCAACCAATCAGCAGACTGAACTCTGCAACCAAAAAGCTTGTTTCCCATCACTTTATTTTCAAAACATAGCCACTTCCCAATTCAACTACACTTGCTATACATTTTTCTCCAAAAATTGGGCACACAGGGGTGTTTAAGCATGCTTGTACTACCATCAGCTTGGAGCACAGCTTTGCAGAAGGCTTGCAGGCAGAACACTAAAAGCCAACCAGAGAGCAAGACCGAACCATCCACACATTCACAGGCAAACCTGTGTCAGCACACATAAATGCAGGAAGGAGATGTATGCCAGGAGCAAATGTCGGATGAATTTTTTTTAAGCAGAGAGAAGAAATACAGTTTATCAGAACCTATGAAGCGTCTCTGGCATGTTCTTTTCCATTTGCTACACGTTCTACTCAAACACTCTTCCATCCATCACAGGCACTCATCCTTTCGACCCAAGCAATCAGCAGCTCACAGCTGAAGTTCAGAGCTATCCTTTTTTTTTTTCCACTCTAAGTACAAGATTTAAAAAAAAAAAAAAAAAAAAAAAAGGAAGCGTAGTGATTGGAAACTGTATTCAAGGGCTCCACAGGCAACGTGAACAACTATCAAAATATTTAATGTTATACACTAAGGGGTTTGTTAAGCGCTGTCCAAAGCATGGCAAAGGCCTTTGTGCATGCAGGACGACTACTCTCCAAGAGCCCTGCTGCAACCACAAATGCCTTTACAGGAGAGCAGAGCAAGAAAAGCACTCGGGTACTTGAGGCAGAGAACCAGCTTCATTTTCCTCTTGGGGGGCTCATCAAGAGGAGCTTTCCCAAGGCTGGAAAACACTGCCCTATAAGGAACTTTCCACCGAAGGACCTCTACACACTGCGTGCTTACAGGTTAATCCTCGCAACACTCTGCGGGGACGGGAGCGCTTCCACGGCTGGGGAAACTGAGTCACGGGAGCTTTCCCAAACCCTCTCCGGTTTGGGCTCTCCCGTTTGGTGTCACCAGCACTCATCCTGCAGAGAGGCTGAACCCCAGCAGCGACAGCCCCCCCTCCGCCCCGCACCACCTCACGGGCAACACGTGTGTCCCCCGCCCGCCAGCCTCGGGCAGGTGCCGGTGACGCCGGCCGGTGTGAGGGGACGGGGGATAGCGACGGGGACCGGGCGGCCGCGCGCGCGCCCACCACGCCTCCCCCCTCCCGGTGCGCGGCGGGAGGGGCCGGGGGTGTCCCGGTGCGCTCCCCCCGCCCCGCCCCGCTCCGCTCCGCCGCTGCCCACCTTCCGCACGCGCTTCTTGCGGATGCTCTCCACGGCGAACACCTGCTCGCCGATAGCCGACAGCTCCATGCGGCGGGCGGGCGGCGGCGGGCCTTGGCTGTGCCGGTGGCGGCCGTTCCCCGCCGCTCCCCCTCACACGCCCCCTCGCGCGCGGCCGCGCCCCCGCCGCCGCTTTAGAACCTGCGCAACGTTTTCCCCGGCGCGCGCGCGAGGGGGCGGGAGCGGGGGGTGAGGAGGGGAGGGAGGGAGCGAAGGAGGCGGGAGCGGCGCCTCAGGCGGTTCCCGCCCCGGCCGCGCCGCCTCCGGCCCGCCTCCCGCCGGGGGCAGCGCCGTGAGGGAGCGCTGCCCGCCGCCGCCGAGCCGCGGCGTTTACGGGCGTTTTCCGCAGGAGCACGGCCCCCGGCGGCCGGGGAAGCGGCGAGCGGCACAGCAGGAGGCGGGAGCAGCGCTGCGGCAGGAGCCCGGGGCGCCTCCTCTGCCCGGGCGGCCGCCGCAGGTGCCTTACCGCCAGGTGCCTGCCGCGGCCCACCTTCGAGGGGAAGGAAGCAGCCGGGATTCGTCAATGCTCGCGGTGGAAAGCTGCGACGGAAGTCTGAGGGCCCGCAAACCATCAGAAAGTTTTACTAGTAAATTGCACACTTGGCGTGGTAGTTGGTATGTTAGTCCCTGACCGACTGTATAAGCACATGGCAGCATATTTTGGAAAAAGGGGTAAGATGAGAAGGAAGAGAGAAAAGATGTATTAAGGAGCATGGGGAGATGCAGGGCAGGAGAGAGAGAAAGAGAGAAATATGAAAACGTGAGAAAAGAGAGAAAAAGGGGTCACCAGTCCTGGTTCCACTGTCAGTCCAGCTGATGGGGTGTCAGTCCTGGTTTCAGCATTGATCCAGTTGATAATCCTGTTTTCAGCGTCGATCCAGCTGCACCCACCTGGCCGATGGGATGTCCCGGGTTCTGGGGGTGCCTCTGCGCCTCTACCAGCACAAAGCGGCTCTGTGAACATAGCACACATGTAGCTATCAGTCGTTGTGGAGCAAGCAGGACCTAAGGCCACCTCTTCAAGGCAACCAAGGCTTTTTTGGGTGATGCATGAGAAAACAGGGACATCATGAGCAGGCATTCAGGTATCCAGGCTCCCTCACACACCAGTCTGCAGAAACGTGCCTTTGCTTTCCAACCACTCCTTCAAACAACAGAGTGAGGGTTTTTTCTCTGAAGTCTCCTAGGAAACTTTTTGCATCAGAGCAGGGACTTATTTCTACATATGCAACTACCTACTCTCCCACAAGTGTGCTCAGTTGCTCCTCTGCTGTGACTGAATGTCACTGGGCGCTGTTTGCATGCGAAGTCTGGTACAGGACAAACCTTGCTGTAGAAATGGCAAATACACAGTGTGAATGTGTTAATCTCAGTCATTTATTCTGCATGTGTTCATTTGCACACTACATACCGTGTCCACAGGTATGGATTGGGTAACTGGCAGAGTGCTTACCCTTGCTGAAGCCATCTAAGAACTCAAAGTCCACTGTCAGGGAATGGTGACCCTTTGGATAATCATTAGGCAGAATTAGCAGTTTGTAACAGTTTTTGGTATTTAATAGCACAGCTGTTGCATATTCAAGACGTTTATACTATATTACAAAATAATGGTTAATAATAATAATAATAATAATAATAATAATAAAAGCTTTGATCTGCTTTTTAATTCTTCTTTTCTCATATTCTGTGTCTGTGTTTTAGACAGAATAGGGAAAGTATTTAAGGTAAAATTTTCTTTGTTTCTCAAAATTAAGACCTTCAGAAAAAGTAGACACAAAAGAACAGAATGTTTCTCTGAATTGCAAGGATCTCCTTGTATTCCTTTCCCTCACATTAGAATCCACTTGCTGAGGTGTCAGACTGGAAAAGGGAGAAAATGCGCTCCAATGACCATATCAGGATAAAATAAAAGAAAGAAACCCCTAGTCACAACAAACTTTCAGTTGTTATTATTTAAATTATTGATAAACTTTTGTACTTTTTAGTCCAGGAAGTTTACAACTTGTTATATAATTTATGTCTCCTTAAGGCCAATAGTACATATGGATAGATTAACTTTGCTAATGGATACCAAAGGGGTTCTCAAAAACAAGTTGACCTGCATTTTGATCACAAGCTCTAATACTCTTCTTAGTAGAGAAAGAGAGACAGATAGTGGGAACCCACATGCTTGGTGTAATCAGTGTAATTTCCATGTGATTATTCCCTTCTTTTTTTCTTTCTGCTTTTCCCACACCAGCAACTGACCCAAGTGAAGTTTAAGCAATATTTGCACCAGTTATGTCACAGCTTTCAGAAAAGCACTCCGTTGCCCAAAAGTACTTGTCACAAAATGCTGGAGTGCCTCGCTGCAGTCTGGTCAGGGGGCTGCATTTGCTTGGCGTTTATCTTGCAACATTTTGGACAAAACACTACCTTTAAAAGCTGTTCCACCACAGTTACTTTACCGTCTACTAATGGTTATAATGTAATTTCAGTAGGTTTTTTTTGTTGTTGTTGTTTTTCTTTGCACTGGCAACCAAAACCCGAGAGCTGAAGGCGAAGAGCAGGAACATTTCCCATCCTCCCACCCCATCCAAGTTCTGAATTACCGAATTAAGTGAATTTTGCTAAGCCATTCGTTTGAGCTAGAAATAATTAAGACAAACAATTTAATCAATCAAGGTTTTCAGATCTTACAGCCTGTTTTAGCAGTACTTTAAAAGTCATTCTGTGATAAAAGACCTTTTCTGAAGTATATCAAGAACTAGATTACAGAAATCTTTATTGGAGTTGTTCTTGTTACCACTAATTATACAGTCACACTAATATATAGCAGTGAACTCCATGTGCAGAAAACCAAAGCAAATATTGAACCTTCCCCAGTACAAATTCAGAGACCCAGATCCAGGAGGCTTTAATCAAAATTCCAATTAACTTCAAAGAGTTTTACTTGAGTAAAAATTGCTAGCAAAATCTAGTACAGAAAAAAATTACCATTTTAATTGCTGCTAGCCTGATTAAGCGATTCAGCTTTCAGTTGATACAAGCACTTACATTAACACTAAAAATTTATTAATGGTCATTTATATTCTACAAAGCCTAATCCTGCCAAAGATTTTTTTTTTTTTTTTGTCCCCCAGAAGACTGCAGCAAAGATCAGCATAGCTTAAAAACCACCCAGCACATCCCCGAAGAAACGCTGCTTGGTGAGTCTTCAAGAAACGACCTTGCAGCAGAAGGCAGCCCTGGCAGCCCCCGTAATGTCCCGGAGCTGGCAGCCCTGAGGATCCGGCTGTCGATGCCGGCTGCAAGGTCCCGCTGAGCCGGGGGGTGAGCCGGCCTCTCGCCCTGCGCGCTGCGTGTCTGATTAGCCGCAGATGGCTCTCAGCCTGCTGCCCCGCAAGCACAGGTCCGGTTCGTTCGCACACTGCGGTTTGGGCAGGCAGCCTCCGAGCGCATCGCAGGAGTAAAGAGCAGTAAACAGGCACGGTCGGCGCTGCCCTGGCCCCCAGGAGCAGCCCCGTCTGCCTCATGGAAGCACGGAAGGCACACGCAGGATGCGCTGGGTATCAGCGCAGCCAAGCCCAAGGGCACCAGAAATCTACCCTGTCGGTATGCTGACATCAATTAGTATTTTTAATGTTAGTTTCTTAAAAGGCGTGGAAGGAATGCAGCCGCCCCCTGCTGCCAGTTGGCAGCTCCACGGCTTACCCGGAGCCCTTGGCACCAGCAGCCAGCGAACTCTGCTGCTCTGTGTTCCTCACCTGGCTCTGATCTGCTCCCAGCACGAGAACTGCCCCACGCTGGATGGCCAGTGAGCCCCAGCCCAAAACAGTGCTCTGCCTCCGGGTGTTACACAGCAGACACAAGGGAAAAAAACGTGGAAGTGCCCCAGCCTTGCCAAAGGAGGAGGTCCTAGAGGGTAGAGGAAAGGTCGTCTGGCCCAAGCAGAGGACCCCCTGAGAGCTCTGGCTGAGGTCTGTCATGGTTTCTGTGTAATTTTGTTCCCATCCATAACCAGTTTTTGCCCAGCATGGGGTTTCTGCACTCCTTACATAGCTTACACAGCTGTTAACTGCAGCCTTCCATCCTCTTTAGATGTGAGCCCTCAGCACTTCTCTTGAAATGTGGCCATGCCTTGGATGCACATCTAAGGCCCTTAGAGGACCATTTTAGTGGGATGATAAGCCAGAATCCCGGACTGTGTTCCTCTCAATCCAACACAGCTGGCACTTGTCCTTTAGTCTTAGATCAACCTGGTGGGCAGCTGTTTTCCTCTGCACCTTGTCTCACAGCCACGTGTGGCTGGAAATGACCAGGTAGGTGTTTCTTCCCAGACTACCTTGAAGAGCTCAACTATTTCCCAGAGCGAGATCAGTGCAAAAAATAGCATCTACTACATTTGCAAATGCCACCGGAAGAGGTTTGTTATTTTCCTACCTTTTAAATGATAGCTCAGCAATTGTTGCACAAACCCAGTAGTGTTGGTGATCAAGGTTCTGCCCCTCCTCTGTCTTTAGAGCCATAAAATCCCACCTTCTGGGAGACTGCCCCCAAACACCAGATCATTCTCTTTTTCAAGAGCAAGGGCAATAAATGTTCACCCACTGAATCACTTGCTCAGTGCAAGACAAATTCAGAGTTCACTGGGCCATGGAACAGCTATGGCATGGTGCTTTTCCTGAGCCAGATGAGATTTGTGTCCCGACCTCAACTCCTGGCTGTGTGTACATGTCATCCTGTGCCTGACTCATGCAAAATTCCTAAACATGTCCTAGGGAAGGTGCTGAAACACTGATTTCTGTTTTCCAAGATAAACACTTTAGCTGGAGATCAGTCTTCCTCCTCTCCAGGCCACTTTGACTGTCCCAGCAAGACTGAACCTTGCTGGTTTGGTACACAAAACACACACTTCAGATAAATTCCCCTACAGGAAGCTGTAGTAGGATTTTCATTGCTCTGAAGCCTAGACTTGAAGTGTGGGTGGGCAAGAGAAAATAAGTGCTTTTGTGGTTTGTTTTCTTTAAAAATATTTTTGTGGTTTCAATGAAATTGAGTTTTGTTGTTTCAATTAATTTGAGTTTTGTTGTTTTAGTGAAAGCCTGCCCATCTGTGGACATATGATATGTCTTTGAAAAGCCTTGGCTCCCACATGCTCGGTGGAAACTTCTTCAGCTGTTCATTGCTTAAAACTTCCAAAGACTCCCACTCTCATGTATGGTCTTCTCCTGGCACCGCCTGTTTGTAGAGCATCCAGCCCTAAAAATGTTTCTTTTCACAGAGGACTATTTGCACGTGAGACAGTGTATGTCCCTGGTTCCTTCCTTTGTGAAGAGCCAGAGTGGCAGTACTCACTTCCTTCACCCCTGAAGCACTTTGAAAATTTGAAAGATTTCAAAACCAGCTATGGAGCTAGAGCCTGTTTCACACTTAGCTGAGGGTTCAGCATCTGTGCTGTCACAACATGATGGGTGCTTGTGGCCAGGTCTGCTGCTTTGGTGCCAGAATCAGGCTCCCAGCCTTCACCCCAAGACATGTCTGGGTTATGCCCTTGGGATGCTGAACCTGGGAGGTGCCCTCCACCCATGCTACAGACCTACCGCATTAAACCATGCCCCGCCATGCCATGCTGTGTGGGGTAGAGCAGACTGGGCAGCTGGAAAGAGTGTGTACAGTCCCTGCAGGCTGAGGAGAATGCTCAGCTCAGACCCTCCATTTCTGGGGAAGGGCTCTGACCACACGGCTGCCATTCACACACGTGCTGCACTCTGTGACAGCACCTTTACAGAGGCCTCTGCTCTGGAGGGTGCATGAGCTGAGATCATGGCAGAAAAGGTAAAGGCAGAAGGAAGAATGCAGAGCCCTAACTCCTAAGCTCCAGGGAGAGACTGAACTCCTCACACTGCCTGCCTGCTGCCTCAAGGCAGTTCCCTGTCCTGGGTGGTGATTTGTCCCCTGGGATGCCTCCTTGTATCAGCAGAAGTCAGAAACCAGAAGACAGTCCTAGGAAGCACCTCAGCATTTTGCTCTCTGGATCTGAGAAGGCAGTTGCTGTGACCAGCATTAAGCTTACATTTTGTGTGGCATATTTGTTCTCCTTGACAATGTCCTATGGAAAAGCCAACCAGCAGCTGGTTTCTTCCTGAGGGAATGTCCTTTAGCACCTCATGCCTGACCAGCGTCCTCATGAACCAAACAGAACCAAGCTTCTGCCTCCTGAAAGGTGGGAGTTCATGGCTCATCACCCAGGTGAGTCCTGTTGGTGCACCATGAACAAGCCAAGGAGTCCCAGGAGAAGGGTGCAAATTGCAACAATGCACCATGTCACTGCTTTGCCCTGTCCCTTGGAAGCACTATTTCCAAAAGTGGCATGGAACAAGGAGTTAACTCTCATTTGTCACTCAACTACTCTCAGCTTATTTTGTGTATTTGGGTTTGTGTATTTGGGCTCAGCAAAAAGCTGCTCCTCAACTTGTTCACAGAACAGGGTTATTATTATCTGCTGCCTAACAGCAGGGTTGTGAGGATCCAATAGTAATTTTTGAAGCACTGGGAGAGGGATGAAAGTTGTTCGAGGGTAATGAAGTGCCCTAGCAAGTGCCTTTGCCTGATTCCCCTGCACACAGCAGCATCCATGCGGGCTCTGCGCTGCGCCTGTTCATTAGGTGGCACTGCAGGCCCAAGATTCCACGTGTGAGAGCGGTCTCCAGAGGGCTCTGCTGCATCTGGACAGGGGTTTGTAGGCTCCGACACTTCACTGCCCTATTGGCATAGATTTTTCCTGGGAAAACATGCTGTTCTCACGAATAGTGGAAGCACACAGGCTTGGTATTGCAAGTGCAAAGCAGCGGCGACTGAGAATTCTGATATAGCTGTCCGGGATTGGAGTCTCTAAAAACTGCAGGGAGAGCCTGTAATTGCTTGGGGTAAATCCCATACCAGGGACCTGCAGCCCACCTTGCTCACCCTGGCTGCACTAAGGCAGTGCAACGGGGCTGCTACTTTCCTCTGAACTGGGAGGCAGTCCTCTCAAAGACCTCATCCATTATCCACTGGCCTGTGGAGAGGCCCCAAAGATGATCCAGAGACACGTGATTTTCAAGGAGAGGACACCATGCCACTGTACCTGCTCCTTTTGCCTCTGCTGCAGGGCTGGCAGCGGTGCCTGGCACCTGACCCAGGGCCTGGAGCTTCCTGTGCTTTTGAGTAAAAGATACACACACATCTCAGGTTGCGCCTTTTCCACTGAAGCGTCCAGAGCTGAACTCAAATTAGGAAGGTGTCTATGTTCTCTTACAAGCCTTCCAGCCACCTTCCTTCTCACCTTGATTTCCTTGGCATTTCCCTGGCTAAATGTTTACACAAGTTTTCAAAGCCAGGGAGTGTGCGGGCAAGATCTGGGAGTGCTTCCCTTGAACAATTTGGTTTGAGGTGTTTTAACTCCCTCCTCCCATGTTGCCAGTTTTTCCTGGCCTGGCACAGTCCTGGCTCTGTTGGGGCACACCTGACTTGGCTGACAGCTGACACAGCTGTTCCCATCCCAGTGCTTCACTAGAGGTGAGCCTGGGCTCCTCCATTCCAGCTGGCAGCTCAGTCATTCTCTAGCCCTGGGTCAGTAACCTGCAGTCTACTCAGTGCCCCTCTGTCTGACGCTGAAAGATAAATGCCCTTGAAATCTGAAGTAACCACGATAATTTTATTTTGAACAGGAAAATGGACTGTTTTTTCCCCTTATCTAATTGATTAGGAATGTCAAATATTCTTTTCTGTACACTGTGCATGCCTCTTACTTATGTAGGAAGCAGCTGGTCTAGGGAAGCAGCCAAATGCTTTTTTTAACTAGAAAAAATTGAGCTTTCTTTTGGGACTTGGGGGGCTGTCACTGTATTTCATCGTGAGCTGACAGATAGAATCCATCCCTCTGCTTTTCCTTCTGCGTCCTGACATGCCTCTGGGAAATGCCTGCCATGTCCCTGCTTCAAAGAAAACTGCAGGTGTCTGGGAGAATGGAGGCGAGGAGGGGTCGCTGGGGCAGTCAGGCCAACGGGACGTTCAGAGCTCAGGAGCCACATCTAGGCACCTGATTGACGTTAGAAAAAAAATCTTGGCTTTTGTCTGGGTGGATTTCTGCCTACTTCTATTTTTGCACATTGCTGAGAAGCACTAGATGCAGCAGTTACTATCTAGAGGATGATATTAGCTTTGCATCCGCGTGACTTTCTAATTCTTTCTGTAATGGGCTTAAAATGGAGTGTATGTTCCCGTTTTTCTCAGTAGACAGTTATGCTTCCCATCTGAAATTATTCAGCCTTACACTGCACTTTCTTAGGAACCTTTCTTAGGAAGAGCCTGAAATGCAGCGTAGGTAGATTTGTTTCTGAGGAAAACTGTTGCTTCAGCAAGATTGACAGGTGCAGTCTACTTGCTAGTAGAAAAACCCAACAGGAAGATGGTTCTTGGTACAGTTTGGCCAAATGGGTGATTGAACCCCCTTAAAAGATGCAGGACTCTGTAGGATCATTAGTCATTGTAACCCCTGAAAACTCAGGTTGAGAAAGTTGCCAATGAACAGAATTATTTTGTAGGATAACTTGTAAAAAATAAAGAGAAAGGAGATAGTCAGTGGTAGAGATGTCACTGCAAAGCTGTCACTGTGCACGTGCCTCACCCCAAAGCAGACTGCTGCAGCTCCTCATGACCGTGACCATGGCATTCACAGAATCCTAGAATGGTTTGGGTCGGAAGGGATCTCTAAGGACCATCTAGTCCAACCCCCTTGCAATGAGCAGGGACATCTTCAACTGAATGAACCTGCTCAGGGACCTGTCCAAGCTAATCGTGAAGGTTTCCAAGGATATGTTGTATACCACCTTGCTAGGCACCCTTTACCAGTGCTTCACCACCTCACAAAGCCTTCTATCCAATCTGACTAGGTCTTCCTCTAGTGTTGGGACTTGGTAGTTTGGTATATTATGAGGGGATGTGCAAAAGACATGATAATGAAAACATTAAGAAGTAATTTTATCTCTAGTAACATCTCTGTTCACCAAAGGAGAGAGGAGCAAGGGGTCATGCACGGGTGGATCATTTAGCTGCTGGAGTTGGCATCAGCTACAGGAGGTTTATACCTGAGTGCAAGAAGCAGGGAGATACCAAACACATGGGGTAGTGTCCTACATCTTCTTTTATAAATATTCACATGACTTCTCAGCACTCAGTCGTGGCTGAGGTCACCACCACTGCTTCCCACTTTCTCTGACACAGATGAGCTTGGCATTCAGATGAACATCGCATATTCCAGATGTGTACCCGGTGCAAGTGGGGGACAAAATAGAGCTAGGGATGGACTTTCCCTGTCAAAATAGCATATTCCATGTGACAGGTTACTATGGGAAGTGATCATTCTGATAGACACCCTGAAAATACCTCAGTTTGGTGAGTTGGCATGGCACTGACACAGCCCTGAACAGGCTCACATGTGAGCTGACCAGCAAAATCCGCCACTTATCTACACAGGCCTCCAAGTCTGAGTCCTGAGGAACATTAAAAATGGTTTAAAGAGCACATACACAGCCTGATCTGAATATATTCCTTTCATATTCTTGTTGTCTGGTGCTTCCAAGTACCATTTGAAATGTGGATTCACGATTGCTATCAGGGCTATGGCCAGAATGATGCTCTTAAAGACAAATATTCGGCAGTAGCTGAGCTGCTGAATGCTGCTTGATGGTCTCGTAAGGACCAGAGAGCTGAAAATCTTAATTTCACCTGGTCTGGCAGAAAACACTGGGATTTATTTAAACAGCTAGCCAAACAACCTTCAGCATCTGCTCCCTTAATAGAAGAGGCCAAGCAACAAACATTTGCTGGCTAAAAGTTTCCACCAACATCTCACTGGCAGGAGGGAGATGTGCCAGCAGTGTCTCTCTTTGTCACTGAGACCTGGTGTGCAGGGGCTGCCCTGGACATAGGGGCAAGTATGGACAACCTGGTTGTTCCCACCAGGCACGAGGACCCCTGTAGGTACACAGTAATCTGGCCTAAGTGTTTGGATTTGTCTTTTCCAGGTTTTTACTTGTGTTATCAGGAGCTGGTGAATTGCCAAAGGTTTGGCAGCTGATAAAAACAAGTGCCATGCCAGATCCAGGGAAAACCCCACTCTCAGACGCGAGTTGCTAGCCCCGGCAACTCTTTCCTGTGTTTTGAGGTCCCTGAGGGACATATTCTTTGACAGCACTGTTGAAGGACAAGGCATACTCTGCATGTTGAGCAAGACAGATTTTGCTGAGACAGTGGTTCCCATGATCAAGTTTAAGCAATAACTGTGGCTGTTAAATAAATCAAGAGAGGAGCTGTGCTCCTGGACTTGCTGCTGCTTGTCGTACACTGGTACATTGTACTCCTGAGGTGGGATTCACTGTTCTTGGCATTTGCCAGCTAAAATTTAAGCACTTTAAATTGAACTGAGTGAAAATGAAGCAGTCAAACACTAACAGCCTTTGTCTTCTTCTCTAGACAAAAGGGAGTGTTGAGCACTGCCACAGCATGATTCATCCCAAACTTAAAAAGTTTAAGCCAGGGCATCAAGTTCTTTTTCTGGACATGCCCATCTCACTCTGTAGATTATTGAGGGAGATGAGACAGCTGGCTGAGACTTCAGAGCCAGTGGTTAGACATCTGTTGTAAGGTGAATCCCACTGATGTCCACCACACAGATTTGGGAATGTATGGAGGGCACGGCAAACACAGGGGCAGTACAAACACTCAGACTTCTGCAGGGCTGCATGCTAAGTTCTAGCTCTGCCCCAATTTCCTTTCTAATTCCCACTAATCCATCTCCAGCACCTCTTTGGCATGGTTAACTTTGCTCAGAAACCATCTTTCACTGACCAACCTCGTGCTGATGTGTGACTGACCACATACACCCTTGTAGCAGTGGACAGGCTCATCTTCTGATGGGATAAGAACACACCAAAACAGCGCCAAGATCTCACCTTCACAAAGCATTTGTTTTTGCCCAGAACACAAATCCTCACTCAGAGGCAGGAACCGACGTTTGAGCCCAGACAATGCAGGGAGGTGGGACCTTGGATCTGGCTCTTCTGCACTGCCTCAGGGACGTCAGTGCGCAAAGTCAATCCTTGAAACAAATGAGTTTGTTCAACTTCAAGTGTCAGTGGGTAAGTACACCAAATAACTACTAGACCTGCCACCTGCTGCTCCACTGCTGCATCTGTCCCTCTTGTCTTCTGCCTGGTTGTTCTTGTGGCTGGCCAGTTGAGAGAGCTGCGGACTGAGCGTTGAGCCAGTGGGTCCATTTTGCCCAGCAGCCTGTGTCCTCTAGTAAGAAAGCAGAAATCTGAGGACACACATATACAGCTGAAGTGATGTCATTTTGTGTATAAAGGCCTCAGTTTGGTTTAAAGAAGGACAACTCCTTTCTTTCCTGCACCTGTTATTTAATCAGCAATCCCAACAATCCTCAGACAAAAGAGATATGGATCTGATCAGCCCCTTGGAGACTGTTGATTGACACGGCCAACAAAGAGAGGAGTGGTATCTCAGATGTTAAATCTTTCAGGAAAGAAGTTAGAATAAACAAACCTAGTTTTACTTGGATTCTTTCACAATACAGACCTTTAAATACAGTCAGTTGGGTGCCAGTGACACTGTCATTGGGAAGAGAAATCCTAAAGGAAAGAAAACTGACCGCAAGCCAAATGGGAACTGAAGAGCCAAGGTGCAAGTAACAGGGGTTCCCCTCGTCCCAGTCTGGAAGCCTGAAATGTCATGAAGTTTCATGTTCATCCCCCATGTAAAGTACATTGTTCTCTTATTCTGTTACATTTCATCTGGCAATAAATCAGCATGTATGATATGGCTGCTGTGATAAATTGGTATGGATGCCTTCATAGCCTGAGAATGGTTACACAGCAGTGGTTTGGGATGGCTGCCTAGCTTCCCTGGAGATGTTATCCTGCAAAGTGGTGGGAGAGGTCAGGAGAAGTGCTCAAGGGCCTGCTGCTCCCCACCAGAAAGCTGAGGGGGTGGCAAGCAGCCCAAGCCCAGGGCCCTCACTCCTCTGCAGGGCTGGGAATGGGCAATCCATGGCAGTGGGGATGAGCAGCAGCCCTGCAGTGCCGATGCTCCCGGGAGCCATTTGCGCTCACCGACCCCCACACAGCAGGGGAGAAAAACAAAAACCGGCCCAGGAGGGCCTTGTTGTGAGAAGGAAGTATTATTTAACATGCATTGTGTTGGGAAAGGAAAACAAGGGTCTTGGCACTGAGCCAGGTCCATTGGCCTCTTTTTTTTTTTTCTCTTTTCTATTCTTCTGGGCAATTGTTCTAGTGAGGACAATTTTTTTTTTGGTTGTTTTTTTGCTTTGTTTTGTTTTCTTTGGTGGTTTTGGAGTTGACAATGCACAGGGTAATTTCTTGGTGCTTTTCCTGTGTTTTGGCACAGGGACTGCCCGAACGCCTGCCCATGTTTCCTGTGGCAGAGCTGCCACTGCCAGGTCCACTGGCACCAGCACCGACACCGGTCTGTGCATTGCATCATCAGTTAAACAGGGGCTTCTCCACTGCCCCAGAGCTGGGGGGCAGGAGGGAAAGGCAGAAGTGTGGGCAGAGAGGTGAGTCAGTGTGAAAAGGCAGCACACATTTCTGCAGGGTGACTCACCAGCCCTTAGGAAGAAAAAAAATCATAAAAAAAATTCCAGCCAAATTCTTTCAGGGAGGTAAACAAGGTCACACAGCGCAGCGAGATCCTGTTTACCTGAGACAGGACGTCTTTGCAGAGCCTGTGCTGGAAGCAGGGACATGTTGACATGACTGAGGGTGGCCAACGCAGGGAAATGGGGCTGGGGGCAGCTCTCAGCCTGAAGACCCCAACTTCACCACAGCAAGGAGGGGGTGAAGCCTTGCACCGGGGTGGATGCTCTGCTCTGTCTGCCTGGAGGAGGAGCAGGAGGAAAGGGACCACTGGGGGTGATGGCAGGGCTGTGCTGGCACTTGGTGCTCACCTCCAGCCTTTGCCGTGCTGATGGCCTTGGAAGATCTGACCCACTGCTGCCCACTTGCCCGTATCCCAGCATGAGCGGGTGCTTTCCCCACGGCCCCACAGGGAAGCCCTGGTGGCCACACAGTTAATGAGAGCCCATTCCAGACGCTGACTGAGTGTTTTTTCCTGATAACAAGACGTGTGTGAGTGTATGTCGCTCGGGTGAATATCCTGTTCTTGCGACGGGCCAGGGAAGCGGGGGGCAGCCGGGGGGGAGACAGACGGAACGGGACACAGGGCAGTGTGCCGGGATTTCGCATTCCTGGCATTCCTGTCTTGGCCTGCAACTGCAAAACAGCCCAGCGGGAAGAACAGGGCACCCACTGGATGAGAAAGCCCAGCTCTCTTTCCCAGTGGAGTGTGTGCATGGGGAGGATGGGTATGTACTGGAGCAGAAGTTCCCCTGGCGTGAGCACTTGAATTCAGCTCACGATAATCATATTTCTGTTTTTCTTCCACAACCTGCAGCTCGTCAGTCAGACCGCACTTCTCACTGTGCCCAGACAAGTGGAGGATGCTTGACATTTCCCCTACTCCCAAGTGGCTGTTGGGACCATCAGAATGATGGAGGACACCACTCTCTTTCTCTCAGCATTGCTTCAGCTCTTGGGGGTGCAGGAGAACCCCCACAGCCCTGCTTCATTCCCAAAGAAAGCACAGAGCCCAAGAGTGCCCCTTCGTTGGCTGCCTCAACCTGCTCCCAGCTCCTCCACCCTTGCAGAGGTGAGCCAGGATCAGCAATTCAGATATTTCAAGACCTCTTTTCTTTCTTTCTTTATGGATTTTTTTTTTTGCCTTTTTTTCACTGACACGCCAAACCAAACAAGGCAAGTGCTGACCTTCGGCCAAAGCTATGTCATGATGGTTTTGTCCCACAGTCAAATCACAATCCTCAGGTCTTGCACAACCAGGTACTTGGAAAAAAGAAAGAGCTCTTTCTTCTTTTAAAGCACACCCCTGTTCCACCTACTCCAGCTTCCCACTTTCCCCTTTCACAGCCTTCTGTGGTCTGGTACCTTTCTCAATGAAACAGGCACATGTCGTAGCCCCATTGACTACTGAAAAAGAAGGAGAAGGAGACTCCCTGGCTCCCACCAGCAGCTGCACACACGTGTTATGGGAAGGGGAAGGGACCCCAGGGAGGACAGAGGACAGTGCCTTTGGTCACATGCAGGACATTGTTTTTGAGGAATTGAAAGCACGTTATGTCTGCAAGATTGCAAAAAAAAACCCCAAGGATGCTTCTACATTTTAGGAAGTGGCCAGCACAGCTATTCCTAGGCCTGGAGAGGCTTTTGGGAAGCTCTCAAGGGAGTCCTGGTGACAGACCTCCCTGCAGCCACACCTGCCGTGTGCAGTTTCCATACCCACGGCTGGGCATGCAGCAGGGGTCTCAGCCTCTCCCCAGAGCCTGGTGCCTCTGCCCTGGCACTGCTGGGGTGAGGAGCTGGCGAGGTTTGGGGTTTGCCTGTTGTTTGGTTGGGGCTGGACACTTGCCACGAGCACTGTGATTTTGGTCTGTGTGGTTCTTTGCTGCATGGCTGGTGGAGGAACCCCTGCAATACCAGGTCAGGGCATCTGGGGACTGCAGCCAGCACCAGCTAAGGTGCCTGTGCTCAGCAGGGAGGCAGGTGCTTGCTGTCTCAGGGCCTGTTTCTGTAGGGAAGAGCTGCTGTGCATCAATCCCAATTTCTTCCCAGCATGGAAGGCCTTTTTACCCCTCCCTGGGAGGGGACTAAGGTGTGCTGCAGAACACTGCTGAGCGCAGGACAAGGCAAAGGGGGCTTCTGCACTTAAAACTCAGCCTACAGTGCTGCACAGAGCCTCCCTCCAGAGCTGTTTATTCCTAAATTCATTACATTCGACTTCTTTGAAAAATGCCTTTCACACCTGCAGTTGAGGAGAGTCCTGTTATTGGGGAAAGGCAGGAAGATTTTGGACAACATATTGACATGTGCCTTAAAGACATATTTGGGTCTGTAGGAGAAACAGTGTCAAGGTGTGACACTTGCTGGCAAAGTCAGTCCCATCCTGAGATTGCTCGGAAGGGGAGTGCATGTGTCCTGTACTGCCCAGAGGAAAGGTCCAAAGATCAGGAACTTAATCAGAGTCACAAAAGCTCCAGTCACTCAAGGATTTTAACCCAGCCCAGAGCCCCCAGGCAATCCAACTCCTTGGGAATGGGAAAACCCCAGGAGGGATTGCTGGACTCTCAGAGGATTACAGTGTGAATGACTAAACCTGTTAGGTCACTCGAATGATCTGATTCCTTTTATGGTCAAAACCAAGTGTCAGAAACACAGATTTCCTCTTTCCTTAGAACTGGGTTTTCTCAGTACCACAAATCAGAGGATGCAATGCTAAAATTAAGTGTCTGAAAGCACATGCATAGTGTTGCAATCGTGCTGCCTTGCCCACTGGTCTGTGTAATGCATGAGTTGGGTAACAAACAATAGAGGTTGGAAATAGCCAGGACGGAGATTTCCTCTTTCAGCTGGAGAATTGTTTCCTTGACTGGTGCGTGCATAAGCCAGGTGGCAAAATGCTTGCCCCGATCAAGCTTCCTGGCAAGCAGGAGGGGTCTTTGGGTGAGGGGTGGAAAGGAGTGAAAGAAAAAGTTCCCAAAAAGCAAGTCCTTCCTTTGGGCTTTGCCTTCATCCTCCCACTCCTTTACAAGTTCACCGTGTCTCTCCGTAATTGGTTATGGCAGCTCCTCACAAACTCCTCAGGTCCTTTCTAAACCTGTGGTGGGCATCCCATACCAGCCATGGAGAACTGAGGTGCAGATGCCCATATCCAAGGATCTCTGCTAACTGGCACTGTGGCCTCTCCCATGCAGGGAGCCAGGTCCTGCCGGCACTGGGGAGCAGCAGACCTTGCTGCTCTCCCCAGTTTAAGCAGTGCAGTGACCACCTCTCTTAGCCTGCAGAAGTGGCAGGTGGAACCTGCTCTGGCTGAGCACAGGCACCCAGGTCTCACGAGGCCCTTGTTTCCCTCTACTCCGGTTCCATGAGGACTGATCACACCTGAAGTTCAGGACCCACCCACCTTACTCCCAGCTTACACTGGTGACACTTTGGATTTGTGACCACAAGTGTTCCAAATGCCAGGGACACTGCCAGCAGTGATGACATCCTTCCTCCTCTGCACAACAGCGCAGACAATGCATCACAGCGGGCACAGCAGCGCCCTGCCAGATCCCAGCCTCTACTGCCTGAGGGCCTCCATTTCCTGGGTGGGTGTGCACATGCACCCAGATTCCTTGGAGGATCTTTTAATCCAAGCTTGTAAATATTCACATTTTCCAGCTAGGGGAAAAAAAAAATCCCCTGTTGCTGGCTGTCCTTCTTCAGGGATTAGTGGTGTCTGGCACCAGGAAATCTCCAAGCACCCAAAACTTCTCCTACACCCTTCCATCCATCCCTGGTCTTTCCTCACAAAGAGCAAAAGAAGCGGCTCCTTAACCCAACCACTCCGATCAGCTAACCTCTTGCTTGGGAAAAACCACACAGGATGAACTTGCAATGAAATATTCCACTTTCTAGGTCAGAGCAAGGAGGGAAGGGAAAGGGTTCGTTCCTGGGTTTGGGGGTTGCACCTGGCTTCTCATCTGTGTTCAAAGTGGGAAACTGGAGCAGATTTTGTGTCCCACATGGCAACAGCATCTGGCTGCTCCTTCCTGGCCATGAGCTTTGAAATCATCTACAAGACCTGAGTAAATAAATAAGTACAACAATAGGTCACAGCATACCCGGTGGGACCATCCATGGAAAAGGGAAAATACGTATCATGGGGAAAAAACTGCAGATCCTGTTCAGCTGCTCCTTTCTGTTTCATTTAACACACTTGAAGGTGACCATGCTGGGAAAATGCCTTATCCAATTACTGGGCTGTTCACACCTGCCTCAGTGGAGCCAGGAGAGCCTCATCCCAGCCAAACCTGAATGCAAGGATTTCAGTTCTTTTACATCTGCCTGTATCTCACTGCAGCTGGAGAGATGCTCTGATGTGTAAAGCATCCCCCATCCCTCCCGGGGGACAACCTGCACCACTGGCTGTCACCTCGCTGCCCTTCACGGAGCAAGAGCCTCATCTGGATTTGTGCATTCTTCTGGGAGGGAGCTGCTCCTCACCCAGCCTGGGATGCTGGAAAGCAGGGTCCCCTGCGAGTGAGAGGTGTGCTCCTGCTTTGCTCCGCTGGCCAGAACTGCCTCAAACTTTCCAGGGCAAGGCTGTGCTGCGATTGTGGTGTTTTGTCCATGGCTACCAGGTTTATGGGACACCAGGGAGACCCCCTTTTCCTCCCATCCCCCTCCCAGTGCAAGCATTTTGTTTTTCTTCTTAATTAGTGGAAAAAATTCCTGAACCTGTTTGAGGGAAGGAAGGTCTTTCCCTCGCTCTCTCTCTCTCCCTCTCTCTCTGTCTCTCCCCGGTCAATTACTGAAATACAAACAATATCCATGGTCATGGTGAAACATTTTTTCCACCTAAATGTCACCTCTGCAGATTTTAAAGGCACAGGCCACTTTGCACAGCCCCTCAGCATGAGAGATGCCCAGGAGGCATTGCAAGCACCCTGCAGAAATGCAGGCACTTCCCAGAACTTTTCCTCACAGACATCAAGCACACGTGTGCAGTGTCAGCAAACCCCCTGCCCTCCTTTCTGGGAGAAGCTAACACCCAGCATGCCCAAATGTCAGCTCTCCTGAGCACCCTCCCAACCTGCTGGCAACCAAGAAGCCTGCTGAAATCCCCACCCAAGGCCTGGGGAGTCCTGAAATCCCCTCCATGGGGGGTATGCAGGTGTGAGGAAGGGCTTCTTTCTGGGAGCACACCTTGGTTCAGCCATCAGCACTTTTCCTGTGCTGACCTCATTTACTTTTGTCTCTGATGTTGTTGCTCACAGCTGAAGAGACCACAGCAGCTGACACCATCTCCCCTGCTCTTCCCTGGGTCTGTGCCGAGATTCCTGATGAAAAATCATTTCTTTTCATGCGGAAAACAGCCAAGCAGGGCCTGGGTTTGGAGACCAGAGCCTGCCTTCCCTGACTGCATGGGTCAGCTTTGGCCAGGGCCAAAGTGCGGGACATTTGGGAACTTGGGAGTTTCCAAAGCTGCTGGGACAAGACCTAAGGCCGAGCTGCTTGCCTGGTGTTTCTGCACCATCCATTGAATTTTTGCAGCATGTGCAAAAAAAATTCACAGCAAACATTTTGAAAAGTGCATCGACTGTCAAACCACAAACTCTCTGCTGCCTGGGTCCCTGCTGTGTTTGGGTTGCTGCTTAATCCCTTGCAAACAGCTTTATTGAAATAGTAATAACAAAGTAATAAAAAAGGGGGTTCTTTCCCTTGAGGCTGCCTTTACTCCAGACTTTGCTGTGAATCCAAGGCAGTCCATCATGCCAGAGTCCTGTGTGAAATCTGCCTGACTGGGGGAGGAAAGGTAGTAGGTGAGCCCTGCCATAATTTTATATTTTGGTATCTTTAATCTCCTGGCTCCACTGCCAAGAGCTTCACGGATCCACTGCTGTGCCTGTTAACTCCGTGTTAACCCGGTGTCTGCACTCCCTGCAGAGAGACCACAGCATTTGGGGTTACCTCCTGTTCCTCTTAGCACTCAGTTTTTCCCTCTGCCCTGTGACAAAATCCACAAACAGCTGAGGCTGCCTGGCTTCCCTGCAGTGTCTTTTAAGATGGGAAATTCCCAAGCCTGCAACAAGTTCACTTGGTCACGGGCAGATCGTGGATCAGGGAGGGGCAGCTCCCTTTGGTCATGGGCTGGCTGAAGGCAAGTGAGGAACAGCTGCATGCTCAGGCAACGAGGTTTGGGGGGTTTTTTTTTAATAGTTTTCAATTCTTCCTTGTTTCCTCCTTCTTTGCATCCTGCTTTTCCCTTGGCATAGCTGGCCTCTCCATCCCTGGGGCCTGCCAGATATTGGTGCATGGACAATGAGATGGGCCCACACTCCAGCACATCCCCATCCCACCCTAGGACAAAGAGGGAAAGCACTGGTCTCCACTGAGCTGTCTCCAGCCAGGCCTGGATCCTGGGCCAGTGAGGCAGCAGGACACAGTGGCCACCATGGTGGGGCACAGCTGGTGCCAGGGAGGGGTGCAGGCAGGAGAATGCCTGCGTGGGCTTTGTGCCACATGGCTGCGCTGGAGAAGGCTCTTCCTTCGAGCCACAGCCAGGTGGGGGGAGAGTTTAAGCTCGTTGTATTCCTGAGTACCAACAAAATAAGCAGTCAAGGGTTTTCCCAGGTCTGTTCTTGCAAAGAGATTTTTCACTTCATTTACCCATGAGACAGATGTAGTGTTGCAAACTGTCAATGCTAAAAACCAGGAAGTCTGGCTCTAGAACACAGGGGTTTGCTCCTTGTGCCTGACTAGCCTCCAGCCTTGCTCTCCCATCTCTGTGCTGCTTTGAGGAGCTGTGCTAGCACAGGGGGATCCACTGCTGCAGCCTCTCTCCCCTGCCTGGAAGGCTGGGTGTGTTTTCTGCACCAAAAGATGAACCTCCTGTTGAATGACATATCCAAGGCTGGGCCTTTAGGTAAAGTAGCAGTTGAGCAATTAAACCAGACACAGTTGCCAAAACTCCCTGGCACATCTGAGATCACCTGTAGCAGTGGGTTCACCAAGCTGCAGGAGACAGTTTCCAGCAGCATGCAGCCAGGATTTATTTCCTGGCTTTATTAAAATTAATTTCCAGGATTGATTAAAGCCTGGCTTTGTTGGGTGGATGTAAACCACTTGCTCCAGCCTTGAGAAGTGGCACAGGTCCCTCCTTCAGGAGCTCCACACTGAGCTGTGCTGGATGTGCACCAGGCTGCTGTGGTGAGCAAGCAGCACCAGGCAAGCCCCTGGACAAGCTCCTGGACAAGCCCCTGGAAAAGCCCCTGGACAAGCAGCTGCCAGACACCGGGCAGAGGGTGGCTCTGGGTGCCAGGGCTGGCAGCCTTTCATCACCAGTTCAATCCAAGCTGTTAAAAGCACAGGCTGCACTTGCAAATGGGGCTGCCTGGGGACCTCCATGGACGGGCAGTGTGCTGGACCCTGGGACACCAAGCCCTTCCTCCCACTACCCAGTCCAGGATGATGCTCCCATGTTTCTTTTGCCTTGTACCCCTCTTTGCATCTTTGTTTTTCTCAAAGTCCCCGCTGTTAAGCCCTCAAGCCCAAGGAAGTCTCGTGCCCAAAATCTTTCTTTTCCCTGAATTATCCTCTGAAAATCAAAGTGGGATTGTGATTTTGCCTGTGTTTTCATTCTTTGGGGCAGATAGAGCTCACTGTTACTCCCTCTCTTTGGGGGATCTGAGAAAACAGGTCATCACCCCAAAATGAACCATGTCCAGCAAGGTGCACACCTGTGAGCATCGAGCTTGATCTTTAAGGACATCCTGGATTACTCCTACACACTGCTGTCCTCAGGTTTATCACTGAAGCACAAGTCTCTGCTGGGATCTGTGCTCCTCATAGCTGAGCCATGGACTGAGGGTGCTGTGCATGTGCTGGGGGGATGTCAAAATTGAGGCACAGGCGGGACCTGCCTTTGCTCCCCACAGCATGGCACCCAAATCCAGATGTGTGATACCGCCCTTGCTGGGAGGAAAGGGAAATGCAGTGGCCTCTCTGACAAGGGAAGGACTGCTGTTGTCTAGACTATGTAACTAAGGAGGGAAGGGGCCAACTGTTTGTACAGCTTTGGGAAGTGTAAACAGCACCGACTGTCCCAAGCCCTTCAAAGCAGAGGGATCCGGAGATGGGATGAAAGCACAGGGAAATTCTGGCTGGGTGTCCTAGCAGAGCAGCTGAGGAGAAGGGGACCTCTTCAAGACAAAAATTCCAGTACCTGAGTCATTTCAAAGCAGCCCAGGTGAGGAAGGGGGAGCACAGCATGGCTGGCCATGGGCAGGGGTGTACGTGGGCTCTCAGGACTTTCCCAGCTTTGGTTGCTTCTCTCTGCAATCTCAGAACTGAAGTGTCCTGAAAAGGAAACTGGAGGCCCTGGAAATCCTGCTATGCCCTGCAGTGAGCTGGTTTGGCCTCTGCCTTTCATTCAGCTCACAAAAGAAAGAGAAAATGCTGTTCAAGAGGTGATTTCCTTTTTTTTTTTTTTTTTACAACTTTAAATACAGTACTGAGTATAAATTAATCTTACATTAAAAAAAAGAAAGGCAAAAAAATTTAAAATAAAATAAAACAAAACCTCACCATATTTACAAACCAAAAGAAACAGATTTTGGAACAGGGTAAGAAATTGCTTAAGACTTGAGGGCTTGGGGCTGGAGGGAGGGAGCAACGTGCTGCCTTGGCAGTGGTACGAGAAGTGCTCTGGGCTTGCAGGAGGTGAGGACTGGCTCCCTCCACAACCTGTAACAGCTCCGGGGCTGTGGCTTTGGCTGCTTTCCCCATCTCCCTCCAGAGCTTTACCCCACAACAGGGGTGTGTGTGTGAGGGGAGAGGTGCCATGTGATTGCTCTGGGCAGGCATTTTCTTCGTGTATGCAGCACCCAGCACAGCACAATCCAAGACCCTGACTCCAAGGTGATGCTGGGAATTCCCATCATATGTAACAGTTCTGCTAATGGTTACTGACTATTACCTGTTCAAAACCAGCCCTTGCCCACACAGTCCTCCTGCCTCCTTGAAGACAGGCAGTGGCCCAGGAGGAACTCTGCAACTGACCCTCCAGTTGTTCTCTGAGTCCTCCTCACCTAGAAGAGCTCATTTCTGTCTCAGACAGCTGCTGCCAGCTGTGAAGACCATCCTTATTTCTTTCTCTATACCTACACTGAGCTGTCCACATTGTGGATCAACTTCCAAGCTAAGTGGGTTGGGAACATTGGCAGGGAAAGATTAGTGGAGGCATAGGGTGCAGGACATCCAGGAAGTGGTTAAAAACCCCATGGGAATGACATGATTCTGCTTTCAAGACCACAGAGCAGGCAAGGACAGCTCACTGAGATTAAGTCATGCTTCTAAGTTTGGCTGTCCTTGGTCTTGTTGTGGTGCCACTTCACCTCCTGCAAGGAAGTTGTGCTGGGGAGGGGGGGTTGGTGCAGAGTGAGAGAAAAGGGTAACAAGAAAGAGAGAGATCAGACGATGCCTCTGCCTGCCCTGTCACCGTCCCCAGCCTCGCAGGCACGTTGCAGTAACAGTGTGCTTTTCTGCCAGCCCAGAGAAGCTGATGCACCCACGTGCCTCTGAGCTTCCTGCCACTGGGGAATGAAATCCATTTAAGAACATATATATATATATATATATATTTATATATGTATGTATAAATACACATACACACGCACACACATGCACACGTATATATATATATATATACACACACACACACACATGTACACACGCACACATCCAGAGTGAACTTAAAAAATAATTTGAGTCCGAGCCTGGAAAGTTGAATTCTCCACCAGCATGTGCAAAGATGGCTCTCCTTGGCAGGGGCCGGGGGTGTGGAGACGATTCTGCCACCTTGTGCTCCTTCCCCACGATCCAAACACCTTCCAGTCAGCACCAGGAGCAAGGGAAAGAGGGAGTGGGGGAATGCATTTGGCTTCTTTGTTTTGCTTCTTTGCTTGTTTGTTCTGTTCCCCGAGATGTTGTATACCTTAGTGGTTTTGGTTTTTCTTTTTAAAAATAAAATATACACACGCACGTTAAAAATATATATCTGTCCAGGTAGGGCGATGAAAGTCCTTAGTGCATTTTCCATCATTGGTCACCGCTCGCAATCTGAGATTTGCCTGTTGCCAAAAGGCAGGTCCAATGCAAGAGTGGATCACAGCTGGGCCCTCCCAGCCTTACCAGAAGCATGAGGGAAAGGGAGAATATTCCCCTTCTGGCCTCTGTCCATCTGTTTTTCTCCTTTTCTCGGAAGAAATTGGACCCGCTTTCCTTTTCACATTTTCCATCCTGTCCTCCATAGCAGGGAAGGAATTGTCCTGTTCTCATCGCAAGTTGTGGCTGTTGGCATTCACGGTTTTATTTGTACTTTGTTCTTTTCTCATATATATATATGTAGGTCATCCTTGTCCTTTTGTGTGTGTGTGTGTGTTAAACTTTAAAATTATGCTAATAAATGAAAGGGAGGCTTTGGTGGGAGAAGGTCCACTGATGGAAAGGGAAGCACCAATTGCCGTCTGAATCAGACGTCGAGGCAGATGGACAAAGAGGAAAAGTTATCATTCCAAGGACCCCATGGGGGCTATACAGCAAATATATTAAATAAACCTGGAAGGCAAACAAAACCAGACACAGCATTAGAAAATGTAAACTTTTGCCCCCTGCAACTCCCCTCCTATCCCCTTTTCTCTTCTGGAAATATTTGCACCAAAGAGCCAGATTAGAAGCCCGGGAGGACTTTTGACCTCCTCTATTTTTTTCCCCTGAACAGCTTGAGCCAGAGCTGAGATTTGCATGGGTTTGCATCATTTCTACCCTGGGAACTCTAGGCTGGCCAGGAGAATCCTGGGATAATCAGAGCCCTCGTAGTGCTAAGCGTGGGAATCCCAGTCTCAAGACACTGCTCGGTGCCCCTTGTCCCCAGCTCCTGAAATGCCGCACACGGAAGCCTGCTGTCCCCTCTCCCGGGGTGAGGGGAAGTGAATGTTAAGTGGCGGCCCAGGCTTATTCAAGTGGCTGTAGCAGAGCTGGAACTGCTGAGCTGTGGGCCAGGGCTCTCCCTGTTAAGCTGTGTCACAATTCAGCTCCCACCATTCTGCACCCTGACTACTCTTTCCCTCTTTTCTGCACCTCTTCCTCTCATGGGGAACCAAGGCTTAGCCTCCTTTCGCTTGTACAAGTGAAATTCTTCTGGTGATGAGGGAATTACTCCTGTTTACACAAGTCATGGAGAGAAGAATCAGACCCTGGCCTGACAAAGTCCAGATCTCTTGCCAGAGATTCCAGTTCTCCTCTCCCCTGGTATGACCTTTCTCATGCACATAGGCTTCCCTATAGGAGAGTGATGAACCAAAAATGTTGCTGCTTTTCAGTCTTTCTGCCAATTCAAGTAAGGAAATAAAAGGAAAAGGGATCCCTAGAGCAACACTAATTCTCTGTTTTCAATGGAGAACCAATAGAGAAACTAGAACAGGAGTTGCTCCACAGAAGCAATGAATTACCTGGACCCCGAGGGGATTTAGGTGCAGGGAGAAGTCAGGCTTGTTCTCTGCCTGAAAGGGAGGCAGAGGAAGGAGAGGGCGGGGCCTGAGAGCAAGGATGGCTGCAGCATGATCATTCCAACTTTGCAAAGAGCCTTAATTCCATAAATAGAATGCACATGTTGGCACCCAACCTAGTTCTGCCTCCTCCCTCAAACCAGGTTTTGTCCTACAGCAGCCCCACACAGAGCGAGTGGCCAGCGGTGTGGGAAGGGTCCAAGATGCCATGTCCCAGGAGGACATCTCTCCTGAATGGAAAAGCAGCTCGCTTGTTACCTGCCTTGTGCTCTCTCTCCCCTGCCAGCACTTCTATGCTATGAGGATTTCTTTCAGCACTTTCTTATCGTTGACATGCTTGTACTTCTTATGTTTCCTCTTCTGTGCCGGCGGCCGGCGTACTCGCCGCCTCTGTGAGACAGCGGCTGTGGTGAACGCCGGGGACAAGCCTGCCAAAACAGAGGGGAGAGTGTCTGTACAGCCAGGGGCAGACGGCTCCCGTTGAAATATCCTTCTCCATGCACTGTCAACAAAGAGCTCTGCAACAGCAGGACCACAAGGCCTCTCTCTGTTCTTCTGTTCCTTGTCCTCTGTTCTCCACAATCTCTGCCCTCTCCCTTTTCCCACCATGCCCTTCCCCTCACCTCTCACCTTCCCCTCCTTCTTTTCCCTCTGTTTCAGCCCCTTCCCAGCAGGCAGACGTCCTGGGAAAGGTCCCTTAGCTGGTATAAACCAGCGAAGGCCCTTGGGATGCACTGAAGATTGAAACCAGTGGAGGTCTCTTTTCTGTCTCCCCAGCCCCTCTTCTCACACCTCCCTTCATTCTGCCAATGCCAAGATCCTTACGTCTCTGTTCCCGTGGCCCTGGACGGATGTTCCTGGGCGGCGGTCGGAACACGGCTTCACACCGACACTGCACGTGGTCCTCCAAAGGCACAACGACTTTTGTGAATTTTGGCTTCCTCTGGACAAATTCGATCTTGTTCACCTATGTGCAAGAGGAAGGCCAGCAAAAGATTAGTACAGCCACGGCTCCCACTCTAAAATTAGCCAGTGTCAGCGCACTTTACTCCTGGCTTTCTTCCTGAAGGGTCAGAAGATTGCTCACAGAGCCCTGTTCAAGCTCAAAACTCAAACTCAAAACTCAAACTCAGACACAGGGGTGGTGTATATGGGACGTAATTCTGAACACGGCAGCAGAGCAGACCCAGACCAGGCAAGTTTGGATGTCTCTGGTTGGTTCCCCTGATCCTAACTATTGACAGAGCTTAAGCAGGATGACTGGTTGATCAGAGACAGAAACACGAAACATGCAGGACATGCCAGCCTGTTTCTGACAGATGCAATGGCAGAGACTTGAGGCAACCAGGATAATTCCCACAGGAACCTACAGGAAGGGCAAAAGGAGGAGAACTCGGGTCTGAAGCGAGCTAACGCAGCCTCACCAGCTCTGCTGAGGCCTGCCTGAATTTGTCTCAAGCTCTTTAATAACTTGCAGGGCTGAAGCCCTCGGCTCTTCATAGGAAAGGCGGTGCTCTGGAAATTCCCCCGGACTCTCCACCAGTGCTGACTCAGAGGGAAGACTCATTACTCCACATCCCACCACAGGGCACAAGCTTTCTAGGGGGTCCTCCCACTCCATCAGCAGCCAAGCCTGACCCCACTCAGCTTATCTAACAACTCTGCGGTCCCTGAAGTGCTCCACAAGCTATAAATACTCGCTCTGCTGTGCATCTGGGATGGAATTCCTCTAAACCCACTGCCCCCAGCAGCATCCCTCCACCAGCGCCAAAGCAGCCAGGCTGTTTATCTTTCCTTGAAAGCCCACTCCACACGCTTCAGACCACACGCTGCCTGCTAGACAAACACTTCCAGCCAAACAATAGAGAGACCTCTGTCCTCAAAGAAACCATTTCCAGGTCACTTTTTCAGGCTGGCTTTTGACCTCTCACTTGTTTTTTTCCAGAAAAACAACTCCTGCTCCCCCCCATTTTTTCCTCATTCAGCCTGGCTTTTCTGAGAAAGGAATTTCCTGATGAAAAGGGCTGTGTGTGAATACAATCTCTCCCAGCCAACCTCTGCTGCCTGCCTGCCTGGGGGAGTCTCTTATGGCTCAGGCAGAGGATTAGTACGGGATGAATATTATTTTTAAACAAGCTGTCTAGGAGGAAGCTGTGAGGAGATCACTGGTAGCTGTGAGGGGAGGATCAGAGCAAGAGGTTAGCTGTCAGGTGTCTGCTGGCTGATGGAGCAGGTCAGGAGGTAACTGTGGGCTGAGAAAGAGAAGCTGTTCCAGTGCACATCTTAGAAAGAAGCTGCAGCAGCAGCGGGGGGATGGAGACTGACGCTGCAAACCCTCCTCTTTTTGCATCAAAACCAGTTCTCATGATGAAAGCACCCTGTTCCTCCTGCTCTAACACAGCAGACAAGGCCGCCTCGAGCCACAGGAATGGCCGTGTCGTGGAGCTGCAGATGGGGACAGTGTCCTGCAGCTCTGCCTGGTGACAGTCCCCAGCTGCTGGACAGCACCAGCCCTTCAGCAGCAGGCACGGACGTCACCCACGCCAGCGGCTGCAGCACAGCACAGAGGGCACAGATGGCCGCGTGAGCCCCCAGCCGAGCCCTGCCCGCGTGTGGCCGTGGGGCGCAGGGGTGGCGGCGGGCGCGGCAGGGGGAGCGGCGGGCGGGTGCCTCACCTGGACGGGCCGGACGCGGATCTGCGTGGGGCGGCACTGCACGTTGCGGTTGTTGCAGCACCCGGAGCAGCGCTGCACCTCCACGCAGGGCGGCCACACCACGAAGTTGGCGTTGGTGCTGTCCACCATGTTGCGGGAGATCTCGAAGACCACCTCCCGTGTCTTGCACTCCGCCAGCACAGCCGTCTCTGCTGCTGCCAGAGCATCTGCGGAGGGACAAAGGAGAAACGGGGATGAAATGGGCTTTGCAGCTGCCCCCAGCCCGCCACAGCCATCTCTGCTGCAAGTGAAGGACCCCACATGGCCCTCACATGCACAAGCACACACGAATGTTCCTCTCTTTCTCCCACCCCTCTGGCTCTCTCACTGTACAGAGCCATGCCTGTGGAGGAAGCCCCAGTACAGTGATGCTCCTCACTGCAGCCCAGACAGCAGATGACACTTTAGAGCAAACAAGCACCGTCTGGATTTAAGGCAGAGCAGCGCACAGAAGTCCAGACTCCCTCTCCTGCCCTCCCAGGGTGAAATGCCCTACTCCCACTCCAGGCCCAGACCCTCATTTTAATGCCTCCACACATAGAGGTGCACTATAACCTCTAGCCTTACATCTGTATCTCAGACACATGGCTGGACCACCCAGAGCTGCTCACCCATGGCTGCTCCCCAACAATCACAAGGTGCAAGACCCCCAGCTCACCCAAGCTTCGTCGCTCTCGAGACAGGGCCACAGGGTTTTCATCAGGCTGAGATGCATTCAGGCTCAGGCTCGAGCTGTCCCGCTCTGCAAAGGGGAAGACACGACCTAATAGCACCAGGTAGAGGCAGGAGAAGACAGCAGGCACTCGTGCTCAGATCACCAGGCAAAGTGCAGGGACATGGGATAAGCCACGGACCCAGGACGTCATGCTAGGTGTAAATCCACAAGCAAGGTCACAGCTGTTCTGGGGCACGGACACTGTTTGCTCAGACTAGGCAGCTCAGAGCAACAAGCCTATCATGAAAGAGGGGACCCTAGTCAGGTCTGGGAGAGGAAAACTCCAGCTCAGGAAAGATAAGGCTCGTGTCAGGACTTTCTGGTGCCAGAGAGGAGTTGCAGAGGGATTCAGATTGGCCAGCTGAGACCAGGATAACACCAAGGAGGATCAAAGACCAGACAGGACAAGCAGAACACTTGGTATTTAACACTGAGGTGCCTTGCTGGGATGGCTTGGGACTGGGAGAGTTGGGAGGTGAGAGAGCAGGTGAAGGGGGGAATGGGTGGTAGGTGGGGTGCTTGCTTTCTCTCTCCTAGCTCACCTCAGGTGCTCTAGGTTAGAGAAGTTTTGTGACAGAAGAACAGAAAAATAAAGTTAAAATTGCTTGTCCTCTAGACTACTCTAAGGTAAGAGGCAGGATCTGGAGGTGGTTCAGTCAGCGATGGGAGAGGAAGACCGATAGCATTCAGGCCAGCCCTGAGCGGTTCCCTCCCAGCCCGCTGCTTTTTCCCATAGGAAGTGCTGAATAGAGAAATGCCCATAATCCCCATGGAGCACTCCAACATGCAGCCCCTCCTGAGCTCGGGACAATGGCTGCGCTCGGAGATAGCTCCCACCCAGCCACGGCTCTTTCCTTCTCTAACCTGCTTTAGCAGCTGAAGGAAACTGAATGGACGTCAGCATCAAGGGAGCAATTTTCTTAAAGGGAATTAGGGGCCAGTGGAAGATCTCTGTTTATCAGATGTGTGGTGGAGCAGACTTCCCTTACCTATCATGTCCCATTCCTCTTCCTCAGCCCTGCCCTAGTGCAGCCCTCTCGTAAAGGGAAGCAGGGACTTTGCTCCCTGCTCAGGTCTCAAGCAGCTGCTGACAGATTTGGGGTGAGTGCACAGAGGCTGCATTCAGAAGGCAGGAATCATGTGCCTGTCAATGAGCAGTCAACATCTACGTGTGAGGTGGACAGACAGACACCCTTTAAAGTGGCTGGAAGGGTGTGATCAATTCTAGGCACCATTTGTCTCGCCCTCAGGCAAACTCCCAAAATGAGAACTGGTGGATCACATTTTAGAAGGGCCTATAGTTCTCTTTGGGCTGGAGAAGGCGTCTGCATGACTGGTTTGCATGGGCAGCCACGGCTTTGTGGGCAGTCACAGTCAAGGAGAGGACTCCCACTCTACACACGTCTGTTGCTGGGTCTGCAGTAGTGCCCAGGGTCAGGAGAGCACTATCTCAGCCCATCTGCCTCCTGGAGCTGCCTCACTCTGGCCCCTTGGGCAGTCGGTGGAGGGAAGCAGCTGTGACACACACAGGGTGCACAGACAGCACAGGGAATAGTTCCGGCCACTTTGGGATTATTTTACTCGCACACTAATTTGCTAATTCCTCACAGGGCAAGAGAATGTCAGTGCTCCTCAGTCAGTACCTGAGAGAGCCACGGGGTGAAACAAAGAAACAGCTTCACAGCACCACTTTTTGTTTCCCTGACCAGCCTTTCCTATCTGGCACCTGAAGTGAAACCAGTGACTCAAAGCTCTGCAGCCTTCTCTCATCCCCTGGGCTTCTAGAGCCAACCAGATAAGCCCGTTTTATTTCTTAATCATGAGGCTGGTTAATAGCCACGATAGAGATGTATCTGTTCCTTAGACACTGGGCCATGACAGATTGGATGCATCTTCTCAGCTGCTCCTTGCCCGCCCCTCCATCCTGTGGCATTTCATCAAGTGAAGGTGGGGGCTGCCTTTGATGTGCAAGTCGAGTCGATGAGAGGAGAGAAACGGGAGCAAAAAAATAGCAACAACTGTTGACTCAAAACAAATCTGTTGAGAATCATTTCCCTCCCTCCTCTAGGTTGTCCTTCTACACCCTGGATCAGTACTGAAGACATTTGGGGGTGGGAGCACCAGCCTGGGACAATCCAGCAGGGCTAATTTTGGAAGTTGCCCCATTGTGTGGCTCGTGGACAAGGAGGAGGGAGCTGGTGAGGGCAGGGAGCGGCCCTGGCGGTGGTGGGGAGCCCGGTCGCCTCTTTCTAAGACAAACAATAGCTGAACGCAGCTGGTGCCCTCCCCCTCGCTTTCCCCCCTGCCCCTCCAGGGCCGTTTTGAAAGGCAGCGGGAATGCTTTTGAGACTGCGCCAGTGGTTGGACTGGCATAGGAAACAAAAGCAGGAAATTCTGTTCCCCCGTAGATAGTGTCTCGGCAAGGATTACAAAGCTCAAAACAGACAAAACACGAGAGAGAAGTCGAGCTGGGGGGGCTGGGGGACGACGGGCGGGAGCAGGGTTAGAATAGAAAGGAATTTGCTCTGAAGAGACCGTTTATAAATAAATTCCTGGGCCAGCCCAGCCGCCGTGGCGCGTGCTCCAGTTCCCACACGTGCCGACCCCTCCACGCTTCGCCGCTCCTGCTGCTCCCTGCAGCCAGCCCTGGCCAAGTGACCCCGAGGCCCTACAGCCCCCGGAGCTCTTATCTACGGGCAGGAGGTGAGGCGACGCTACCCTGACTTAGCCCCTGCCCCGTAGCTCACCCACGGACACGTGCCTTGCTGCTCTTATCCTAAGGGCCTCTGGGAGCCCCAGGCCTTTTGTGGATGCCAAACCTGGCAACCCACTCAGCCCTTTCCTCCCCTGTCACCCTATTTCCACCTCCCATTTTGCAGCCTCCTAAACCTATCCTTGTCCAATTCAAGCCCTGCTGACTGAGCATCTCCCAGGGTGAAGAATGGGGATCTCGGTTCCTTGCACTCACCTTGCCCATCTCCTACCATTTCTGGAAGCCAGTGTCCAGACAGTTAGGAGATCTAAAAAAGCATCTGGTTGCCTCTAACTCCCTTAAGTTTCAGGGGAACTAAGTCTGTAAACAGCCAGGTCTTGGCTCCTGAGAGGTTCCTATATTTATAATGAAGTCTGCTGATATTGTGCCCGCCGAAAAACAGAATATCCCCTCCCATTGCCCCCAAAGACTTAATTAAAAATAGAGGAGTGTTTGGTGAAGAGGAGATTTACCTACGGAGTCTATCCGCAGGGCACGCTGGAGGTCACTGATGGAGCGCACTGAGCTGCCACCCAAAATCTCATAAATGTCTTCGGGTATGGGATCCCCCTGCCAGACAACAAAAACAAAAGAAGGGGAGAAACAAGCGTTAGAGAGATGATCTGCAAGTCCTGACTGTGTCACGGAGCAGGAGCAGGGAATCAAGCACGGCGGAGACATGACAGAACCAGTGAAACGCAAAGACGTGCGTTGTCTTGCGCTGGCTTTGAAACCTTGAGGGCTTTATTCCTCATGAAGATGTGAACCTGAAACCTAAGCAAAAGCAAGAGAGACCCTCTTGCTGCCAGGACACTAAAAAAGCCCAAAAAGGCTGTGCAGCAGAGCCCTGGACACTATGCAAGCAGCCAGTAAGGCTTCCTTCTCCGGTGCTGTATGACTTCTCCAGGTGGCTTCTCATTCCTGCTGCCTGCAGTAAAGGCGTTTTAACAGACTTCCCTTACGCTATCAGATAAAACCTTCCTAATATTTCCCTCCGTTGTGAAACTCCTTCACGGGCTTTGTCAGTTATCGTGTGTGTGTGCGTGTGCGAGCGCGTGTGTTTTCAAACCACAGAGGCCCAATAACATACATCATTTGCATACTCTTTTTTAAGGGAAAAAAAAGGCGGGGGTGGAGATGAAGATTGACCTTCGCGGCTGAGGCTGCCCCAGCGTGAGCCCGCGGTGAAATGACAAAAGCTGCAGGGAGGTGATGGGCTGAGGAGCTGATTTGGAGGAAGAAGCACATGGGAGTTTGGATGTCATTGCACACCAGCACGGAAAAACCTAAAGTAAGCAGGTGTTGCAACATTAGACAATGGGCCAAATACAGAGTTCATGCAGGCAGGTGCAATGCCACCAGTCTCCTGGGAATTTTACTCTGGCACTAGGCTAGAGTGAGCCCCAGTGACAGCACTTAATAAGAGTACAAAGGAGTGGTGTGGGAAAGCAAGCGCTGATTAAAACATACTTCCGAAAGACTGGAAAAAAGAGACAGAGGAAAGGACTGGACTGGCCGAAGTGTTTGCTTAGCTCCCAGCTCTCTTCATTCAGGGCTACTCAAGCGGAAAAGCTGCTCTTTCAGCCGGGTGCTGGACGGTGTCTGAGGCACAGCCCTCCGCATGTCCCTGTAACTGAGAGGAGAGCTTGGCTTGTGTGCCTGTGGAAAGCAGGGATTTTCGTGTGGGTTTTCATGGACAGTTGGTGGCATGTGTGTGGTCCTCCTACTGTACAGCTATTCCCTCCCTGCCTGCGTTCACTGCAGAACATTTTCCTTCCGTTCGCAGCGGAGAAAAGCCACCAGGCAGGTGGCTAAATGCTGGCTAAACCTTGAGGGCTTTGGCCCAAACCTGCAGCCGCTTTTGGATGGCTGCTTGAGCCTGGCACTCTCTCACACGTGCCTGTCCTTGGCCACCCACCGTTTGCTTCCACAGTAGGACAACAGGAGTACTCCCTCAGCCCTGCCAGACCACCCTCTAATAGTATAACTTTAACTGGGATGCAGTGATGTGAAGGTTGCTGCCGCATAAGGAGGTTCAGAAACCTTCTGAAGAGAGCTGCAGAGCAGACAACACCGGTGTCCTAAACCTCTCACAGCCAGATCCACCAGACAGCTTCAGTCAGACTGAGCTTTCCTGCCCCGCTCCATCCCTGTCACTGCCACATCTCACCACAGACCTGGCTGTCTGCCTGCAGCAAAAAGCAGATATTACATCCCCAGGCATTACTTCCTCAGTCTCTGAGGGAGGGGGAAGCAGCATCAGTGATGAATGCACAGCGAGAGAGAGACTTGTATAATTCAGGGATCGCTGAATAGCTGTGAAATGAAGATGCCTTCTGACATCTCCTGCTGCGTGAGGAAGAGAGGGACCAACAGCCCAGTGCTGGAGAGGCTCTGCAGCACTTCCCTGCCTTGTGCCACACGCATTTACTGGAAGAAGGATCATTTGCACTTCCCAGTACTTGCAGTCAGACCTCAGTGCTGGGTGGTGAAATTGCAGGCTTTCAATGTTTGCACCTGTCAGCCAAATGCGTTTGTGTACAAATGCTGCTCTGCACAGATGCCTCTGGACCTTCCTGACACTTAATACATGTAGGAAATGGAACTTTATTTTAAACTCTGGCACTTGCTGGGGGGAGAGCGTGGGCAGGTGTTACGAGACTCAGACTCGGCGACTTTGGAAGCGAGCTGGGAGGTGTCACCTTGCTAACTGAGCAGGAGGAACAGATATGAATGGGGGATTGAAAATGCAGGCCCTCAGGAGCTGTACTTCTGGTGACTGCCTGTAGCAGTAAGCTCCACTCCCTGCTCACGGCAGCAGTTTTAGATGTCAATTTTTTCTTGCTGCAGATACTACCAGCATGGCTATGGTGTAACACCAGCCCACACGGCTCATAATCCTGTCCTCCTCCCCCATTTTTGTAAGGCAACTCTGCCAGTGACAACTGCAAGCCTGTGAAGCTCCCTGCTTTACCCTTGTAAACCAAGGCCAAGGCTGGCCTAAGAGCAGCAGCAAAGCTGAGCTGCATGCCTTGTCCTTGCTCCCTCTGGGGTCTGTCACTGGGAACAGCCATGCCCCCGGCCCCTGCCCCAGCCCTGTGCCTAGGGGGGCTCTGAGACGGAGCACTGCACACACCCGGGCTGGGGCACTTGGGGATGAGACACAGGGAAGCAGAGGTCCATCAATCACCTCTGCCTAATCCCATGGGGTCAGAAGGTAGAGGAGCCCTGGGAGAGGTGGGATCCCCAAGAGACCAGCCCAAGCAGCTGGTGCTTTTCCTGCTCAGCAGCTCCTCTGGAATTATTTGTCTAACACAGGTTAACAATCTCCTTTTTTAACTGTGCGGCAGATCAAAGAAGACTTTTGTCTCAATGGACTCTTGGCTGGCTGTCAAGTGCCCCAAGGCCTGGCCTCGTATTCCTGCGAGGCCCTGAATTCTTAGAAGAAAGTTTGTTCTTCCCTCCCTCCTTCTGCTCCCCAGTTCCCGACTCTAACTCTCCCCTGAGTCGCAAGGGCACCCCCCAATCTGCCAATCCCTGGCAGGGATGTTCACTTCCCTTTCTTGCGCTGGTTGCTGGTGCTTGAGGGCCATGGCACATCTGACAAAGGCAGCAGAGCAGCTGCTTGCCTGCACTGTGGCTGCTGCACTGGAGCCTCTCGGCACATCAGCTTTGCTCCCCTCCTCCCAGATGTCCAGCAGCACTGTTTGGCTACTGCAAATAAATGCAGGTGCAGCAGTTCCCCTGTTCCCACTCCCCACACATGCACTTTCCCAAAATCTGCCTCCTCCCTAGCCCAACCACCTCTTGCTCTGGAGTTTTTTCCCAACTTATGCTTTTGAGGACAGGGATGCCGAAAGGTCCCCTTGCCATCAGAAGCTGCTAGGCTGTAGGGAATGCCCAATGTTGTGGTCTGCACCCTCTGGCAAGGGTTTCACAGTCTTGCCTGAAGGGGTGTCTCCCGCTAGGTACAGAGGAGGAGGAGGGAGCAAAGATTGTGCAACAGGCAGGGAAGGCAGCCCCTCAGGGCTCAAAGAATACTCCCGAGGTGAGGACTCCTCCAGTTCCTTTTTCCAAGCTGGTGTGACTGCACATAGGACAGAATGGTGTCAGCGGCACCAGTTTGTGAAGGGCAGGGAAGCACCCACCCAATGGCTCCTCTGCCCAGGAGAGGAGAACTTTGTGAGCACCTTCACACCGACCACGGCAAGGGATCTTGGCAGCAGGGTCTCGAGTGATCAGCCAGGCAAAACCCCCGAACAAACAGCATTTTTTAATTCCCTCTGAAGCTGATGTTTGGACGCTGAGGGGAGACTCCACTGCATTCCCTGGCAGAGGGCAAGACCAGCAGCACCTGCCACGAGCACTCCCCTGGCACAGGGCTTCCACCCTTCCAGCACCACTCTTGGCTACAGGGGGACCCTGACCTGCTAGAGTTCCCTGCAGCAGGCACAACCTTCTTCACATGAACCCCCTCCACTTGGAGTCACGGCTTATGTTCCCCCCCCCCACCTTAAAATAATCAAACAGCGTTTGATCTAGTCCGTGTTCCTAAAATACAGCTGGACCCACCCACACTTTTTCCATTTCAGGGGGGACTCCGCTGCTCCTCCACACTCCCCTCACACCTCCCCTGCGAGGGCTGGAGGCATTTCCACCCCCGGGGCTGGTTGTGTACCAGCAGCACTGGAAAGAGCTCAGGAGCCCTGTCATTCCCTCCTGCTGCTGCACATCAGCTGACAGTGAGAGGGAGGCAGGGACGACTCGCCTGGCTCCTTCCACAAGCTCACCCCAGACGTGTCATCCATCCCGGCTTCCACTGCTTTGTCCTTGTCACTGCCTCGTGCTAGAAAGACTAGGGAAGAACGCCGGAGCCTTGCAGAGGAAGATGCAGTGGGGAGCTGGGTCGAGGCTATAAGCAAGCGGCCAGCCGCACCCCATTCCTTGGGAATTCCAGAAAGCTCTGCCAGTGGGGCTTCACCCCGGCACAACCACGGCTGGCTCAGCCCAGCTCTGTAAATGTTGCAAGGCAACTATTACAGCCCGTGGGGCAAATGCAAATAGGTTTAGCATCCTCGCTTCCCAACTGGCAAATACCTTCCCGCTGAGGCTTGTACTCCCTCCGGCTGGAAGAGCTCCAGGGCCCTCCAGCTCCAGATGGGTGTGATCAAAGCGGGAGAGGGACTCAGGAGGCTCCATCTCTTTGCTCAGGGCCTCTGCTGATCTGGGGAGCTACTGTTCCTCACGCACTTTCTCCAGCATGGCTGGGGAGGAGCTGCAAGCCCCTTTCAGAGGATGACTCTGGCTCAGCAGCCTGGTGGGAGCTGTGCTGTCTGTCCCTGGTGCAGAGGGTGCAACACACTGCCCTCAAAGTAACTGAGCACTGGCTGCAGCCTGAAGCACCTAGCCGGCAGAAACGTTCTTGGCTCTCCTGTCATACAGTGACAAATACCACAATTCCTCCCCTGAAACCTCAGGCCAGAATTACCAAACTCTAACTAGGCTGTCATAGAGCTGCGCAGTATTTCAATCTGATTATGGCAACTGAGGAACAGCTCCTTGGGATCAGACACTTCCATCTTCACCCTTTCCCAGTGCCAGCCCCAGCTGATGTTTCATGCTGCATGGGGGAAAGAGATCTGAGCCATCCACAGAGGACATACCATCCTCTGCCCGAAACAAGCACAACCAGAGCTGGGTAGCCCACAGCTGAAACTGCTTCCTTTTGCGGCTGGGGCAAGGACAAAATGGGCACACAGCAAAGGTGACGTGATGCTTTGCACCCAACCTCTTCTTTGCCATCTCACGAGGGGTGCACCCACTTACCCTGCCCAAAAATGAGGAAGGAAAAGAGAAAAATTATGCAAAGAAGGGAAAGTTTGGGTGGAAGGATATTTCCTGCCCCTGACAATCAAGCTGCAGATCCAATCCACAGTTTTGCCATCTTGAGTAGAGCTAAAGTGGGAACCGAGCGCTGTATGGGAATGTCAGGGGCTTTCTCATCCCCTCAATCTGCATGCAATCAGATGATGAAATGTGACAGCAGAGGTCAAAGGATTTGGGAGTTTGGAGCTCCTTTTCCTCAACCAGGGCTGGGGATGAGGCTTCAATTTCCACATAGGGAAACTGAAGTGGGCTGGGGTGTTCAAATCCACCACCTGGCCCTTACCCTCTGCTCAGCTTCTTCCTGAGCAGCACATTCAGGACTGCTGGGCATGATGCTTGTGTGACCATGGGAGCCCAGCAGACACTCACCTCCTGCCCCTTCCCCCAGCTAGGCACGCACCTTGCTGAATACCCACTCGGGCAGTGCCGCACCTCTGCTCGCACCGTCCCCTTGCTCCCCCTTTCCAAAGCCCCACGCCCTTTCTCCACTGCCCCCCCCCGGCAATGCCAGGGTGGATTTCACACTGTGCATTATTCCCGAGGCATCAAGAGGGCCCCGGTCCCTGCTGCACCCACACTGCCGCGATGCCAAAATCGCGGGGTGGGGTGAGAGGCTCGAGGGAGGGCACCCGCCCCGCGGCGACAGCCCTGGGCGAGGCAGGGCAGGAAGCTGCGGGTTCCCCGGGGCTCGCCAGCGGCATCCCTGCTCCCACACTAACCGGGGCCGCTTCAGCTTGGTCCCCCCTGCCCCTGCAGCCGGGGGCAGACACGGGGGTGGGTGTATTCCCAGGCGAGCCCCCCTCGGCGGGCCCGCCCTACGGGAGCGCCCGCTCCAGAGGGGGTGTTCACTCCAGAGGGGTGTTCACTCCAGAGGGGTGCCCGCTCCAGAGGGGGTGTTCACTCCAGAGGGGTGTTCACTCCAGAGGGGTGTTCACTCCAGAGGGGTGCCCGCTCCAGACGGGGTGCCCGCTCCAGAGGGGTGTTCACTCCAGAGGGGGGTTCACTCCAGAGGGGTGCCCTCTCCAGAGGGGTGCCCTCTCCAGAGGGGTGCCCTCTCCAGAGGGGTGTTCACACCAGAGGGGTGCCCTCTCCAGAGGGGTGCCCTCTCCAGAGGGGTGTTCACTCCAGAGGGGTGCCCGCTCCAGAGGGGTGCCCGCTCCAGAGGGGGTGCCCGCTCCATCGGGCGCTGCCCTCCGCGGGGGGCGGCGGTCGCTGCCCGCCATTAGCGCGGCCGGGCCCCGCCGCAGCCTTTCCCGCGGAGCGGGGCCGGGACCGCGCCCCCGGGCTCCGCGCCCCCGCCGCTCCGCGCCGCTCCCCGGCCGCCCCCGGGCTGCGCCCGCCGCACCTGCGGGCCGGAGCCGCCGCCGCCGGCTCTCCCCCAGCGCGGGGCTGGCAGCTCGGCAGCACCGCCCGCTGCCCGCGGCGGAAACTCACCTCCATGCGGGCCAGGGGCAGCGAGAGGATGAACGCGAAGACCACGCCGAAATTCATCCCGACTCCAGGCCCCGCCGGCTGCGGGCACATGGACGGCGAGCCCCGGGAGGGAAGCGCTTCCCGCAGACAGCCCCGCGGCCGCCCGGCCTCAGGCATCGAGGGCGCTGCGCGTTCCCATGTCCCCTGCGAGCCGGGAGGAGGTGGGAGAGTCGCAGGAGCCCTTGGAAGAGGACGTGGAGGCGGTGGTGGTGGTGGTGGTGGTGAGGGGAGACAGAAGTAATTCTCGGTGACTCGCCTGCCTCTGCGCTATCTCATAAGCCCGGTGGGGAAAAAATGCAGTCCCTCGAAATTATACACATCCAGAGTCTGGGTCCCCCTTGCCGCAAGGGATGCTTCAGAGGTGCCTTTGGCTAGGTGGTCCACATGCTAGTCTTCTTCTTGGTTTTCTTCCCTTTTAAAAAAAATGTGTACCTGTAAAAGCTTTTACATGCAGGTAGCAATGTCTCAGTGTTCTTAGAAGAAGGTTCACAGAATAGTAGCTAAAAGGAAAAAAAAAAAACTTTTCCAAAGTTTGGAGTGAAATCCAAAAAACGAAATCTTCTTCCTTAAGTTGTCCTCTTCTTAAAATGCTCCTTTCCTTCCTTTTTGCCACTTGCTTTTTAGAGAAAAGTTGCGAGTGTGCACTGAATTTCTTCCCCTTACATTAGGTTCTGGCTCGGTTGCCTTCTCGTTCCAAGTGTTGGCAGTCTGCTTGGACGGGAGGTTTGCTTTGGGTTTGGAGACAGGTGAGAGCAAATGTTTTTGCTCTGGGTTGTGAGTGTGTGTTTGTGTGCGTGCGCTGAGCCTTGACAAGCCTCAAAGTGGAGCCACTGATGCTGCCTCCCGCACTCTGTTGCAACAAGAAAGGAAAAACAAACAAAAAAAAAAAAGAAAAGGCAGAAAAGGTAAAATTGCAGGAGGGGCGAGTGAGCCAACGGGTCTTTATTTTCTGTGAGCTGCAAGAGAGACTAAGCTGGCACTCGAGGCTGCTCCTTTTATGAAGGAGAGGAGATGGGTGGAGCATAACTTGCCATCCTCCTCTTTGGCTGGGTATCAAGGAACAAATCTAGTGAGGGAGTAGCAGTTCATTGCTGACAAAATAAAAAGTGTGTTAATTTAAATGATAAATTAATTAAAAATGACTAATGCTGCAGCAACCTGTATAATGTGGCTTTAATATCGCGTGAGGAATGGGGACAGAAATTCCTGCCTCCTCGGCAAGAGATAAGAAGAGAGGAGTTCCCGGCACGGTAGTTTGTTATTTTTTTTGGCCCCAGGTTCTCACTGTTTCAGTCTGGAGCCCATTTCTCTAAGCTCCACTCGCTGCCTTCCCTGCCCTGCAACACCACTAGCTCCAGGGAGAGAGATGACTTTAATATCTCACATCTCTTTGTGTGCAGGGGAAAAAAAAAAAGCCAGAGAAATTTACACGTTGCTATAAGACAATCTGGTGTTGCTCGTGGCACCCGGAGGTATTTTGCTGCATGATTATCTCCACGATGTAATAAACATCTGAAGGGAAATTAAGCCAGCAGATATTTGCTGTGGGGGGAGAGGGGTGGGGAGGGGAAGGCTGCTAACAGGTGAGTTCAAGAAGGAGTCATATCCTATTGAAAAAACACCCTCTCACGTACATAGGAGCGGTCTCGCGGCGCAGAGCACACTCCAGGCACGAGCAGGAGGGATCTCTGCACCATCTTTGTGCAGGCTCGTATCCACCGAGACATTCCTGCACCGTCATGCACCGCAGGCGCTCGGCAGGCGCTCGCTCTGAATCCCAAGCATCTCCCCTGCTTTTCCTATGCTACGCACACGCTTCTGCTCGAGCCGCTCGCATGCACGGCGACGTGCAGATTCTGTCTCATTCACACATCCCTGGGCATCCATGTGTTCTCCTTCACTCTCCCCCTCTCTCTTCCCTTCTCACATACATACACCCACTGGCGTACCGGTGGCCTCATCTCACAGCATCACACATGCTCCCTCAGACTCTCCGGGTGCCTGTAAGTCTCCTGCAGCCAGCCCTCCCTGGTCTCACACCAGCACTCCCATATGCACCCTCCAAAGTGCCCGGGTGCAGGAGGAGCAGCCGCTGGAACTGAGGAGCAGGCAGCCCCCCAAATGCTCCCCTGCACCAGGCACCTGACAGCACACCCCAGCTCGGCTAGCTATGCCCCTGAACCTGATTTTGGTCTCATGGATGCGGGTGTCGGTCAGGAAGCACAGGGACACAAGGAATACTGGGGGTCCTCCACACTGCTAGCTGAAATAGCCTGGGTCCTCTGGAGCAGCATGTCAAGGTGCTCTTGGGTCACAACCTTCACTCACCCCAACCCAGAAGAAGAGTGGGCAGATTTTTCCCCACTTGGGGAGGTGGTCAGAGCCACGTCAGCTCCAAAGCCCAGGCCATCTGAGGTGCATGAGTGCAGGGATAAGGAGGGTTCTGGGAGTCCCTCAAACCGAGTCTCAAGTGGCTCAGTTGCAATATTGGAGCTCAAGGGGGAGGAAGTAGAAATGCAAGGCATACCTTTGCTCATTTCCACCGCCAGAGACCTTAACAAGATTTTATCTTAGATGCTCCAGCCATGATAGCCCTGTCCCACCCCAAATTCCTCGGGACACTCTTAGAATTCCCCTCATTCTCCATCCTGGCCTGCCAGCAGCATACCAGCCATTTCAAGTGATGATTATTTGGCTCTAAACCCCCAGTGGGGTGGAGCTGCAGCCCTGATGTCCACCTGGGTGCTGAAACACCTTTTGAAATCTGTGGAGGGCTTCAAAAAAATGGTTTTGAAAGGGCCTCGGTCCATCTCACCTCTTTCCAAATGCCACCAAAGAAACTCTGTAGCCTTGGGCTCCTTAGCAGTCAGCAGGGGAAAAGATGAGGATTTCAGAAGTCCTTCTATCTTTGTAGAGGGTTCTGGGGACAGCTGGGTCCTGAATGTCCATGACCCTGGCAGGTATTTAAGGTTCCCAAGGGGTCACTGGAGGTGCCTTTTGGGGATCTCTGCCCTCCAATAAGCTGGGGTGGCTCCCCCACCTTGGTGCCACCTGTGGGGGGAGTCCCCCACGCTGCAGTGGCTTCCTGGCCAGGACAGAACAGCCTGCGTGTGGGAGGGCTGATCAAATTCCTCAGCAGGGAGAGATATTGCTGCCAGAGAGGAGAAGGTCTCAGCAGAAAGCTAGCAGGGACTGCTGCAAATTTCTTGCTTGGTAGCAACAAGAGCTACTGCAGGGCCTGATTTTGGGGGAGATATGGTGTGCTTTTTTTTTTTTTTTTTTTGAATATCCGGCTCTGTTACATGCTAGATGGGATAGAAATAGAGTTATTTATTTTCATGTGGATGATGCTGGGCAGTTTTTAGAAGCTCGACATCAGAAACAAAAAGCTAATCCCTGTTGAACCTCCAGACAGCAAGGAAGAGGATGTTTGGAATTTGACTAATCATCTACCTATGACCTTGCCTGGAAATAGAGCAAAGTGATACTCAAGCTGCTCAGGCTTCAGCAGTTTTTCTGTTTTTAAGACAGGGACAGATTTTTCTCTAGTGATGTCTTTAGACTGGCTGGGTCTGTCTCACTGGCACTGAGTTTGATGGGGGTGCATGCACCTAAAACTGCTGCGCCTTGAGCCTGCTGGGGCCTCCCTTGATTCTCTTACTTCTGTGAAATCAGTTTGAGATCTGTCCCACAAACCCCTAAAACTAAGGGGGATAACTGGATCTCCCTCTCAGCTGGCCTGTGGGGTAGGCATGGAGGCCTGTGGGGCTATGGGTGTCTCAGATGTCACAGGTTAAGAGTTTGAAGCCACCATGGCATATATTGGGAAGGTATTTTGAGGCTACATGAAGCATCCGGACCATAAAAACGTCCCATTAGAGCACCACGACTTGACAAGACCTGGTTGCAACTGTGCTAGCTGGCAACGGCCCTGCAGACAAACCACAACAAAACAAGATTTCCTAAGAGCCTGCACCAGGATTTCTTATTAAAACACTTTCACCACCACTACAGCTCTCAAACCTGCAAACAGCTGAACTCATCTCCCTGGTTATTCTCTTATCACTAGGGAGGAGAGCAACACGTGTCTGAGGACAATAGGCAGTTCCTTGCTGCAAGGCTGCTCTCCCCTCATCTCGTGTTGATGGAAAAAATGATCGTACTAGCCACCATCCACAGCAGCATAAAGTGAGGGCTGATTTTTTTTTTTTAATTTATTACCTTTTTTTTCAGAGGGGGTAGGTAGAGAATTATGAAACAACAGGAAGAAAAACAGGGCTTACAATGGAAAGCAAGACTCAGTCTGAACAGCTGAGGTGTCTCAGCCTCTCCATGATGAATCCTATTTTGAAAACAATCAATGGAAAGAAATTAGGAGGTGTTGACAGCCAACGTGTAGTCAGCCCGCCCACTCAAGGTATCTAACTTAGGTGTTGCTGCTGCTCCGGTCTCGGAGTTCAGGAGAAGGATGAGCAATCCCTGCGCCCACGCCGGGGGGCTGCCGCAGCCGTCAATGGAGGGGAGACGCCGCGGCAGCGAAGGAGGCACCTGGAGTAGGTTTTACACCTCATTTACACGCGGAGATCCGCTCTGTGGGCGAGCTGGTTTCACAGCAGGGCCCCCGGCGGAGTGGGGTCTATCCCGGCTAGCCCAGGGGATGGGGACGGGGTTACCGCGCGTAGCCCCCGATGTGCTCTGCAGCGATTGCCCCAGAGGGGCTGACACGAGGGCTGCCCCCACTGCCCAAGGACTGAGCTCGGTTTGATGGAGGAAGAAGGAGGAAAGGAGAAGAGAGGCCAAAGGAAGGAGACAGACAGGCAAGGAGCTCGGTGCTTGTCTTTGGGGCTGGAGAAAGGCAGAGCCTCAGGGTACCCAGGGCTTGCATAATTCGCCTTCCCGCTCCTGGCACTGGCAGGGAAAATGCTTTCCAAGGATGAGTAAAACCCTGACAGAGCCAGCGGCTCCAGGGGAAAGGGAAGGTGTCACCTGGAGAGCAGGCGTTTGATGGGACCTGCCAGGCTTTCCCGGGGAACCACCCCCTCTGCCTGTCTCTCTCCGTCAGAGGGATTCCCCCAGCCCCTCACCACCTCCCTCATCTCACCCATTCCTGGCAGGCACCTGGCAGAGAGGAGAGGATGGGGACGGGGACGAGCATGCAGACACATGCAGAGGGCAGAGCCCAGCCCCTGACAACGGCAGAGGGGGAGAGGGCTCCTGTCGGCTGTGCCTTCCTGCCCCGTGGTTTGAGATGAAGGAGAAGGCAAAGGCGTTTCACATCTCTGCGGATGTGCAGCTCGAGCAGGATTCAAAGAGAAAAGGCAAGGCTGGGGGGCACTGATTTCCCAGCACTTTGCCGTTCCTGCATCAAGAGGGGAGGAGGGGATGCAGCCTTCTCTGATCATACTGCCATATATTTCTCCCCCACCCCAACCCCCAAGTTTAGGGTAGAAGGGAACAATTTCCTTACACTGGCAACCATCCATTATGTCTATGGATCTGCTCCCCACCCCATTCCCCCCTCTCTTTCCTGTTTTGATGAAAGGAAAAAATGTTCTGCTTTCCTTCTTTATTTTTCCAGACTGGTGAATAGCACTCGAAAGGAATTTCTCTCCCTCCCCCCTTCCCCTCTCCCAGTATAATAAATACATACGTATGTGCGTGTGAATACACCGCACATCGCAGGTCATCTGTTGTTTTTCAAAAGGCATATACTATTTTTGTTTCCAAATTGATCAGGTGGGCAGCGGTCCCCCTTTCCACTGACACCACCCCAAACACTGCTTCCCCTGCCCTCGCCCTCTGCCACTCACCGTGTCCCCATCCTTTGCCCCCGGGTCCGCAGCGAGCGGCGGTGGCGGTGGCAGCAGCGAGAAGGAAGCTTTGCTGAGCTGGAGTAAAAATAGCCCCAGCAGTTACTCAGCTCAGAACGTAACATGACTCATGTGAAACGAAGATGAGGGTCGAAAACCAAAAGCAAGCGGCTCTCCCCCCACCCCGGCCCCTGCCACCTGCTGTTGCTGCTCACGTCACAGAGCAAAACCCACTCAAAGTGCTCCTCGCCGGGGGTCAGGGCATCAGCCGAGATGGAAAGCCCCGCTCGTGCCACCTGCAAGGACTGGTCCTCTTGCCTGCACCCATCTGGTGGCAGCAGGCGGGTTTGGTGATGCTGTGGCCGACTTTCAGCTCATTTAACCTCCCTTAAGCTGCGGGCCCTGAGCAAAACTGGCATCCCAAACGCCCCGCAGCGGCACCCTTGTACCAGCAGCACGAGAGCACAAGTGCAGCCGGGCACCCCAGTTTGCTGTGCCTGCCGTGGCCTGAGCCTGGAGAGACCAGCGAGGTCATGCCCACCCCGCACCCCACCCTGTCCCTGGGCAGGTGCCCTCCATGCCCCGTGGGGGACAGCTAGCCCCCGGGGGCGGGTGGGAGAGCAGCACGCCTGGCCTGGCAGGAGGCAGGCTGTGCTATCTTCTGGCCTGTGTAATAAAGGAGGGAGTTTAAAAATAGCCTTTGAGCTGCAGTGCCGGAAAGGCAGTGAGACGTATAGAGAGGGTGTGTGTTTATCCTACACGCCCTGGGCCTGCCGCCCGCTGCCACGGGGACCTGCCCCAAAGCACAGGCACCGCTCACGGCTCAGGGCTCAGGGCTGCCAGCCTGGCCCGGCAGTGCGGGGCTGAGGGCAGCCCCCAGCTCTGCCTCACAGGTGCCAGAGCTGCTCAGAGGTGCCCACCCACCAGCCCGTCCCAAAGCCATTTGAAAGTGTGGGACATGCACCTCTCATCCCCCGTGCCAGACCAGCGTGATGTGTGGCTCCTCCACCCCCCTATATCCAGACAAAGTGGCATCTCTCAGGACAAAGCCTTTCAATAGATCCCCTGCCCTCTGCCCTCTCCTGAACAATGAGAAATCAAGGAATATTGTCCGAGCTGAATAAAAAGGTCTAAATTTAGAGTGTCTGATGTGTTCTTGGTTTCCTGCCATAACTCCCCTCCTCCCCGTCCTCCCTCTTCATTGCTTGCTTAGCCTTATGCACAGAAAGGTTTCTGATGGGGTGAGATCACCACCAGGACCCTGTCTCCCCAGTGATGAGACAGAGGGGAATTCCAAGTTTGACTCTAGTCTCTGTTTTTGTAAGACAGGGAGGAGGGGAGCACACTGGTTTTTTCCTCACCAGCTTAGATGTGCAGAAAAGGGAGGGAAACTTAAGATTAGGAGAGAGGAAACTTTCTCTCCCACTTCAGCCTACTCGTGTCATGGCCCTGACCTGCCCCAAGCACTGTCCATATGTTTCCATCTGCTCATGGCATCCTCTCCTACAGCTCTGCCACGGCAGGTCCCCGGAGCAGCGCTGCCCCTGTGCTGTTCCAGCCCAGAAGCTCAAGCCTGTAGGACCCTCACTGTCCTCCCACTTTCTCCAAGTGGGCCTGGCCAGAAGCAAGAAGCTCAGAGAGAACAAATAAAAGCAGAAAAAAGCCTGACACAACCCCCAAAAATGCCCAGGGGGGAGGGAGAGGAGGGGTGTTATCCAGCAATGTACTCCCAATGTTTAAACAAGGGACTCCCTTGGGTTCCTGCCTGATAAGTCTGGGTGTCAGGAGAATCTATTCATTTGTTTTCTTTTTTTTTAAAAAAGGCCTTCCCACAACCACAGCGAGGAGGGAGCCAACAGCTCTTAACAAACAGACATGTCTTAAGTGCACACATGGGAATCCTCTCAGCCTTGCTCCTGGAGAGGAAAAAAGCCTAGACTGCGTGCTGACCACATTGCTGGGTGTCAGTGGAAAGGGAAGCTCGGGCCAGCAGCATTTGCTGCACAAAGATGGACACCAGCAGCTAACTCAAGCTTGCCAGCATGTCTGTGGGGTGTCTGGAGGTGCAGAGATCTTTTCCAATAGTGGAATCCAGGCAGGTGGGCTGGGACACTGACTCAAAAGCAAGGAAAACTTTTCTCACCCTCCTTTGGCTCCAAACAGTGTCTCCCAAGAGCTGCCTCTGACCCTCCCCAGCTTGGTCACTGAGTTGACAAGCAGGTGGAATGGAACTTTGAGGCCAGCCAGGCCCTCCCTGCTTTGCTCTCTTTCCCTGGCTGCATAATGTGTCTGGGAGGATTATTAGTCTTTTTTATTATTATTATTGCTAATTTCCCTTGTGCCAAGCATTCAGGGACAGGGTCTTCAGAATGACAGCACAGCGAGTGTTCCAGAGCCATTGCAGGGACAGGAGAGGGGAAGGAGCAGCACTTGGGGCTCACAGGGAAGGGGAGAGCAGCCACAGCCCTGCCAACACCGGGTGAGCCTGCAGAGAAGCCAAGTGGGGCTGGACCTACTGGGGCAGAGAGAAATGCTCCCCTTCCTTCCCTCTGAGAAAGAGTGAACAGCACAGGGGGCTCAGCAAGTGGGAGGGAGAGCCAGGATCCCTTTGCTGCTGGAGACTGAGTTTAGTGCCCATTCCCAGCTCAGAGGGATTGGCAGTGCTGGAGGCTGGGGAGTGGAAAAGTTCAGGTCTCCAGTTCCATGTGCAGCTGCTGCCAGAAAGCATCAGACTAATGGATGCAGCAGGGTGGGAAGGGAAAAACCAGCACCAAGGCCCCTGGAGAGGAGGCTTCCTACCATGGTCTGGATTGTCACCAGCAAGGAGAGGGCTGTTCCACAAGAGGGGACGCTCCAGGCGTGACTCCAGCCCAGGTGTGGCTCCAGCCCAGGTGTGACTCCAGCCCAGGTGTGACCCCCCCGGTCCAGGTGTAATTGCTCAGTACCTAAGCAGAGGCAGAGATGAGGCTGGAGATGAAGTGACCCACAAAGCAGGTGTGGAGTCTGTCTAGGAAAACCAGCCAGGGAGCCAGGACAGCCAGAGACAGGAGCAGGCACAGATGTGCCTCCAGCACAGCTGGGCAAAATGGAGCGTAACATCAAGGGGTGTTCTCACACCTCGTGGAGCTCTGGGCTCCGTGGATGGCTCCTTGTGCAACGTTGGATAACACACGGCAGGATCATGGAACTGGGCGAGGATGGCGGCACAGGAGCAGTTTAAGGTCACAGTGCAGGGACAGGGAACTTGGAGCCAGGTTGGGATCATAACTTGGAAGCAGTGCAGGCACATGAATGTGCTTCAGAGACACAGAGATGAAAAAAGGCTCCCAGAGGCAGGCAGACATGGGGAGGGGTGCCAAGGCCTGCTGTGGAGAGCCAGGGAGTGGGAGGGGACATGGGAAAGCCAGTGTTGAGAAGCCATAGGGACAGGAAAAGGGATGCAGTAGTACCCCAAGGTCACTGGGGAAGCAGTGGGGGGCAAGGTCCATGGCCTTCCCCCAAGAAGGAGGCATGGGTCTGGGTCACACATAGCCCAGGCCCAGGATCCAGCACAGCTCGGGACTGAGGAGAGCTCAGCTCAGGCCAAGCACAACCTCAACATGGTCCAGCAGGTGATCAGCACCACCCAGGTGACAGCAGGGACAAATTCCAGTCCCAGTCTTAGACAAGTGAAGATACTGTCAGGAGCAGCAGGAGACAGGGCTGCAGACAAGGCTGCAGCACAGGTCCAAGGTGCACCCTGGAAACCAATCTACCCCCAGCTAAAGACTGGAGTCCGCTTGGAACCACCAGTCAGGAAAGCAGGACAGCTGAGGACGAGGCTGGGCACGGATACACCCACAACAGAGCTCAGGCTGGGAGCAGGTACCTGGGCCTGAGCTGAAATGGAGCTTACATGGGGGGAGGGTGCCAGGTGAGCCTGCCTGTGCCCATGGCACTGCCAAGCGTGAGCCGTCCCCACCGCAGGATATTTCCAGCCTCTTTAGGGTGTGGGACCTGTAAATCTGTCCCTGGTGAGGCTCACCATCTGGGCAGGATGTTGATTACCTAAACCAGCCAGAGGGAAAAGAGGCTCAAAAGCCAAGACACACCTGAGCAACACGTAGTCATGCTGAACTATCCTTGCCTGGCCTCATCCTTCTTTCCCTCACTCTCCCTTACTCTCTGGAATGACAATGCAAGATACTGCCTCCATCTCTGAAACCTATGCCAAGAAACTTTTATTTTTAAATTCACAAACAATGACCTAGCAGCTGGTCCAAGGCTTTTTTTTCCCCTTGCTCACAGAGTGGAAATTATATATATATATTTAATTAGCTCATTGGAGCTAAATTTCCCTTCCCACCATTCTTCATTAAAGGCAGATGTAAAATGACCCCCGACTCCAATCTCTATTGAAGGGGGTGTGACCCCTTGCCATCTAACAGAAGTTTCCAGAAAGCCAGTTTCTCCCATCCTGCCTCTTTGCTTTGTCCAATTGTTGGTAGAGGGAGCCAAGAGTTTAAAATGCCATTTTGGCTGCCTCTCCATTATCTTGGGCAGACGGAGGGTTGGGATACCTCAGAGAATGGAAAAATCCCGATAAAGGGCTGTGGTACAGATATACCCTCACGTCTCACCAGCCCTTGGACCCAGCTGGGATCCAAAGATGCTTTCTTGCTGTTAAAAAAAAAAAAAAAAAAAAAAAAAAAAAAAAAAAAAATTAAAATACCAGCCATCTCAAGTTCTGGCTGGACTTGAACTAAAGCCCAGCCTAAAGGTCTTCAGCTTCTGCACCCCAATATTAGCCCTTCCCCTATGCACTCACTGGCCATGTACCATTCCAGAGCAACTCTCCTGACCTCAGGAGAGGGGGCTGCCTGCCACCTTCACGCACACCACGCTGTCACCAGTGCCACCAGTGCCACCAGTGCCACCAGAGCACCGTGGTCACTGCACGAGGACTGTCTAACACCGGCGCATGCATCCAACCACCTGGGGCACGGCAAGGGGATTCAGTGTTCTCTTCACTCCTCTGAAAATTTTGCTGAAACCCATAAACCCTGTGTTTTCTTCATGTTCCCCCTGAAGATATTCCCTGGAGGTATTGCTTTTCTTCTCCTGGCCCCTTTTCTAGGAGAGGTGCTGGGCTGACTGCCCTGGTCCCTAAAGTCCAGAAGTGGTGAAAGGAGCACACATTCCCTTTTTTCTGCCCTTTCCAACCTGCCTAGATATTTGTGTGAGCAGCAGGAGACAGAATCCATGGCACAAACATCCTGCACAACCACTGCTCCTCACCTTGAGAAGGGCCTTGTGCTCCAAAGTTCAACAAGGCCTCCTCCTTTCCTCTGAAAGCAGCCAGCCAGAGATACCTGAAACATGGATTTTGGTACCTTTGCTATATCTCAATCTTTCTGCCATCCTTCTTCTCATTGCCTCCCCTCTCCCCACAATTTACAGCCTGGATCTGGACTTGTCTTAACTAAGCAGAAAAGAATAGCATGATGGATTCTTCTGGCATGTTTGAGTGCCACAGTGGCCTGGACTTGACTCTGAGCTGTTGGTGGGGCTTGGCTCTTGCTTGGAGAGCGTCCTCCAGGACTTTGAGAGGAACAGTCCCTAGATGCACACGCTGTGAGTGAGACCCCCCCAGCTGCCCCAAACTCCCCAGTCAACCTGCTTGGCACAGGGCCAGGACAGGACATTCCAGATGGGCTCCTTTGGACCTGGCAGCGAGTCTGGGCTTCTCTGCATCGCTGTGGACCCATACTGGGAATGTCTGGAAGTTTGGGAGTTGTTTGGTCACTGCCATAATCTCCTTCAGTGTTTGAGCCACAATAGAAGGTCAAGGCAGACGTAAAGGCCGGCTCCTGCTGCTGCTCCGGAGTGACTGCAAATAGGTCAGACTTATCTCAAGAAAACACAGCTCTAGGAATGGCACAGACCCTCTTGTCCACCTGTCTGGCCTCTCCTTCTCCTTCTCCCTCCCTCACCTCTCTGCAGGGCTGCCAGGGATGCAGGAATCTCAGCAATGCTGGTCACACAAAGACCTCTCCAATGACAACAGCTCCTACCTTCCTTCCCCCATTCCTCCTTCCTTACCCTATTCCTTCTTGCACCTCTGTGGCTCTCACACATTCCCATAGTTGCTCCCAGGGGTTTTCAGAAGCTCCTGAACAAGACCTGTTTCTGCCCTCCTCCCCCAGCATGGCAGGCCACAGCTGTGCAGGGCAGCCAGGGGATGCTTTTGGGGAGGAGGTCTGCTTGGGAACAGACATATATACATCTCTGTCTGTGACTGAGGGTGTGGTTTCAAAAACTGGCACAAGTCACTTGGAAAAAAGCTTGTGGAGAAAGCAGCCCTCCTGCCTTCTCCCCTCTCCTTCCAGCTGTTCATTCTCTTTTTAAAAAATTTTTTCCCCCTGGTTCATCCATTTTGCAGGGATTGTTTTCAGCCTGATCAGCTCCAACTTGCCACCCTGCCACCTGTTCACTCACACTGACGTGGGAAGCTGGAGAAGGCACGGCTAGGCTGGAGGAACCAGCCCCTTTGCTGCCAGCAGAAGCCAAGACCAGCAGAAACCAGTCCTAAACCCACTTGCTCCCAGTCCCTCTCTCTTCATCGTGGGAATATCCCCACAGCTGTGTGGGATATTTGTACCTGTGACTGTGCCTCTGACCTGAAGATGCTCCACACGTCTCCAGAAGGCCATGTAAGTGTGTGCAGGGAGAATTCTGCTGTATAATTTCTTACATGGGAATGGATGCCATACAAGTGGCCCCAAGGCTCTCTATGGACTCACACGTGTCCCTGTACGGGACACACGGCCTGTGGGATTATCTGTGTTCCTTGTGTGAAGCAGCCATACACAACTCTGCCTTTTCCTTGTCCCAACCGAGTTTGAAGGGGCTGGAGCTGGGAATCAAACCCACACAAGCTGCTTTGTTCTTCTGGGACTCAGCTGAGGGAAGCAAGTCTGAAAGAAGCAGCAGGGTTGTTATAACCCACTCTCTTTTCCCCCTCCTCCTCTGCCTGTTTCCTGACACAGTTCCTATATAGGACAAGTTGCTGTTGCAATCAACTCTTAGGTTAATGAAACCCTGAATTAACCCCCATTTTCTCCCACCTCTTCAGGGAAACTGCCCAGCAGGCAAAACAAATCCTGGGTATCTGTTCCCTGCTCTGAGGGAGGTACATTCCCAAGGACGTGTGTGGGAACTCGGGCTGGAGTGGCCTGCAGGTCGAGGACCAGTTGATAAGGACCTTTAAACCTTTAAACCCCACTGCACACAGGAGCACAGGGACATTTACCACTCCCATGGAGGATGGTAGGAAGACAGGGAGGGAAAGGCTTTTGGGATTCCTCCATCCAACAGACAGAGCAGCAGATAAGGGGCAGTGAGATCTTTCAGACATTGCCAGCGAGGTGTTTGCTGGCCCCAGACACGCTGGTTCACTGAAGGGCAGCCTGCCTGACTGCCTTGGAATAAAACACTGGATTTGGAGAGAGGATAGTCCCTTCCTTCTTGGGCTTTTCTGTCAGCTGCAGGGGGACCCCAGCTGCTGGTTTAGCCAGGGGTGCTGAGCACATTTAAAACCTGGCTATGCTGGACTGATCAGTCCATTTTTCCAGTATGGTGTCTTTCCTCACTTAAAGTTTGCACTGAGGTTCCTGCCTGTCATATTTCCAGAGTTATTTTTTTACCTTTAGCACTGATGGAAATTACCAATCTGGAGATTTCAATACATTAATACTATGTATGTGTTTTCCTGCCTCTTCTTCTGGATTGAGAGGTTGCAGTTTAGCTTGTGGTGGGGCTAGCAAAGTGGTGCCTCTGCCTGTGATGTTCCTGCTGGGACACCGAGGGAGCAGGGCTCCCTCTCATTTGGACCTTTACTGCATCCTAGATCTGCAGTGGTGCTGACCTCCTTCTGCTGAGGGACTGGGCTTGTCAGGAGCGAGGTGCTCTCTGGTGCTGTTTCAGCTCCAGGCAGGGAATTAGCCGTGGGTTCTGAATCATGAAGAACTGAGATTTTTGCTGAGAGGTGGTGCTGGGTAGAAATGGCAGACTTGGACTGATGTTTCTGTAAAAATGCAGGGAAGCTGGAAGGGGCCTGGGGGAGGGACCATGAGTTATACAGAACAGATCCTTTGGTCCTGCCTGGCATTAGCACTTTTAGCAACAATGGCAATATTCATCATCATCACAGCATTCAGATAGCAATTTCCATCTTGCAACTGCTGTATGTGCACTGACTCATTCATTTTCCCTGGTGAGACAGGGGGGAATTGTTATCCCATGGCTAAGATGTGGGGAAACAGACACCCCAAGCCCTGCAGAGAGGGTCAGTCGTGGGGTGTAGTTGGTGAAATGCTCCCTGTGCGAAGAGTGCCTACCAAAACACGGCTACACTGTCACGGTACCCCAGCCACAAAGGATTTGATGAATCAAAGTGTGCATCTCTCCCAAACTACGCAAGATTTTTTCCCTAGCAAAGCTGTTTTGGTGCGTGGGCGCATGGGAAGGATTTTACCACCGCTGTCAGCTCCTAAAGCCCTGTTACGAGTTTTAATTTCCAGTGCTGAGGCTCTGGCACCTTGCAGTGGCACTAAAGGGGCTGAGAAGCGTGTCTAAGCGCGGAGCCACCCGTGTGTGACGCACAGGCCACCGGGTGCCATGAAAGGCTGGAGCCTTTTCCCAGGCTGCCTCCCCCGCTCCCAGCTGTGCCGCCCGGACGCTCTCTGCCGTGATGGCACCGCTGCCTCCGTGGCCCTGTGTCACCGCCGGCCGTGCCCGCCCCAGTCAATGGCAGCCTTTGTCCCGGGAAAGGTCACCCGAGCCAGGCACGCAGACTGCAGCGAGGGGAGGCTGCTGCTGGAACGGCTGAGCGTGGGGAAGGGAGGAGGAGGGCACAGGGGATGAGGGGATGGAAGGGGCAAGGACGTCGGAGGAGGTCTGGGTTGCTCCTGCTTGGGGGAGGTTTTGTGTCCATGTGCAGCGAGGAACTGGCCGATTTCCACGGGGTTAAACTTGCATTTGTGTGGGCAGCACCTGGGCCCTTGTTGGGAAAGATCTAACACCGTAAAGCTCAGGGCTTTCCTTGGCAATCTGCTTTTCCCATAGCTGGCTGTGCTTTTCCCATCCCGAGCGCAGCCTTGCAGGGCTTTAATGGCTTTAGCACCGCACCTACAGCCGACACCACCTAATCTCCTCTTACACGTCTCAGTCCCCAGACAAGAGCCTGATTTACTGTCTGACCTACTGCTGTGCCACGCGGTGAAGGAATGTCCTCTGCACAGGATCCCATCACCTTTATCACCTTCATCATCCCACTGAAGTGCCATGTTCATAGTGCCAAGGATTTTTATGCCCCTTGAGCAAGACCTTCGCTCCCTGGCCTGTTAGCATTGGGTCATTTGTGCTTTTTTCTGAAGCTTCACAAAGACAGTGGGGCTGGAGCCATTCTGGCAGTCATTTCCCTTCCCCTCATCCCAGCTCTCTGGAAAACACACTGGAATTTCAGTAACAAATATTCCTCCAATTTCACGTTCAGATGTCTGGGTCGTGAGTCCCACCCTGGTTTCTGACACACAGGCTTTACCAGTCCAGAATGGGTGTCTGCCTCACCAATTCCTGCGAGGATACCCATGAAACCACTCACAAAGTCAAAGCAATTGCCAGCATTTTTTCCTAATCTATTCATAGTTCTGTAGGGTTTTAGTCAATGCTCTGGAAGCATATGCCATTGGGTGATCGTCTTGCATTTGAACAGCTGCTAATCTCTGCAAATTTGCATTCACCGGGTTTTTTTAGCCTCGCCGTTAATCTCAAGGCACTTGGTTTTGGGGTTTCTGTAACAAGTATTTTTTAATTTTCGAAAGCAGTTCTCATTATCAGAGGGATCACCCTGGGACAACCATTCTCCAGGGAGAATAGAACGGAGATAAATTAGAGATGCGTAATTTTAATTCATTTAACGTGCCCAGGATGAGCTGGAGGGTGGGCAGGGCAGCAGGCAGGGAGAAAGAAGAGTGAGAGCCGTTTGCCCCTGGGTACCTCCTGAGAGAGCCTGGCTCATTACGTTGTGAGACATCCTCATTTGGGAAAGATCACAGACCTGGGTTTTGCCCCAGACCCTGCGGAACCTCGCTGTGCCCCTGGATACGCCTGCAAATCTCCACAAGGCTTTGGGATCCGTCTTCACAAACTAGAGCCTCCCAACACTTTCCATGCCCTTTTCTGCAAGCCAGGAGAATAAAGAATAAGGGGGGAAGCAGAGCTGCTCTTCCAAAGTCTGCCTGCAGAAGGAGGTCCACCAGAGCATGCTGCCAGCAGGAGACCCGGGAGTGCAGAGCTCTCTGCTTGCACGGAGCTGGTAAAGCCTCCAGAGCCCCACTGCCCCTGGCTGAATCTGCTTGGACCTGCCCCTGTGCTCTGCCAGGCTTCTCCACGTTGGCACCGGCTCCTGCTCAGCGAAGAAAGAAGGGGACTTTCCCAGGCATTCCTTCTCCTGCAAGGGTACCAAAATGAGGCAGCTCTGCCAGCAGACTGTTCTCAGCTGGGAGTTTCCCCTGCAAGGAGCCCTGGTGGCTGCACTGATCCGGGCCAGAGTCGCTCTCTTTGGCTGGTATCTTCTTCAGGCTCCAGTTGTGATTTCTGATCAGTTTGATTCCAAATCAGCCTGTCAGCCACGGGCATTTCTCAACTCTCAAGTCCTTCATATTCTTTGTATATTCTTTGAGACACCTCAGTTACCAAGAAAAGGATCAATCGCAACATCCAACATGGGAAAACAGACTGGAAATATTTGCACTTTCTTTTACTTTGGCTCTACAAAGATTTTCTCTCCCAACCCTGTGCTGAACAGACCCTTTTATTTTGATTGATTTATGACCCCTTCATTGGAGGTTTGCCTACCTAAAATCCCAAAGGTGCTGTCAGAAAATGGCAAGAATTATGCAAAATTAAATATTTTCTTCAGTGTATTCATAATCCTGGGATCCTGTTGCCAAAATGAAGTGGTTTAGAGTCATATGAGATGTCTTAGAGTATCTGAGACACATGAAGGGGGCTGGCAGATCTGCCATGGAAGTTACTGGAGCCCAAGACCGTCTGGAGTAGCAGCTGGAGGCCAGGCAGGATACACTACTGCATCTAAAATGAAACTGGAAACCAATATTTGGGCAACTGCATCAAACCACAGCTGAGTGAGTTGCGAGTGTATCCCCAACCCAAGAGAAACAACCTCAGGATGAAGGCAAATCTGAGAACAGAACAAACGTGGCACTACCAAGCCTTGCAAGCACCCTGTCTTCTCTGCCGAATCAAATCCGGTTCTTGCACTAACGCTGAATTGAGCTGCTTGTCAGATCTGCTACAAAATAATTTCATCCCCGCTCAGGCTGGCCATCTGTTCACTCTTCGGATTCACATGATTTTATGCCACCACTCTGTAACCTGATGATCAATAGCTTCACCATTTCTGGCAGCTGGCGCGCCGTGTAAAATCTTTCCCAAGCGCTCTTCTTACAGGGATGGGTGCGAGGGGCCTTGAGATTTCATGATGATGTTGACCAGCATTTTTCCCTGCCTCTGCCAGAATGGACCATGGGTCTCCTTGATGTCTGCCTCTCCCCCATGCGGTGTCAGGGACTGTTTTAGCTCTTCTACCTGCCCTGAGGACCTCACTGCTACAGCGGCATCCAACCACCTGCCGCTGCCTCCTCCCACCCTCAGCCCGCCAGCCTGACCTGCTCTGCTTCAGTTGGAGGGCTAATTGGGAGGGTTAATTGTTTTAGGCCACTGTGCAAGCACCCTGTGCCTCGCTCCAGAGCTGAGATGAGCCTGAGCTTTATTCCTTGGCCTCAGTGACCTGTTGCTGAGCGAGGCTGCCCTGAGCGGTGTCACCGTCAGTGGCTGGGGCCAGCAGGCACTGTCTGTTCTGCCACCTGAGTGTGTGCTGGGAGCACACAAACCCACGGCGCTCCCAAGGCAAAGCAAAAGGCTCTCAGCTACTGGGGGCTCGTTGGTGTGTTGGATGAGGCTTGCAAAGCCCAGAGGTGCTGTGGTGGACACTCGGTAAGCACAGAGGTTCATTTATGGAAGGGAATGTGTCCCTAAGGATGTCCGGAGAGCTGCGGGGCCGGGAGCCCCCATCACATCCCCTCGGGGATGGGAGTAGGGAAGGAGAGGCCCCCTGAGGAACAACGGAGCATTGAGCTGCTGCCCTATCTCTCCAGGGGGAGGGAAGCGGAAAGGTGATAAGAGCCCTCTCAGATGAGGAATTCCTTCTCACTTTCCCCTTTTTGTTTGCTTTTCATCAGAGATAATGTGGGTCTTGGGCGGCTTACCTGGGTGCTGAGCTGCAGCAGAAGGGGCAGCCACAGCCACCCCGGACTTGTCCCCCTGGCACCCCTGGCCCAGGGCTGCCACTGTCTCTGGTGGGTTCCCAGAGGAGCAGTCCAGCCGTGGCCCCTCTCCTTCCCCACCATCTGCCCTGTGTCCTCCAGCCTGCTTGCATGACACCCCACTGATTTACATCAGTAGCTGTAACCTGAGGAGCAATTCGGAAAAAGGGAGCAAGATAAGGGGCAGTAAAGCCAAGGCTGATAAAGGTGGCAGAATATTTGGGTAGCATTTCACAGCATAGGCACTAACTTCCTGCAGGAAGCACCAGAATGCCTGCCCATGCTGTCCCCAGCCTGGGCTGTGCAGGCTGTGCACGGCCATGCCATGACCTTGGTTCTCAGAGGCCCTGAGTCCATCTCCTGCCCCCACAGATGGGATGGGTTTGAACCGGGCAGAGCTCTGGGAAGAGAGGCACAGGGAAGCAGCATTACCAAGCTGTAAGTCCCTTCTGTGACTGTGTGAACAATCTCCAGAAGGAGAGGCTGATTTCCAGCTGCCTTTTCTAAACCCAACCACTCTGACTGCTTAGTCCAATCCCTTTGTCCTGTGCATGACACAGCCCAGAAAATCTTGCTTGCCAAGCCTTTTCCCCAGCCCGGGTTTTTGTGGCTGTGGTGCCTCCAGTGACCAATCCTTGCAATGTGGCACAGCGAGGTACAAGCGTGTTACGGGATCCCTGGGAAGTGGGAAGAAGATGGGAGACTTGCAAGCAGTCAGACCCAGTGTCCTCTTTTCTGCAGAGAGGCCCAGCTGCACAGTGCCTGGGAATGCCAGAGCAAGGCTGGACTTGTCTCCTCAGCAGATGTGACTGACAAGGTTTGTCTGGAGATTTGGGCTGTGGTGGTGCCCCAGCTCCACACCTTCCTGCCTACACCCCCTTGACAAGAGCTGGGACACTGGTCATTGAGTCATTGAGAGGGACACCCTGTCAGCTAAGGTGGGCACAGACATCCAGGCCAGGGCCTACCCATTGCTGTGAAGAAGAAAACGAGAGGGAAAAAACAATGAGAAAAGCACGGGTAATGGAGAATGACCAGAGCATATAAAGCCGGTGTTTCATCCTTGGCCTGGGCTCAAACCTTTGGAGCAGGAGAGGGATCCTTACTCCAGAGGAAGCTCTGGGAATGTCCCTTTGGTGCTGGAAGAGATCACAATTTGAATTCAGTCCTTTTAGGAAGGGACTTGAGCACAGCTTGCAGTGAGATGGCTTGGAGATGTCCCTGCTGTGGGATCACCAGTCCTTGTCACTCAGCGATGGGCAGTGCCCAGTCCCCTGTGGCGCTGCAGCTGGGACACATACGCTGGGATGCCCAGGAATGGCCTTCTGGTCCCTCAGCTACCCTGGGCTCTGAGTCATTCCTGCTGCTTGTTGCCAGTCCTTGCCAAAGGGAAGGCTGAGGAGAACATGGGAAGAGAGGGTGACTCATCCTTAAAGCCCAGGTGGCTGTCCTAGCTGAGGGACACCTGAAGGCTTCCGGCATCACAGGAAAGCGGTAGGAAGGGCAAACATTCCCAGAGAAGCCATGCAGAACAACGACAGGAGAACAGGGTTTCCCTGCTGCATTGTGTGCCTGTGCATCTGGGAATCTCATCAAGCCCACGCGGCAGAGTGAGCTCAGAGCCAGGGCGGGAAGGCAAACCCAGAGCCTTTGTCTGCCCTCAAATCCATCCAGCCATTGCTCTGGCTCCCTGTTGTGCTGCCAGGGCTGGTAACCACCAAGTGGCATCCCCAGTCCACTCGTGGTGGGATGGGGAGGGAGGATGGTCCCCAGGAAGTACGTTCCTGAAGGTGCAGGCATTCCTTCCCCAGGATCTGTCACCTCCCTGCCACAGCCACCCCCGCGCCAGCACCTCCAGAGACCAAATGCTCTGGGGAAGAGGGGAGGACACATGATTTGGGAGAGCAGAAAAAAGGGAGGAGGGACAAGAAGGTATGGATGAGGGCAGTGGAGATGGTGGTGCAGCTGAGGGAAGCTGGAGCCAGCCAGGGATAGCTTGGGGCTGGCTACTTTGGAGAAGTAGATGAGGTGGAGGTGGAACCACTGCTAATGAATACTGTATTCGACCTGGCAATCGAGACAGATCGTACACGAGATTAGAGGTCATGGAAAGTGTATTACAAGCTCTGCATTGCTTTTATTCACTGGAGACTTTTGGAAAAACAAGCAGGAAGGCAGCACAATGGGTCCCCCAGCTAGGGACATCTCAGCACACATTTGAAAGACAATGGAGAAAACTATTAACTCCAAGAGTCCTCTATCCTGTCTCCAGTAAGATGCATTCCTTGTTTGGCCTGGATAGGAACTAGGGATCAAACAGACAAAGCCAATTAAAAAAAAAATCTTGCAGAAATTTCTTCAGGGGAAAAAGGGGGTTGGGTAGAGGGGAAGAATGACGCAGCTACCAGGATCAAGCACAGCCTGAGTAAGGGCCTTCAGCAGATGTTGACTGGCAAAGGAAGGCAGGTTTGCACATAGCCTGGTGCTGTGGGATCTCTGTCCTGGATATGGAATACCTTGTTTTGGTCTAGCTACTGGTCCCCAGCCTCACCAGCCAGGCCTGCAGAGCGATCCCATCCAGCCCCAGAGCGTTCAGGCACTGGGGAGCAGCAAGGAGGGTCCTGGGGACCCTCAGCTTCTCTTCTCACTCTGGCACTTGGCCTTGACTGGAAGGACAAGGTCAGAAGCATCCTTGCTTGAGGTCTCCACAAAGGAGGTTTCCAGGAGGGAAACCTGCATCCTGTCACCTGTCTTAATTAGAAAGATTATCTAATGAAATTGCTCTTTCATCAGCGTTCCTCTTTCTGATAACAGATGGTGGCTTCCTTTCCCAGGAACCAGCAAAGCTGTGCATCTCTCTGGTTCTGCCACATTCTTGCTCATGACCACAGCCCCCTCTCTCTGGGTAACCACCAGCATTTCACAGGGCTCTACTGCAGATTTTAAGGTTCAAACAGTCCCATTTCTCCATTGGGTGACTGAAGGGGCCCTAAGGGTCTGCACCACCTTCCCTGCCTGGGGTGACCTGAGTCCTTCAGCCATAGCTTTTCTGCTGGATAGAGGCAGGCCAAGAAGCATGGGCACAGCCCCTCAGGACTTCTGATGCCTGTGCTGGCAGGGCTTCCCCCACCTCCCTGGGAAATTCTTGCTGGGGTTCACAGTTTCTTCAGCAATGGCCAACTCTTGCTCAGATGGGCAGTGGAATTGGACAATCTGTGGTGCTCGGAGGGTTTGGCATGATGTTCAGGCTGGCTCCTGCTTCGTCTGCTGCTGCAGCATAAGCCTGTTTGCTCTCCCAAAGCCCTAAAGCCCATCCCATCGTCTCTTTGGCTTCTCACAGATCAGCAATCTCATGACCCTGCCATTACACCACCCCCTGCTCAGTCTTGACCCATATTTATCCTGCTTGTTTGGGCTTAGAAGGTTTCGCTTGCTGCTTCTCATGTTGAAATGAAAGGAAAGGGGGCAGGGGGAAAGCAGTGCTGTAGTCAGAGGAAGGCCAGGAAAAGTGATGGAGCTGGGGAGAGGTTTGGGGCAACCTCTCCTGCTGCAAGCGACCCTCTCACCCCTGCTCCCCATGGAGCCCTGGGGAGGTACTGTCACATCTTGGCTCTGGAGGAGAGGGGATATCCTTAACATAATTTCTTAAGGTATTTTGGCCAAGCATCCTGTCCCCTCTTCCTCTCTCTGAGTTCCTGTCATCTGCAATGGCCAGTGACCTCAGCTTGCACAACGGGTTGTTGAATTCAGAGGTATGAGACCATGAAACCTCCCCATGGTTCCTTCGGGGCCTGTGGACTACTTGGTTCATTTCCTAAGTCTAGAAATAACCTGTTATTTAAAAAGATCCATCCCAACCTTGAAACTAACCTCCTCAAGAGTGCTGTTTTTGTTGTTTTGACTCACATCCCCCCCTTCCTGCCCCAGCCTGGAAGGTCTCAGACCCTAATTTAACCATGGGTTGGTGGGGTACTGTGAGGTTGCAAAGCACTGGAGAGTCTCTTGTAGAACAGATTCTCCCTGGAGAAAAACAAAGGTTTTGCCATTCCCTACCTTCCCAGCTTTCCCTCACACACCTCTACAATCCATTTCCATTGCCCTCTATCCCTCAATCTTGTTTTTGAGGGTACCTCTGTCCCAGGAGGTACTCTGAGCACCTACTCAATTCCCAGCATGGTTGCTGGAAGAGAAGGCTCCCCAAAAAGAGCCCTGCTCTGAGCCCCGTTTAGCACATGCTGCTGCTGATCTCCCCTTCCCTGCACGCCCTTCCATGCGTCCTTTCCCAGCCCTGCTCCTGGACACACGTGACAGTCCCAGGTTTCTTCTGCAGTAAAATGTGCCTCCATCCCTGCTCTCCAGGACACCCCAGCCCCTGACTGCATCCCTGGGAGCACCTCATCTTCACGATTCCCAGCCCTCCTGAGCTCGGCAGCCTCACCCCTCCTCCACCCGCTGCCCCAGGAAACGCTGTTCAATACGAAGAGCAGCAGTGCTGGATCCTGCTTCCAGATCAGCATATATCCCATGCTGGGCTCCATCCCTCAGCATCCAACACACATCCTTAAACCTTTTGTATTCTGCATAAACATCTTTGCCCAGACCTCCTAAAGGGCCAGGCAGGAGAGGAAGCAATAGTCTCCAAAGAGCGTGAAGCCTTTGTGTCATGACTGTGTTCCCTCATCCTTCACGGATGCCGAGGAGTCCGGCTGTGCAACGCTGCATGGGGCTGCATGGGGAGCAGCACGAGGTATGTAGGGTTGGAATGGGTGTGAAAGGCCAAGATGTGCCAGTGATGCTCGCACAGCATCGATTTCCTGCATCCTGAGCCCCCAGTTTCCCACCTGGGTCCCACAGAGCATCCCACAGGACACCGCACACCTGCAGCATCCTCCCTGTGACTGGAAGCTCAGGAACCACCCACTCACCGTGGCTTTCCCTGCCTTCCCTGCCTGCCTGGCAGAGCTGGGCCTCTGGATTCACATATGCAGAGTGAACGTGGCCCATCCAGGAGGAAGAGCAGGTGTGGATAAATTTGGAGCATAAGGGGGCGGAAGAGTCCTTGCAGCCTGGAGGAAACCAGCTGCCAGTGCTGGGGTAGCTCAGGGGCGGCAGCAGCAGCAGAGCTCAGGGCAAGATTGCAGGAGCTGGGGGAGGCTCAAACGAGGAAGTTAGTGAAAAGCATCTGGAGATTTGAGGTCAGGTAACTCCTCATATAGCAGTTCCTGCACCGCTCTGGGAACGGACAAACAAGGCCTTCCTTCCTCCCAGCTTCCTCCTCCTCGGCAGCTCTCCTTTTCAGGAGAGGCAGCCAGCCAGCCCTCTCCTCCCACATGGCTGGCTGCATCCCTAGGGGTGACTCACCTGGGCCTTGCCGTGCTCCAGGGCCGTGCACACCTCCCTGCCCACCGTGGGACGTGTCAGCAGTGTGGGCACAGGGACATGCCCGGGGCCACGCGGCGCAGCAAAGGGCGGTGTCCCGCCGTGGCACAGGGCGGCCAGGCAGCAGCTGGCACTGCTGTGGGCAAAAGCTGGAAAGCACCTGCCAGCCTCCCAGTGCAGCGAGGTGTGGCTGCTATTTTAGGCTGGGAAAGCACGGGAGAATGGATCTGAAATCTCCCTGCAAAGCTGCAGTGGGCACTCAACCAGGTGTCAGCTCCAGCACTGGTGAGCCCGAGTGGTACTGCTATTTTAGGAATGTATTCTTTTTCCCTGCTAGGCTATTTTTGGAGGCTGAGGAGGTACCAAAAGGACCCAGATACATGGCAGATAAGGGACTGATGACATTTTGACGCTTATGTTCCAGCCGCAAACACTGCTCACAAAGGCAGACCCTGGGGATTGGAGGCACTCCTGGCAGCAGCAGCATCCTGGCTCTGCTGCCCTTTCTGCAGGCAGCAGGGCAGGGGTGCTGTAAGCTTCCCCCCAGCAGTGCTGCCCCAAATGGTTCTGTGGTCCCCAGTGTCCCACAGCACCACTGAGCTTCGTGCCATCACTGGCGGGGAAAACCCTCCTCCCTGGCTCTGGAGCAGGCAGTGCACGTGCCATGGGGATGGGGTCATGGAAGGGAGGGGCTTCTACATCTGGTGGAGCTGGAATGGGCTCTCACTCCTGAGCCACAGAAGGATCTGAGATGTGAACGCTGCCCCCTGTAACAGAAAATGTGTCTAGGTTACTTGCAGCTTTGGTTCACATCCTTGTCTTGGAATTAGGGATATGGGAGCTGGATGGGACGAAATACCTTGGCACAAGTGTGTTGAGGAGGAGGCTGTGTCCACTGCCATCACACTCCACTGCCACACGCAAGGCCAGGACTTAGAGAGCGCCCCAGCCCAGCCTGGCTGAGGCACTTGCACCCCATAGGGCCAGCAGCTAGGAGACCCCAGGGCTTTGCTCTGTTCCAGGAGAGCGGATTTCCTGCCCCAGAGCCACGTGAAAGATCCCATGAAAGATCCCTCGGCACTTGGGATGCAGCACTCCTGACCTGCACCTTTGAGAGAGAAAGCACATGTGGGCTTCCCTAGGACCTGGAAGGTGCCATGGATGGGGATGAGGGCAGGGGCAGCTTGTGACCCTGCTAAGCAGGAGTTTGCATGCTCCTCCTGGCCCTGGGTGAGATGGATGTCAGACCCTCTGGCCTTTTTACTCAGAGTTTCCTTTTGTGCCTGTGGGACAGAGGGCCTGTTGTGTGTGCAAGGCGTGGGGACAGCCCCCTGGCACTCTGGGGTGCTGGAGGGGAGAGCTCTGAGGCAGCGGTGAGGCAGGCGCCCACGCTGCCAGCGGGTGTTGTGCTGTTCCCATGGCCACCCTCGCTCCACCGTACCAGCCCAAGCTTTTGCAGCGGCTGGGGATAGAGGACATCCCCCCGGGTCACCCCTCCAGGGCTTCTCCATGGCAAGAACACCAGGCAGTGTTAGCTCACAGCTGCCTCCTCTCCTCACCCGGGGATCCCCCGAGGTCTCTTTGCACCCCAGAACTCAGTGCAGGAGGTTGGGCTGGGGGAGATGGAGGTGCAGCGTGCTGGAGGGATGTGAGGTGTGCCATAAGCTGAGACTGAGACTACTTGTCTGGGCTGTCTCCAGCACAAGCCCATGTCTAACTCCTTCTGAATGTCTTTGTTCCCCTCAGTGGCGTCAGCAGCTCTTCGCTCCCTCCAGGAGATGATTCTGCTTCCGTCGCTAGCGTTTCCTGTGTTTCTCCCCCCTCACTCCCGTAGAGCCAGGCAACACCAGCACAAAAACAGGATTCGAGTGGCTGGAGAATTATCCTGATAACAATGACCAAGGAGACAGTCCTCTGGACGGGACCCTCCCTAGAGTCAGCCCTCCAAAGAGCTCTCACCAACCTTTGGCACCCCCTTCTTCCCTGCTCCCGTGGCTACTCGTGCACAGGGGGGATTCCAGGCAGGGGAGTGAGCAGCCAGAAAGGGGAACTGCTCCAGGCTGGCAGGTCCTTCCATCCCCACACCTTGGCCATGGTGGCCAGGCAAAGCAGCTCTGATGCTGTCCCCACTGTCCCCAGCTGCTGTCCCCATCACGGGTCAGCAGAGCAACAAGGTACTGTGCCATGCTCTCCCTTGCCATCCCAGCTCCATTTCCCAGGGAACAGAGCATTTTTGGGGAGCAGGCAAGGGTAATTGCAATCTGTCTTCATCCATGGACAGAGCTGAAGGCAGCTCTGGCTTATAGGTGGGACCAAGGGAGCTAATGTCTGCAGACGGGCTCCCATGCAGCAGCAGTCCTGGACCTGTGTGTCCACCTCTCCACCCCAGGCACACCCAAAGGAGAGGTGGGATTGCTTAGCATCCCACATGGAGATCTGAAATTCAGAGAACCCTCACTCATGGCCCAAAATGTTTGCCTGGGTCTCCTGAGGGAGGTCCCATCCCCAGCTGCTGGCCACCACTTCCTGACGAGGAGCTGCCGCCCTCCCGGCGCGCTGCCGGCGCAGCGGGGGCAGGGGAAGAAGGGGCCCGAGCGAGCCTGGCTGACGGTGCCTGGAGCGAGCGAAGGAGCACATGCACAGACTGATCTGCTGGCAGGGCTGGAGGCAGCAACAAGCGCTGGGAAGGAGCTGCAGAGCTGCAGTGCAGCTGGAGCCTGAAGAAGGTGCATCTGCGGCCACGCTCCAGCTTGCTGAGCAAGCCGGGTCCGTGTCTGCACCGCCCTCCCCCTCGCAGGTGCTGGGCTTGTCCTTGACCAAGCGCTCCCTTTGCCGCGCACGGCAGGGACCTGCAGACTGGGGCACAGCAAAAACTGACTCAATGTGCGCCCAAGGGACACCCCCCTGGCTGTATGGCCTGGAAACCTTTCCACTGTGCCCCTCTCTAACGCGGCATCTGCTTCCCACCGGGGCTCTGGGTGGCTTGGAGGTGGTACAAGCCAAGAGAAATTGAGGAAGTCCTGCCTGCTGCAACATCCAGCGAACACCAGACTTGCAGAGCTGATGGAGGGAGCAAGACAGTGCCTCCAGCCTTACTGCTTGGTCCAGCCTTACTGGACCTTCCAGCCTCAGCCCTGGCCTTGCTGTTCCTCCACTGCCCTGCTCTGTAGATGCCCAGCAGATGTGCTGGGCCTTGGAGCCACTGGTGGGACTGAGGCCAAGTGTAGACAGGAGTTTGTCCTGTCAGGGCCGGGGGGTTGTGATTCCCTTGTTACCATCAGTGCTGCTGATCCATAAATTCCTGGCAAGGGAGGAAATCTGATTTTTGGCCAACACAGGAGGTCTCTGACCAACAGAGGCAGGAAATAGCTACGGTGAGCGAACAAATAAATGGTGCAACTGTAGCTCTGCCTTACATGGTCTTCATGGGGAGTTTTCCTTTGTTTTTCAGGTTGGCTATTTATACCGCAGAGTGTGAAAATGATGTCAGCAAAGCCTCTGCTCCTCGCCACAAAGAAAACCAGACTTGAGAATTTTTGCGGCACTGAGAGACCTCCTTGAGCAGAAATGTTCGGAGGCTGTTCACAAGGCTGGTGGACCTGGCAGGAAACACCAGCTGCCATGCAGTTCCTGAGGAGTCCCCTCTGCTTCCACGCATCCAGCTCAGGGGCACAGTGGTCCCAAACCCATCCAGAATATGCCTCTGCCCTGTAAAAGTCCATCTTGCCTAAAATGTACTCACAACCCCTCCCAGTACCCCTTCACAGCCTCCCTTTTCTCACTGTCTCTCTTCCGCTCCCTTTTTTTTCTATCTCATTCTCCACTGCAGCCTTTTAGGGTTTTGTCTCCTGCCTGCTCATCCTGGCAAGGTTGGTCCAAGTCTACCCTGGAGGATGGGAGAAGAAGGAATGGGGAGTTTTCCTTGTGGAATGTTGCTGCTCCCCTGGGAAAACCCAGGAGATATTTTGGAGAGCCAAACCCCAAGATGGGTCATCTCCAAGCTCACAGGAGGTAGGAAAGAACAGACTCGGCCCAGAAGAGGGAAGTCCAGAAGTCCAAGCTGAGCTTGTTCAGCTGTGGATAGTGGGCAGCAGTGGCCATGCTTTGGGAAAGGAAAGGAGGAATAAAGCTTTCCTTCCCAGCGTGTCTGTCCCCTGCAATTAGGAGTGGCTACAACAAGCCCACACGAGTCGGAGTCGCTGGGTTGCCAGCACAGCCTCGGTGGTGCCCATGGGCAGGGGCAACCGGCGGCTGGGAAGGGAAAAGCCAACACGAGTTCAAGGATTGCCGGTGTACTTGAGACAAGAAAAACTCTTTCTGGTGACACATGCATCAGGTGTTTCCAGACGATAACAAAACCTGCCTGAGGTCATCGATATTTAATTAGCAATGAGCTCGGTTAAACATTACCCCGGGGGCAGGAGGGAGGGAAAAGGTGCTGAATTGAAGAGAGATTTAACTCTTTGCAGAGAAAGAGAAGGAGGAGGGAAGGTTGCCTGCAAGGAGAAAGGGTCTCCGTGGTTGGATCCCATCAGATTTGAACACTAGACTGGACCCAGGGGTGGAAAATCTTTGGGGTACGTGTGTCTCTTGTGTCTCCAGGGGAAAGAGGTACTTTTTCCCATGGAAATGAAGAGCACTAAATTTGAAAGCTCAGTGCTCCTGCACCCCAGCAGCCCCGGGGTAGCCAGGCACAGCCGCTGGAGCAAAAGGCTGGCGAGTGTGAGGCCAGTGGCGTGTCTGGTTTCCCCGCCGGAGCCCTCCCGGGCTCGGCCGTGCCAGAGCTGGGGCAGCGCGGCGCTTTCCCTCGGCTGGCTGAGTCACGGCCCCGCTACCTGGGTGGGTTCACACCTGGGTCCCTGCCCCGCCGCCGTCTCCACTGCTTCCTCTGGCACACATCCCATGCTCCGCACCGCAGAGACCTAGCTCATCATCCTGGGGGCAAGGAGGAGGAGCAGGGGGACAGTACTGGGGGTTTCCTTTGGGGTGAAGGCTTGGGGTGAAGAAGAAGGGATGCCGAAGGCTCGAAGTGGGGATGACATGCATTTTGGCCCTCCAAACCCTGGCACACTCCAGGAGGAGATGCTATAAAGATACCAAAATCCAGCTATGGACCACCCTGCTCTGTCCTTCCCCAGCCACTCACACGTGCTGCTCCCTGCTACCTCCCCCCCTCCAAAATCCCCTCTTGGCTGCCCCAAACCTGACACCCATAATTTACCCCTAGATCACAGGGACCTGCTGAAAGATTGAGCATGAGCTGTGCTGTGAGGGCGGACATGAAAAGCAGCTGCGTCTCCTGCCCACAGCCAGGCTCCCCTGCCACGCCAGCAGCCCCTCAATACCGGGGACACCTGGGAAGGCTCCTGCTTGGAGAGGGGAATGGAAACCTCCTTGGGAGATGGACAGGACAGCACGGCATGGCTCGGGGTACGGTCAGCCACTGCTGCCATCAGCTGGCTGGAATCCCTGGGGCCTGCTGCTGTCTGGCAGGAAAACCCCTCTTGGAGAGGAGGCAGGTGAATCTGGGCTGGTATTTGCCAGTGGCTCGATGCCAGGGGAAGATTCCACTCTGCCTCAGGCAGAGCCTGGGGGACGGTCAGCCTTTGTCAGTGTTCAGCATCACCTCCCTCAAGATGCTGCATGCTGTCTCTGCCTGCAGGGGTGGTGGAGGAGGAGGGGTCTCCCATTGCTGAGCGCCTGGGAGGGATCCCCAGAACAAAATGGCCTTTGTGGAAGGGTCTGATAAGATCCCCAACATAGCAGCATGGTGAGGGCCTTGGGCTGGGATGAGGCCAGCAGCAAGAGCTTCCAGCAGCAAGGATGTACATCCTGCCTCCACATCATCTGTGATGCAGACAACCTGCCCAGCACAGGTGTACTGCCTTCCTTAGAACCTCATCCTCTCTTTATCCCAGCTTGGCACCAGGGCCAGGCACCAAAGAGGAGGATGGATGTGTGGGACAGATACAAACTCCTGCCAGGCACCTTGCCCTTGGGTAAAGTGCCAGCTCCTGCTTTCCTGCTCCAGTTGCTGCGACATCCATGGGCAAAGTCCACATGTGACCCATCAAGCACAGCTGAGGTCCTTCAGAAGTGGGAGAAGGAAGGAAGCTGAGGTGGGGAAGGTGCCACAGTCCTAGTCCTCTACCCCTCGCCCATAAGCTCTGAAAATGGTGGGGAATGAGGTGGGAAAGCTAGTTTAGGGGCAGAATAAACAGCAGCAGCAACCCTCCAGGTCTTCGAGCAAAGGAAGAGGCTGCAGCCCCAGGCAGGGCGGAGCAGGTCGGCAGATGCAAGAATTTCATCTGCAAGGAGCAAGGAAATGTCCCGGAGCTGTTTGATCTTATTGTATGAAGGGAAGCGGGAGTGGGCGTCCAGCCTTGCTGGAACCAAACAAAGATTATAAATACCTCCGCCATCAACAGCTCCTCGCCGACCTGGCCTGCCAGAGCCCCGGCTCCTGGCTGATTCCCAAGGGAAATAATGAGCTTTGGTTTCCATCTACCCCTCGGAGACAGTGGCAGAGAGGAGCAGAGCGCACAGCAGACAGCTCCAGCCACAAAGGTGAGGGGGAATTATCCTGTGGAATGACACATGTGGGGGCGGCTTCTCTCACTGACTGCCTGCAGTGCTGTCCCCAGCAGCAACGGCCCCTGTTGGCTTAATTCAGTCTCTACTGCCACTGGTGTCAATAAAGAAGTTTAAAAATACATGTTTTAAAAGGCCTGTGATGTGGCATTTGGGTGTGAAGTGATGCCTGAGCCTGATGGACAGTCTCAGAGAGGTATCCCTTAGATCTCCAAGCCAGATCTAGGTGTACGTCTTTCCCTGATTCAATCCTTGGGTTTGAATTTGATGCCACGCATGCTACCAAGAGTGCCTGACATCGGAGTGCTTCGGGGCTTGTAGGGAGCTGGGCATGGCGGCACACGAGCTGTCCCTGCCAGGGAGGGAGGACGGCCCCACACAGCTTTGGGGAAGTTGGGAGCCTGTAGAAGATAAATTTATTCTTCCCCCGTGCGCCCATTGGTCGCCACAGAAACATGTGATTCCCCGGCACCGAGCTGAGGGGAGGAATGAAAAGACTTCCCAAAACTCACATGAGCTCCCAGAAGTCCTGTGCCCAGCCAGGGAACAGTGCTGCACCGGGACTACTGACATCTCCATGGCAAGAAGGCCTGGTGGCCATGGGAATGGGGAAACTTCAGCTTTGGCTTTATTTTGGCACAGGGAGCTGCAGTCCTGGAGCAGGGCTGCCTGCCACCCCCTTGGCCCACGCTGGGAGTGCCTCTGCGGGGAGCCACTCCCCACCACATCCATGCCCCCAGGTCCCACAGGCACTTCTAAGGGTTGGTGAGAAGCCAGCAAGTTGTCAGGTACAAAAGGAGTCCTCAGGCCGGGGGGGGGCTGCAAATCAAACGCACGCCGCCCTCGGAACAGCACCCTCGGTGGAGCTGCTCTGGCAGAAAAGCTGCCGCGGTGCGTGAACCCGGCCGCGGCTCCCCCGGGGCACCTTCGGCAGCCCTTCTCCCCCAGCGAGCATACTTGGAGCTCCCTGCTTGTCACTGGGATCAAAGGCAGGGGCCGGGGTGGGAAGGCAGGGTGTCAGCTGGGCCACTTGTGAAGCTGACTGCGGGAGCCAAGACCTCCAACTTGAACCCAATTTTTCACCCCCCCCAGGCATCCTTACACACTTCTAAAGTCTCCGCTCCAGCATCACAGCTGCATCTCGTTTCATCTTCGGCAAGGAAAAGAGGCGGCAGCGCTGGCTGGGGCCAGATGCTGCTGGAAGAGCGGCCCCCGGCCGGGAGCGCCGGGTCCCAGCCCTGCACTGCCGGCAGCTGGGGGTGAAACCCAGTCCCGCTTCCCAGCGGCAGCCCTCCCACCACCAGCTGGGACAGGGCACGTTCCCACGGCTTTTGGTGTTATTTCAGCAGGGCCAGGGCTGTCCCCGTCCTCCTGTGGCTCTTGGGTTGGTCTGAGCATCACCAGGGTGTGGGATCTTTTCTGACAGGACTGGATGTTGTTGGACATTTTGGAGCAGAGAAGATGCAGTCAAGCAGCACCACCACTGCATTCATGAAGCTGTGGGATATGAGATGACAGTCCCAAAAAGAAAAACCCAAAGTAATTAAATATAAATGTAAGTCACCCTAAAAATGTTGGCTCTCAGAAGCTGCTGGACCAATGTGTGATCTGCAGCAATTGCTGCCTGTTGCACTGGGGATTGTCCCCAAAACAGAGGACACGTGCTTTGCAGGAGCAGGAAGGTTGGGAGATGAGAGCTGCAGGGTGGACCCAGGTTTTAGGAGTGGGAGGCTTTGCCAAAGCCAGCCTGGCTTCCCATGGCTTCACTGCCCAGGCACATCCCACAGCACGTTCCCAGGAGCTGCCCAGCAAGACAGCCGGGTGTCATCGTGGGGCTGAGGACTCACAGCCCGGCTGCCCCGGCTAAGCAGGGTATTTCTCCAGGCCAGTCCCACCAGCAAGCCCTCGGTGACAAGTGTCTACAGAGGAAGGAGCGCCACCTCCTGACGTTGGATGTCCCTAGGATTCCAGGAATCCGCTTTTGTGGTTTTCTCCCTCACCATCCGCTGTTTTATCAGTCAGCAACAATCGCTTCAAAAATAAACAAATCCAAGTCTGGCACTGGGTTGCAAGACAAAGTAACTCCTCCTGCCACGCACACGCTGAGCATCTTCAACAATGACATTCCTCCAGGACTGCTTCCACCTACTTAGGTGCCAATTTGACTAAAAATTCCCTCTGCTATCATTGTCATTTAAAATCAGCAACATCCCAGAGCTCCCACCATAAGGTATGGTAAAATTAGGCACTTTTAGAGATTTTCATCGAGGTAGTCTACAGTTTGTCATGGATGCTCACCCCCAGCACACCCATTTATCCTGATAATCCCAATTCCCTTGGATGCATTTGACTGGTGAGATAGAAGCAGCTGCAGAAACAGCTGGCTCAGAAACATGCACTCCCTAGTCAGGCTAGTGCATAAAAAGTGAAAAGCCCACCTAAGGCTAACAGGTGGAGGGGAAAAACCCTCACTCCTCAAAGCTGCCCATACAACTGCAGCCTCAGGATGGAGAGACATTGGGAATTCCACTTTTCTGCATCAGAGGAAGGATATTCTCCACCTACCTGCCAATTTGAGACTTGTGACAAGGGAAAAAGAATTATTACTTCTCTCTTATTTCACTTGGCTGAAATCAACCAGCAGGTTCATGTGTTAAATGAGGCTGACAGTGAGCCAGGCAGCTCATTCAGTCACCCAGTCTGGTTTCTAGGGAAACAAGGTAAATGTTTTTCCTCCTTCTTGCCACCTTTTAACTCTTAGAAGGCTGTCATTCACCACAGAATCTCTACATCCCACCTTTCCCCACTTTAGATAAGAGCAAATAGGGCCAACCCAGGTCTGTTTCAGGGCAGCGCTACACTTTGCTGTGAAGGTCTGCAGTTATTGCCTCAATTGCTGCCATGTCTCCAATTATGGTGAGGGAAGGACACACCAAACCATCTCCCCAGGAGCCAGCAGGGTATTTTAGGCCAGGCAGTAACACAACACCAGCGGCACTCGCAGCTCTCCCACCTCCTCAGAGGGTGGGATGCAGATCACCCCACTCCCCATCCTGGCAAGCCTGCCTCCTGCAATCTTTCAGCAGCAGGGAAAATACATGCAATTCAGAAACATCCAGCTGTTGTGAGGCTGGGATTTTTCAGGATATCTGCTGCCTTCTGCTGCTCTCAGGGACAGCAATAAACTGTATTTGCAAAGTGTGCAGGCTACAGCCCCTGCCATACAGACACTGAAAGGTTTCCATGGCAACAACCAGCATCTACCAGCTTCCTAAAATTTAGTGGTTTGAACTGTCTGGATTATTTCAAAACCCATTTGACTCAAAGCTCTCTGTCCACCCAGCTGGGGCTTGACAGGTGGACCAGTATCTCAGCAACTGCAAACACATTTAAGGGCCCTGCTGCTTCACTACTTCACACACCCAGAGACATCCTGCTCTGACCCACAATTATTACTCTGCAAAATAAACAATAGCAGCTTCATTTTTTTTAGAGCAACCCTGCTGCTGTAAGATGGATGCTCGTGAGCTAAACCTTCACATGCTTCTCTGGTTTGATCGACATGTAGAACCTGCAGTCAGAGTACCAGGCTTGACACAGCAATGCATATAACAACAGGCAAAATAATTTCTTTGAAATATTTATTTGGTCTGAGAGCCCACAGGCAATAGGACCATTCCACCCATTAGGCTGCCTCCTCTTTTGCAATGCGATCCTTCTTGAGTGGTCCCTGAAAAAAAAACACAAAAAACAAACTATGTAAACAGCAGCCTGCACAAAAGACATAACATCCAAATCACAAAAGCTGCAAAGAAATCAAGGCAAAAAACCCCCCTCCATGCTGCAACCCACTGGAAACCCCAATCCCACAGCCAGAGGTTTTGGGAAAGCTGAACATGGCGCTCTGGGCTGGCCCAGTGACTCTGGATGTGCCAGAGCAGCAACGCTGGTGCCACCTGGTGGGGAAGCTCCGTCTCGGGCCGAGCACAGCACTGCTCTGACCCTGCCACGGCCTTCAGAGCTCCCGGCTGCTTTCTCCAGCCAGTGACAATAGGGGAATGTCACCACTGTGAGCAACCTCCTCCTGAGCTGCTCTCAGAGGAACTGGAGCAGTGCTTGTTCCATGCTCCAACACTGAACAACCTGTGCCCTAACGTGGCATCACCCCTCAGACACAGAGAGCTGTCACTGGGGAACAGACCCCAGCCCCCCGGCAGTTATAACCAAGTTGGCAGGAGGAGGCCTCTCAACTGAAATTTCTGTTTCACAGAACTTTAGCCACACTGACAGCCCAAAGGCCAAGCTATCAGCTGCCATGAGCTGGAAGACAACCCAGCAGTACACCAATGAATGTGCCAGGAAGAACCCTTACCATGAAAGCCTTCTTCTCCTCAGCTGTCTGGAAGCGGCCATGACCAAATTTGGAGGTTGTGTCAATGAACTTCAAGTCAATCTTCTCCAGGGCCCGGCGCTTGGTCTGCACAAGCAGGGACTAAAAAGAGAGATGCCAGGTGAATAAGCAGCTGCAGCAGCAGCACCCTTTTAGCCTCCAATACAATGGGCTACTTCTTGTCCCCTCCATGGCTAATGCCTCCTCAGACCCTCTGACCCCAGACTTCAGCTGCTACCATGTGCAAGGAACACCTGACCATGAGCCATCTACCCTTGCACCTTTGGCCCCCCAGGCTGAAGACTGGCCAGCTCCCTACAGCACAAGCCCCACTCCGCCCATGTCCTTCTGGTCACAAGATTTCTCAAGCCTAAACCAGGTCCATCACTACACCTGCAGAAATGACCTCATGCCACTCCCAAGGCCATTACTACGAGGTGGGTTTGTGTGGAATGTTTTTCTTTCTAGTAAGCCACATGATTCCCAGAACAGCACCCACACCACCTGCACCAGGGGCAGCACAGCTCCCTTAAACTGTGCCAGCCCACCACTCACCTTGCGCAGGGTCAGGACCCTCTTCTTAGTGCCCACAACACAGCCTTTCACCATGATAAAGTCGTTGGTCACCTCACCATAGTGGACAAAGCCTCCCTGAGCAAGGAGAGAACAGTCAGCACTCTGTACCTAGCAGGAGCAGTGATCACAATCTGCCTACAGATCCACACCATTTCTGGGCCTTGGTCAGTCCCACATCCACTGAAATTCTGTTTCCAGTATTGCCTTTCATTGGTCAAGTTTCTTGATGCAGCCATTTACCTGTTGCTGTAGGGCTTTTATTAAGAACAGCAGAACAGGCTGAGAAAACAGCAAAAGCTCTTCTTGCTAAGTTATTCCTTGTACAAGTACCATTCAAGGTTTGCAACATCTCTGTCCTATTGCCATGTAACAAATTCAATTTCCATGTTAATAAGCGTCAATACTGACGCTGACTAAAGACCACCACCTCCAGCAGCTGCTGACTTAAAAGCTCTTGATTTAATAATTTCGTGACTTATACCAAGGCCCATTTGCCTCTCAGGATTGCAGCTCACAAGCAGATTCTTGGCACAGAGCTGCAGCAACTCACCAGAGGGTTAATGCTCTTGTCAGACAAGTCATAATCAGTTGATGCATTGTTTTTGATCAGCTTTCCATCCTTGATTTGGTAACCTTGGCCAATCTTGTAAATCTAAAAACATAAAGAAAGTCTACTTAGCAAAAGGTAGGATAAAGAGCCTGTCATCAGATAAAATGTAAGGAATTCTACAAAGCCTCAGAGGAAACAGTCTGCTGCACTTGGGAAACGTGGCCATCCAAGAATTTTAGTTATCCAATGTAACTAACCATGGCCACTATCCCCAAGACAACATTCTAACACAGCAAAACACCCAAAGCAGAACTCCCCACTCTGCTCATTGTCACAGAGCAAGTGACATCAGGCAGCTCTCGCTCCTTCCCAGCGGCTGAGAGACACCAACCTTCTTGTTGATCTCGGTGCGGTGGTGGTAGCCCTTCTGGCCCGCTCGGGCCACAGAGAAGGCCACACGGGCGGGGTGCCAGGCGCCAATGCAGGCCACCTTGCGCAGGCCACGGTGAGTCTTGCGTGGCAGCTTCTTGGTGTGCCAGCGGCTGGTGACACCTGCAAGGGACCAAAGCAGTCTGCTGTCAAGCTGAGATGTCACTCAGTCTTCAATAAGAGTTTAAGCCACCTTTTCAAGCTGCACTCCCCAGGCAACATAAAGGGAAGCAGAGACCCAGCATCCCAGGAACCAACGCCTCCTGGTGAAGCTCCCTCCCCGGCTGTCCCTGGGCTGTGTTCTCAGAAGGAAGGCAGCATGGAATGACTCCTCACGGATGTCAGGCGCTGTGCCCAGCGCTCATTCCATGGTCTCATCATTGAACTGTGACAGCAGTCCTGATCCACCTACCCAGCTCTTGGTACATGCACTTATGAAAACACAAGGCTAGGATTTCATTAAAAACTGTATCCTATCACAAAGAGAAGGACTTCCACGTGTTTACCTTTATATCCCTTGCCCTTGGTGACTCCGATGACATCTATCATCTCATCCTGGCCAAAGACCGTTGACACAGGCACCTGCTGCTCCAGCTTCTCCCGGGCCCAATCCACCTTCTCAGCAACAGTGCCACCATTCACCTGGATCTCCATCAGGTGAGACTTCTTCTGTCTCAGGGGGAGCAAACGCATCTAGGACACAGAAAACATAACATTCAGCTCCTGCTCTTCTGAAACGGACCCTATATTAATAAGCCCAGCATCCTTTTAGCCCTGGCCTAATATATTTCTCCAGCATCCTTTTTCCAAAATACAGAACTTAAAGAAGGCCCTACAGTAAAGGGGAAAGTTGTATAGTGGCTTGCAAGTCATTGCACCTGGAAGTTATATGCCACCCACAGGAGCAGAGTTCTCTTACCTCACAGGCATCAGCAAAATTACACCGAGGAATAACAATAAACAAGGGGTAATAGTTTTAAACTGCAACAGAGTGTATTTAAATTGGACCTAAGGATTATTTTTATTATGAGGGTCGTGAGTCACTGGCAGACTGCTCAGAAAAGCTCTGGATGCCCCCCCATCCACTCCTCAACTGTTCAGTCAGGTTTGACAGGGGCCAGAGCAACCTGGTGTAGTGGAAGGTGCCCCTGCCCATAGCATGGGGGCTGGAACTGGATGATCCTTAACGTCCATCACTTCTAACCCAAACTGTTCTGATTCTCTGATAAAACCTGCCACATTTAAGGCCACATTGGGTTGGACCGCTTTTACAGCTACTTCTGCTGTATTTAGCAGAGGGAACTGGTGAGAGAATCAATAGAGGCTGCAACACTACCTCTACCGTCTACTACAGGAAATTAATTCTAGTAAAATTTGTCATCTTGCTGTACCTAGAGCCAACCCAAAAAAGTTAGTCAGAGCACTGACAGCTGGGGAGACACCACATCACTCAGTAGAACACCTCCTCCAGCTGAGCAAGAGAAGCTGCCAAAAGGCTGAGTGCCCGCAATCCCAACAGAATGCAGCCTGAAACGATGCTGAGCACACAAACCCTTGAGTTCAACATTCAGTCTGGTATTATTTGTAGCTGAAATTAAAAGAGACTAGGTCTACACAGTATCAGCAAAGGACTGAGCCCAAAAAGTTCCTACTACAGCTCACTCTCCTTTGGACACTCCTTCAAAACCAGCCAGTGGTTGCCATGGCTCCTCAAGAATGAATGTGTAAGTAATGTGCTGAACAGACAGCATCAAGCTGCAGGAGAGGGCAGAAATCTCCCAACAGAGATGGATCAAGTTCCAAGCCTGCTCTCTCAGCGTTTTCCACCATACCTGAGCCCACAGGCACTTACCTGAGTGTGAGCCATGACTCTAATAACCTGGCAGTACTTCTTCATGCTATTGAAATCTTTCTCCAACTGCTTTTTGCCCTCCTCATCTTGCCACTTCTTGCAGTATTTGGTGAAGGCCTTCTTCTTGGACTTGTGCCTTTCAGGAGCAGAGCAGAGATAAGGTTTGGCTAAGCCCTTCATCAATCCCCAGGGAAGTGGGGTGAGCGGAAGGAGTTGCCACCTCAGTTGGCTTTGGCTCATTGCCAGCTTCTAATGACTCTTTTCCACTGGCAAGCGGAGCCTGGAGCTCATCAGACAGTGGCAAAATTGCCAAAGCTGAGCGGAGCTGCCATGAATTCCAAAGCACATTAACATTCACGCTACAGAAAACAAAAGACTGTAAGGAGATGTCAAACAATAACATAAAAAAACCCAGATCTTTACGGCAATTGTGAGATGACTGTGCTCTGCTTCAAAATACCCTTATTTCCCCCCTTGTGTGCCCGACAGCAAGGTCATTACTAAAACACCCTTGAGAACCTTATTGCTCCACTCTGACGTCTTTTCAGCCTGCCAAGTTCATAAACAGGCTGGAAGCTCCAGACACGCTGGAGCCACACTTGGGCAAACGCACACTTTCAATCACAACAACAGCGCCTGGAATGGCAATCACAAGTGACACTTGTCTTCCCCTTTCCTGAGAGAACAGGGCTACAGTCAGGACTCGACACTCAACAACAAGCGCCAGAGGCGATTTCCTTATGTCCGCCCGTCGAAGTATCATCACGTGTAGCCTGTTAGGGAGCTCCTGGGCAGGCCCAAAGCCACCACACCCACACCAGCACTACTCTAAGTTATGCTGCCACCCTCACGGAGCCATTCCTACACCCATCCCATTATTAGGCCACTCTGTCAAAGCTAAACACTAATTGCTAAAAAGCCATGCTAGGATCATTGCAACCCAACAGTAAAAACACGACCCATGGCCTGAGACCAGGCGAGGCCCTGCTGCCTCACCAGTTCTTGTAGAAGCGGCGCTTGCACTCGTCGCTGATGTGCTCGGCAAAGATGGTCTTGAAGCTACGGAGACCACGAGGAGTCTGCACGTACCCCACGATGCCCACAATGACCATGGGAGGGGTCTCTATAATAGTGACTGCCTCCACCACCTCCTTCTTGTTCACCTCTGGATGGAAACAGGAACACAGCACAATTAATTCCAGCAGCAACTCTTTTAACACCACCTGTTTTTTCTCACTCCCAAGTCCTCCATGTGAAAGGTTAGATGTCTCAAGCTCTTTTCACAGAGATGATGCAGGCTAAAGCAACCAACTCTGAAGCCATAACTTAATGCCTTGCAAAACTTTAAGGCTGGGTCATGAGGAGAAAGGTCAGCCAAGCTGGATAGGCAAAATGGATGCCAGCAAGTAATACATTCAGGACTGGATAATCTCCAAAAAAACCACCAAATACTGATGTGCTGACTGATGTCCCTCCATCCAGAAGAGCCATCCCAAGGAACCTGTTACTGTGCAGCTAAACCAAACCAGTGGTTACAGCAGAAATACACCTCCTACTCTGACTTGGAACAGAGACAAGTCAAGCTAGGACTAAAACCCAGAGCTGCTGCTCAAGAGGCCGCCTGTCACCATTCCTGACCAAACCCACCTCCTGTTCTAAGAGGAACACGAATACATACTCGATCCAGGTCTGTCCACCTCCCGGACAATGTGGGTCATGCCAGCTTTGTAGCCCAGGAAGGCGGTGAGATGGACAGGCTTGCTGGGGTCATCTTTGGGAAAGCTCTTGACCTTGCCCCGGTGCCTGCTGCTGCGCTTGCGGGGCAGGAAGCCCAGGGAGCCGTGCCTCGGGGCCGAGAACTTGCGGTGAGACTGCGGAGAGAGAACCAGCACTCAGCGCTTGCTACTGAGGCTGGCTTATGCCCACTCGGGGCCAAGGCCAGCACTGTCCTTGCCTGAAAACACGAACACTACACATATGCGAGACATTCTGCATTCCAGAAATCCCCCCTATCACCTGCTGAGCTTCTGAATTCCATTATGCTACAGGAATGTAATCCTCATGCAATAACTGTGCGCTTCTCAGATTTCTTTAATGCCCCTTCCAAGATGTCACTAAGTCCCACTCTGGCCAGGGAACTACAAAAGCTATAATTTGGCGACAGCATGCCACCACATGTTCAGTCTGCCTCGCAAGTCTAGAAAATGCAGCACAGACAGCTTCACATTTTTCAATGAACCGGTACCAAAATAAGCATTACAGAAACAACTTTAGTTTGAAAAACTGCGGTAAAGCAGCATTCCAACACCCGCCTTTGAGCCAGTCGCTCTGGCTGGAAGCGCAGTCTTTTTTCCAAAGATTTTCTCCTCCAGTATCAGCCCTGCAGCCTCCCTCTGCAGCCTGAGAGCCATTAAAGACTGGCTTCCATCCGAAGAACTCCCAGCCCAAAGAAAGATTTAGCCACCCAATCTCACAAGCAAATTAAAGAAAAATATCGTGCAGTTGTACACGGAACTAGAAATAAACACGGCTTTAATAAAGAAAAGCAATACTCCAAACGAGCTACCCTAAAAAGGCCATAACCACAGGAGCTCTCTAGAGAGAAGCCGCCCCCCTTCCTACAAAGAAGCGCCCCAAATGCCCCCACAGCCGCCCGCGCCACCCAAACCCCGCGCCACCCAAACCCCGCGCCCCGCCCGGCACCGCACCGGCCCGCCCGGCCTCTCGGCGCAACGCCTCGCCCGCGCCCCGAAATGAGCCCCGCACGGCGTCCCGCAGGTGCCGGGAGCGGCGGGCGCGGGGCCGCGCGGCGGGAGGGGCCGGGATGGCGGCGATGCCCGCGGGATGCGCGGCCAGGCCCGAGGCCTCCGCACCCACCATCTTGTCCACGCGCCTGGCCGGAAGGGCCGCCAGCGCCGCGCGCAGCCTTTATAAGCGCCCCGGCCCTCGGTCTCGCGAGAGGGCGCGCGGCGCTACGGGCGGCGAGCGGGTCCAGAAAGGTGCGCGGGCACCGATGCGCGGAAAAACAAGGCCGCGCAAACCATCTGGTGGAGCTTGTGGGGAACTTCGGTCATAATAGATAATGTTTATTTCGCTTCATTCCATTTCATTCAACGACATTTCATTTCATGTCATGAAAATTTGACGTGTCATTTCATTTCATCAAGCTTCATTTCATTGTTTAATTTTATTTCATTTAATTAAATTTTATTTCATTATGTTAATTTCATTTCGTGAAATTTCAAAATGTCACTCAGTTTCATGAAAATTTTGAAATTTCATTCCATGAATTTTCAATTAATTTCCTCTTTGGAAATGGAGTTTCAAAATTTAATTTATTTTAATTTCGTGAAATTTTATCTGTGTTATTATAATTAACACAGGCCTTCATCCACTATTGCTCGTGGTAGATAAGGGGATGCAAACCCAAGGCAATGGTATCAGTGGAAGCCAGAGCTGGGTGGTTTGGAGCCTCCCACACATGGGGCACCCTCAGGATCTGCTGGGGCTGACAAACAAAGATGTGTTTGACACAACACTGTGGGGAGATTCCCGCACCCAGAATGAGCTGGAGACCTAAGGATCCAGCTGTGCTGGCACTGCAGCTCATCTTCCTAAAACAGGGATGCTCCATCCCTGGAAATATCCAAAGTCAGGTTGGACAGCGCTCTGAGCAGGCTGATCCAGCTGAAGATGAGCTCATTGCAGGGAGGTTTGGACTAGAGAACCTTTAAGGTCCCTTCCGGCCCAAACCATTCTAGGATTCTGTGGCCAGATGTGATGGAAGAATGTCCATCTTCTACCACCAACCCGCCCCTCAAAAGGAGCCCCACAAAAGGTGAGGAATGGCTGCTCACTTTTGGGAACTCCCAATGGGAGCCCCTGGCTTGGCTGTAAGTGCTCCTCCATCTCCCTTGTACATTCGCCTTTCACTCGTGTACATTTTTGGCTTCCACTGCTGAGCTTAGGGAACCATGTCACAACTCAAGGGCTTGCTTTCCGTTTCAGATTATCAGGGACTCTGCAGCAGCCAGCACACCACTAGTGTGCAGCTACTCTGCCCAACAGGCATGGGCCGAGGAGCTGGAATTGCCCCTAAGGCAGGAAGGCTTCTCCCCACACATTCCTTCCTGGCTGTGCCAGTGGCTGAATGGAGAAGCCCAAGTTACTGTCAAGGCTGCAGCCTCTGGAGTGCAAGGTGTGTATCTTGCAGTCTCTGCCTCCTGGAGTTAGGGCATCTCCCCAAAACCTGGACTCCCCATGTTCACAGAGGGCCTTTTCCCACCCTCTCCTAGGACGCAGTGTGGGTGGGGTGGTGGATGTTGGAAATGAGAGTGCCAGGCTTTGCTGCGGAGTGATCCTGAGGCTCACGGAGCATCTTTGTCCAGGGCAGGCACTTGGTGAGGGATAACGGGTTGGCCCAAGGGCCCAGCCTTACCCCTCTGCGGGGCAGCATCCCAGAGTGACGGAATTGCTGGGGTTGGAAGTGACCTCCGGAGATCACCTCGTCCTCGGGCAGGGACACCTAGAGCCGGTGGCATGGGAAGGCACCCCGGTGTCTCTGGAGAGGGAGGCTCCACCACCTCCCTGGGCAGCCTGTTCCAGTGCCCCTGCCACCTCGAACGTAAACAAGTTCTTCCTCATGTTGAAGTGAAATTTCTTGTGCTTTAGCTTATTGCTCTGCTGGGCACCACTGAGAAGCGTCTGGCACATCCACCCACCCTTGAGATATTTATATGCATTAATGAGATCCCTCTCAGTCTTCTGTTCTCCAGACTAAACAGGCCCAGCTCCCGCAGTCTCTCCTCCTAAGAGATGCTCCAGACCCCGAATCATCTTTGCGGCCTCTGCAGGACCCCTCCGGCGGCTCCTTGTCTCCTGCTTGGGAGTCCCGGGTTGGGCACAGCCTCCCTGGGGCCGAGCAGAGGCTGTGGGCGGGCGGGGGGCTGGCCCTGCTGGGCCCCACAGAACCCAGGAGCGGCATCGCCCCCAGCCCTGCCCGGGGATCTGGGTGGCCTGTCCTAGTACCGGGAGGTGTTCCCCGCCCCGCAGTGCCCGCACCCCGGGCACCCCGCACCCTCCGGCCCCGCAGCCCCGCGTTTGTCCCCGCCGTGTGCCGCGGGCGGCCGCGGCGGCGGCGGGGCGGGGGAAGGGGAGGCTGCGCGCTCCCGGCGCGGCGCGTCCCCGTGGGCGGGCGCGCGCGGCTCGTCGCCGCCGGGCTGCCAGGCACGGCTCGGCTCGGCGCGGCTCGGCGCAGCCCGGCTCGGCTCGGCGCAGCCCGGCACCGCCCGCCGAGCCCCCCGCCTGCCTCCCGCCCACCCCCGCGCCGCCATGGACGGGGGCGCCTTCGGAGCGGGGAAAGCCGGCGGCGCCTTCGACCCGCAGGCCTTCATCCGGCAGCCGCAGACCATCCTGCGGTTCGTCTCCTGGGTAAGGCCCCGCCGCCCCCGCGGGCAGCACCGACACCGGCACCGGCACCGGGGCGGGGGGCGGCCCGCCGGGCTGCGGGGGGCGCGGGGCTCCCTCCGGGGCGGGCGGCCGCCACCGGCCCCGACCCTGACCTTCCTGCACACCTGCGTACACGCTCACACACACACATAAAATCATTATGCCGTATGTTATATAGCATTATATGTTATTATGTGTCATCATCATATGCTGTTATGTATTACATATTTGTTGTTATATGCTTTATAGATGCATGTGTATGCGCATGTATCCTCATATATATATAATAAGCATGTGTCCATCAATATGTCTCCACACAGCCTAGATCTGTACACAGAGATATGGACGTTTATGCGTCCGTAGCATTTATGGCTATGTCTGTTATAAATATGTTTGGATGTAGGGTTCTGTCTCTGGGTTTTTATATATATATATCTGTATGTATAAATGTCCAGGCATATCCACACGTGTGCATGCACATAGATGTACAGCTGTATGCACATATAACTGTGTGTGAGTATAGGCCCATATAGGGTGAGAGCAGGCTGGTTTGGGGTTTCTCCCGTGGGGAGGGACAGGGTGAGTCAGGTTGGACCATGACCCTGTCTCCGTCTCTGGTGCTTTCCAGGGTGGGCTGAATTCTCACTCTTCCATGCCTGTGTGTTTATGGTGGATGCAGGGAGACAGCAGGATGTGGGGTGACGGGGAACCCGGGCGGGGGGATGCTGCAGTCCTGGAATTGCTTCCCTGCGGGTCAGAGGGTGCTGGGCTCAGGCCGTGCTGGGGGAGTTGAAGGGGCTGCGGGGGCTGGATGTTGCTCTGCGTTTTACCCTTTTCCTCTCAGCCCCCCAACCTGCTTCTCTATAATGTTTTCCTCTTGGTAATTCGCGGGGAAGGGGGCAGGGGGGAAGAGGAGCCTAACGGGGGTGTCACGGGAAGGTTTCTCCCTCTTCCCGTGACGCTGATCCATGGCTGCCCACGGGGCTGGCGCGTTTGTTCAAGAAGGTCATTGGGATTAAGGGAGCGAGAGCTGCAGCAGCGAGCTGGCGGGGGAGAGATTGAGGTCTGAGCCGGGCGAGGAGAAGGGAGGGCAGGCAGAGAGCGCCGGGGAGACACATGCGCATGGGAGCTGGCAGGCAAAGCGGCAGGCTGGCTTTGGGAAAATAAAATAAAAGCAGTGCCAGGTGCAATCAAGGAGGAAAAGGGAAGGTGGCCTGGCTTGCTGCTGGTGGTGGTGGAGAGGCAGCCCTTGCCTTCCCATCCGGGTGGGTGTGTGATATCCCCTCCGGACGACTCGGAGGGTGGCTGGAGACAGGACAGCTGAGGACTTGATTAATGCGGGCATTCTGTCTGTCTGTCCATCTGCCTGAGCTTGTTTACAGTACAGCACATCACGCTGGGAGGGGTTTGCTTCGCTGGGGCTGCTGCTGGGCACCAAGCGAGGGGGTACGCGTGCCCCCCGCCCCTGGGAGGCTGGAGTGGAGCCAGCCTGTGTGCCCAGGGATGATGGATGTGATGTGACCTACAAAGGCTCTCCCATTGCTAATCTCTGTGGCAGAATTTTATCTTTCTCTATCTGCCTCTCAGTCTGGTGGGTTTTTTCCCCTTCATCCAAGCACTGCAGGATTTTGGCTTCCTGGAGGCGCCAGGTGAGGGAGAGAGAGCAAGAAATACATTTGTTTTTTAATTAGGCACCTAATCTGCTTCAGAGTATCTCAGACACTGTTGGCTTGATTGCTGAGCTTATTTCTGTGCCCTGCAAGGTCTCCTCTGGCAAGAAGCACTTTCTACAGAGCAGCATCTCCTTGGGACCCTGCTCTATTTCTCCCTGCCCATCTGACCTTGACAGAGGACAGGGTGGGATTTACACCAGGCACTTCACTTGGCCCTGGAAATTAAAGTTCTTTTCCAGAAGCTGGAGGTGCTCCAGGTCAGCAGTTCAGCAAGGGAGGGTGGCATGGCCATCATGGTGCAAGGCTATGCCTTCCTTCTCCTGCTTTTCCACTGGCTTGCTCTTGTGTGTCCTCCTGGGCATCCCTCCTTTAGCGAAGCAGAGAAACCAAAAGCTCACCCCAAATATTTAGTTGTAGTTTTGGTCTTTTCTTTAAACTTGAGACCAAGAGAGATCCCTGTGGGCAGTGAAATCCTCTCTCAGGCTGTTGCAAGCATCAGACCCTTTATGGCCCCTTCCATAAATTGGATGAGCTTTTCTGAAAAAAGACTAGTTTGTGGTTTTCTTCCCTTCTCACTTCCTCCCTCTGAGAGAGGGTTCCATGTTTCCAGTGGTCAGAGGCTTTCCATTGTAAATCTGTTTGGTATCCATTTACTTTTGTGATCTTTTGCCCTTCAGTTTAAACGGTGCTTTTCTGTCCCTGGTGTTTTCCCCTGGGTATTTATAAACTGATTGCATCCATACTTAGACTTTCTAGTGCCAGGCTGCATGAGCCAAGCTCCTCTGGTGGCCAAGGGCTCTCCCTCCTCGAGGTCTCTCTGAGAATCCTTCCTTTCACATGCTTTTGCACACACTGAAAGTATTTTGCCTGCCATCTCCTGAGATCTCATTTGCCTTTATCTTGCTCATGGCATGAATGGTGCATTGTCCCTCCAGGGCAAGCTGGAGGCTCCTTTTGGCCTGTTTCACGTGATGAGCTTTCACTGAGCAGAAATTCTCATGATTGCTTCCTTAGGCAGTGACCTTGTGCTTGGGTCATGCTGCCTTTTAGCAGACTTCATGATGGCACAGAGGTGCACATGACTTTTTACTGAGAGGCACCAAAACTGGCTCCTGCCCATGGAGTTTGCAGCCCAATTGAGGCAGCAGCAAATCTCCAGGGAGAATTGCAGGATCAGGAACAGATGGGATGACCAAAGATTATTTATGTTGCTCCTTGCTGAAGAGGAGATAGGATAAATTTGACAAGGAGAATGCTAAACTGTGGAAAGAGTTTAGCAATTCTGGAACATCTGTCCGCCAAGACAGTGTTGTGAGGCAGCTCAGGTTTCGTGGGTGCTTTGGAGGTCAGCAGGCACAGCAGAGTGAGTGTCTCCCTCCAGAAAGGTTGCCTGGTTGCCTGGTGTGTGTGCTGGTGATCAGTGGTGGCTTTGTGGGGCTCCTGTGTCAGGTTTGGATGTTTAGGTGACCCAGAAGCTGCAGCTATTGGTGCTACAGCTGGAGCTAGTGGCGTTGGGTGACCCACACCGAGCTAGGGCTGCACAGCTCCAGGATTCTTCTTGAAATAAAGCAGGCAAGTGTGAGCACATCCCTACGTACTCCCACTGTGCCCTGCCCCACAGGGCAGTGCAGCAGTGCTCTCCACAGCCGGTGCAGGGGCGCTGGGTGGCTCCTCTGCAACCCACAGGCGTTGGATATAGCGCTGGCGCCATAAATAAGTAAAATGCTAATCGAAACAGGTTGTTCCAGGTGCTCCTGTCTGCTTGGAAACCTGCTTGCTGGAGAAACTGAAGTGCTGCTTGATGTAAAAGCCTAACAAGGCAAAAGTAACTCAGTTTTTGGAAGCAGGCCCAGCTTATTTTGACGTGGGCTTGAGTAAGAGTATTTCTAACCAGAGCTGCACAGACAAAGCAGCCCATTAAAACTTGTCACATAGTTTGAGGTGCCAGGTCCCCCTCTGACACCAAGGACACTGCCTCTCTGGAGGGCGGTTCAGTGAGGAGAGACACTCAGTCTCCTTTTCCATCACTTGCTGCTGTTGCCACTATGTCCTTTGGCTGCTAGGAGCATCCAGAACTTTTGTACTGGTACAGGAAGGGCTGTCCCCTGTGCCTACAGGCACAGCACATCCCAAGCAGCTCCAACTGAGCAGACAAGGCAGGGGAAGGACAGGAACCACATTCCTGGCTTCCCCATGGGAGGCTGCCATCTGAAAGCTGGAGGATGGGAGCTAGCCACAGCATGGCAGAGAGCCCCATCTCCTGCCTTGCCAGCAGGTCCCTGGCTTGCCACACTCATGCTTGGCTTGCAACACCACTAGTCTCTTCCTAAGGACACGTAGTATGGGCTTGCAATGGCAGTTAAACTGAGCCTTAGAGCCTGGAGGCCTTATTAGTCTAAAACCAGCTGCAGCTGGGCTCCCACCTTCCTTCTGTCCCCAGCTGATTTAGCTGAGACCTTGCTCATGTTCCTGAGCCATACATAGCTCATGCTTTCTGCCTCTGCTCCTCCACTCCATTTTTGCTGCAGCCCCTATGCTCACTGCCTGCGTGCTTGTGAGGTAAATTGGTGCCGATGAAAGGAGCGCAGTGGTTCACAGCACATGCTCTCAGTCAAGCCCTAGGGACAGTTCTTTGTGGGATGCCCTTGCCTAGGTCAGCTTCAAAAGGATTTTTGGTGTTTTGCTGTCATTAAGATTGGGTGAAAGGCTGTGTCACAAGATGAACAACAGATATGCACAGTCGCTCAGTGATTCAGGTTGGATACAGCAAGTTGTGTTGTTTCCAGCCCAGCATTTCCAGGAAGGATCTTGGAGCAGAAACAAATCTCTCATTAATGATATTTCCAGATAAAAATCTGAGAAGTAGCAATAGGGACCAAAGACAGTCAGAAACATGAGCAAAAAATAACCATATGTAATCTGCTGTTTGAAAACATGAGAGGCATACAGGGGAGAAGCAGAGGAGCTGCATGGTGATGGGACATGGCTAATGCAAATGTTTGTGTGGAACAAGGCAGCAGAGAGGACCTGTGTGGCTGCAAGAGGAGCAGGCACTGCAGGTGGCACGGCATGCAGTTCTCTGCCTATGCTGGCACAGCCAAGCCAAGGAGGGGGAGATGTGCTAGAAAGAAAACTGAACTTTTCATCTGGGAAAAAGGTGCAACTTTTGGGCAGCTACTTTGCTGACCAGTGGCACAGCAATGTAGGGACCATCTAGAAAGTACAGAAGAACCTGAATACCACCGTGGACATGTGATTGTGGAGGGCTGTCACCAGCCATGGTGGGACAGAAGATGCTGTTTAACCATGGGAGCTGCATGAGACCTGAGCACAGGTCTGGTGGGAGGCAGAAGGGTTAATGGCCAGGCAGTCAGCTGCCAAACCATGTGTGAAAAAAAGGCTGGCTGGCCAGGAAAGTGTGTCCCAGATCCCATGGCAGGATTAGGGATGCGGAGCCTTTCTCCCTTCAGTCACCTGCTCCGGCTCAGCCCTGGCTGGGGAGCTGGTGCCATGGGGCTGACGGCCAGGGAGGGTGAGCTGGGAGGGAAGTACTGGCACACCCGTGCTTTTCCCCTGTCCCATGTTCAGGGAAATGGGCTCCTGGGGGACTGGTCTCCTCCAGCACCTGCACAAGGCTCAGACTGTCGAGACTGTGGGCAGGAGTTGTTTGCTGCCTGCATGGTGCAGGCTGGGGGAATAAATAGAGGCTGCCTGTTTCCAAGCTGCCAGCCCTATGCATCTCAAAAGCTGCATTTTTCTTCAAAAAGAACTAAATACAAGTAGATTTAATGACAATAATAATAATTATTATTATATTCCATGTCTGTACAGGGCACTCCAAAGCTTTCCAGAGACTCCATTTGCAAGTGGCTGAATGAAAATGAAAGCCAGATCATCTCTGCCAGTTTATCATTTGCGCCGTCTCCTGCTCTTGCTTTCTTTTTAAACAGACTGATTCCTGGTCATAACCAGATCAAACTCAGAAGAGGTTATGGCTTCATTCTGCCGGAGGGGGATTTGATTTAAAGTCCCACGAGGAATATTATGTCATTAAACTATTTCCTCTCTATAACAGAATAAAAAAGGGGGTATGTAAGAGGGAGAGGCAGCACGCAGTGCGACAGAGGCTGTGACTGGAGGGCATTGCAGCGAGCCCGAGCAGGCAGCTGGGCAGAAACTCTCTTCAGTCTCATCCCAACCACAGCCATCATGGGGATCTTGGGGATGAAGTCAGGAAGGCAGCATGACAAAGTGCTGGGATGAGGTACAGGAAAATCCTAGTGCACTGCCAGAGGCTGGCTGTGCTTTGCATCCATCACATGATGCTCAGGAGCATCTGATGCATGGCTGGGGATGGGCAGCATGGTGGAAAGTGCCTCACATGATGCTCAGGAGGTTTTACCTGGCTTTCTGCAGGGTTGAGCCTGCAGTGGGGAGGGACTGGAGAGCCTCTCTTCTCATCTTTCACCTTGGCCTTTGGCAAAATCAGATCACCTAGTTTACCAAGGGGGGAAAAAAGGTGTTTTATGACAAGATGCAGAATTTTGCTTGCTTTGCACTTTTCTCACTGTAATGAGCCTTTACGTGCCTGTAACAGCATGAGCCCCTTGAGAAACGAGGAGAGGAAAACTCAGCTTCTCTGTCTCCTCCCCGCAGTGCTAAGCATTAAGTTCATTTTGCTGCGTCTCTTGGCACATTGCTCTGCCTGTGTCAGCTTTGCAATGCACCTGGCTCTGGCTGCACTTGGTGCCCTCAAAACTCCTGGATGAAAACAGGAATCGAGGAAAATGATTGCAACAACCTGTGTGGACATGGTGTGTAAGGAGCAGTGAAGTGGAGCAAAGCCTGGTCCCAGCAGCAGGGATGAGTTTTCCCGGTGGTCTTTTCTGTCCCTTTTTTGAGTGTAGCCAAATATTTTACTGCTTATTAAATGAGTACCTCCAGACAGGCCACACACCTGCCCAATTGATGTTGCTCTTGGAGGCTTAAAGAAACCCTCTCAACCTAAAAATCTAGTTAGTTCAAGTCTGTTAATTGACTTAAGTAGCCTTGCTGAAGAAATGAGGCAGCTTAAGTGCACAAAGCTGGGGATGGTTGGCTGGTTTTCATTACCGAGCATAAGAAAGTGGCCAGCGATCTCCCTCTGCAGAGGGGAAAGATGGGCTGCATTTGGGAGCCTCGGGAGGCTTCCTGTTAGCCTGCAGTCAAGCCACTTGTCCGCATCTCACTGCTGAGTCAGGAGAAGACTTCTGCCATCTTCTCCTTGCTTCCTCTTCGCAGTTGGATGTGGATTTTGGGCCACTTTATCAGTGGCTGTAGGCAGGGCTTTGTGCAGCAAATGCCAATTAGGGGGAGAAGACGCAGCAGTAACATGGAGCAGTAAGAGGCTTGTGCCAGTGCTGGAGGTCACTGGTACTTCCTTACAAGTGCTGCAGATGTGCCAGGAACAGGAATGTAAACACTTCATCCTTGAAAGCTTGGTGCTTTGTTTATAATCTAAGCAGTCATTCATTCTGCGTCTGCTGCTTGGATCATCTTTCAGGGCATGGATTGTGAAATCAAGGAAATAAAATATATTTGCTCTTTCTAAGATGACTTGCCATGTCAGGGAGCTTCCACCCAGCTGCTCCCGTACCAACAAGGAATAGCTGTCATGGATGAAGTGTGCTTCTCCTAAAGGCTGCAAGATCTAAGCTCATAACTATGATTTTTTTTTTTAGAAAATTGTTTGTCACAACAGTTTCCAGGTATGGACATCATGGGAATGAAAGAGGTGATGTTGCCTGGCAGCAGCAGCAGCAGCAGCAGCAGTTTCTTTTGCTGTCCAGCTCTGCCTGGAATCTCTGGTTTGAGCCTGCCCATTCTTGCCCAGTCAGTGTAACCCAGCCCAGCTCAAGGCTTCTGGGCACAGTGGGCCCTCACAGCGTTTTGCTGTGCCAGCAGGGTGGTGACAGGCTGGCAAAGGGAGCACACCCTCTCTTGGCCCTCTCTGCAGTGCCAGGGAGGGGAGCATGGATCACAGCTGATGCCAATGGTGAGGAAAACACAGAGAGAAGGAGACGTCTCGTAAGCTACTGTGCTTTGGTCCATAGAAAGCTTTCCTAAGGACAAAGAGTACTTTGGGATGGCTGTTTCAGGACAGAGAGGATAAGCATCCACAGTGTCTTATTCTGCTCACAGGTGAGAACATGCTTAGTGAAATCTCCTTAGAAAACTCCTAAGATCATCTGAAATCAGATGCTTGCCTGTAAATCATACCTTGGGCACCTCCAGGCTGTGAAACAGGTTTCTCTTCGTAGGAGAGAAGTCTGGCATCTTGGCTGACTGCAGGTGGAGAAAGGAAGTTAGGAATGCTACCTCTGCTTGAAAATTAAGGAGAGAGAGATGTTCCTCTAGTCTTGTGACTCTGAGCTGTGCCTTTATGGTGTGCCAGCATAAAAAGGCATGAAAGAGCAAATGCAAAAAGAAATTATTCTGACCAGCCCAGCAGCAAACCCAAAGGTAGGAGCAAAGAGGAGATGTGTATCAGGATGTGTCTCCACAGATGTCTGTCTGTGGACAGACCATTGCAAAAGGTCATTAATCCCAAATGGATGAGCAGAGACTCACAATAAATCTCATTGCAAGGGTTCCTCTGACTCAGGGAACCAACATTTTACTAGTTTTGAGTCCTAAACCAAAACTGAACACCAGACTATGCTACTTTAGAGGCTGTTCCTCATCTTCCAAAGAATAGATAGGCTTTCTGTCTAATGCTGCAGAAAACAGGGCATCCACTTTGTACGCTCAATATATGGAGGTTGGTAGTTCAGGTGTCAGCATCAGTGCTGGTCACAGCCTCACATTGGCATGTCACTTCAGGAGTCTGTTAGCTCTCCCTTGGGTCAGAGGAGCAGGGTGTTATTGCCAATGACCCTAAGCAGACCTGCCAGCCCAGCCTCTTGTGAAGGTGTGTGAGACATCCCACCAAAAGAGCCTGGCTATAATTTTCTGCAATTTTGCTGCTTTCCAAACCATTCAGGCTGAAATTTTGAGGACTAAATCTTTGCTTCTAGCAGAAGAGAGTCTTATTTAATTTTCACGGGCAATTTCTGCAAAATATGATCAATCTCGATTTGCAAGAAGAAGGAGGAGGAGGACAAATCGGTTATTTTACTTCTAAACTTAAAAAGCTCTTATGATTTTCAGAGAACCCATATAGCTCCTACGCTTAGGAACACCAGCTTCCAGCTTTTTTTAGTTTGCTCTAGCTTGATACACCCAATTTCAACAACCCAAGTGTGACCCAATTATGAGACTTGAGGTGAAAATTATATTGGTGTCAGTGGATATTTGTTAGAGTTTAGCAGGTGAAATGTGTTTGATGTTGGGTATCTGCCTTAGGGCTGTTGGGGGACACTGAGTAAGGCTTTTCCTTTGGATCTTGATGCCGCAGGCCAAGGAGCAGAGGTCTGTGCTTTGGATCTCAGGTATCCAACCTCACTGATAAATGATGGTGTATTGGATTGGCATTAATCAGCCATTTTCCCTGCACTCACAAAGCTGCTTCTCTGCTTTCTGGGTTGTCTTCTGGTGCTTGGTTGGGTTAAGTGGAACTGGGGTCCTGACCAGGCAAACACTCAGACCTAGCTCCACTTCCTGCAGGAGACTTGGCCTCCTCATCTTCTTGTGTGCTGCTTCTCCTTGGGGATGGGAGGGTGGTTTCAAAGGTGCCAAGTCTTGTTGTGCAGACATCTCCCAGGCTGGCAGAGTACCCTGGTGATGTCCTAGTGCACTTCATATGTAATTTCATCCCACGCTTGAGGTCCCATTCCCATTTCCCTGAGGCTCTTCTTGCAGGCAGCATCCAGTCAGCTGTTCCTAGTGAGGGTCTCCAGGTGCCCCGCAAAGAAAAATCTGTACATGCCTTAATATTCCCTTCTTTCTTCTGTGGGGAAGGGGAAGCTGTTTATTTGAGATGCAAGGTGCAGAACTGGGGCTGCTGTAAATAGCTCTCTGCTTTGGTGAACCTGCTGTGTCAAAGAGGGACAGCCTTGTGGCAGGCGACGAAGGCTAAGCCCATGAGCAAAGATTAGACCAGCAACTGCGGATTAGGGCATTTCTACCTGGACTCATCCTTAATTCTGCCTGATTTAAAATAACATGCAGTGGCAGTGGTGGTGACAGGTAGGGAGGACTCACAGTGGCTCTGACAAGTGGACCTGGAGTTTTGTTTGGCCCTGAAATCTGTGGGGAAGGTTGGAGAGTGTTGGCATATGGGTAAGTGGACTGGATAGATGGTGTCATGGAGTGGGGTGATGGAAAACCGGTGGAGAGAGGTGTGTGGTGTGGGGAAATGGGAAGATTGGAAGCCCAGCAGTATGGAGCTGCAGAGCAAGCAGGGCTGTAGATTGTGGGAGGGTGGATGGGGAAAAGAGCGTAGTAGCTTGATAGATAAAATAGTGAACAGATGCATGGCAGAAACAATTAATCTCTTGAAGAGAAAGGAGTGAGTGGGAGAGTAAGTGCAAACTAAGAGGATTTCCACTACTTGAAGCCATTGTATGCAGGCACCCACACCAAAACCATATCCCAATTTACATTCCTTGTCACTTCTCTGTGTGTCTGTAGGAAGCCACCCTTACTCCAGACTGCAACTGCTTTGCATCACTTTAGGTCAGATGGATAAAAAGGTTAAATCTAAAAATGTCCTATTATAAGTTAATCCTCAGAAATAAAATGAGACCATGTTCCTAGTAAATTCCCTGTGGCTACAACCCAGGCAAGGCAGCCAGGCAGGAGCTCAGCAGAGCAGAAAGGTGCTGGTGAAGGGTGTCCCCTGCAGAGTTCTGCTCCTTTCTGCTGGTCCAGAGAGATGGGGCTTGCCCTGATGTGTCTCTGGCCTCCCTCCCCACCAGGTGTTCTCCATCGTGGTGTTCGGCTCCATTGTCAATGAAGGGTACGTGAACCGTGTGGATGAGGTAGAAGAGCACTGCATCTTCAACCGCAATCACAACGCCTGCAACTATGGCATTACCGTGGGTGTCCTCGCCTTCCTCAGCTGCCTTCTTTACCTGGCTCTGGATGCCTACTTCCCGCAGATCAGCAGCGTCAAGGACCGCAAGAAGGCAGTGCTCTCGGACATCGGTGTCTCGGGTGAGCTTCCCAAAGGGCTGGCTTATTCCAGCCCTTCAGGCAAACTGCTCAATGTCAGGCTCTCCCTGGAGTATGGCAAAGGGGCCAGGAACGGAGTGAGGGCAGGAGCAGGTGAAGCACCTGGATTTGCTAAAGACTTTGGGCTTGCAAGTTCTTTCACAGTTAGCCCCTTGCCTAGCAATCCTATGTACAGCTGACAAGAGAAGTTTGGAGGATTGTGCCCTCTTTTTCTGTTGCTTTAGAATGCCCATTTCCCTCACTGCCAGGTGTCTGCTTGTGCTTGGCAGAGGGTGAGTGCCTCCTACCTTCACCCCTTTCCTGGGGGCACAGCGTGTTAGTGATCTTTCAGCACCTTTCCTTGATGCGAGTCCCTGAGCTGTTCTGTCCTGAGCACAAGCTGGTCTCCGTGTAACTGCACACCAGCTGCTTCTCACTCTTTTGCAGCTCCCATGGAAGGAATCGCTCTTTGCTTGTCCTTGCAGGACAGGATTGTGAAGCAGTGGCTGTTTCATAGAGCCCAGGTGATTGCTGTAGGACTGGAAGCCCTTCAGGCTCCCTCCCAAGGCCAAATGCAAGTCCTATGATCAGTCTAAACACAAGCAAATGAACTCTCCTGACGTGCTCTCTGCAGACACCTCTTGGTCACCTTGACAATTTGCTGTCAGGGAGCCTGCAAGCTCACCTGGGCTCAGATTGGCTGAGCAGTCAGTTTGGCCCAGTCTACAACAGAGTGGTGGGTCTCAGAGGGTTGAAATTTCCAGAGAAATGTAATATGTATATGTTATGCTCACGCATATCTTCTTCTTGTCTTTGTCCTTCCCTTTGGCACGCCGGTGGTGGTCCATCCCAGCCTTTTGGGCATTCCTCTGGTTTGTTGGTTTCTGCTTTCTGACCAACCAGTGGCAAGCTTCGAAACCAGAGGACAACCCACTGAATGAGGGAGGGGATGCAGCCCGAGCAGCCATCACGTTCTCGTTCTTCTCCATCTTTACCTGGGTGAGTAGAGTAGCCATGACATGGGATCAAATGTCCTGTGTGCTGTATTATCTTGTGAGGAATGAAAAGAGACTGGCTAAGAGTGGGGCCCCTGGGATCTCAGTTCACATGGCTTCTGAGAAGGAAATTCAGGAGAGGAGGTGGTTGGGAAGTAAACCTGGGACTCAAAAACTTGAGTGGAAAAAGGTTTCAGAGCACTAATAAGCACAATGGGCAAGAGAGGCTCATATCCCTGTAAGGAGTGTGCTCAACAGACCTTTAATATGACCTTGGACAAGCCAGCTCCCCAACCACCATTGTCATAGAATCATATAATAATTTGGGTTGGAGGGGACTTTTAAAGGCCATCTAGTCCAACCCCCAGGCAAAGAACAGGGACATGTTCAACTAGATCAGGTGGCTCAGAGCCAGTTTAATCTGACTTTGAATGTTTGCAGGGATGGGGCATCCACTACCTCTCTGGACAACCCGTTACTGTTTTCTCTGTGTGTCAGAGGACTTCAACAGCATTTTCACCTTACAGACACTAAACAGAGAAGGGAGCTGCAGGCCAGGGGTTGCACCCATCTCCCTCCCACCTTTGCTCTCATCATGCAAGATGTCATCATTGTTCTTCTGGATTCTGCACCCACCACTGGAGTGCCACCTCACTGGGTCACCTTTTAGGGAGGTGATAGTGCTGTCTTAAGACTGCCCTTTCCCCAGCAGTTCTTTATGGCCAGTTTCCTGGAAAAACTGTTGGGTGAAATATAAATATCTCTGATGACTTCCTCCTGCCTCTGAGAGCACCAAGCACAAGTGATTTTTTTCTGAAGTGACAGGATAGTGCCAAGCAGGAAAGCATTTTAACCTCGTCTCCATGCATAAGCCCTTGTGGCTTTATCTTCTCCTCTTCCTACAGGCCTTGATGTTGGGCAGGGACCAGATAGGAAAGGTGCCATAAGACCACAGAGCCGTCAAAGAGGAAAGGGGGCTGCAAAGGGTTGTGCTGTCAGCACCCTCACCATGGTGACACTGGGCAGGATTGAGAGACAGAAGTGTGTGTTCCCTTCATGAGCTGTCCTGCACTTGTGAGCTGCCAAAAGCCCCTTGCAAGCTCCAGCAGAAAGTGAGACAAGGAGCAGGGTTTTTGCAAGGGGTCTCTCAGGACACTTTTGGAGGTGCCATCACCTGCAGTGATCCTCTCCCATGCAGAGGCTTGCAAGTGGCCAAAAAGGCATCCTCTACCTCTGGTTCCTTGGGTTTTTTTTAAATTTCAGTCAAACACACTGGTTTGCTCTACCTTACTGATTCTCCTTCCCACAACCCTCTCTCCTCACAGGGCTTCCTCGCATTTCTGGCTTTCCGGAGACTTGGAGACATTAATTTTCAGGAGGAATACAATACCCTGTTCCCTAACTCCCCATCCTTGCTGCCTTAGTGCCCCTTGCTGATGGGAGAATTTGGGGGAAGGGGTGGAGGGATGCAGATGGAGGAGGTCGCTAAGCAGAGCTGGTTCCAATGCCCTGACTATGAGTGTGTGGTCACTGCAGGGCATGGGATGGGAAGATATGGGCCATTGGATTGGAGTGGGGTTGTCCATTAAATGGGGGATCTCCCTCTGGAGGGTTGGAACTGGCAATTTCTTCTCCTCTTCTGCTCCCTTCTCTCCCTCACCCATACCCTAACTAATGCTGTGTAACACCACTGTGCCTTTTTTTGATGACTGCTCAGACCTAATATTTCAGCCAGGAGATGCCCTCTGCCCCCAATATTTTATGTCTTCCATTTCTTCCCAGACCTCATTCCCCAAAAACCTCTCCCCCGTCACTTGCTAGACTCCTCACCTCTCTCAGGGATGCTCTGGGACAATGAGCCATGCCTGCTGAACCCTATGCCCAGGCTCCTGCAGTCCACTAAAAGGTGCCTGAGGCAGGAGACAGCAGTTTGCTTGCTAACTGTCCCCTGGTCTGGGAAGCAGCTGCCTTGCTTCCTGCTGCTCCTTCCCAAGGTCTCTGCTACACCTTGCAGATGTTGACTGGTGAAGGTGTTTCAGGGAGTGACCTCTACCTCAGTACTTTGTGTCAAATCCTGCTCTCCTTACTGGCTTTACAAGTCAAATGGCCTCGTGGATGCAGCCCAGCAGCCGAGCTCTCTGGTGTTGCTGAGGCAGATTGCCTCCCCACAGCCAGGAGGGGCTGACCGGGATAACCAGTGCCAACTGAGCCTTTGCCACCCGTGCAATGTTGGTGAAACCCTGCTGGCAGACAGGCGGTGCCCTGAACATCCCAGAGAAAGCAGGGAGCCTTGGCAGGCTGCACACAGCCAGCTGGTCTTGCAGCCATCCCTGCCCAGTCCTCCTCTCTCCTTGTGGGCTCGCGCTTTCTGTGGGAGAGCGTGGACTTCCGTGCTCGTGGGGCGTTTCACCGGCGATCTGCCAGGCGGGCCTCGCACACTAATCCGTAACCATTACTAACCCCACTTTTGTTTGTTTCTCTTTTTCGGTACGTTCCTCCTCTTTTTCCTCTTCCCTGTCTGCTTCCCATCTCTTCCCTCCACCTCCTCCCTTAAAGGTGGGCCAGGCGTTCCTGGCGTATCAGCGTTTCCAGCTGGGTGCCGATTCGGCCCTCTTCTCCCAGGACTACATGGACCCAAGCCAGGACTCCGGCATGCCTTATGCTCCCTACACGAACGAGGAGGATGCTACAGATGCGGTGGGGACGTACCAGCAGCCCCCTCCAGCAGATGCTTTCGACACCGAGACACAGGGGTACCAAACGCAGAACTACTGAGCCACCGATGCCCCTTTCCCTTCCCCTTTCCCTTCTGCCCCCGTTCCCACTGCCGGCAGAAAGCCGAGGCACAAACAAGACACGTGCATAGTGGTACAAGAGGTGGCTCTCAGCTATGCTCCAGCCTTCTGGGTCATCTGTTTTTATTTATTGTTTTTAAAAAAGGCAAAAAAAAAAAAAAGGAAAAAAGGTTTCCCCATCACCTATTCCTTCTCCTCTCCCACCGAGCTACCTGCCAGAACCAAATTTTTCCCAAATCTGCATTTTGATAGGAAGGTCCCTCCTGTCCTCCTCTCCCTCTGCCTTGTTACAGAGGGCAGAGTCTGTCTTGTGGACAGGAGAGGAGCTGTGGCACCGGCAGGGCAGGGAAAAGGGTGTTGGAGGCAGAACAGAAGAAATGAGAGGGAACAGGGACCTTCCTAGAAGAGATGGTATTGCTAAAGGCTGGAGTAGATGTGGGAGCATCCACATTGGTTTGGAGCACCTGGTGGCTCAGGGAGGAGAATGGTGTTGGAGTCAGCATTCAAGAGTGTGAGGAGGGGCCTGAAGGACAGAAGGAACGGTGTCCTCCATGTAAAGACAATGGGGCTTTTCCCTACCACATGCTAGTGAGGGAGGGGTGCTTTATTTTTAGAGGGTTTGGGAGTAGTGGTATTGGAGAAGAGGAGAGTAAAAGAAGAAAAAATGGGAAGGGAAAAAGGAAGATTTGCAGGTACAATCAGAAATCACAGGCATGTCTGTAGGTTACAGCAAGAGACTGAGCAGAGCAGAGGGGCGGTGCCCTGAGATTCAGTCCTTCCTCAGCCCCCTTGGATTGAGGTGGACGGTGATTCCCCTCAGCTGTACGTCCTGCTAGTCACTGCTCTTCCCAGACCAGTGTTTGATGAGGCAGGAGGGGAGCCATGCCCAGTCTCTGGGCCCAGACACAGTGCCTGTGGGAGGAAAGATGGAGGAGGTGGGCTTCTAGAGAGCCCTGAGAGCCTTTAACCCCAGCTGGGCTCGTTCGAGGGGTAGAGGGGAGCTTTGTCATTTCACCCAGAGCAGGAGGAAAAGAAAGACAGTTTTGCTCCTCAGGTCCTGCTGAATCTTCTGTTCCTCTGTTCCTTTACAATAGTGCAAAGCCTCTTGCTGACACCATCTTTGCAGCACACAGGAATGGAGCAGGACCCCACTTAGGAAGAAATACTGCTGCTGAGATAGCCAGCATGTGTCTGGCTCTTGCACAGGAGTGCAGCCAAGCGCGAGGGGTCCTGCCCTGTACGGCTGCGCTTTGCCTCCCACTCAGACAGGGAAGAGGTCTTGGTGTGCAGAAAATTGGTTGGGGCCAGATAGAGCAGATTGAGTGTCTAAAAACTGGTCTTTCTTACTTGCCATAGACCATACCTTAGTGCTCTTCTGCAGCATCTCAGATCCTGGCTGAATTCAGAGCCTCGCCTAGGTGGCAGCAGTGACTGTTAGATAGAGCTCCTATGGGTGTCATTCCACACTCCTCATGATTTTGCTTCAAGTAAAGACACAACTGTGGAAGCCCACTCTTTGTTCCAAGTTAGAAGTTTGGTCTGTGCGTGAAGACAGATTCCCAGATTTCCCCTAAATGGAAATAATTTAGCAATAGCTACCTAGATCATTCTCCTGGGCACAGACATCTCTCAGAGCACAAGAAGCAGGCTTTATCTTGCAGAAGTAAGGAGCTCCATCCCCCAGGCAGCCACCCTGCTTGATGCGACACTGGTCCCAGTAGCAGAGATCAGGAGCAGATCCAAAATCTGTCAGTGCCTGCACTGCACATCCAGCCTATTCCTCATAGCCCCCTTAGGAGTGGGGAGAATGGGACACAGGTCTGGGCTGTGGTTGTGTGAATATCTCATCTGGAGGACACCAAGGTTACCAGTCTTTCCCTCCTCCCAATGCCCCACAAAGATAAGGAAGGGGTAGAAACTGTAGAGCAGCAGGGGGAAGTGGAGCAGTGTTCTCCACTACATACACAGGCACTGTTTCTCCCTGTTCCTTCCAGCACATTTGTGCTGCTGGCAGCTGTCCCCATGGCTTGTCCTCCCCAGGCTTGGCCTGCCTCACTGGTGGTTACCCACTGGTGAGGACAGGAGCAGGGGATCAGGTAGCCCTAGGACGCAGCAGGAATGACTGGGCACAGGCACACATCCCTTGCTCTGTGCCTATGAGTGAATGCAATACTGTAAATAAGAGGGGTGCTTTTTGGGAGGTAGCCCCTCGAGCTTCATTTTCTGTGGGTTCAGCCTAATATTTAGGCTTGGGACGGGTTTACTTTATTGAGAGAGGTTTGTTGTGACTGGATGTGGGGGGAGCACCCTCCTGTCTGTCTCCCACCAGGGAAGAAGAATGATTGAATGATGAGGTGGAGGAGAAGTTAGTTGTACTCACCTAGATTCATCTGTGTTATCCTTCATGCTTTCCTTTGGGGTGTGGGGTGGGAGCCAAGAGGAGGTGGAGGCTATAAGTAACCATCCCTCAGCACAAAAATATGTTGTACGTTTTGGGAGATCCCTCCTCTGTGAGTGACTAGGCACATAAGGAGAGGTACAGGCAGTATGTGGGGGATCTACCTGGGGCTCTGTTTTGGGGTGTGGTGCAGGAGCATCTTGCATGCCCCTTCTCCCATCAGAGTTACGTAGGTGGCTAAACACCATTTGGGGCTGACTAATGAGCAAGCTTTTCTTTATCCTCTTGGGCTTGCTTCCCTCATGAGCTGATGGCTCAGGTGGGCTGGAGGCAGGAATGAGCCTCCCCCTCAGAACCAGTGGGACTTGAGCCAAGTGACTTCATCTTGGGTTACTTCCCATCTCTCTGTTGTTCTCCTTGCTTTATGTCATGAGAAAAGCATTGATGTGACACTACAACAGTAGATACTCGGACAGCTTCTTGCTTTTGCTCATGGGAGAAAACATACTCTGGTTGGCTTCATGTGCTTTCAGCCTTTGCAGTGGAGGGTTGGTGGTGGCAGACCTGGGAGTGGGACTCTGCTTGTTTGCATGTAGCCCTTTGAAATGCAGAATGCAATTTCCAGTGGCATTTGGCTGGTTCTGTGGCTGATGAGACATACAGACCTACCCAAAGGGCTGGTTATCTTATCTTAGGGGCTTCTGATAAGGTGCTGCCTATTTCTGGTGATCATAGGCGAGACCCGAGCAGCTGACTGGAACATGTCCCTTTTACATTCTAAGTGTGGGTGAGATCAGCCCCGCTCTAGAGATTAGGAGATCAGAGGGAAGGCTGTATAAGCAAAATGATAAGGCGGCTTTCTTCCCCCTCTGCCATTTGTTCCGATTACAGGGGATTACACATCCCTTGTTGGGAGCAATGGCTCCTTGATGTCTTCTTATTTTATGAAGCCCCCAAGTAAGGGACTGTTTTGTGGAAGCAGAGGCTGTGAAGGGCAAAGAGATGATGAAATGTTGCCCCAGTTCTGTCTGTGCATTCAGCCTCCTGATGTGTCCCCATCCCTGGATCACCCATATCCCCACCACCCTGTTCATCACCTCATCACACGCCCTTCCTCTCTGCATTATTCCTGGCAGTTCCCACAGGGGAGGAGGTGTCTTTGTCCCTGTACCCTTGCAAGCACTTGGGAGGACCCAGGAAGGCAGCATTGCAGGGTGATTCCCACAGGAGTCTCAGCTCCCATCCCCAGAGCAGGTACAAGGTAAGGAGCCCAGTGAGGCCACCTCATGCAGCAAATTCAAACGATACATCCAGACAACTCCCTGCTGCCTGTGTGGCATTTGTAACACCACCTGGGCTGCCCTGCCCCTTCCCCTGCCACATTACTGCCTGTGTATAGTATATATATTATATATATATATTTAAAGAGATGTATAATATAAAGCTATACATATATACGTATATCCGATGACTCATGGATGGCCTGCCGCATACAGGATCCTCTGAGTGGTCTTGTCTAAGCCCGAGTGTCCCTTCACCCCTCCTCCTCCCCCTGCCCCTGCCCCCGTCCCTTCTGAAATTCAACTACAGCGAACCCCGCCACCTCGGCACCTGTGTTTACAATGTCCTATATATTTGTGGTTAACAAAGTGAAGGTGGTAACTACTGGTGTCTCAATAAAGTTATGACGTTCAAAATAACCGTACTATATGGAAAAAAAAATGGTCTGAATTTTCTTCTTTGGGGAGGGACGGCTTTTCTTGGTTTGCTACAAGAGCATTGGCTCCTGTGCTCCTGCATGGCCAAGCTGGCAAGTTTAGTGACAATCAGTGGCTTGGATGGAGGAAAGAAACCTAAAGAGCTGCCCTTATTGAGATGTTTTGGTGGAAGCTAATGGTTGTATGTTTTACTTGGCCTAAGTTTCAAATCACACACACCATCAAGTGTCTCTCACCTAATCAGTTGGAAAACCTGAGGAATCTGACACGCCATGTTAGAAGTGGACTCTCACTGTGAAAAGCATGTGGCAATAGGATGGGGGACTTACAGGAATAGAGGATACAAATCCATATGGAAATAAACACCTGTATTTCCTCACCGAGGGAAGCAGAAGTGTTTAGTCCTTTGATGTGTCTTTATCTTTAGTCATCTACGTGTGACCATTGCTCAGGTGTCTGTTGTTCAAAACATAATCAAATCCTGGGAAATGAGCTCTCAGGGCCATTGCCCACAGTGGGTGTCAGTGATTGGCAGCCCATCAGTAAAAATGATCTTATTCCAACAGGCTTTGCAATAAAAATGAAAATCAAAATCCCATCCTGTGCTGATGCTTAGCTAAAGCTTCCCTCTCGTCCCCTTTTAATGAGTCTGTCACCCGAGTACCTGAGTATCACATTTCCCAACCTTTGCAAGGTTTGAGGACAGTAAACAGAGGCACATGATGGTGAACAGGCTCCAGCCAGTCCCCCAAACTGTCTCCCCTCTTGGGACCACTACTGAGCACACACTGCAGCTGCACACAGATTATATGCAAAAGTGTTGGTGGACCGACCCATCTGTTTCATGATTAATCTTTGTTTGGACAAAGACTCTTCCTACAGTCACAGCTTTTGGGGTGGATGTTTTGTGGAGATACCAAGCCCACAGAAAGGCAAATATCTGTGTTGGCAACAGGTGGTGTTAAGAACTGGTGAGACAAGATGTTGCCAAAAGCAAGCATTTCAGATGAGTAGGACTCCAACATTACTAGTTTGTTTGTGTTTTCTAATAGTTTGAAATCTCTTTAGTTTTGCTTTCTGGTATTTCACATGCTTATGAGTCATGTTTTGAAGCTTCTCCCTGCAGCCATGACATCTAGAAACAATTCTGTTATAAAGTTGTTTTTTTTTTTTTTAAGTTCACATAATCCCAGGACTCAAGGAGATGAAACTCTGGTTAGTGTATCAAGGAGATCAATAAAATGATATGAAACAACGCGCTCATAAATCCATCTGGCCTAAAACTGTACAAACTCTGATTTGCAGAGGTATTTGACTCTCTCTTGGGGGGGATCAGCACACTTGTAATTTCCCCTTTCTCTGGCAGTAGCTCTCCACATTGGGTCTCCAACTTTCACAGAGGGTGCTGGGAGGAGGAATCTGTTATTTCCAGCTTTTCTTCCTTAAAGCTTTTTCTTTTTATTGCCCCATATTATTTCTCTGCCCTTCCAGCATGCCTGGAAACAGTGGCCTGCAAAGAGATGGGAAGCATCAGGCTGAGGTTGGTAAAGGCAGATGAGGTGACCTCGGGGTGGAGCTGTGTGAGGCCTCACAACGCCACCCCCCCACCATCCCTTTCTGTCTGCCGTGGGAGCAGAGCGAGTATGGCAAGCTGGCTCTGGCAGAGAGACCCTTCCTCCTTTTTTTCCATGTCACCTCCTGCAAGCTTTGCCAAAAATCATGGCTTTCCTTTCCAGCCCCAGCCTCTGTTAGCATCAAAACAGAAAAAAATCTCCTTAAACATATCTCACACATCATCAGTAGAGAGAAACAAAATGATGTGATGCCTTCTGCCGGTAATGTGGGAAATGCTTCCCGGTTCCTGAGCGCCTGCAATAGCACTGTGCAGGGGCTGCCCCCAGCTCCCTGCTCCCCATGGCACGTTGCTCAGTCGTGCTGTTCATCTTTCATCCAGCAGAGTAGTGACCATGTTTCTTCCTTTCCTGCAGAGAAAGCTTCCATAAAACCAGGAAGGCAGCAGTACAGCTTGGAAACAGGAATACTGTGTGTATAATCCCTAGCACAGGGGACAGAGAAAATGGGAGAGTAATTACAAAAGGAGAGAGAGAGGGAGGAATGAGAAATGTGGGAATTCAACATGAGACAGGGAGCTGTATATCTGGTAACCACTGAATCATATAATTCATTTACTTGTGCATGGATGGTGAGGTTCAGTGACCAATATCCTTCATTCCTGAGGAGATCTTGGCTGCATGGGAATACGGCACAGCAATTTCTGAGAGGATTTGCAGAAAGTAAGAAGCATAAACAGAGGTTAAAATTAGTTTGATCAATGCAGCCAACAGAAACTCGGTGCACTATTTCATCTTCCAAGTGCTGCATAAAGCTTTCAATGAGCAGACACTAATGGAGCAGCTCACCAGCTTCTGTAGCACTTTCCTTTGGAGGACTGTGAAATGCTGGACAAACATGCATTTAATGCTGCAAATGGCCTCGTTTGCTAAATCCTACTATCCACTTTTTTTCCAGGTCAAGTAGTTAATTGACTGACTCAAGGTTAGGGCAGAAGCTCAATGACAGAACCACAGGAGTATCCAGGCAGAATCTGGCACAAGTATTTTCACCAAGAAAAAAATGCTTTGCACCAGGTCTGCATTCCAGCACAAACTGGCAGAAAAAAGATAAACCCAAATGACAAAGATTAGTGACTATGAGCTGAAGCCAGATATTTAAATTAGGAACAGGGCACATCTTTACCTGCAAGAGGTGACAAGCCATTGTACAAACAAGGAAAGTGGCAGATTTTCTATCTTGTATCTTTAGGAAAGTTGTTTTGCTCTCTCATTGACTTCACATTCTGCCTTATCGCACACTCACACAGACTCTGCTCTTGTTAGTTTCAAAAGGACTCACTTATGGATAGAAGAAGACAGAAATGACTCCTAAATTCCCAGCCCTGCAATGCAATACATGCTGACAGTCTCTAGGCACACCCAAAGCCTTGCTGATTTCAGTGTCGCTCTGAGCAAGGACGGAGTCTGACTGTGCTCATCAAGGTGCATGACTGCAACCTTCAGTGGCATTAAATAACCATAAGCTGCTGCTGCAATGCTGAAAAAGTGTCATCCTGTTTTAAAGCAAAGACACTTGCCTGTAGCTTTTTAATGACACGGACAATGCTGTGCTATGCATTTTTCTGCAGGACCAGGAATTCTTCTTTTGATACTGGCAAGAAAACAAATCTTTGTCAGTACTTAATCTGTCCATCCTACTTCTAATACATACTTCAGACCTATTCCTATAATTATTTCTACCTATTCACAGCTCTACCCACAGGAATACTCTGAATGACATCACCACTGAGACCAAGCTCATACAGAAGCCTAAACCTGAGGAAACCTGTTTGTAGACCCAGGTTCTAAATCTTGCATTTTCTTCTATCTTTGCATAATAGAAGCTTTAAAAAAAGTAATTCTGCCCGTATACCTAATTCTGGTTGAATGTCTGTATATTTGTGAGCCTTGCATGAAGGAGAAGGATCTGTAATCTTTGTATAGTCTGAAGACAGAAATGTAACAAAACAATAGACAGAGGATTTACAGGAAAGGAAGCTGGAATCCTCTGGCAAAAAACCCTGCAGCAAAAGCCATCATTCCATAGAATGAGGTTAATTAACTGGCAATTATTTCTGAAGTGCATCTGAACCGAATATATCTGCCACAAAGATGTCATTATGAGTGTATCAAGCCACTGCTGGAAGTCAAGACTATTTTACACTCCCACCCTCACCACAACTGTGCTGCTGCCCATGACTGAAACTGCACGTCTCTCATGCTGGAGCCCCTGGAGCCACAATACACACAGGGAAACACACAGGGCTCTTCCTGAAGCCCTTGCTGCCACAGCCTGACTGCTGGTCATCACACATTAAGATATGCCATTCACACTCCTGGAGGGCTCTTCTGCTGACTTATAATATTGAGAAAGCAGTGAGACTGAATCTTGTGTCTTCCCTCCTCCCCCAGCTGAGCTGATTCAGTGGAAACAGCCTATGTCTGCCAATAAAGGATCTTAAATAAGAGCAAAATCAGTGCTCTCTGATTTTGTCAGCATTGCTCAAGCAGGCACGCAAATGGTTTCACTGTTGTGCCTGACTCGAGACTAGCAAGGACTGCCCCAAACTGCAGTGAGGATTGAGAACCACTTGTCATTTGTCCTAGACACCTTCCTACTGCTTCCCTGAGGACACGGTCCAACTACATCCTTGTTATGGCCTGCAAGAGAGAGGGAAAGGGCAGGACACGGACTGCAAGCTGAGACACATGGATGCCATGCATGTGGTGCCTATGGAACAGGGTGCAGCTGAGAGCTGGTACCTGGGCCGAGTCTTCCCTGGAGGTTGCTTGGAACATGATGCACTACTAAGAAAAGTGCTTCAACACCAGGCTACCTCAGGGGTCTCTGGCACTCAGGGTGGCCCCATTTCACAGGTACCAGGATTCACAGTACCAGTTGCACCTCAAGGACTGTGCTCAGTTTTGGGCCCCTCACTTTAAAAAGGACATTGAGATGCTGGAGCAGGTCCAGTGAAAACACATCCTCTGTGGAACTGCTAAGGGAGCTGGGTTTTTTTAGTCTAAGGAGGCTAAAAAGAGATCTCATTGCTCTCTACAACATATGAAAAGAGGTTATAGTGAGGTCGGGGCTGGTCTCTTATACTGTGCCTGCAGTGGGAGAACTAGAGGAAATGGCCTTGAGCTGAGACGAGAGATTGTTTTCCCCACTGTTGTTTATGTGGTCAGGCCTCGGAGCAGGCTGCCCACAGAGGTGATGGGGTGTTCCCATCCCTGGGAGTGTTCAAGCAGCACCTACATCTGGCGCCGGGTGATGTGTCTTAGGGCTTACAGTGGCAGTGCTGGGTGGACAGTTGGACTGGACGATCTCACACGTCCCTTCCAACCCTGATGATCCCATGATTAGATGATCCTCACAACCCTGCCCCTCTTTCCTCCTCCTCCACAAACACACGCTGGCAGTGGCGGCCAACAGGTGCTTCTTTCTCACACACCTGAAGGCCACAGGTAAGAAATGGAGACACCTGCGCTCCGCCTAGACCAGAAGGAAGGTGTACGGACAGGCACACTCCGCGGCGTTCCGGTTCCGCGGCTTTGGCCCGGGCCCTGCCCGGCGCCGCCTGACGCGGGGGCGGGGCCCGCGCGGGCCGAGCTGCGGCGGCGGAGGGCGGGCGGGAGGCGGCCGCTCCCGCTGCAAGATGGCGGCGCAGAGGAGGAGTCTGCTGCAGAGTGTGAGTGGCATCTTCCCCCCCTCCGCGCACACGCACCCCCCAGGTGGGTGCGAGGGAGTCCCCGGGCCTCCTCCTCACCCGCCCCCCGCGCTGCCGTGTGGGAAGGGGGAGGTCCCCCCGCCGCGGGGCGGTGGGTTGGTGCTCTCCCGGCCCCTGTGGCTCCTCAGGGCAGGGGGGCCCGGACTGCGGGGGTCCCTGCGTGGGCAGCGACCCGCACGCCCGCGGACCGGCCGCTCTGCAGCGCACGGTGCGCCACAGGTGGCTGGGGGGCCGTGTCGGGCTGCGGGCTTCGGGGTGCCCCGCTGTGTGAGGGGGCAGCTGGCGCCTGCAGGCCTGGCTGGAGATGGCGGCCCCAGGGATGGTTCTGTAATTGCTGGCTGCAGCGTCAGGCCCCAGTCCCTTGTCCTGGTTGAGTAGTCCTGGGAGAATCCAGAGCTTTCCCTGCACTCCTGTGCCATGGGTGCGTGAGGATCTGATTCACCATAGGAGTAGCTAAGTTTGTGCTGTGCTGTGCTGTATGGAGTGCAAAACTTGTGTGCAAATTTCGCATCTGGTTTCTTGTTAACAAGAGCCGGAGTACAGCCAGAGCTCAGCTTCAGAGGGAAGAGATGTGGTAAGTGATGATGTTCTGCAGCAGGGAAATGTGGAGTTATTGGCTGTGCTATTAGTTAGCAAAGGGAGGAGGGTTGAGAAGAGGATGGAGGTGGACTGGTGACCTATACTGGACCACAATCTTCAGTTCATACTGCTTGAGGTTTATATGGGCTCTTTCCTCTTCCTGCCAGGAGCAGCAGCCCAGTTGGACAGATGACTTACCATCCTGCCATCTCTCTGGGGTGGGCTCAGCTCCAAACCGTTCCTACAGTGCAGATGGCAAGGGGACAGAGGGTCACCCCTTGGAAGATAACTGGTTAAAATTCAGGTAAGTGGGTTGCACCTGGGACACTGACTCCTGCTGGCACAAGTGCAGGTAGAAGAGGTTATTTATTTTGTCACACTGGACGTGGAAGAAGAGGGTGGGGCCTGAGCATGCAAGAGGTGTCTATGGGCACTTGCTGCTTGTATCTGTGTCTTACAGAGATTTGTGACCTCTTTGCTTCTGCCCTTTTGGCAGGAGCGAGAACAACTGCTACCTCTATGGTGTCTTCAATGGCTATGATGGTAACCGAGTCACCAACTTTGTGGGTCAGAGGCTCTCTGCAGAGCTGCTGCTGGGCCAGCTCCATGCAGATCACAGCGATGCTGATGTGCGTCGAGTTCTGCTGCAGGTAAAGAAGCTTTGAGTGGGAGCAGCTCCTGCTTCTTGCATTACCCACCTCCTCTTTGCCATCAGGGGAACAGCATCTGGTTTCTGTGGGGGTTGGAAACATCTGGTGGTTGCAGTTGCACTCATCCTGAGCATCTGTAGTGCTTTGTTTCCCTCCTGCCTCATCCCATCTGTCCCCTGGCTCCGTCAGCACAGTGCTGAGAGCTCTCCAGGAAGCTGCAGCCAGCCTTCCCTGGACGTGTAGGAACAAGTCAGCCTGTGAAGGAGATGACAGTGAGTGAAGGGGAGAAGTTAATGTGTGGGGAGATGGATTTGTGAGTGTGCTTTCTTGAGTGACAGGATCAACACACAAGATCAGATAGGTCTCTGACATTGCTGTGGATGTGATTTTTATGGTGTTGTCTTCTGTTTGGAGTTGTTGCAGATTGTTTTTACAAGCTGTTAACTAGTTGTGCTGAAACAATTGTGTTTCAATGTGCTGTATTGGTCTTGAAAGTCTGTATGTACAGTGATCATCCACTCTTATGAGCTGGTCTTAGAGAGGTGAGGATGAGTAGCCCCAAAGTCTGTAGGCATTGGATAAGTGCTTTGCTTCTCTTTATGGCCTTTTTTAGGCTTTTGATGTGGTGGAAAGAAGTTTCCTGGAGTCCATTGATGATGCCTTAGCAGAGAAGGCCAGCCTGCAGTCTCAGCTACCAGAGGTAATGTAACTTTAAGAGCAGAGCTTGCTGGAGGTCCCACCTTCCAGCTTGCTGGATGAGGTTTGGGCACTTTAGTCACTTTGATCCAAGGGAGGCTGTAAGTGAAAGTTACTACTCCATGGTTCTCTTCTGGAAGCTTGCATGAAGAGAAGCAAGTGCCTTGGTCCATTTCCCGGAGCTCCCACTGTTCGTACTGGCACTGCTTAGACCTGACATTGGTCACCTGAGTAAGGAGCTGAGTGTATCAAGAGGCGAGTTCAGCCTCTACATGTGGCTCTTCCAGGACAAAGCCATGCAGATTAGAGGAAAGGCCTCAAATTTGCGTGGCATCTGGGCAAGTATGGGCTCTGCTCTTCAAGTGTATTGGAGTGTCCTCTCCAGAATTTTATCAAAGCTGTGTCATTCTTTAGAATTGAACAGGAAATTTTATGTCTTGTATATGACACAAAGCTAAGACATATCAAGATGAGTCCCCTCCCTGCAGAATTTTTATTCCAGCTGTGATTTCTGTGTTGTGGACTGTGTGTTTAAGCTTCCCCCTCATTTTGGCTTCCAGGGTGTCCCTCACCACCAGCTCCCTCCTCAGTACCAGAAGATTGTGGAAAGATTGAAGGTTGTAGAGCAGGAGATCTCTGGAGGAGCCATGGCTATTGTGGCTGTCGTTCTCAATAACAAACTCTACATTGCCAATGTGGGTGAGTTGGTTTTTGTCAGTGGCTCAGTCTCAGCATTCCTGAGGGTGGCAGGGGCTCTAGGAAGTAAAAGACATTTGAATGTGGGGGGCAGTTTCCTTGGTGTGTGGCCAAGCAGCAGTATGCTTGCTGCTTACACAAGCACTTGAAATCAGCCTGGCTCTTCATCCCTGCAGATGTTGGTGTGTGTGGCCAAAGAACAGAGGGAAAGCGGGTTGAGAGGAGGAGTGCAGGTTCACTTTGAAATAGAGAACTTTCCTGGGAGGTAGCAGCTCAGGTCTGGATGGGGAGCTGCCTAGCAGGCCCTTACTGTGCTGCTAGCAAGGCTGCTTTTTGGAGATCATGATGAGACAGTACATGAGCCTTTGTCTTCTTTTCTGTCTTTATTCCCATCTCTGCTCCTTTTCCCTTTGGATATGTTCTCCCTCTTAACGGCAGAGCTATCTGGTGCCTCATCTCACTGCTCCCACTGCAGGTACCAATCGGGCACTGCTGTGCAAGTCCACGGTGGATGGGCTGCAGGTGACTCAGCTCAATGTGGACCATACCACGGAGAATGAAGATGAACTTTTTCGCTTCTCTCAGCTGGGTGAGTATTTGGGTTTCATGTTCTTAGCTGAGAACATCGCATGACTGTTTATCTGGGGCACCAAGAATGACTCAAGCCACAGAAACAATAAATAACCACAAAAAGAAGCTTACTATGTTTTCAGATGACAAGTTCAGTGCCTTCTTTTTGTGCCTTTCTAGCCATTCTGGGGCTACAGGACGACCCAGCATAGCTTTCTGCTGGGTCATCTCACTGACCCAGCAGAAAACTATGCTTTTGTTTCAAGTTTTGAGTGTTAGTTTTGTGTCCAGCTGCCAAAGTGGCATTGATTTGCCCTCCAGCTGTTGCTGTAGTCGATAGGAAGGCAGGAGTGGAAGCACAGAGCCAGAGGGTAGAAGTGAAGCAGACAATGTATGACGGCTCCTGTGGAGGCAAACCGCAGTTTATGCTCCTTTAAGTTTTGTGTTATGCCTCACCCTCAGGATGGTACATTTCAATTTGCCTTTGTACAAGCTGCTGCTGAAAAAAAGCAGCTTCACTTCAGACAGAGCCAGACCAAGCACTGGCATTTACTTCTCTCACATCAGTAACTACGGAACTCTTAATGCTGACATTTTGCTTTAGGCAATTTCTCTTTTCCTTTACAGTGTTTGACATGCTTGCTTTCTTGGTCTAGAGCTAACCCAGACCACTTGTGTGATTGCCAGTACCAAATTCTTCTTTCTGAGGTACTTGGGTCCTGTGCTTTTATTTAGGTAGATCTAAGGTGGCATTCTTCATTAGATTTACCTGGCAGATATATTCTTATTGGGTGAGGCTGCTGATGTGGTAATTTCTGCTACTAGGTCTTCTTTTATTCTATTTCTCTTTCATTCCCGCTGCTACTCCTGTGCTAGGGATATGTGCTGTGAAACAGAACACTGAATACAAGAATCCAGGGAAAGAGACTTCTTGAGTGTTTTTACTACCAAAAATGCAGAATTTAGCTGCAGTCCATAGTAGAACAGGGATCTGTTAGATGTATCAACCTTAACTTGGCACAGCGCTGGTGTTCCTGCCTACAGTTCCAGCATAACGAAGATCCTGTGGAACAAGACAGTGTGCACAGGCTGTTTTGGGGGCCCAGGGAAGGTTGTTTTTGAGCTAGGTTGAAGCACAGTGATAAGAGGTAGTGGGGATAGCATTTGTCATGATGATGCCTGTGCCACCCCTGTCTTGGGGGAGGGGTGGGAGAGGTCTTGTGATGTTGTGGTTCTTCAGCCAGCACATCACAGCTTGTTCAGTACCCTGGGAGAGTTGCTGTGATTTAGACATGACTTCTCTTGGCGTCCCTGTGTTTGTGTCTGTCAGTGGCATGTACCTCCCTGCCAGGAGCTGGCAAATGAGCCAGGCCGTGTTGATGAGTCAGCTGTGGTCTGCAGCAGATGGAGGACTTGTGTCTTACTGCTGGGGTAGGTGTGGAGCCATCTGTGCAGCAAGGCTTGGCTTGACTCAAAGGGAGAGTTTCAGCTGGACCCCTGCCTTCACCTTGTACCGAGGACAGTCATCCCTAGATTAAATCTCAATGTTTTCTGGCTGATAGCTCTAGGTATAATGAGGGAAGGGGGGTTGCCAGAACAGACCAGGTAAGTGGATCATCTGCTCCAAGTCCTGCCTCAAACAGCAGTAGCACTCAGATGGTGCTTGTTAGAACCTTCTTCAAGATGGGATTACTTCCTAGGGCCTCTATCACCATAAGTTTGTTTAAATAAATACTTGCTTGATCATTGTTCTTATTTTAGGAGTAGCCCACATCAATTTGAATACTTGAGCAAATTCAGTGCCTCTTGTTGATAGTTCTCCATTTCTCAGAATCATAGCATGGGTAAGGTTGGAAGGGACCACAGTGGATCATCTTGTCCAAGCTCCTGCTCAAGGAGGGTCACCCCTGAGCACGTTGTACAGGTTCTTGAATATCTCCAGTGAGGGAGATGCCACAGCCTCTCTCTGCAGTCTCATGCATTAGTGAAATTGCCATGTGGAGCTTAGGAGCACAGGTCAGTTACAGGTGGAAGAAAAGGCAGAATCCTTCATGTATGTTTTCCTTGTTCCTGCCTTCTCCCATCACAAAGTCCTGGCAGTCCCACCACACAGAGCTGGCAGGCACAGGTGTTCCCCTGCCTTTTCAGCAAATGCCTGTGCAGCCAGGCCAGCTGCTGCTGGTGGCTTTGGACCAGGATATGGATAACAGGGCCAGCTGTTGAATTCAGAGTATGCCTGTTGGGCTGTGTGTGTCTCCCTTCTCTCTCCTTCCCAGCTTGGAACTAATGAGAAGGTGTCCTTTTGAACACAGTTATTCCTTTTCTCCATTTAGCTCCTGATGATTCTTCAGTGTCTCGTTTTGTCTTACAGTTCTGTGTAACCGTGGATATTTCTTTTCTCAGAGGAAGTTCTGCAAGTTTCACAAAGTTAATGAAGCATTTTTCGTTTTCAATCTGACAGGCTTGGATGCAGGGAAAATAAAACAAGTGGGAACTATTCGAGGGCAGGAAAGCACTCGGCGCATTGGAGATTACAAAGTCAAGTACGGCTATACTGATATTGAGCTGCTCAGGTCAGAAAAACTCAACTGTGGGATTTCAAGCCCTCCTTTTCTTCATGATCACTCCATTCTCACTTACTATGTCACCGTTAAATGCTAAATTACTGTCTCTTTCCAGTGCTGCTAAATCTAAGCCCATCATAGCAGAGCCTGAAATCCACGGAGGGCACTCGCTGGATGGGGTGACGGGCTTCTTGGTGCTCATGTCCGAAGGGCTCTACAAAGCACTGGAGGCAGCTCATGGGCCTGGGCAGGCCAACCAGGTGAGCCTGCTCACAAGGGAAACATTCCCGTGGGTATTGACTCACTCCAGCGGTGTCAGCTGCTCTCATAGAGGCTGTCCTCCTCATCTGTGCTGTCACTGCTGGCCAGGCTGAATGCCTGTGCCACCCCATTCCAGTCTAATAATATGGGAGTTGCTTTGCCAAGCCCGTTCTTCTAGGCAGCTGCCTGTCCCTTAGGAGTAGCCCATTAAAGGGAGTGGGATGACTCAAGGCACAAAGGCACATTATCAGCAGGTAAGCATCACGGTCAGATGAGTTGCCATAAAAACTCTTAGATCAGATGGCAGGAAATGGTTTCCTCCAAAATCTCCTAGATATCTTTCCTCTGGTGATTTTTTTTTTCCCCCTTCTCTGCTCAGGAAATTGCAGCCATGATAGCCACAGAGTTTGCCAAGCAGACGTCACTGGATGCTGTGGCACAAGCAGTGGTGGACCGGGTTAAGCGCATTCACTGTGACACTTTCGCCAGTGGTGGGGAGCGGTCCAAGTTCTGTCCCCGTCACGAAGACATGACGCTGCTTGTGAGGAATTTCGGGTACCCCCTGGGTGAGATGAGCCAGCCCACGCTGACACCAACGCAAGGTGTGTTGGGGAGAGAATGAAACAAAATGGGGTGAGGAAGATAAGATCTCTTGATTGATCCAGCACTCACCTCACACTGGGAGAGGAGCTAGTTGGTGTAGAAGGAATTTTCTTATTGAACAAGATGATTGGCTTTTGAGATGTGGAATCTGTGGCAATTTGACAGGATACAGTACAGCATCAAGGGCACTTTGATACAAATTCTTGGGGTTTTTTGCTGCTGTGCTGCATCCGCAGTTGCTCATGTCTGATCTGCATTTTATAACTTCTGTTTTCTCCCTTCTCAGGAGGCCGTGTCTACCCAGTCTCTGTGCCATATTCCAGCTCCCAAAGCACAAGCAAGACAAGTGTCACGCTGTCTCTTGTCATGCCTTCTCAAGGCCAGATGGTCAATGGTGCTCACAGCAGTTCAACTCTGGATGAAGCCACTCCCACCCTCACTAAGTAAAGTCCTGCTCTCTTGCTACTCAGAGTTTTCCCTGCACCTCATGCTGTATAAAGTGGTTGAAAAGCAGAGACAGCTGTCAGTTACCTGTTAGTCAGTCCCTTATCTGGAGTGTGCTCCCCCCCACTACAGCATTGACAGCCAGCATAATGTGTTAGCTGGAAAGCGATTGTGTGAGGAGTGGGAATGAGTGAAGCAACAGCTCAGAAGCCAGCTCTGGTGACATGCCTTGGGAGCAGCATCTGCTGCTGTTCGTGGAGGGCATTCTGGCAGTGAGCAGCCCTTCTCTTTGGGCCTCGTGTGCCAAGTGTGTTGGGTGCTGTACACAGAGGGAGTGTGGGTGCCCTTCATTGCAGCAAGGAAGAAGGATTATGCAGGTCACCTGTAAGGCTCTTGGAGAGAGCACTGCTGAAGTTGATTTGCTTACAGGCACAGCCCAGGATAAAAAGGGGATGAAGGTTAGAATTAGGTCCTCTTTGGATCCAGTCTGCAGGGTCATACTAGTTAGTGGCTGTGGTTTAGGCAGAGCCCTTGGCATGGTGTGTACACGCTGCACAGTGAAGAAGCGCTGTGGGTATTGTGCTCTGTAGCTCCAGAAACAATGAGGCTGACGCACTAGAGCTGCCTTGGCTGCAGCACAGGTCATGCAAGCATAGCTTTCCTCGCTGCCAGACTCTTCCCGTAAAGCTCATACTGTTCTGGGTATGGGGAGGCCAGCAGAGTGCATGCCTGTTTTTTTCTGCTTCCTCTCTGTTCCTCAGATGCCTGGTTGTACTTAAGGCCTTCCAGTTAATGTGAATCAGATACCTTTGATGTTTGTCAACTCAAATCAGTTCTCAACACTTTGAGTGCTTCATAGAGCAAGTGACTGCAACTTTTTACCTGTCTGCTAGGACAGCTTCATCTGTGGAGAAACTGGTGCTTGTTCTGGTGCTTTTCTTGTCCAGTGCATCAGGTGGAGTAGAATAAAGACATTTATGTTCTCTCTTTTTCCCTCTGTAGCCAAAGCCCAACAGTGACGCTGCAGTCGACCAATACTCACACGCAGAGCAGCAGCTCGAGTTCGGATGGAGGTCTCTTCCGCTCCCGACCCACCCACTCGCTGCAGCCAGATGAGGATGGGCGTGTGGAGCCCTACGTGGATTTTGCAGAGTTTTACCGGCTTTGGAACATGGACCATGGCGAGCAGGGAGCACTGACTGTGTCCTAACTTGTGTCTGCCTCCTGCAGACACCTTGTGCTCGTCTGTGTGAGCAAAGACTGAGGCAAGGGTGAGAGTGTTCCACTGAGGGCTGTGTTCTGCCCACAGCTAACTCCTGTCCAGGATGTGCTGCACGCTGAGCAGGGGATCTTGTGCACTAAACACGTGTTGCCTGTGCCATGCTCCCAATCCTGCCCAGCCCTGGGAAGCCCTGTGAATAGGGGAAGGGGTCTTGAATGCAGCCCTCACTGCAGGTTTCAGCAAGTAAAGGTGCGGAGAGGGCTCCTGGTGGATGCTGCGGGAGCCAGGCCCGTGCCAAGGCTGCGTGTGTGCGCGTGTGTAGGTGTACACGTGTGTGCCTCTGTGTGTGTGTGTGTATGTGTGTGTGTGTGTGTGTGTGTGTGCTGTCATAATGTTTCCACAACTCAATTCATAATGCTGTGATTCCAGTGTTCAACTCCATAGAAGATACCTCTATTTTGCAGAATAAATAACTTATAGCTGCAGTCATTGGCACCCATGTGGCTTGCTCTCTTCCTTATAATGTTGTGTGTGGGTGTGACAGCTCCTCCTGGTGAAACCTTCTGTTCCTCCTGAACTGAGGCTTGCACCTTGCAGGAGGAAAACTTCTGCCGAAAAAGTGGCCTGAAGCCTTGCAGGTGACTTAAAAGCATAAGCTCTTTGTTTACTTACTTGCTGAGCTTTGGCACTGAATTATGGCTTAGAGTCAAACCATAAATACAGGTTATTGTTTTTTGTAGGTAAAATGCATGTTTTTTCCCCTCATGTAGGCCATCTGGAAAGGTGTAGAGGGCAGATGGAGTATGTAATGAAGTTTCCCTGTACAGGCAGCTGGTGGTGTGCAGCTGGAAGTCACAACTCCCGTGGTGCCTGGAAGATGCAGATGGGCAGCCTCGTGTCAGAGCGGGGGGCTGTGCAGCAACGAGAGGAGGGGTCCTGCTGGCTGCACACCGGCGTGAGCCCAGGCCTGGACTTGCTGGCCGAGGCGTCGGGATCACGGCAATCCTCCTCTTCAGTTCAGATTTCTGACTGCAGGCGGCAAGCGAGGCTCTTCCCTCCCGCCTCCAGCCGTCCTCTCAAGCCTCCCCTGCTCCCTGCGAGCCTTTCCCCAGCAAACCTGGGAGGCCTGAGGGGTGACCCGCAGCACCTGGTACCTCTGGCGCATTGCAGTGAGGCACCGGGCAAAGCCAGGAGGGGATTAGAGGAGAAGGGGCAAGAGACAGAGCTGGCCAGGGTTCTTTCCTGCATTTATATTTGCATCCAGGCTTGTCACTTTAGGAAGAAGGGGGATGAGGGGATTAGGATGATGCAGCACGGGATGCTGTCATTAAGGCCAGTGTGTAGCCAAGTCCTGACGTGTTGTGTGCAGGTTTGAGGCACTTGTGGCATGCCAGCCTGGAAAGTAGGAGAGGAGGATTTATCCCTTTAGATAAATTAAGTAGCACTGAGTGCCCAGAGGCAAGACCTGAGCTCGCTGAGAAATATGTGGGCAGGATGAGAGCGGTGGGAAATGCCCGTTTCCTCGGAAGGCAAGGCAGGGATCCCTTGTGTGTGTGGGGTGGGTGTGTGGCTCTCTGCCTGTGCCCCCTCCGGGCCCCGCGGGATGCCGTGCGCTGCCGGACTGCCTGCAGAAGCTTGCGTTTCCCTGCCCCCCTGGAGTTCCCAGGAAGAATGGGTGTGCTGAACGTGCCAGCACAGGCACCTCCTGTCGAGACCCTTCCAGCCCTGCCAGGGAGGTGACGTTCGGTGGCGTGGAGGCAAAGGCAGCAGAGTTGTGGGAGGTTCGGTGCCTTGTCCCCAAGGCTGAACATCACAGGGGCTGGCAGTCCCTCAGCCCTCTCCCCTGCCCTTGCCTCTGCCCTGCAAGGAGCAGAGAGTTCATGTATCTGAGCCCAGCCTGGCCTTGCTGTCCAGGGCTGCTCTAAAATGTCATTTGACCTGGGAGCCCTATCCTCCAGATGGTTGTGTGGCTATTTAACAGGACAGTGTGATCCTGGTGTGGATTAAAATGGAGTTGAAAAGGTTTTGTCCTATTCTACGTTCCCTAACCTCGCACAGATCTCAATAGCTGTATAAACAAGTTTTTCTTGCTTATTCCCCCATCCCATTATCTCTGGTATTTGTGAACTTATACCGAGAACTGTTCCAATGGGAAATATTCCAGCAAGTGGATGCTCCAGATAAAAGTTTAAGGATTGCCAACACACTTATATAAAGCAGATCACGCAAAACAAACTGATCCTGAGGCATCATTACCAGTTTAGGAAGTACAAAAAAATAAAGTGGGTAGGAGAGGGTGGATCACACTAAGCTGTGCCTGTACAGCCTCTGGGAAAAAGATGAGGAAGGTAAGTTTTCTGTGCATGCTCTGTGAGCCATGGCTTAGGAGTCCAGGTCAAAGGAACAGACTGAACATTGTGTGCAGGGGCAAGAGGCTCATGAGCCAATATCGATATTTAATGTTGTCCCCAGGGAGCGAGGGGAAAGATGCAGGTTGTAACAACAGTGGGAAAACCTCCTCTCCCCTGCCCCTTTAAAAGGAAGGAGTGGCTGGAAGAGGACAGACCCAGAGTGATCTCTAGAAACAAGAGCAGGGGCCTTTTTGCATTGCAGTGAAATTCAAAACCACTAGAAATGTAAAGACCTAGACAGAGAAAAACAGTGCAGCTATGCTTCACAGGACTGCTGGAGAGAAGCTAGCAAATTAAGATCTGAATAAGCAGGATAAGTTTGTCTTATTGGCAGCTAATATTATTTTTAAGAGTTATCCCCCCTGCAAGACAAGGGTTGAAATGAGAAGTTCTATCCCTAGAACGGGAGTAGCAGGAATGCTTTGCATGTCCCTGAGCTCTGGTCACTGGCTGAGGGTCATTGGAGGTGCTCAGGCCAGTAAGACAAGCCTTTGGATGCCACCTAAAACTGAGTTTCTCAGCATCTCTGTGGCTAAAGGATCACCAGGGACTTCTTTATTTTAAGCTCTCCATTAGCTGAACAGCACACCCATTTATAACAAAATCTTTAAATAGCAGAGAATAGCTAGGAAGGGTCATGGCCAGCAGTTAATGCTCAGCTCCATTACATGGCCTGTAGGTAAGTCACACAGGGTTTGGGTTTTCTTCAGCAGCCAAGGCATCAGCTGAAGCTAAGAGCTAAGACAGGTTATTTTTTTTCCCATTCACTTTGTTGCTTTTGTCACACCTGAACTTTCCAACAGGGAAGAGGCATATGGTGAACGAGTGCCACTTGATGCCACCTGGATCATGCAAGGGTAATGCAGCATCCTCACCCAGAGTCCCTGGTCCCTCAGCCACCATGCTCAGAAGAGGAAGGAATGTGTTCATGTGCTCCTCTCCCCTCTCCTCCTTTCCCCCCCGCCACTACATTAAAGCTTTTAGTGTTAGGAGATCTAGGAGTTTGTGGCACCACTGAAAAAATGCCACAATTTGCCTAGTGTCTTCTCAGGGTGGAGACAGCCATAGCTGAAGGGTGAATCTAAAATGCCTAAAAGACATAAATATAATTTAATTTGATAGATAATAGATAGTTGTTTATACAAAAAATAGTCTGAGCTTTCCTTCCTCAGAATGTCTGAGGAAGGGCTTTAGAGTAATCCTGTGCAGTTCATTACTCAAGTGACTCACCTTTCTCCAGTGAAGAGCATCACTGGCACCCTAAAACATCTATGCCCTTAACGTAAGTTGTAAATAAGCCACCAGGGACAGGTTAGGTATTTTAAATCCCATAGCTCTTTCTGTAAGCACAGGAATTCTATTCAGAGCATTCTGGCAAAAATTCAGCACAAGTACTTAAATTCTGCCAACTCCAATCCCCTCCTGGAGTTTCAAATGGATACGATATTTATCTTCACTTTCCGTCTTAACTATTGTGTGTTGTCACTGTAGGTTGCTAAACAACTGCTGCCTCATCGGTGGCTGCATTTTGCTGGCGAATAAAGTGAGCCCCATGTGCGTATGAACCATAAAGCTATTTGGAGCCCTTGCATAAGAACCCCAAGATACGTGTAAGCTGTTAATATTTATTATGTGGAGCTGAGAACATCACTGAAGATGGAGGGATTACAGTAACTGAGTTCAGGCTGTTGAGCAGCCAGACAGAATGAAAGAGAAAACAGATGCCCTGAAGGAATAAGAGCAAAATGCATGAGGAATTTTCTGCATGCAGGATCAGACTCCAGTGGAGCATGGAAAGAAAAAGGCTGGAAATGCTCCAGAGAGCCAGGGCAGATAGGACAGAGGCAGCACTACGGCTTCTTGCCTGAGGTGAATCTTCCCCTCTATGCTTCCCCCAAGCAGGCATCAGTTCACCCATGGGCTCGCTGGGGTGCAAACAGCAGGAGCCCTGTGAGCAGGGACAAGGTGTTTCTGAGGCATGGCAAAGAGGGAGGATTCAATCTTCTGGGATGTGCAATGCTTGGCCATGGGCCCTCTCGCTGCGAGGTGTTTCAAGAGTCTTCTAAGCTGCTTTTTCTTTTTGTCTCTTCTCTCAAAAACAGCATGACCTAGGAATTCTGTATTTCTTCTGCTAGTTTTGCCTGAGCTGGCCAAAGAGTTTTCCTCTTCCTTACAAAAAACAATTGATGGTGGAGAACGACACCAGCCCTTTCTGCAGAGCAAGGTCCTCAGTGAACCAGCTGCTTTGATGTCCAAAGGACTGGTAACAAGGAAAGTCAGGACTCAGAGAGGTTCAGGAAGGGCAGACAACCCTGCACCTCCCACTTCAGAAGTTACAGAAATGCTTCTGCACAAAGCCCTTGAGGTTACTACAGCACTGAGGTGGCCATCACCCACCAAAATATCTTGGGGAGACACTGTGGCTTGTTCCAAAAGCAGCCACAAGCCCAGCCATCCAAAACTGAGGTTCCTTGAAGTAGTTGGGCATTTCCAGACTCACAACTCAGCGCGTTCCCAACCAAAGTGAAAATGGGCAAAGGCAGCAGCGTCCAACCTCTGAGGAGAGTTTGTTGCTTTGGAAAATTCAGGGCTTCTTTCAAAGTAGTGGGATCAAAACGGAGCTATTAGTGGTTTCATGCCTCAGAGATGGGGAAAGTCCCTGACTGCAGCTAGCCCAGGCAGCTGCTCCTGTGCGCTCAGGGCTCCTCCTGCCCCTGTTGGTGCTGGAGCCCCTCGATGCCAGTCTTGGCTGCAAACCTGCTCACACAATGGCCAAACCCCCGGTGCATCCATGCCCTCTGAGGCAGCCAGGCAGGGTCCTGCTCGTACAGCATGGCAGAGGGATATCCCACGCACAGGGAGAGGGGAGAGCCCCAGGGCCTCGTCTCCATCCCATCTCCAGACCTGCTGTGCGAGGGCGACCATCCCAGGAAAGGGATACACACCTCTGTGCCTAGTTTTCGGCAAAGGGGAGCAAACTGGCTGGGTCACCCCGTGTAGCCTTGGCCAAAGGTGTGGTGTGGGTGCTGCTGCAGGGTGGGTGTGGGGGCAGAAACAGAAACTCATCTCTGAATGGACTTGCCAGGCGCTGTTTGTTGGTTCAGCGTGGAGGATGGCCCCAGTCCTGCAGACAACTCTTATGTAAGGAGAGAAGTGGCTCATCCCTCTCTTTGAAGCAAGAAACATACAGAGAAGCAGCTTCAGAGCTCATCCCTAAAACACTTACAGCTCTTAAATGCAAATGAGAGTCAGGCACTAAGGCAAAATAGGTTTTGATATGAATTCTTCATCCAGGTAGTTCAATAATTTACTGAACTCCCCACCCCTGAATCCCAATGCATTCTGGAGCCAACTCTGCTTTTTTTTATTGTTCCTGTCATTAGTTCTTCCAGGATTTCTCAGCTGCTGCATTGAGGAATAACTGAAACAGCTCCACGAGGGACTTCTTGGAGATCTGAAGGCTTGAAACAACAACAGCAAAATAACAAAAAAAAAAAAAAAAAAAAAAAGAAAAGAAAGAAAAGGGAAAAAAAAAAGGCTAGATGGGAAATGGAAAGGTGAGGAGACAAAACCAACATACAGTCAATAAAAGCTTTCAGAGAAGAGGCAAGAACAACAAAACATAGAATGGCTTAGTGCTTGCTAAAGATGTGATGGGAATATGAAAAGCGCTTTTGCAAATGTCTGGAGGGGGAAAGAAATTAGAGAAGTGTAACCATTAGTAAATGAATATGTGAGTGTATTATTCATGGCTGCAAATATCTGAACTGCCAAAGTGCGACATTTTTTGTTTCTGTCTGCCTTTAGTGGCAAATTTAAGAATTTTGGATAGCAAGGATGTAATTAAGACTCAGTAAAGCAGCTTGTGCCTGCTGCAGCAAGCAAGGAACATGGCAGCCTCCCTCCCAAACTCCAAAGGGCTGTTCAATTGCATGAAGTGACTCTGTGTTTGTAGAACTGCAGCTCGATCCAGCATGGAAAAACCCCAAAGAGATACAGCACTTAGGCAGAAATAAGGTACAATATTCGATGAGGCATGTATTAGCTGGTGCTCTTCACCACGGGACTTCATTTTTGGTAAGTCACCGAGGTCCTGCAGCTGCTTGGCACCGAGGGGCCCTCGCTGTGATCTCCTTGGCCCCCAGCAGCGTCTCTTGGAGGGCTGCAAGAGCACCACACTGTGCCTGGCAGCAAGGTGGGCGGCCGAACGCGCCTCGGTGCCAGCCCCACCACGGAGCGCCGTTCATTGCTATGCTTGGCACCTCCAGACAGCCCGGCTACAGCTGGGCGGCCGCCTGCCAGCCGATGCGTCCTTCCGTGCTAATGGCCTGACGTGGAGTTTTAAGTGGGCTGGGGACCTGGGGCTCTCCAAGCAGGAGAAGCTCACTCTTCTCTAATTAGACCAATTTCTCCAGCCGGAGCGTTGGAGCAGGGCCGTGGTTGCTGGAGAAATGGATGGCGCCGTGGGCTGTTGGCCAAAGCGGCTGCGGACCTCGCAGGATCCTCCATGCAGGGAAGCTGGGAGTGCCACTGCTGCACTGAGCCTTTGCTACAGCCTCTCCCACACTTCACTGCCAGATGGACACACGCTGGTCCTGCTGTCCTCAGGGCAGTCAAACCCCATGACACACATCAAAACATGGCAGCGTTGGGTTGATGGCTGGACTTGATCTTGGAGGTATTTTCCAGCCTAAACAATTCTACGATTCTGTGACAGGGGAGAGGTGTGAGGTCCAAGGGTTAGTAAGGTTCTGCATCCACTGGGAAAGTCAATTTGGTGCCCAGCAGCAGAGAAATGAGGGAGGTTTCCAGAAGAAAAGCAGCCACAGCTAGTGGAGATCAAGGGACGAGAGAAGATTATGTTGTGACAAACTTTGCTTGAGAGGTGGCTGGTGTTTATTGAACCACAGGTGGGTGGCAGCTTCGACAGGAAATTTCAGCAGAGGATATCAGTACTTCTGTTTCTGAAAAAGAGAATGAAAATTGACAAGGCTAATAAATACAGCTATGTGAAAGCATGCTGCCTGGAGGACCCGGGCTGCAATGATAAATGACTGCTGAGTGCTATTTAGGGCACAGAGGCCTAAGGAAGTGCCAGCAAACTGAATATCCAGTCAAGCCTTGGCATCTTCACTAATGAGTTCAAAGGAGGATGGCAAAGGGCTCCAGGCTCCCAACTTATCCGGTGCTGATGAAGTCCCTGTGGTGGAAAATAGCTCTGAGAGGCATGAACTGCAGCAGTGTCGCTGCAGAAACACTCCCAGGCATCAGTGCTGGGGTTGTGACGGCCTCATTAGAAGGCACATTCACCAACCCGTGTTAAGCAGATCATCTGGCGTGGGCACGTGGCAGAGAGGGAGCACAAAAGGGGCTCTGGCACCCTGACTCCATGGGGACAACCTACTGACACCTGTGGAAAACATGATGGGCATCAAAACCAAAAGGGGTCGGTGCGACTCCATATCAAACAACCTCTGGAGAGAAAGCCCCGTGGAGCTGGGATGGCCAAGCATCCTGATCTGCTGATTTCTCCATGCCCACTTCAGTGCCTCCATTTATTTTTGCTAGCACGATCAAAAAAACAGAGTCACAAGAGCGTTTTCTAATCAGAATAATTCCCTGGCCGAGCACCAATAAAATTCTGACTTTTTATTCCTGCCTGGTATGTAAACACATTTCAAAGGGCTTCAGCAGCAGAGGAGAAGGAATCTCTAATCTGAGCCAGCTCCTGTGAGCTGGGAGCAGCGGCCGTGCTCCCTGGGCACCGGCTATTCTGTGGGAAGGCATCACTCCTGATCTGTGGGGAAGAAGGGAAGGAAGTGGCTCCAGAATCTGGTGCTTGAACTTGCCTTAGACTGCTGACATTGCAGCTCTGTCACTGGTGGGCTGAACTCTGCAGTGTCCCCATCCTCCAGCCTACCCCCAGGCTGCCCTTTGGCTCTTTTGGAGGAGCCAGAGGAAACCAGGTCGAGGAGCTCATCTGGATTAAAAAATAACCCAGGGGAAAAAATAAATTTAAAAGGATTTTTTCAGCCAGATCAGTTCCCCAGCTGGGCTTGGCGAATGGACTCACGTGCAGCAGAGCTGCCAGCGGCGCTGGGTTTTGGAGTCATTCCCACCGTGGGGGCTGTGCTGGGAATGGCAACTGCAGAAGTGCAGGGGGCCTGGGAAACTTCAGCAAGGTGCAGCAAAGCCCACTGAGCCTTGCTGAGCTGGTACCTCGCTGGGACCATGGCCGTGAGGGGCAGAGTGAGATACACACCTCTGAGCACTGGGGAAACTGGAGAGGAGCCAGCACAGGCAGTGGCAGGGTGATGGTGTGGGCAAAACTGGGTTTTGCTGCCCTGAGGGTAGGAAGGGTTAAAGAGTGGAGGGTAGGGGGGATAGTGCTGGCATAGAAGGCTGAGGAGGGACTGACTGACTGCGCTGTTCTGCTTGTCCTGCTCCTGGACACTTGTGGTGTTGGCCAAGGTGCCCTGAGCTTCCTCCCATCAAACAGATCCCAGGGCTGGCTCTTGCCAACACACAGGGAGGGCTGCAGCGTGCTAACACAGATTTAGGGAGGCTGAGGACTATGAAATGGATTTAGTCCCCTTCTAATGGCTGAGATCTGAGAAAAGATTTGCAAACCACCCCACCAGAATCCCCTGTTTCCACAGAACTAAGAACAGGGCTCCCCAGTCTTCTGAACTCAGCTCCCTTGTGCTGGTGCTGTCTGTTTGCAGAGATGCACAGCAATGCCTTGCTCATCCCCAGCTCCCTCGCTCTCCTCTGGAATCCCCAAATAGCTCTAGTTTATCACTCCAGCAGCAGTGGCATTCCCACAGGGGAGCGGGTGCCACTGCTGGCTAACCGAGGCATGTCAGAGAGACACTCCTGCTGCCCCTTGTTCCGGGTACGCTGAGCACACAGGCTGGCTGGAAATGAGAGAGACCAGGGGAGACCAGCCCCCTGAGGAGTGCATCCTCCCCACAGCTCCCTGGGAGGATCCACAACAGGGATAGAGTCAATTCTCCATTATCTGCAGCACAGGGAAGGCAGCTGGGCTCATGAAGAGCTGGCAGGAAGATGGAGGAGCTGAAGGGATACAGCAGAGTTTGCACTGTGTTCACTCAACGTGTCTAAAACACAAGGCCAAACCATTTCATTGTGACCTGGCTGAAGGGCAGCATTTTGACCATGGTGACTGCTGCTAGAGGGAGACCAGGCACCCTCAGGAAGGCACCAGGACAATCCCCCTGCAGCTGCTCCCAGACCAGTGCCAAAGGCCAGCACAGCCCTGCAGGAGCAGCAGCGCTGCACGCAATGCGCGGCGCAAAAACACGAGGGTGCGATGTCGGCAAGAGGAAACCGTGGCTGGAGCCTGAGCCTTCGTGCCTGTCCTGCCCTGAAACTCCACTGCTTGTTCCCAAATACCTGGGATATGCCATGCCTGCCCACTGCACTGAGGGCAGGAGGGGGTGATCAGCCTGAGGGGGTATGTGGGTGGCAGGGAGTAGTCAAAAACCACCGCCATGGCCAACAACAGTAGCACAGATCTTGCTAATTTAACTAAGCCCCTACACTAATTCATTGATCCATCACGCCTTGATTAGAGATTGGCTAGAAGGTGTTTGTTTCAGACTGCACACGGAAACTCCTGTGCTTCTGAGGAAGCTCTGCCGTGTATCACGCCCAGCTGTTCAAACACATGAACTACGTTGCTTGATATTCTTGTGTTTGGAGAAAATAATACCAGCTTCTTTCCCTTTGTGTTCTGTTCTCCCAGCCTCCCAGGTGCCTCAGGTAGCCTATCCAAGTGGTTCTTTGCAACCCCCAGGGCCCAGAGCTCCCAGAAAAGCAAAAGGGGCTCAGCAGAGGGGATGCAGCCAACAGATATCATCTCCTCACCCTACTCCCCACCTCATCAATCTCCCCCATGCCACTGACACTAAAGGCAAATTCATCAGGCCTGAGCTTGCTCTCTCCTCAAGGCATCTGTGGTATTTTGGACACACACATCTTGTCCCCACCCTCCAGCTTCCGAGGCCCATCTAAAGACCTGAGGAGGGGGCTGCAGCCACCACCAGCAGCAGCTCCCACAGCTGCTATTTGGCCCTGGGTGGGCAAAAGCTTCTCCTCCACACCAGCACATCTACTCAGCCTCGGCTGCGAGCAGCGAGCTTCCTGCAAGCAGCCCGGCAGCCCCGGGGAACTCCAGCTAAAACTGAACCACAGAACATCACTCTGCAACCCCACCAGCTGCAAGGGCTGGGGAAGACCTTTTTACATAGAGTCTGCTGATCCCTGTTTAGTCTGGAGGAAAGCTCCAGCAACATCTAAAAGCTGCCTGCTTTCACGTGCAAGGATTGTTCACTACAGGAAAAACAGGTTTAAATAAGTAAAAAGAAAAATAAAAGAGCACTTGAAAGGGAAATAGTTCTGCAAATTGAGACCCAAAGAATCCCGGAGGTATTTGATGCTTGAACAGCTGAATGAGATGCCATTCTGCAAGGCGAAGCATTCAGACTCATTTATTTATTTAAATTGGCATGGAGATGCTGCTCAAATTTGCTGCCTGCAGCCATCCATCAGCCAGGATCCAGCAGGCTGACAAAAGCACCTCAGGCACAGGGGGATGCAGAGCCCCCCTCACCCACTGCCTTCCTCAGGAGGGATTTCTTCCCTGAGGTGGGCACGGCTGCGAGGGTGGGCGAAGCAGGGGGCAGCCTATCCTCCAGAGCCCAGGAACGCCCTGCCCTCCACTGCAGCCACGGCTTCCCAAGCCAGATGCAGTTTCATGGGTGGTTCTGGGGAGACCCACGGGGATGGGGCCATCCTTCGCTCCCCCCAGGCTGTGACACTGCCGGTATCACATCAGATGCTGTAGAAACAGCCCAGCAGGAAGGAAAGCAATAATTCTCAGGGCGGTTTGGCCCTCGGCCAACAGTGTGTGAGCACGGCAGGGAAACCCAGCTCTGGGGCACCTGTGAGATGGGGCAGCCTGTGGCAAGTTTCCCCAAATTAATTTGGGAGTGGGAGTTAGCAAAAGGCAGGAGCAGCCTGTCAAACCAGTCCCTGGAGGTGTTACAGTGCCGGTAACACCTGTACCTGCCCGGGCAGGTCGGCAGGCTCGGGTGGGATGCAGACCCCGTGCAGCGATCTGAAACTCCGGCTGATGGTCCAAACACGCTGTGGTCTGCTCAGAGGGAGTGCCCACAACTGGTATTACTGCTTTTTCCACCCTGTGGTAAGCAGGGACAGAGAAGTTTTGGCCCTGGCACGGGAGAAGAGCCAAGGGAAGAAGTCAATAACTCTTCTGAGCACTCTCGTAGCCCAAGCGTGAGGCCCCTGGCAGGGCAGGAGGGCTCCCAACACCAACCCACAGATGGAAAAGGTGTTGGTTTTGAGGGGTGGGTCCTCCAAATGCAGGACCCACTTCAGAGCTACCTTCTAGCCCCTCTCCTGCTGCATGGCCCAAACAGAACTGCTGCAGCTGGTGAGGACAAACGGCTGTCAGGGCAGGAACAGCAGGAAATGGGAATTCATTGCATGACGTAGGACAAGTCCACATAGGACTAGACCAACTAATTTTTGGCCACCAGCCTCTTCCTGACCTCCCATGGCTCAGTATGTACAAAACACCTCAAGGGTTACTGCAACCTGTCAGGAATGACCCTCAAAAATCGGGCAGCTAGGAAAAGGGGAATTTTGTTTCCCATTACCAGCAGGGCCTGAGCTCAGCTGCAGTCAAAGAGGTTTGTTGGTTGAAGCTGGAAATAAAGATGAGCTAAACCCAATCCAGGCTTTGTTTAACTGTGTTATATTCCTCTCTTTAGGGCTCTGCTGACATTACACGTTGTTTTCCAGATTAGTGCCAGACATTTTCTGTGGACACATTCCCAACAGTTTTCCAGATGAAGAGTTGTGATAAAAACCTGACCATTACGTTGTAGGGCACTTCCTCTTCACTCTCACATATTCCAGGAATGGGATTTATTTGGGATATTTACAGCTGTGAAGGAATGGCACCTGGGTAAAACATCTCACGAATCCAAAAAGGAACCCTCCACAATTAAAATGCAGCTAAAGAAAACACGTGAAACCCGAGATATAGAACAGATCCCAGCTTGAATCATCTGGTTCCAAGACCTGCGAGGAGCCCATTGAGCTTGAGCTAATATCTATTCACAACATGCAAGAAGCAAAGACAAACAGGGGTGGCCTGGAGCTAAAGTTACACGGGCGCTGCAGCCGGAGACGCCGCCAGCCCCCCGTTCTGCCCTGACAGCGCCGGGGCACCGACCCTGCTCCCCCTGGCACCACGCCGTCCTCACACCTCAAAGCCCTTCTCCAGGCAGGGCAGGAGCACCACAAATGGGCACACACAGCCCTCTGCAAACTCAGGAGCTTTTTGGTGACAAGACCTGGGGCTTGGGAAGCGCCTCGGTGTGCTCCGGGCCGGCGGCAGCCCGGCAGAGCCGGAGTGGGATGCACCCAGAGGGCAAGAGGGCGGGTGAAGTGCCTTCTGTCATCCTGACCCCCGCTCATCCTCACCAGGGGCGGTCTGGTGACGTGACAGCTCCTGGCCAGAGGTATTCCTCCCACAGGAACCTGTCTGAGGGGTGCATGCAGCAGCCTCCTTTGCATTCCTCCCATGAAATGCCCCAAACACAGCAGTTAATTGTGACACCCCACCCAGGAGGAGACAAAGCCAGCCCTGTGTAGGAGCATGCAAACCTACCAAAGCCTCCTTTGCAGCCCTAACTGACCCACAGGGATCCACAGGCAGCTGACCCTGACATAAAGCTGCTGCTTCCTCCCTCTCCCCTGGCCGGGACAGCGCTGACGCCGGCCAAGCACCCCACGTGAAGCTCTGCTTGCACTGGCACAGGCAGCAGGAGCTGGGCAAGCAAAGGCTGGCCATGAAACAGTTGTGGTCAACCTGAGCCACTCTGGCAAAGCAGGTCACTGGCTGACCCAGTAATTTTGAAAGTGCCCAGGAAGAGGCTGATGGTGACAGCAAGTTGGGCTCAGTTACCTTTTAACCCTGCTCAGCTGCAGGCAGCTCAGATGCAATCAGATCTTTCAGCGTCATTTCCTTGCCAGGTCTCATTTTGCTTTCCGAATTTTGCATTTCTGGGCAGTTGGGAATCTGCCCTGGCTTGGAAGATGAGCGAGTCTGCACTGAGGGCTCTGTGGGGTGACAAGCCCCCGTGCAGGCAGGGACTGTGGGTCCCAGAGCCTGCCAGGCCAGGCAGAGCGTGCAGCTCGTGGCAGCACAGCCACATTAGCCCTGCAATAAACCACCACCCTGAGCAGGGTTTAATGGTTCAGCCGGGTTAATGAGCCTGGGAGAGCCGCCTGCTTCACGCCTCACACGTGTGGCTCACCCAGTGCAGCCCAGGAGGGCACCGTCATGAAGCCAATGCAGCCAAAATTTGCCAGCTAAAAGGCTGCAGGGTCACAGCAGTCCTGCTGAAGGTGGCTCCGTTGGCTCTCCTGCCTGTGCCTGTCACCCCTCCCAAGACAGTTTAAATGGTTTTCTCTTGGATGCTTTGATAAGCCTCTGTATCTCACAATTAATTCAGAAAAGAGCAATAAAATGAGATGTAGCTAGGACAGGCACACAAGGGGAGAGCAAATGGCACACATGTTGTAGTTGCCAGCTCCAGACACAGACAACAGTCCCCTCCTTGGGGGTCCCCTTGGAAGGGAAAGGCAGCTATCAGATTTCCAGGATGTCACTCTGCTCTGTGTCCCCCTCTTTGCCAGGGTGGAGGAGCCGTGGGTTGATAGGAGCGAGGGGGGAGGCAAGCAGCCTGCCAGCACGGTGTGGGCAGGCTGAGGTCTCCCTCATGTCCTGATTGTGGCCCCCCACGGGCTGCCCTGACTCTCACTCCTTGTGAAGGATGTCCTGTGGGCACTGCAAGCACCTTCTGGTACCTGTGTCCCTGTCCCCTCTGCCCGTGGTGAAGGAGCAGCACCTTTGAGACAGCCCCACCTAACTCCTCTCCACAATGTTATCAAAGGCCTTATCAATGCGTGCAGCTGGCACCTGGCTGCAATGAAATTGGTTTCAAGCCTGTTTTCTTTAGTTCCCCACCCGGACTCGCTTGCATCAGCCACAGGGGCCGGGAATATCAATCCCCCCATTCAGCCAGCGGCAGTTTAACTCATGGGGTGGCTGCAAGCCCCATGGGGCCTTTGCCTGTGCTGGAGGCTGGATGGGGAAGGCGAGGAGAGCTGTTGTGCTCCCAGGGGAGGTGGCTGCAGTGGGAGCCAGCCTCACCTGGCACAGGGCCTGTCAGGGGCTGCAGGACTTCTGGCCCTACCCTCATCCCCTTCCCAAAGCCACTTGCCATGTCTCTGCATGCCTGGGTGGCTAAAAGTCCAGCCTGTGACTTTTTGATAGATGTGATCACAAAAGGACAAGAAAAGATGCTGGAAAAGATGCCAAATCAAGGAAGCCTCAGAACAACATCAAGGCCTGAGAGGGAAGGGCAAGGGAAAGCAGAAGGGATGGCTGGACTGGTGCCTTGTCTGAGACCTTCAAGGCAAAGATGTGCTTTCAAGGAGGCTGTGGGGGAAACCACACCACGGGGAATGTTTCAAAGCTAGCTCCAGAAAACATTGTCCCAGGAGCAATTCTGCAAGTGTAGGGGGATGGCTATGGTTTAATGTGTTTCTCCTGTCTCTGATTTATGGGAGGAAAAGTCCCAATTCAGAGGTGTTGGGGCCATCCCCAAGAAACAGGCAGCCAGAGAAAATCCACAGGTTGAGGTGAGCCTGTCTGGTCCTGGCCACTTCCCCCAGAAAAGGCCCAGCGAGCATCCCTTCCTGGGGGCCCCAAGATGAATCTCTCCCACTGCAGGTGAACACTTCAGGCCCCCACAGTATGCACAGAAGAGTAAACTGCTGCTTCACCGGGAGCTCCCTGTGGTTCCTCTCCCCGTTTTCCATCCATGTCTTCACGACTATCTCGCTCACGTGCTGCCCAAGCCGCTCTTGGCACCTCTCTGGCTGCAAGCTGAGCACAGCCAGGGGCTGTGCAGCCAAAGCTGAGCTGCAGGGACAGCTCAGAGCTCTGCTGTGGCTCGGGCTGCACTCCACGGAGAGGATGTGAGCTCTGGGACGGGGCCGTGTCCAGTCTGACAGCACCTTCCCCCGTTTTCCCACGTTCCCTCCTTCAGCCCCAGAAGGTGCTGACTGCATTCATCACTGAGATCAGCACCAGGCTCTGGCTCAGAGGCACACGCCACTACAGTGCTGTGGCACGGGGGCTGTTCCAGCTTTGTGAGCACTGGATATGGGCAGCATCAGGCACACTGGGGGGCACCCCAGAAGCTGATGGAGGTGAAGATTCATCCGGAATGAATGCAAACAGCAAACTAAAACTCCTCTAAAATACAGCCACCCGACAAAAGCCACCCCAGCATGCCATTTTCCTTCCTGCCCATGCTGGTAAAGTGACACTGACACACATCTCAGCACGCCCAAGCCCGTGGCTGGTGCTGCACTGGATGGGCCTTTGAAAGAAAGCATTTCTTGACAAATCCCTGTCTTGGCTGTGGTTACTGCCTGGGACAATGCTGGGAGGGAATACGCCTAGAGATACCGTGACTGGTGAGTAACTTGACATGCAGGTGCTGGAATTCAGGTCTGGAAGAGGCCCTGCAGTGAGGATTAAGGACAGCAAGGCTGGAGAGAGCATGTGATGGTCTTGTCCTCCCCCTCAGCACCTCCATGCACCAGGACTTCCTTTTCTGATGGCAGAGCTCCATTTCAGAGGATTTGGAAACTAAACCCAAGTGGCAAATGAGAAAACTTCCTTTGCCTCTGCCTTCCCCGTGGTACTTTTCATCTCTCCTTTGGGAGCTCCCAGCAGGCTAGAACTGCAGCAAGGGGGGATAAGAGGGGCACGTGAGATGGGGAGGCAGCAGGCCCAGGGCAGCACAGAGGTGGGTCAGTTTAACCTGAGCCAGGTTTAGTGAGGAGGAACACAGTGAGTGCCTGCAAAATTGTGAACCAGGGGCTGGAGAGGGGTGACAGGTGACAGCTGTGTGTGGAGAGAGAAGTGCAGTTCACTTTTCTCCAGTTTTTTCCTTTTTTGTTTTTTCCCCTCATGTTGTATTAATTATGATTGTAAAAGCAAATTAACACTCAAGTGTTGTCTTAGACAGCACAAGTTCTATCATCATTATAGTGCAAGGATTTCATGTCACCAGAGCTTCATACCTCCTCAAAGTTTCTGTCAATGCAGCTCCTCTATGCACTGCCTGTTCCTGGTCCCTGCAGCAGTCATCCAAGTCCTCTTTCTCCCAGATCCCACAAATCCACTCTTTTATACCACTTGTTCTTATTGCTACAGGTGTGGCCTGTTGAGATCAGGCCTGCTTCTAATCTTTAGTAATTGGTCCAGCTGCAATCATTGGGGGATAAGATTACCTTCTATACCACCTTCATTCTCCCATACTGCCTCCCTCCAAGAGGGCATCTGCCTCTCCCTGACTGCAGTGACAGCTCTGTGTATCCCGAGGCTCCCAGCCATTCCTTTGGGGTACACATGGCTTCCAGCATGTTCCCAGAATCCTTCCAACCCCTGTTGTTGCACCATTCACAGAGATATTGTCCTTTAGACTTCACCTTCACCTTTGCTTCATGCAGTTCTGCACACTGGGGGGAAAAAAAAATCCTCAGGCTTATCTGGTTTCCAGAGCCAAGTAGTGATTACCTGTTGGTTCACGTGCTCATCACTGGGAGAGCTGGCAGGTACCGACCCCTGCACTCCGGAGGCTGCAGGCTAACCCAAGCACAAGCCATGAAAAGAGCTAGAGAAACAAAGGCAGACAACATTCTCCTTTTCTGTTTGCTGTTGCTCCTGAGGGGAAGACATCAGAAAACACCCAGCCAGGCAGCATTTCTTCCACCAGAAGGGTTTGCTGTCATACTCAGAGCAGGTGATTCAGAGCAGGAGCATGCAGTGACATCAGGATTCTCAGTGCCCTGAGCTGCTTATATTCGATTGCTGTTAAAAACCTCCTCTGCCTTGCTGCAGAGATGCCTCTGAAGCCACTTTCTTCTCCTGTTTTTTTTTTTGCAGTGGAGCTTTTTATCAAACTTATGTTGAAACATATTCCGCGGCTGCGAAACCGAGTTTTTGCTTCACCTTTCCGACGAGCCACCACCGACTCGGCACGGCTCCCACTTCCGTGGCTCTTAGAGGCAGTGCTGGGAGCTCTCGTGCATCCAGTGGTCTGAAACTCTACCACAAAATACAGCTCCGTGCTAAGGAGTGTGCAGGCTGGAGAGGCATTAGCAGGTACCTGTGGTGTGAACGGGGCCTGTCAGGATGCCAGTGGCAGCAAACACTCTTTGTCTCCGTGCTGCTGCCCTCCTTTGCCCTCCCAGCTGCAGAAAGACTGGATTTTTCGTGCTGCACAGAATTGCTCTGTAGTAGGAGATGAGGATGAAACGCAATCTCTTTGCCTTTAAGATTGCAAACTGAAAGATAGCCAAATGTTATTTGCATTTCAGCAAATAATCCAAGGAGCAGGGCTGCCAGAAACCCCTAAATGAGAGCAAACAGTCCTTATCTGGCAAAGTTTTATGTTACTTAACACCGGTGCAAGTTTAAGGGCATTTGTTTGTTTCTATTGCACACAAGGCATCTTTTCTGGGCGGATCCTGCTATTAGGGTTAGTCCCTGAGTATTTGTACCAGCACTTGTTCAACTTCCCTCTTGCTCAACTACAGTCCGATTGCAGGAAACAGTGGTTGCCAGTGACTGTAATTTTCTTTGGATACAAGGCCTCAGAGCACTCAAAGAAGAGATAAATATCATTGTCTCAGGCCGTTTGCATCGTGACTGATAGAAATGTCACTTTGTTGTTCCCCTCCCTGCCACCAGCAGTGCAAAGTGAACAAGGGCATCGGATTTCAAGACTGGTTGGCTCAAAGGAGAACTTTGTTTGCAGAGTCTAGCTCCAAAGGGCATTAAAAGGACTCTAATTCCAAAGGGGAGGGGGGGAAAGACGTGACCTTTTGGTGATCTTCTGGAGAAAGGGCGACAGTGAAAGTTTGGCTCTGCCACCATTAACTCTGCCCTGTAACTCAGTGCGAAGGAGTTGACCGAATGTCAGTGACTCGAACACAGAGAGACCAAGAATCACTAAACAGCATTAACCACCGGGGGAAGAAAAGTTGCTTAATGGCAACTGAGCACGCGCCCTTGGGTGCCCACCAGGCTCACCCAGAAGTGACGGGGAAGGGCCTTTCCGTCCCCTGCCTTTGGCTGGCAGGCTGGAGCTTCCAGCTCCACTGGGTCGGTAATGGCCAGCACATGCCTGACACCATGCCTGGAGGGTCTTGCCCGCACCAGCCACTTTTGGCACTGCCCAAGAGGAAGAAAATAGGGCATGTCACACAGCATGGCCACCAAACTATAAGAGAGAAACCCATATAGAACAGTATTTTGCTTCAAAGCCTTGTACCTGGCAAGGCAGAAGCATGGAGAAGGGAGGTGCAAATCCTCACAGGAGTGAGAGCACCACCTTGGCTTCAGCTGCAAACACAAAAGTGTCTCAGTTAGTAAACAGGCTCAGCTGTGGCTGGCTGCTGTTTTATCTTGCTGCTTCCATCAGAATTCATTTGCATGCAGGCGTTTGGATTTTTAGACCATTTAAGGTTAACTCATTGCAATATGTTAATCGGCTGTTCTCCCCGGAGGAGCAGCCGCCGGGCTTAGGGAGCGTGGAGAGCAGAAGTTGCTCTGCCAGCGGCAGGATGATCATCTCTGCCACATTCACGCCTGGGGTTGCTGCATGCCCAGGACATCCCTGCAGTGTGCTCAGCTACTTCCTGGCCTTACCAGCCCCACACATTGACCTGAGCTCAATCCCTCTCTCTTGCCCCGGAGAGGAGCTGAAGCATAACAAGCCATGCCAGAAGGGGTGTTTGGATGTCACGCAGCCCACAGGCACACATGAGCATTCTCTTCCTCCCTCCCCTCTTTTGGCTCATCATGGAGCTCATCTGAATTGTTTTGCTATAAAATCCCTTCCTTGCTGCTGGCGCTGGGTTGGGTTGAAATTGGCCAGTGGATTCAAACCGTATGGTGGGTGGCTGATAGATAGGCAGATAGACAACATGATTGTGAGAGCTTCATTTCTGTAAGGAATCGGGCTAAAAATGACTCCTTATCCCAAGGGAGCTTGTCCAGCATGTCTCAAACTGAAGTTTGAGACACAAAACAGGGAGAAAACGCTCCACAGACAGCAATGGTTATGGTGCTAATTCAAGATCCACAGTCAGTCTTCTACCCTACCACAACCTCTCTGTTTGGCCTCTAGCAAATCACATAACTTTTCTAACCCTCTGTTTCTTTTATGTAAAACAGTGCCAAAAGTTTGGGGTTTTACCTTTAGGAGAAGGGGTGATGACTGAGTAAATTAGAAATCATGAGGTGCTTGGATACTACATCTAAGACTATAGCCTCACCCTGGTTCCATCAAAGCAGATAAAAATAAATAAAACCACCAGCTTCTGTGTCTGGACCCGCAAACCCAGAACCACGTGGCTTTGGAAACCAGGTCCCCCTTTAGAGGAGGGACAGATGCAGTTGCACCGGTGTGGCGGAGATACCAGCACGCTGTTGCATCTGGCAGTGTACTAGCACATGCTGAAACAACAGCCCTCTGCAACATTCTGCTCTGGGGTTAGCTCAGGAAAAAAGAGCAAAATCTCGTCTTTCCTCACACAAAGATTCAGAGGAGAAGCTAAAATCCCATATTGCCCTTCACATTGTTGCATAGTGCAGCAGAGGGGCAGACACCTCAGGGAGGCTGCAGGAGCCTGTCTCTCTAGTTGGGAGTACTGAGCGTGGCAAACACTGTCACAAGACCGAGAAGCTGCGGTGTTGCAGGTGCCTCCCTGTGCACAGGATGTTATTCTACCTCTAGGTTTGTGGTCTGACGCTCTTGAACATTTGCAATCTCTGGGTGAGCCCGTAAGCCTTCAGCTTTATCACATTAACATGGAAAAGTGTTAGCTGTCTTCACATCACCCCAGGGGTAATATTTGCAGCAAAGGGATGTTTTACGAGGAAAGGAGGTCTGAAATAGTGCTGTTTTCTTCCCTTTAGTGCCGACTGTCCCTTCTGTGATGGGTGTTCGCTGGCTGGGGGAAATGAATTGGTGATGGCTGCCCATCCCTAATAGGATTTATACTCCCAGAGCTGAAATCACCCACACATGCAAGGCTAATGCTGTCACTTGCCAGCCATCTCAAAAAAAAAACCAAACCAAAAAAAAAAAAAAAAAAAAAAAAGCAGTCATGGACTCAATGCAAGTTAAATCATGGCTGTCAAATTCTTCATAGGGACGTAGAAGCTGGGGATTCTCTCCAAGCCCAGTTCTCTGCTAGGGACCCTTGACTGTCTTGAAGAACAGTCTTATCAGAGAGCAGCTTCATCCTGGACCCACAGAGATGGGGATGCTGTTGTCTCCCCAGTGTGTTTATATGATATTGCTGTCATCGAGGTGGAGCCTTTCTGGGTCCTCAAGGACTTGTGCTGGTGCGGTGTTGTGTCTGCCACAAAATGATCTCCCTCGTGTCGTGAGAACTTCCCTTGCTGTATCGTTGTCTTCCTCCTATGTCCTCATTCCTTTCCCTCAATACTTCTACAATACTCTAGAGGCACTTCTGAATCCAGCTGACCTCTGGCTGTCTTTACTCATCCTTCTAGCCGAGTTTGCATTGGTGAAAATTCCCCTTCAGTTATGCTGTCTCTGCCTGAGCTCTGACATATCCTCTATCTTAGCCTTAAAACTCAAAATTAGGGTGACCCTTTCCCATGGAAACCCTCTCTGGTGCTGGCTAGGCAGCAGATCAGAACGTAGGGCAGACTGTTGTGCCACAAGTGCTCAGAAGAGGCGGCGGCAATTTGACAGAGCCACTTCTCACCTTCTCCCCAGCGAGCTGCCCAGTGTGCCCATACGATAGATGGCAGTTGGAGAGGTGTTGGCACCGAAGCTTGTTTGTAATGTGCTGCTTTTCCAAATTCCCTTGAAATGTCGAGGAAGAGTGTACTCTAATTCTGCTTCCTTTGACCTTTTGCTCCCTCTTGACCGCAAAGAGTGAGGTCCCACGGTAGAGTTTCAGCATGTTTGTATTGGTGCGACTCAGTCAGGGGAGAGGGGGTCGGTGATATTATGGTTTGGCTTGGCTTTGTTTTCCTTTCCAAGGACGGGCCCGACGTGGAAGAAGGCAGGGAAAAGTTGAATTGAGAAAAGATAGCTTCTGCGGTTAGGGTGCACGACCGGGAGTCAGCAGACGCAGGTTCTATTTCTGGCACCGCAGCAAAACTTCCTGATGTCGCTGGGCAAGGCAGCTCCCGCATCCCCACCTCGCCTCCCTCCCGCCGAGCAGAGCGCGCTCCCGCCCTCGCTGGCCCCCCGGGGCGCGGGAGAGATGCGGAGGGGGCGGCTCTGCCGCGGGGCTGCGGGCGGCACGGCGGCTCTGCCTCGGCCCCGCGGCATCCTCGGGGGGCACCGCCTGGCCCGGCACTCGCTCCCGCAGCCCGCTCGATTACCGCCCCGGCCCCATCCGCGGCGCCGCTTTGTGCGGGGGGCGGGGGGCGGCCGGGCCGTGCCCCGGGGGGCGGGCGGCCCGCGGCGGCGGCCCGGGGGGCGGGCGGGCGCGCCGGGGGAGGAGACAGGCGGTGAGGGCGGCACAAAAGGGGCTGCTGCAGCCCTGCCCGCTGCTGCCGGCGGGGCTCGGCTCGCCGCGGCTCCGCAGCGCAGCGCATCCTTTCCCGCGGCCGGGAGGAGGTGCCGGGCCGCTCCGCGGCAGAGAAGGAGAAGGCGGAGGAAGGCGGCGGGGGGCTGCGGGCTCCGGGCTCGCCTCTCGCCTCGCCTCGCCTCGCCGCGGCCGGCGCCGAGCCATGCCGGGGGGCGGCGGGCGGGCTGGGGGCGAGCGGCAGCCTCGCCCCGCCGGGGGCCCGGCGGGCACCGACACTGCGCCGGCCGGGGGTGAGTGAGCGAGCGGGCGGCGGGGCTGGGGCGGCGGGCAGGGCGCGCTCTGGGGGGAGCCGCCCCGGGGCTGCGGGCAGCGGCGGCGGGACCCCCATCGGTCCGTCCCCCCCGCCGCTGTCGCCACCTGCAAGTTGTGCCTCGGCCCGGGGGTGCGGCGTCATCCCCTGCGAGCGCTGCCGGAGAGGCTTCCCCCACCGAGCCCCCACCTTCGCGCTCCTTATTTATTTATATTAGAGCTATTTTTTTATTCTCTCTCTCCCCCCCCCCCCCCCCCCTCCTCCCCACCCCCCCCCATAATCCCGGCATCCCCTGCTAGGGAGCATCGGCTGTGGGGAGGAGGGAGGTGATGCTGCCAGCCCCCTGCCCGCAGCGGAGGGCTCGCCGGGGATGGAGGCACCCTCCCTCCGGCCGGGGCACTGCAGCGAAGGCCCATCTGCTGCCCGGGCTCGGCTTGCGAGGAGGGCACGGGCTGGGGATGCGTGCCAAGCCTGCAGCAAGCGAGAAGGAGTAACAGGAGTGCGTGCGTGGGAGGGAAAACATCCATACAAATAAATGTGTATCGTCAAACGTCCCCTGTGCCCTGCTCTGTCTCCATGTCAGATGGCTGCAGTTCCCCTGCTCGGGGCTGGCCGCAGAGGGACGCGGGCACCCAAGTTCTCTCCGTTCGTGCGGGGCTCTCGGGCTGTTTGTGGGCTGGAATAGCTGTGTGTCCTGCCGGAGTGACACAGCCTGGTGTGCCTCAGTCCTTGCGAGAGTTTTGCTCCCTGGGCGAGGGTGACAGGGTTGGTGGGGAACACGGCATCTGCTGCCGCTCTAGAGTTCCTCAGGCAGCTCGGTAAGGGAGGGAGCTTGGCGCGGGATGGAGAGAGGCTTCTCTCAGTGCCTCAGCTCGTGGTTTTCCTTCGGGGATTTCCACTTGCTGTGTTTCCTCCAGCCGCGCCTGGGTCGCACGGGAACCCCGCCTATTTCCCAGAAATTATACTGGGGTCTTGCATTTTTCCTTTGCACTCTAGGACAGGACATCGGGTCAGGAGCGTGCCTGCCCCGTCTCCAGAGCTGAATACCTCTCCTCCTATAGAACAGACCTCCAGTTAATTCCAAATCTCTCTTCTTGAGTGGGAAGTTCAAGCCTGTGAAAACACTTGGTGGCACCCCTGCTAACAAATATGACTTGAGTCACCAGGAACCCCCAAGCCTGTGCCAACTGAATTTCAAATTTCTGCATGCTCTTGCCCCTGTGTCCCTCACCTTGGCAGGGTGTGAGTCAGCAGGAACTTTTCAAGTTCCTTCCCCAAAGGGGGTCTCTTGTGGGCTGTGGGTCCCTCCTGCAGCAGTGATGTTTAAGTCCAGCTGGCACCTGTGATTTAGGAAGCGCTTGCAAGTTCCTGTTGCTGCAGCCTGGCTGCTGCCAACTTCTCAGAGAAGGGCAGAAATCGAGCAGGATCTACCGTTCATTGCTTGACCCTCAGGCAGTGGAGAGACATTTGAGGGGAGGACAGATTGTGGGTGTCCCTACACTCCAGCAAACCTCCAGTTTCTAAAGCCCCCCTAAACAGAGCTCTAACACCTGTACAAGTGCTGGGAATGTGTCTTCCAAGCTAGAGCGGGAGAAGAGGAGTCCTTTGAGCTATTCCTGGGGAGGGAGTCTCCAGCCTGCCTTTAGCACTATAAAACAAGCAATGAATGAACGCCATGGCAAACTGCAGAAGAGGAGTGAAGCTGTGGCTCCTCTACTGCATGTCGTAAAAGTCCCTCAAAGATTTACAGCTCCTCTATGCTCTCAGGTGATTTTGCATTAGGGGTAAGAAATCCAATGCAAGGTATAGCATTCCTCCCTGGAGGACTCAGTTTTACCTGCATAGCTTGTTCATTAATGCCCTGGATATTGCAATTATATCCTTAGGAGAGGGGATGCATTCAAGCTAGCTGCAGGTGTGTTTTCTTGCCCAGTTCCTAATTTGGTGGCCCAACTGCTGCCTTTTGTCTAGTATACTTTTGGTCTTAGGTGCTGCTGTGGCTCACCTCCATTGGAAGTGCTTTCCACACTCTTGTTTCCAAAGTGGTTTTGGTGGCCGAGTTGCCTGCCTGCTTTTGTCCCTCCCTGAAAATGTTGATAAGATTGGAAAAAAATTGCCTCTGTGGCACGCAAGGATTGCCTTAGCAAGGAGGTTGAGAAGAGCAGGTGGGAAATAGGGTACTTGCAGGAATGTTAGCTTCAGTAGATGCTCACAGCTGTGAGCTTACCTGGAGCAGTTGTGCCCAACATGAGACAGGGATAGCTGGTCTGGAGGCTTGCTGGGGCTGCACAGAGCCCCTTGAACCTTGGCCAGGCACATGACAGGCCCAGACACTCGGTGTGTTTGCCTGAGGAGCGTACCTGTGAGGTTTGTGTACTTGTGGGCTTCCTGTGTGCCTTGTGTTTACCTTTCTCCTCCTTCTCCCACGCACATCTGGCTAAGTGCTGTGTGACACTGGGGCCTGCCAGATTGGTGTAACATGCTTACTGCATGCCTTTGAGGGATGCTTGTGTGACAAACGTGGGTGGCTGTTTGCTGGGTGCATGTAGCAATGCACACGGGTCCTGCTGGATGCACTTACCATGGAACACTGGCACTTTTGCTGCCTTTTATGGCTGCAGTAAAGGTAGAGCCTGTAAGGAGTCGTGGGTATGGCAGTTGTTTAGGGCGGTGCATGTAGATGTTGTTGTGCATGTTCACTAGTGAAGGGCACCTTAGGTTGGACCTTGGTTTCTCTCTGTCCCACCCCTTGCTTTGACCTGTCAGCAAGCAGAGATAAACTCTGTCTCGTGGAAGGGTTTATAGCTGAGTTTTCAGTTTGCCGTGTCTGAGCCTCCTCCTCTCTTGAGAACAGCATCTTTAAGGCGCATCTGCTATCACAAATTGTCACCCCTACACCCCCCAGCCTCTGTGCTGGATCATAAAGGTGGAGGAAGGAGGTGGGAGAGTTTGCTGATGGATAGATGGGGCAAGCTGGGCCACCGTTCATTCCTAAGGGCCGATGAGACTTTAGGTGGGGTTAGTTGCTCTGAAATGAGCCCTTTGTACATTGTTGGAGTCTGTGACCCAATCAGTGGGATGTAGCTGGAGGAGGTGGTGCTAACGAAGACTGGTACAGCTGTCAGTAACTCTGGCAGAGAGGAGGGCGTACTGACTGGCACAAGAGATGTCTTCATGACTTTAGGTCAAGTGGAGGTGCCTCAGAGGGCTGGTTCATGTTACCAGCCCTGACTACAGAAGCAGAAAAGTGTGGGTAGTTGTGCCCACGTGTTTTCTGCTACTGTCACCCATCAGTTCTGCACAAAAGGTCAGGCTGCACTTCACTAGCACAAAATGCCATCAGGACACTACAATGAAACATTACAGTAGGATCTGAAATCTGGGGAAGGTAGGCACGTGGGGCAGTGCAATCTAGGGGGATGTGGGGAGAGTCTTAGGAATGCCTGCTGTTCCCAACCCTGGCTGTTCTTGGAAAGGTGGTGACATATCTGCAGTGCACATGTGAACTGTGCTGTCAAGTCAGTGATGCAGGCTGGCCTTGAGGAGCCATGACAGAGCTGCGTGGAGGGGCCAAGCCTGGCATTGTGGGCAGTTTTGGGTCGGGTTAGGGGTGCTTTGATAGCATTAGGTGAGTTTCTGGCAGGGACTGGGCTGTGCCACAGTAGCAGTGCTGGTGGGGTGCCAGGACCAGCTGCTTGTGCTGGGGACCAGGGCAGAGTTGCTGTCACAGAGCTGGTGAGTTCCCCCTTCTCCAGGGGAAGGTGAAGAGAAATGCTGTGTGCTGGAGCAGTGGAGTAGGATTTACAAAAGCACTCTATGCCTGCATCCCTGTGGAATAAACTCCGGCTGCATATCTGAGAAAGGCAGAAACATGATTTGTTTGCCTTTTTTTGGACTTCTTTGTGTTCCTTGGCATGGAGACCCTTTACTTCCTGAAGCTCTTCCTGAAGTACAACAGGTACCTCCTGCTCTTCAGATCTCTGAACATTTGTAGCAGGGTGGGTGTATTTTTGTGCTGAGAAACTTGCTCAGTAGAGCTGATAGGTGGAAAGAAGTGCAGCAGTGCACTTGGAGGTTTCATCAGGCAGGCTGAAGGGAGCTGGCTGCCTTACAAACGACAAGGGCTTGTCCTAGAGTGATGGTTTTGGAAGTGATTATTACCTGGTTTAGGACAGCAAGAGTTATGTGAGCTGCTCACTCTTGAGGCCTTGGCCTTTTGTACCGAGTTAACCCCCCCTTGCTGAACAGGCAGCTTGATGACCTCAGCTAAGGTTCCTTGTTTCCCCACCAAGGGGAGTGCCCAGGTCTGTATCTAAATGGGCTTTTTCCAAAACATCAGCCATGGCTGTGGGGTATGACCACACTGAGCATTGCCAGAAGTCTTTTTCAGCCTGTAGTGTTCAAATTGCAAGCAGGAGGAGAGGTGAGGAGAACTGGATGTGGCTGACTGGGAGAGAGAAAAGCAGAGGGGGCTTCTCCTCTTTCTGATTATCGTCTCTGTCTTGCATTTTGACAGAATTTCTCTCCAAGGACCTTGAAGCAATGTATTAAGCTTCTTTTAATTAGGTAAGCCCTTACCTAGAGTAGAAAAGTCTCTCTTATTTCCCACACCACACAGGGAAACTGAGGCATGGAGCAAGGCTGTGCTGTGCCCAGTGGGAAACGTAGGGGCTTGTCAGGAGAGCAGCAACCAAAGTGCCACGCTCCCTGTACTTGCTTTGCTGCTGACTGTCTTGGAAATCCTGGGGAACAGCTGGGTGGGGTGCCGAGCCAGAGGTTATCCATAACTTTCTAGTCATCCCTTGGGTTCTGCAGCTCTTGTCACCACAGAGATCACCTCCTTCTTGATCTGCTGCCTAATCTATAATCCCAGCTCCCTGCTGCCTTTCCCTCAGAGAGTCCTTCTCCCCTCGGTGTGTAAATCTATACAGGTTGGGCCGGGGTTAGAGGACAGACTCAAACTCCACGCTCTCTTCAAGGCTTGGGGGTAATTTTTAGCTTGGGATATTGCTGCGTGTCTCCTGCATGAGGGTGAAGCTGCGGCAGGCAGGTTTGGAGCACAGCTGAGACACCGATGCAAATCAGCCCCGCTGCACAGCGGCTCGCAGCTGTGACACCTGGGGGCTAAGCACAGGTATCCCCTGGCTCGACGTGCAGATACGGGACAGACAGACAGCACGGCAAAGAGTCCCGAAAGGGAGTCTCCCTCCTAGATGCTGAGCCCTTTAAGAAGGGGAAGGTAGGCTAGAGCCATGAGATTTTAAGCTGGTTGCGCTGAGGCTGAAGAAAGGGCTACGGTACAGTTCTTCCTTCCTCTAACACAGACCCTTCTAGCTGGGCAGCAGCGAAAAGGAGAAGGATGGAGGCCTGTGCAGGCTGAGCAGGGACGGATCTTGGAGGCTGCAGCAGCTAGGAAAGGTAGGGTTTTGGAAGAAGGATTTGGCTGTAGGGGCTGAGAGTGCATGGTGCTCACTGTGTGTGAGGAAGTTGTGTTCTTGTGGCGCGAGGGCTGGCTCTGAGGCAGAGCAAAGGGCAGGGTAAATGAGGAGAACAGTGCCCTGGAGTGATCAGCGTGAGCTGCACTCTGTTGCTTAATGACCCCATTTCCAAGGGAAACTTTGGAAGCCCTGATATTCAAGGAAGCAGGATCTCCCGAAGGCAGAAGATTGGGGCAGCAGTACTGACCGTATTTCTCTCTGCTTTCAGCTCAGCCTTCCTTGTATGTTATTTGTGTTAGCAAAACTCCTCTTTCTTTACCATTCCAGAGGTTTTTGTTCCCTCTACTCCTTCCCACCTGCCCCAGCTGTCCTTTCTTCCCTGCCTCACCGTGCCAATGCTGTCCAGCTGCAGCTTTTGCCAGCTAATCCGATCCTTGGAGGCAAGACCTACTGAGCAGCCTTGCTTGAAGGGGACACGATTTTCTACACTTGCTCCTGGGGCCATGTGAGGTCTCTGGAGAAGAGGTGGATTAAAGGAGCCGCTGTTTCCCCATCAGCCCTGTGTCCCCAAATACCTCCTCCCGTGCCGTTGCTTGGTGCAGGCCTGGCTGTGAGCAAGTGGCCAGCGTGCTCTCGGATATGTGCTACTGGCACAAAGCCTCTGTGGCCTCAGAATCCCTATCTAGCAGCAGCTTCTAGAGGAAGGGTTGACCACACCTGCATTCAGCTTGGCCGGGGGTAGGATGGGATTGCTTTTGCATAATTTAGCAGTCCCTTGAATTATTTATAGTGCAGTTGTGCTCTGGAACAGAGTCTTCTCGCTTCCCCTGAGCACTGGGGGGGAGGGAAGGGGAGTTTGTCAGGCATCCAGAGTCTATCACTTAGTGATGAGGAAGTGCTGTGGGCTTCCTTTTTGCCTGTGTTTGTTTGCATATGGCTCTGTGCAGCCCTGAAAATGCAGTTCTAGTTTCTGTACCACTCAGGTGTGGGATACTGCTGAGCATCTCTGTGGCTAGGGTTGTGCGAGAGGTTCCTGAGTTCAGAGCCTTGTCTTTGCAGTAAAGAGACTGTGTCAAGCTGGAGACAGTGAATCTGGTGCTTGGATTTGGTCCCTCACTCAATTACAGTGCTGGAATCTTCTGGACTGTTCTCTAAAATATTTAGATGCTTGAAAGCATTTTTCTTCTTTCAAAGGCCCATCTTGTCTTGCCAGAGCGTTTTTTAGATTTGTCATGACACGGTCCATTGGACTTTGCACAAGATCATCAGGACCTGAGCACTGGGTGGACCAGGTGGTTGGATAGCAAAACATACAGCTGAAATTCCCATCACTTCTCAGTGATTAAACCCCGAAGAGAAGCTGACTGGAGCAGTTTGTTACAGGCTCTTGCAGTCTTGCAGCAGTGGAACATCATGAAGATGAGCTGGGTAGCCCAGCTATGTGCGAGTTTGATGCCCTTTGTCCCTCTGCCTCACTGTGGCAGGTTGCTGCTCCACACAGGTGGGCTGTCCTGCTTCTGCCCTGCTTGTCCTGTTGACTTCAGCATGACCACAGCTCCCCTCCTGCCCTGCATGTCCTTCTTGTTCAAAACTGATTTTCAAAATGTGCTTACACATAAATTGTCTTTCTCCTTTCCTTCCTTTTTGACCTGTTTGTGGCAGCTGACTTCTGAGAAACACAGTTCAATATAAATGTTTGTGTAACTGAAGACCTGAAAGGGGAGGAAGAGGGCTGAGGGTGGAGAAAGAAACTGTAATCAAGTGATTGTGGTAGTAAACTGCTCTGTCTGTTGTGCAGTTGAGCAGAAATGCTCAGCTTCCCTGATTTTATTTGCACGCTGTTCACTTGTGGCTTTTGTGTTTGGGGCAGGGTTGGGCAGATAATAACTGTATGTTCCCTGAACAAGCTGTGCTGTCCCATCTTGCCCTGGCCTGGTTCTTGGACTCATCAGCCTGAAAAGAACCCATTCTTTCATCAGATGGTTTTACCTCTTGTCAGGGGCATCACCATCTGGCTAAACACAAAATTCCTCCTCATCCTTCTCAAGAAATAAGGCATCCTAAAGGAAGAATGTGAAGACAAGTGATCCCCAAATCTGTGTGATGTCCAGGATGGTATTTGATTTTGCTGATGAAGACAAACTTTGTCCTTCTTTCCCCGTAGACCTGCTCCTAGTTCTTTCTGCTTGGATTAATCTGGAGATCAGGGTACTGCTTTGCTGAGTGAAAGGGAATGTTTGTGCAGAAATAGTAAACATATTGTTGGGACCCAGGCCTGCTGCAATGCCTGTAAACAAGGTCCAGTTGTCTGTGGGAGGCAGAAGAGAGATTTATGTGACCCTGAGTTAAGTGCATTAGGAAGCTTTTGATTTCATTCTGGGAAACTGCCCCTTTTCGTGGTGCCATATGCCTGTTATCGGCATAGAGCTGTGACTGCAGGATTGATTCGTGGGGATTAAATCCGAGGGGCTGCAGTGCTGCAGTCAGGATAACATAAGCAGGAGGTTGTCTCTGCAGGCCAGAGCCCCTGAGCTCATGCCCTTTGTCCACCCCAGAGGTGGGAGTCTGGGCTGACTTTTTCCTGCCTCGGGGCAAGGCACTGAAGAGCTCTCTGCCTATCAGCCCTTTCTGTCCGAAAATAATAACAAAGTGAAGTGGCAGCGGGGGATCCAGGCAGCACTGTGTCGAGGTCTTGCCTAAGTCTTGAAAGAGGAAATGAAGAACAAAGGCAGAAGAGACAAATAAATAAGGGTCTGTTCGTGGTCCAAGAAAAATTCTCATGGGCTTGTGTAACATTCTCGGGAAGATGTGACACTCCCTGGGCTGGAGTTAGTTTTTGAGAGATGAAATGAAAGGAAAGGGGGGAAAAAAGGCGAGAGAGTGAGCAGCGGGGGTTGGGGAAGGGGAGGAGAGAAGGAGGGAGAGACATCCTAGAGAAACCTCTCCGCATGGAGTCAGGTTTCTGCGTTTGTTCCTGGTGAAGAGGGGTTAATGCTCTTTGCATGGGATTGGCTGGTCACCAGACATTCAGAGTGGAGGGGGATCCGGGGGCTGCCAAGCAGGACCCCTGTGGCCTGAAAAGGAGGGGAGGAGGGGAAGGAAGAGGCTCTTCCAAACAGCAATAGACCGGCTACTGTGGGAAAGTGAGCACACTGCCAAACCCCAAGTAGTTGGTGATGGATGGGGGAGGAAGGAGGGTGGGGATGGAGGGCCAGCTCTTCTCCTGGCCACTAGGATCTTGCTGCTATTCCATGGCTTCTCTTTATTTATTGTCTTCCTGGGGTTTAATTATTCTGCTCCTTGATCCATCTTGGAGACCCTTTATCCTGGGGATGCACAAACAACTGCCACCCGCTTCAAAAATAGCTGGAGTTAGCGTGGTTTCTCCTGCCTGCGTGGGTCTGTGTGCTTCACCCATCACCATGGCATCAAGTGTTTCTTGCCTCTTTCCTCTTTTAAGTGCCTTGCTCTGGGCTCACAGGGCACGCACTTCACCTTGCTCTGGGCTCTTCAGCCTGCATCTCCCTGTTGCCTGGGCTGTCACACAGTCCCTGCTTTCCTTTGCACAGGGTTTGTGTGCCTGATCTGGTGCGTCTGCCATGTGCTCTTTGCCCGTGGACCCACAGGTCTGAGGAGAATCTGGACTGTTCATCTTGTAGCTGTTCTCAGGATTTGTGGCTCGTACTCCACTTGCTTGACCTGCGTGGGGTGCCTGCCAGGATCTGCATTGGAAGCAGTTGCCTGCTGCTGCTGGTTCTTCCACTTCCTTCCTTGAGATGTGCTCCTTCTCTGATGCTTCTGGGAAGAATTAGTGAGCTCATGGTGGTTGAATGGGGGCCTTGCTGGATATTTGGTTAGATGAACAGTGGCTATAGGTCTGTAATTTTTGATTTTCTGAGGGTGTATCTACATCTACATGTTTTGATCAGAAGTGAACGGTGAAATAATTTAGAAAGTTTCTGCTGGTCATCTGCTTGTTCCCATGCCTAGGCGTTTTCTTCAAGTTTATTTTTAACCCAGTTAGATCTGCTGCTGATATGGCTGTAAAAGCAGGCTTTCCTGTGACTGACAACTTGAATTCATACAACTGACAAGTGAGGGACGGGTAAGCTGTGATGGTGGTGAGTGAGGGGGGAGAACCTCTGATACAACAGCCTGTGTTGTCACGTGCCTCACTTGAAGTCGCTGCAAGCTTTATTTAGTTTTGACCTGTCCCTCTTTGCAAGGCACCAAGGAACATCTTGCATGATTATTTGATTACCCCATGGTCTGTCTGAAGACATAAGTTGCTTTTTTGTCCTGTCCCTTTTCCCTTTCCTGTTCCTCATGATGGAGTGTCCCTTCCCTGTAAGGCACCAGAAGACCTAACCAGCTGTGTTTTGCAGTGGCAGACTGCTGTGCAGCTGGAGCAGTGAGCAGCAGCAGTCCTGTGCTTGTCTGGGAGAAGGGCCTGGCATCCTGGGCGAGTGCCATGAGCGGCGCCTCAGCTCGCCCTCTGATGTGCAGAGAGGCCCAGCCTTGCAGCCAAGAGGTGACATGAGCTCCAGGGCCATCCCAGCAGACCTCGTGGAAGCAGGTGTTTTGGGGAGGCAGTAAGCAGGGCTGAGGAAGAGTGCTGCCAGGATATCAGGCAGAAGTGAGGGAGAGAGGTGCCCCATCTCCTGTGGCGGAAAGAGCGCTCAGACTAGTGACGCTAGGAAATTGAAGGTGCAGCTTCTGAGAACCTCTGAAGGATTAGAGTGTGCAGAAGCATCTCTGAAGTGGTGGAAATTCCTATGGTGAGACTGGATTTAGCTGGAGAGAGAAGATTAGCTACAAGGGAGCCCAGCATATCTGAAGGCTACTGAGAAGAATATTTGATTGATTCCAGTGGAGTTGGAAATCCAGCATAGTTTCCTTTAGCATGCAGTACTGCACCCTTGTGACGTCCAAGTTCTTCTTGGATAAAATTAAATTGGTGTCTTGTAGGCCATTACTGGATTTCACTAGAGTTTTCTAGTCTTTTCTGAGATCTTCTTTTAAACTGGGAGTTGGAGAATTATATAATTATGCTGCTATTAGTAATATGGTAGCTACAGTAAGAACAGTATGTTTGAGTGGAGGGTTTTGCTGGACTCTGAAGGTGTTCAGATGTTGGTCTGTTCTGCTGACTTCTGGAAGCTCAGTCTTGAGACAAAATCCTGCCAAAGACCGCTTTATCTCCAGGTCCCACAGTGTTCTGTGTGGAGAGTTAAGAGCTGCTTTGTCCCACAGTGTGCAGCTGCCTTGCTATGGCTGGAGGTGTAGCATCTGAAATAACCAAGGCTTAGTCCCATGATGAGCAGGACAAGACACTTGAGAGAACAGTTGAAGGTCCATGGGAAGTGTGGATCCTGAATATACTGTGCTTGCAGAGGTGAAGAGGTAAGCAGATACAGCATGTAAAAAGCTGGAGGCTTTGTGTTGCATCCATCTTAGTTTCTGTGTGCAGCAGATAGTAGCTGCTGGTGTGGAGCACTTGGATCTCCTAGAGGAATGCATAAAAGAGACTTGGTTTGTTTGTTTGTTTTTTGGCTGTAGATGCTGCAGGTCTGTTGAGACTTAGCAAGGTCTTGCACACAGCCTGGAGGCTTGTGGTTGACATGTACATTGTGTACCTGTCCTCCCTGGGAAGGGGAAGGCAATGCCTTTCTTTGTGCTGTGCCGTCACCCTTCCCTGGCCAACCTCAAACCTTGGTTTTGTGTAGATCCACCCTTTAGCTCTCTTTTTTCTTCAGTCTGGTTTTCTTTCTGACTTGACAGGACGTATTAGTGGTGGGTGGATGGCAGCCCTGTGGGGCAAATGGCAGTCATGGTGGCAGCCTTTTGCGTGGTTACCTTACCCCTCTTCTTACCTGTCTGCAGAAATGGAGGGAAGGTGCGTAGGACACAGCCTTGCTGTCCCTCAGCCTGACCTTGCTTGGAGAGTGTCTGTGCTGGATGGCTCCATCCAGCTGTTTGGGCTGGCACCAAGTCAGTGGCACCTTGTGGTCAGTTGCCTTGGGGCTGCAGAGGAAACATGGAGTGTGAGGTATTGCTGTTTTGCATTTGTGCTGTGGGCAGCAGCTCTTGATGAAGGACACAGAAGAATGTTTTATTCTGTCCTTGGAACTTGCAGGGAAGCTGATACGGAGCTGCTTACATTGAAACCACCTTGTGCTGTGGCTGCCAGAGCTTCTTGCTGACGTCCTTGTAGCCTGCAGTCCCTGCAAACACCGTGGCATCCTTCATGTGAGAGATGCTGAGCCCTAGCTACCTTCTGGTACATCCTGCTTCTCTCAGATTTTCCTGCAATGTAGGATAATCTTCTTTTCCTACCCTTAAGAAAAGTGCAGTCTTGCTGTGCCTGAGCTTGTTGTAGTTGTTGACAAACACTAAGTTTTATGGTTTCTCCTTATGTGGATGTTTGCCGGACAAAAGTAACTTGAGCTTTTTAGAGTGTTTAGCGGTACTGTGGCTCTGATGCCTGCTTGGTTCCTGTGCTTGAGGATGGCAGGCAGACCTAGTACTCCAGAAATGTGGAGCCTGTTCCATTTGTCTCTAGCTGGAGCAGAGAGAGTTGGGCCCTCTGTGTGGAGTGGGGGGTGGAAGTCATACTGGGTTTTTAATCTGCCATGTGAAAGTGATTCTAATTTGAATTGCTGCTTTGTGTTGAAGTGTCTGAGGGATCTGCAAATATGTTACTGCATGGGTGTTATGGGATAACTTTAGGCAGAGGAGATGAGCATTATGGTATCGGGGAAAACCAGAAGCTTCTGCTCTGACTTGTTCTCCACCCCTTCGTTTTCCCTGTAACCATGGGAGAGGTCTAAGGAGTCTTGAGTCCCATGCCCTAACGAGATGGGGTAACAAGCCTGTATCCAGCAGCCTGTTGTGTGGCCTCTTGCCAGTGTTCTCCAGAAGAGAACATTGGGGCTGGTGAACTGCCAGCTCTTATCGGTGCATATCTTTCTCTCTGGGCTCTTGAAAAATAAGTATATTATTTCAGGATGGTATAAATCAACTGGTCACTAAAATGGTAACGGGTGCCTGGGGATAACTCATGTGCATAACACTTCTAGCTTTTCTCCTTTTTTGAAAGCACTTCCCCTGCATGGTAGAGGCAGAACTTCAAGCAAGGAAATATCAAAGGGGTCCCTTACAAAAAGAAGCTTTCAGCTTGTCTCTCCAGGACTGTGTTGCTGAAGCAGTTTATAACTGTGCACTTCCTAAAGAGCTTTGTCTTAATGGAGCTGACTGTCCATACTACTTCAGGCTTTTTCTTCTACTCGAGCATTAAAGCTTTTCTTGCTGCTGACAGCAACTTGATCACTCTCCCAGAGATCAAGTTGACTTTTTCCTCCTTCCTCAGTCAAAATTGTCAGAAGGGAAATACCTCTTCTTGCTGTTTGCTGTGTTCCTGGTCACTGATGGCTGCTTTGTGTTGGAGCAGCTGGGCTCCTCTGTGACAAACTGACGTCTCCCTGACTGGAACCTCCTTTCTCATTTCCACCATATGTAAATGTTTTGGATGGGGAGGGTGGGGAATCTTCCCTTGCTGGCCTTTGTCTCCAACTAGCTGCCACCAGACATGTCTTTCACTGCAGGGCTGATCAGAGGATATGGGAAGGGATACATGATTGATGGTATTTAGTGTCTTGGCTCACCCAAGGATGCATGAGTGTTCTCCACTCCCTGGCAGAAGAATCCCTGGCATGTGAGAATGAAGGTGGTTCCCAGGGAAGAGATTTTGAAGAGGACACACCTTGCTTCTTTTTTTTTCCCTCTTCCAGGAGGGGTTAGGAAATGGGTTTGTGTTCCCACTCCCTAACAAAACCAACTGAGCAGTGAAAATTGCCTCCTGGGCCGTGTCAGCAGGGAACAGCAGAGGGTAGTGCAGGGCCAGCTGGCTGTGCAGAGCAGCCAGGGAGGGCTGTGCACCCCGGCCCGGCTCAGGAGCCCAGGCAGCCCAGCCCTGCCCGGAGCTCCTTGGGCCGTGGCTGAAGAGCTGCAGAGCCACATGCTGAGCCTGACAGATACTGATGTATGCTAATGGCAAGTGAGGAAAATATGCTTTGCTTCCTAAAACCATGCGTCCTGCTATGTTGACACGGCGTGCTACATCTCAGAAAGCAGAGCAGTTTGTTGAATGTCAAGAGTTATGGCTTTTTGTCTGGGAATTTACTGCGGCATGCAGAGCATCACAGCCATCTGAGAAGGTGATGTGCCTTGTGTGATTCCTTCAGCACTTGCCTTCAGCCCTGGGCTGGCCCAGGGAAAGCTGGCTGCCCTGCATTTGTGTGTCCTGTAGGGACTGGAGCGAAACCAGCATTACCTGGCAGTCATTGGGATTGCTGTATTGGAGCAGGTCAGCTGTTCATCCTGCCCCGGTTTCAGCGTCTGAAAGAGCAGCCTGATGTCTGGAAGTAATGCCTTGGAGAAGTCACAGGACACCTGACTGGAGAAAGCTGTACTCGTTTACCAGTGAGGGACACTTTCTCTTGGCACCCAGTCACTGCTAATTTAGTGGGCGTTTGGCTTCCTTGTGCCCGTGTCTTCCCCCCACTTCGAGACAGACTGAAAACTGGTGATGTGCAAGGAAAAGGCACTGAATATTCCTCTATTTTACAAGTGATCTTGCTGCTTCTGCAAGACATTAACAGAGCCTCAAGAAAAAAACTATCATGGATGAAAGAGATGCTTATGGCATTTTCTGCAGCCCCTTGTTTTGCCCCCATGAAGAAAGCTTGACAGCAAGCCCCAAGGTTCTTTTATGGCTTTTAACAGAAGAACATCCAGCCCCTTAATAGCTGGGCCACTACAAAGGTGATGTCCAGAGCCAGCACCCTGCCCTGCCGCTGGCTTGTGTTGTGGCAAAGTATATCAAAACCCCTACTAAACATTAACCCATAGAATCGAGCTCTTTCCTTTTTCCTTGTTTATTTTTCTTTCAGTTTTTTCCCCTCCCATGGCCATGCTGTAACTTTTCCACCAGCTTGAGGCTGCAGTCCTTCAGTCAGAGCTTAATCTGGGGCTCCTTGCCCTGCCACCTGAGCACTGGGGACAATGTCAGTGGGTGGTGATTTCCACAAAAAATGTGACTGCCAAGCGTCCAGAAATGCTTTGCTGAGATGTAAGGTACAACTGTGGGCAACCCCTCTACCACAGTCCATGTCAGAGCCATCTGTGGAAAATCAGATATGGCAACTTTGGGCAGTTGCTATCTGTCTAAATGCTTGATGGCTTTTCACTTTAGTATTGAAGTCTCCTCAAGTTACTCAGTAACACACTTTGCTGTATTTTACCTAATACCCTCTGAAGTGGCAGGAGCTGGTTGGGTTCTTCTTCCCTCTGCCCCCACACCTGCCCACGTGTGGGGCAGCTCCCCCATGACCCCCAGGAGCAGGGAGTACCTCCAGTGAAGGCATTGCTGGCACGGCTGTGTGCCAAGTGGAACCTTTATAAGCGATGGTGCCTCTCAGGAACTTTGGCCCTGGAAGGGGGGACTGCACCAGGGAGAGAACGACCAGAATGGAGCGTGTGGAGGGGGTGAAGTGGTACATGTCACATCCGTGGGGATCTCTGCCTCTTTGTCTGTCACTGCAGGAAGGGTGTCCTGCTCCAGGACAGCCCCTGCCTTGAAAACTACTTTTGGATGACCTTTCTCCCATGCCCACTTTTGCCCCAACAGCAGGTGGTGAGCACCTTTTCTACCTTTCCTTGGTGAAGCACTGTGTGAGATTAGTTTTCTATTTTTTTCTTTTTTTTTTTTCCTTTTTTTTCTTTTTTGGTCCTTTTTCTGAATTGTAGTCTTCAATCACTTCTCTGCCTGACAGCAGCTGTATGTTCCCTGCCTGGGCTGGAGGAGGGGAGGTGGTGGAGGGGAGGATGAAGGCAATGTTTCATGTTGTTTGGAGGGAAGGACTCTGCACCACTGGCTTCTTCCTGGCCTGATGTGGATCCATCATGATGGCACAGTATTACCGGCAGAGACAGCTAGGCATTTATTTTTGTCACCTTGATCCAGATGTAGAAAAACCTCAGCATCTGCTCCACAGAAAGTGAAAAGCAAAATACAACATATGGAGATACAGTGGACTTGAGAATCACAGGTGGGAGAAGAGTAAATGTGACAGGATCTTAATTTTATTTTTGTTTTCCTGTCCTCCATTTAAACTTGGGTAGTATTTCCGGAGAACAAGGGTGTTTTTTTTGGGTGTGTGTTGTACAAACATTGCAAAGATCTGGAGAGTGTAGGCTGCCTCTGACTAATGATCTCGGTCCTTTAAAATTGCCTCTCTTGCTCTGGTCATGTTTCAACCATGCCCCCCCAGCTCTCTCACTCTTCCTGCTCTTTTCATTTTCTCCCAACCCTCTGGTGATGCACCTCTGAGGAGGTTTGCATTCATTTAATTTCCATCCCTGAACAGGGGCAAATCTTCCAAGTGTGGTGAGTTCACTAGATCATGAATTCCTGTTACTCTGGATTTCCTGTCTTTCTAGCCTATTGACAGTACCTTTTATGAGACTTTATGGATTTATGAGACCGATCTAGCAGAGGTTCAGCTTGGTGTAACCCAGCTGAAGCAAAAGGCCCATTGAAGATGGCAGGGGGTGGTGGGGGTGTAGTTCTTGGTGTCAAGTCTCTAAAGATACATGCTGAATTTGGACCAGCATGCCTACCTTCCCCAACCTGTTTATTCTAACAGTGGTAAACTTTCTGCACCTCAGTAACTATTGAATGTGACTTTCCTTTTCATGGCTCTTCCACAGGATGAAGATGAGACGCCATAAACTCTTTCTGACTCTCTGCATGGCTGGTCTCTGCCTCATCTCCTTCTTGCACTTCCTCAAGGCCCTTTCCTATGTCACCTTCCCCAGGGAGCTGGCTTCACTTAGTCCCAACCTCGTCTCCAGCTTTTTCTGGAACAATGCCCCCGTCACACCTCAGGTCAGCCCTGAGCCAGGGGGCGCAGAGTTCCTCCGCACACCCCTGTACTCCCACTCCCCTTTGCTCCAGCCCCTGTCTCCCAGCAGAGCCAGCGAAGAGCTGCACAAGGCTGAGTTCGTGCTGCCAGAAGACTCAACGGAATACTTTGTCCGTACCAAAGCCGGCGGCATTTGCTTTAAACCGGGCACCAAGGTGTTGGAGAAGCCACCCGCGGGAGGCCGGCAGGAGGAGCGAGCGGATGGCGCGGCCTCGGGGCGGCCGGCTCGGAAGCCGCTGAGCGCCGGCGGAGCCAGGCGGCGCAAGTGGGTGGAATGCGTGTGTCTGCCGGGCTGGCACGGCCCCAGCTGTGGGGTCCCCACCGTGGTCCAGTACTCCAACCTGCCCACCAAGGACCGCCTCGTGCCGCGGGAGATCCCCCGGCGGGTAATCAATGCCATCAACGTCAACCACGAGTTCGACCTGCTGGATGTCCGCTTCCATGAGCTGGGAGACGTGGTGGATGCTTTCGTGGTGTGCGAGTCCAACTTCACAGCCTACGGAGAGCCGCGGCCCCTCAAGTTCCGCGAGATGCTCCTCAACGGCTCCTTTGACTACATCCGCCACAAGGTGCTCTACGTTTTCCTGGACCACTTCCCGCCCGGCGGCCGCCAGGACGGCTGGATCGCTGACGATTACCTGCGCACCTTCCTCACCCGGGACGGCATCTCCCGCCTCCGCAACCTGCGTCCGGACGACGTCTTCATCATCGATGATGCTGATGAGATCCCGGCCCGTGATGGCGTGCTCTTCCTCAAGCTCTACGACGGCTGGACGGAGCCCTTCGCCTTTCACATGCGCAAGTCGCTCTATGGCTTCTTCTGGAAGCAACCAGGCACCTTGGAGGTGGTCTCGGGCTGCACCATGGGCATGCTCCAGGCCGTCTACGCTACCGACGGGATACGTTTGCGACGCCGCGATTACTACACCATGCCTGGCTTTCGGCAGTACGAGAACAGCACGGGACACATCCTGGTGCAGTGGTCGCTGGGCAGCCCCCTCCACTTTGCTGGCTGGCACTGCTCCTGGTGTTTCACCCCAGAGGGGATCTACTTCAAACTGGTGTCAGCCCAGAACGGGGACTTTCCCCGCTGGGGTGACTACGAGGATAAACGAGACCTCAATTATATCCGGGAGCTGATCCGGACTGGTGGCTGGTTTGATGGTACAATGCAGGAGTATCCCCCTGCTGACCCCAAGGAGCAGATGTATGCTCCCAAGTACCTGCTCAAGAACTACCAGCGGTTCCGCTACTTGTTGGAGAACCCCTACCGAAAGGCGGAGGGTGCTGGGTGAGGCCACTGGGTGGGAAATCGGAACTTCACAACAAAGGGAAAGAGTCGGGTGTTTTCATCTGTTCCTTTTCTTCTTTTGTTTCCTTTGTTTATGGGCAGGGTGTGCTGTTTTTCCGAGGTTTCTGCCATCCCTCACTTCCTGTTCTTCTTCCCTTCATCCCAGGGTGATGCCTGGGAACCCAAATTCCTCAGTCACATGAAGGGAGAGCTGGACAGGAGGAAGAGAGATGTTGAGGACCCGCTCTGTAGTAGCATAAAGACTTCCTTGCCTCTTCTGAGCCTCTCCTGCTGGCTGGAGAGAATCTCTGCCGCCAGCTGGCAGATTTTCCTCTGGGGGAGGCTGAGAGGATCCCATGGGGAGAGAGGGCAGCTGTTCCCATCCACCCTCATCCTTTGTGGATTGGAGCAAGCATAGATGCAAGCCTGGGCTGTTTAGTGAGCGTGTGAGTCAGCAGGCACAAACTCTTGTGAGTGGCTGTGTGTGCAGATGTGTGTCACTGGCATTTTTTGGATGAGTGAATGTGCAAAAGCATCTCAGTATGCTTTTTTTTTTTTTTTTTTTTTTTAAATACTGCTATATTCAAAGGATATTTTGGGGAAGGGGAATCCTTTGCTTCCAAGGTGTCCTTCTCAAGATGCAGCCCCTTGCACAGGCTTAATGCATTCTGCCCTGGCCTGGATCTTGCCCCAGTACTCTACCAATCCTGGAGCAGATAGCTAGGAAGCAGAGGAGAAAGCTGGGTTTGAGGGTTTCTTCTGGTCATTTTTCCCCCTGCCCCCACAACACTGCATGGACTTGTCCTACAGAAGCCAAAGTATCTTCCCTGCAGTACAGGCTTCTGTTGGGGCTGGGATAAGATGTGGGGGACTCAGTCAGATGGTGGGAGTGTATGTTTGCAAGTGCATGGTTGCCTGTGTGCATGAGTGCTCACATGCATGGGGTTGGTGTGCACCTGGGTGTTTATTACCAGTACTGGGGTGGGGGGAAGGAGGACATAGTGGGGCTTGGCTGTGTGTGCTTGCAGAGAATGGTGGGATCCAGAAGCTGTGATCTCAGTGTTGGCATGGATGATTTCTTGGGCAATTCATAGGAGAGGACCAGGGATGGTTCTGCATAGCAGTGCAACACTTGTGGGACTGTTGCATGCCTCTCTGGCTGCCTCTAGAGCCCCACAAGGCTGTGCCTGTGGCAGGGCTGCTGCTTGCAAGTGCTGGCTACTCCTTCTTACCTTGGGGTAATAAAGGGGAGAAGAGGAAAAGTAAAACTCTGATTGTTGTGCACAAACAAAGCCTGTCAAGGCACAGGGTCCGTCTCTCTGCCCTTAGGGTGTGAGGGGGCTCATGAAGAAACAAGCCATGGGCCAATTCTTCCTGGGGCCAAGAGGCTGTTTGGGGACCACAGTGCCATCCACAGTGTGTGCAGCCCACATCTGCAGCATGGGCCATGCAGACAGGACCATGGAGAGGAGAAGGGGTTTAGGAGTGTGCCAGTTGCCGCTGGTTGGGCTGGTGTCTGCTCAGGCATGGGCAGTGAGGATCTGGCCTGCTGTTGTATTGTTCAGCTCACTGAGGAGGCAGATTCTTGTCTCCACCCTTACCACCACCCTTCCTTAGCAGATGGCTTGACAGGGTGCCCAGAGCCTGGGTCGTAGTGGGCAGAGGGTGAAAATCATAATGAACTTGCTCATTTAGCCTTGCAGTGGAAAGACTGACTCATGTTCCAAGCAGAAATCATGGAGGAGGATAAAGAGGAAGGCGTTGGCACAAAGAAGTGTGGCCCTTCTGGCCAGCTGTTCTAAAGCAGGAGGGTTTTCATTGCCCTTAACTCCATCAGGGTTCCACGGTCCTGTGTTGCCCAGCACGTGCCACCCTTGTGCTTCATTCCTACCTGTGTCTCTCTCTTTTTTTCTTCCTATTCCCCTCTCTAGAGAAGAGAAAGTTGTCAACAAAACCAACTTGCTTGCCTAATAAGGCAGAGACTCTAATAAAAAGAAGATGAATGTCTTTTTCTGATCAAATGGAGATGCAGTTCACCTTAGCTCCCCCCACATGTTGTGTGCCATAATGCCTCTTTAGAAGAACTGAAGGAACCTCTTTCTTGTTTTCATTTTTGGTTTCTTTAAAATCACTGTTCTCAGTTCTGTTGTGTCTTCCCCACAGGCAGAGAAGCCCCTTTGGGAACTGGGTAGACAGACAAACTTTGCTAGGAGAATGCTTTTTCCCCAAAAGGAAGTTGTTGCTTTTTTTTAAGTCCAGACTTTTGATGTAGCAGGAGGAACTCCTGTCACAGTGCTGGGGTTTTGGTGCTGAGCAACTGTGTGGAGGTCTTAGGTGTAGAGAGATGGTAGAGAAATGGGGTCCCAGCTGAGAAAGGAGGAGCCTGTATTGAGCAGGATGAAAGCCAGCGCACTGAGGATGCGGCACGGGGAGAAGATGCTCTCCCCGGGGACTGCTGGAGGAGAGCGGGTTGTTAGCTCGTGCAATTCAGCAGCAGCACAGTATGGAAGGAAGAAGCCATTTCTCATTTTTACTCTGAGGAGGGAGCCTGAGGTCTGCTCTTGGACCTTTTGGCTTTGCTTTGGCTCAGTGATTATAACACAAGGTCATTGCCAGGCTTTGCTGGAGACAGAGGAGAAAGACAAGCCAGTCTTTGCATGGGTGCTTTGGCAGCACCAGAGCCCCACTTCAGCAGGAGCTGAAGTTCATGTGTGCTGGGGCTGCACCTCCTTATCTCCCACAGTGGGAGCAGCCTTTCCTCTGATATCAGCCCTTCCCGTGCACGGCCATCCTTGAGGAATTTTAGTGCACAGCAGTCAAGGTTTTCAGTGTTGAGGTGTGGCCCTTGTCTCTTGGGAGTTCAGTAAGCCCACAGCTGCAGTATCTGCTTCTCCCATTCCTGAACTACAGCCCATTGCTTTCCCTCCTCCATTATTTGCTCCACCATTCTCCTCTTCTCTCTGATTTGTCTCTCCCTTCTGCTCCCTTGGGCTGGAGAAGAAGGTGTTGCTGGAAAAGGAATGCTGGGGCTCTTGTGCAGAACTCCTGCCCTGCCTGCCTCCTGGACTTACTCACTTCCTTATTCTTAGGAAATTAAATTGAAACCAGACTTCTGTTGTAGTGGGAGGAAGGGGCTTTTCAGATGAAATGCGTTCTTTATTGTTTCTCTTTCTCAAGAATTGTTTAAGTATTTTTTGATTTAAGGCCAAACCAGTCAACGTCTAATTTGTCTGGCTAACTCTGTGTTTATTATCCTTAGGGAGCTAGAGTGCTTGTCATTAAAAATCTTCCTTCTTGTCCCTGGAGGGAACAGACACTACTAAGCTGGCTTTCACACAGTGAATTTCCAAGGTGGTGGCTTGCCCTCTGCTCAGCCTTGCCTGTGCTGCCTGCTGGGACCTCTGCAGCCAGCTCCAGGTGGGACAGCCACCTCTCCAGGCAGCTGCCACAAGAGGGAAGTCAAAAATAAATGTGTGTGTGAGGTGGTGAGAAAGGCAAAGCAGGAGGTGGGTTTGTGTCAGATCCTTGTTTCCCAGTGCTGGACTCTGAGGTGAGCACTAAAGCTTCTCCATTTTATCTGAACCAGGTTCTGAGATTTGAGAAGGGAAAGACCAAGAACCTTCTTTTGGCACTGAGGTGGAGCTGGGATCAGACTGTCAGAGCCTGATGACTGTGGGTTGTTGCAGCCCATGGGGGCAGTGGGCAGTGAATCCTGCTGTCTCTCTTGGAGGAAATACATTGCCAGCCTTTTTCTGCAGCCCTCTTCAGCCTTGTGCTTTTTCATTCCCAAAGCCTTTTTTACCTTCAGATTGGTAAAAAGCCGGGCCAGGAAACAGGTGAAGCAGTGTGTGACACACTGAAGCCTTGCACTTCTTTCTGTCTGTCTTTGTGCTTCCCACCTAGAAAGAGATTGTGTGCCTATGCATGGCTTTGGACTGGAGAATGCCTCTTCCTCTTTTGCCCCAAGGGAAAGAAAGGACATGGGCTTTGGTGCACTTGCAGCAGGTGAGATTCCTAAAGCAGAGGGAGTAGGGCAGGTTAGACCTATTTGCCCATCTGGGGGTAATGCCACAACCAAGTGACAGAAAAGACACAGTGACTTTGTGCCTGTGGTCGGTATGGAGGATGACTTGCTCAAGCCCACTCTTGCTGTTGCTTTCTCTAATCCTTGTGTCCTGCTGAGGTGTTGTGGTTGTGCTGCCCAGGCCAACCTACTCTGTGTCTCTGTGACAGGTGAACAAGGAAACAGAGTTGGCATGGAGGGAGAGTGTCAGAGCAGAATGGGTGTTCATTCCCCTCTGCCTGCCTTGCTGTTTCCTTGTGGGATAGTGTCCCTTCCCCTCCTCAGTGTCCCTGGGGCTGTGTCCCTGTGTCCCAGCTCGTGCCAGCAATCTCTGTGGCTGCTATGCCTCTGCACTGTGAAGATGCTGTCCAGGGTCACTCCTGGTTCCATTGGTGAACACTGGTGGTGGAGAGGGAAGGGACGGCTTGTCCTGGCTTCACTGACCTCTAACCTTGCTGAGAAAGGAGGGAAGTGAGTGGGAGAATGGATCCTGTATCCCTCCATCATTGTGTTCTCCCTACCCTCCCTAGTCCCCTGATTTCTGAGACATTGGACAAACTCACTCCTGTTATGGAAAGGGAAGGGGAGCTGGAGGGCAAGGGAGTGGCAGGAGGGGCTCAGATCCAGCATTGAGAAAGAAGAACTGTTTCTAATGCAATACACTGACATTTTAAAGCTTTGGGCACTACAGGTAATGGATGAAGAAGGGATCTGAAATACTCTAAGAATTCAAACAGCTGTTTTTTCCTGCCTGTGCGGATGATGATGCAGTGTCATCCTGGAGGTGGTCCAGTAGCACTTCTGAGCCTGGGGTCCACCTGGACCTACTGCTGGTGTTGCTCCTGGAGGGGCTCCAGGACATCCTGCTTTGGAAAAAGAATGCGTGGACTTGCCAAAAACTAAAAAGAAAAGAAAAAAATAAGAGCATCTGCAAAGCTCCTTTCAACTCTGTAATTTATAAACAGCAAGTAATAATGAACTTTTTGTAAGGATAAATCAAATGTACATTCTGAAATCATTTTCTCTGTAAATGGTTGGATTTCATTTCACCCTTAAAGGGATGCTTAAAAGGAGGAGATAATAATAAAAAAATTAAAAAATTTACAAAGTATGAAAAGAAACCAAGATGTGTGTGACAGCTTTTATTTCTGATTGCCTGGCCAAGGGAGCTGCTTGGAAAATGGAGTGAGGGAGCTTCCTATCTTGGCAGAACACTGTTCCCAGGAAGGGAGATGGAAGGGGAGCTTAGCTGGTCTGGGGTCTGATTCCTGATTTTGTAGGCCCCTGTCAGAGCTAATCTGCACATTAGGTGAGTATGAACATGTAAAGGCACATGAGTGAGGAACGATAGCTGCTATGTGGTTCTCAGAAGAGCTGGTGGACGTGGGAACCATCTCATAAAATGGTCCCTTGATACCATCTTTGCTCCTTTGGATGCATCCATTTTTCCAAGTAAAGCCCTGGATACCCCAGAGCCCCACTGCAGAAATGCTTCTCTGGTGGCTGACTTTTGGCACAGTGCATGAGAGAACATGACCTCCTTGTTTTGGTTTATTTTTAAACCCGTCTGCTGTAGTTTTGGCTGTTCCCATTACTTGGTATCAAAGCCTGGTCCTGCTCTGAATCCTCCTAACCATCTGGCCTCTGCAGTGCTTTTGGCAAGGGCCTTTTGCAAGCTCATGTGCCACCTACAGCTATTTAATTTTTTACCTTTTAAAGCGTCTTATGCTTCAGGTTCATTCCTGATTCCATTTAGAGATAGTGACTGTAAGCATCATAGGTTATTTTCCTCATAATTATTAGCTCCAGTGAATTCCCTCATCTTTCTTTCATCCATACCAGTCTAATGTTCTCAATTCTCCTTTTGTGGAAGGGTCTCATCAAACTAGAGCCTTGTGTTGTGCATTGCTGAATGCAATTCTGCTGCTTCCCTCTCTGGAACAAAGGGCATGAAAGAAACCTGCCATTCAAAATTAGCAATTGAAATTTTCTATTTAGAATTTTTAGCATTCTTAGTGATCACTGTATTTTTGTGCCTGAACAGGGGATAATCTAAAAATAGTTGATGACCAGCATGCTTGAAATTTCAATTTTTAAAGGGGGGAGCTATAAGTCTGTAAGCACAGACCAATGGCAAGTTAGTGAAACAGTTTAAGAAATGACTTTGACTAGGTCAAAGGTTCTCCCCACATTATTTTTCTTGCCTCTAGCACAAAATCCTTACTGACACTTATATTATTTTTAAAAGTAACATAAATGACATTTCTTTTTGTTTCTTGTGAGGTTTTAAAAGACCTTTTTCGCTGGAAAGCATGAGCTTCTGTTGCAGGAGCTTCAAGCGCCTCTGTGAGCGAGAGGGGTTGACTCTTGGACAAACCAGTCTGGGGTGGAGACGTTCATTTGCAGGAGCAGTGGGGAGCACATGGCCCCACCACAAGCCCCATTTACCGTTTCAGAGGGTCCCTCAACACACCAATGCAGCGTGCATCCTGGGTATGGATACAGAGCCTCAAGCACCACGTGGAATCAGGAGCCTGCAAGCCATCTGATGCCAAGCAGTCCTGTGTGTTTTGCAGGATTTCAGTACCCCAGCCGCTGTTAGATGGGCGTCCTGGAGGAGCTCTGGCATGACCTGCCTGGAAGTTAGTGGTTTCTCCCAAGCTCTTGTTCTTTGTCATGTATATGTCTGGTGCTCATCCTGGGCACTGTGCAACCCTGCTCGGTGGGGCTGGGAGGGACCCTCTGGCTCATGCAGGGATTGGCTCCAGCTGATTCCTTATTGATGCCTATCAGGTTAGAGGATAAAGGGATAGACATGCTGTTTCCAAACACCAGGGTGCTTGGAAACAAAGTGACTTCATTATAAACTTAAGACACCTTTCAGAAAGCTGGAAGGGGGATACCAGACCCCATTTTGCCAGCTGTTTGTTTTTGTTGCTGGGATACGTTTGTTCCCTGTCTGAGGACACGTTTTAACGTGCTGCTTAGCAGGGACAGTTAATTTTCAAGTATTAATCCAATTTTATATTATGCTTCTAAATCTCGCTGCTTTAGTGGCTCAGCTGGGGAAGCGGTGAGGTCTCAGCTGGCTGGCAGGCAGCCCGTGGAGCAGCCAGGGAGCGTCACCCCAGCCCTGGAGAGCGTCACCAGCAAATGGCTTCATACTCACGTGCCCACAGCTGCAGGCACTGGCTGCCCTGCTTTCCAGAGCACTGCCACGGAGAGGATTTGGCCACGGCCATGGCAGAGGGGAGGCATGTTCTGCTTCCTGGCAGCAGTGCACGTTCCTGAGGCTCCTGGGCCTGCTGAAGGCAAACCTTCACCTGGGAGTGAGCTTTGCAGGGCTTTGCTCTGTCACTGCAAAACTGTCCCATCTAGAGGACAGGCTCCAGATCACTGGAGTGAGAAGCTGCCATAAGGGATATAACCCATGGATGCTTGGTTGAGGAGCCTGGCTTGGGGCCAGGCTGCTGCAAGCTCTGCCTTTGAAGCTGCAGCAGGGACAAGCATATCAGCAAAAAGGTAAAGGATCAGCCCTCTTCAGCTAATGTTTGGGACATTACTGTAAGCATCTCTGAGATCCCCAGACATGAACCTTTACTTGGAACTAAGGAGCATCTCGTAATCCCAGCATTTTTAGCATTTCTGTGTGTGCTTATTTTTTTAAGCAAAGTGAGAAATTAAAATAGTCCTTACTGTCTTTTAAAATATATTACAGCTATGTAAGAATACAAATCTTTCAAGGCCATATCTCTCCTCACCCTGCCAAATGAAACACAATATAAAACTCTATTGTTTTGCTCTTGTGTTTCCTGTGCCTTATGGCTTGAACAATGGATCCTCTTGGCTGAAGTCCATCCCAGTAACGATTTAATTTGGGAACACACTTCACCTTTCTAAAAATAAGGAAAACCGAGAAGAAGAGCAAATAAGCTGTACTGAATAAAGATCTAAAATGACTTCTCCAGGATCTGAAATTAGAGAAAATATGTTATCCAAGGAATGCATAAAATAAAATAACATAAGCCTGCCTCTATGCAGCAAACTCTTTCCTGGCATTTTAGCCCTGTTCTACAGTCTGGACTTTTTCCAAAGAGAGAGCAACAAATCATCAGATATATATATATATATTTTTTTTTCCCCCCTCAGACACTTACTAAGAAACAGGCATACACACAAAAATAAAAGAATGTAGAAAACATCTACCCACTTCTTTTTGCTTTGCAGTGTTTTTAAAGCTTTTATCTCAAACTGTTACCCAGAAGTGAATGTCTGACCATGGCAAAACCAGAACCAGATAAATGGGACAAAAATAAATCTAAGGGCCTGTGACTTACTGAGGCAAGGTGTGCAATTGGTGCCTTTGCTTAGAAAAAGAAGAGAAGCAGCAGGATAGAGCAGCCATGTCCTTCTCAGGTGGTCTAGTATGTACATGGGACCAAACCATTCCTGATGCTGGAGTCCAGGATGCCCTTACACAAACCAAAATCCCATGTTCATGCAGAGAGTGCCTCATCCCAGCACACAGCAGGCAAAGGAGCACAAGAAAGCCTGAGGTCAGCATGTGCAGCTCAGCTCAGGCAGGTGGTACCACCAGCTGCAAGCCCTCTGCTCTCTGCCGACACTTCCCCTGCGGAAAACAGGGGCTGTCGTAGGGATGCAAGACTGCAAGGACAACAGCACTCACAAAAGCAGGGTCTCTGAATGGCTCTGTAAGCCTCCTGCAGCATGCAGCTGGTGCAAAGTGAAAAATGGGGTGGGGGAGGCCAGGGCATGGAATCTTACCAGTCAGGGACTAATGAGAAAAGTCCCCTACAAACCCAGCCATGGAGAAATTTGTTTGAAGAAATATGAGTCGTGCTGGGAATGAAGGTGGGCACAGACCAATTGTAAAAGTGCTACAGAAGCAATTTCAATGTGTTAGGTAATAAAACTGAGCCTCCTCAGTGACTGTCAGTGCAGCCCCTCACAGGACAGCAGCTCTGCTTCACACAGGAGACCACTCGCTGCTGACGGTGTTCGCACTGCAGGGATGGAAGGCTGGGGGTGTGAAAAGCCCCACTTCAGCTGCAGCGAGGCTGGGACCTTCCCCCTTTTCCCCCCGTCAAAAACACACCCTGAGCTTGGCTTCCCAGATCAGATATTTACTGTCCTTACTAAAATGTGGGTTTCAGCTCTAAATCAGGGATGCTCCTTGAAAGGTGGCCGTGCACCAGGGGTCTCTCCTCCCTCACCACCTGTCTTCCCACATGCACTCAGCATCAAAGCTCCTGGGGCTTCAGGGAATGAAGCCACGTGTGCCACCCTTGAGCCTCTGCCCCTCCTGGCTTGTCACAGCTGGAGAGCAGGATCTCAAATGCCATTAATCCCCATGACTGCTCAACAAAAGTAAAGAAACAGAGTTGCAATTAGAGAGAGAGCTGTTGAACGGGCCTGAGACTGCCAAAAGGCCTCCTACGAGGTCCATTTACTAGAAGATATACTAAAAATATTGAGCTCAAGCTCAGATACCATTGGTGGGTCACTATCCATCTTCCCCCTCGCATTTTAGAACTGTTTTCTGTCTCCTCTAAGAGACCAGCCTTCTGCTTCCAAGCACAGTTTGTGTCCCATCCCTGCACAGCCCCTCCAAGATGCCATTTGCAGCTCTCAGGCTCACATTCACCTCCCTGCTGCCCAGGCAGGGTTTGCTGGCTGGTGACAGGCAGCACAGGGATGTCTCCCTGGCTGGGAATGGTCCTGCCCTTGCAGAATAGGTGGTGGGAAGCCCTGAGCATGGCACTTGGCTCCCAGGAGCAGAGGCCGCAAGCTGGGCTCAGGGGCAGCCATTTGCTGGTTTTAGTGGCCACCAAAGCCTGTGGCAGTGGCTGCCTGAGTGGGAGGACTGGCTGCAAGCATGAGAAGACAGCAGAGGAGTGGCAGCTCCAGAGACCCCCAAGGAGGTGGGGGACAGGAGGGGACACCTTAGTCTTTCCAGGTAACAGCACAGTTACTGTGCCCTGTCACACATGCTGCCTTTGAAATTTCAAGCTCACTTGGTCATTTCGAGAAACAAAGGTTGTTATTGTTCTCCAGGAGCACAGAAAAGGTCTGCTCCCTCCTCTCTGCCTGCACCTGGCCCTGCCAGGGCAAGTAAATTCCCTCTTGTACAGGGATAAAAGCTGGAATCACAGGGGAACCCCATTCCCAGTGAGTCCATGGGCAACAGGGTTCTGCAGGCAAGGGGGCCCTGGGGCCCTCAGGGCAGCACAAGACTTTGGGGGGCTGGGTGGGTCCCACCAGCTGCGTGCAGCGGGTCAGCAGAGTTTGGGAAACCCTGGAGACGGGGATCCTGCTTCACTCTCTCAAGGCAGGGTTCAAAGGTACCACCCCCAGCGTGTCACCAGAGGCCAGGTGACAACAGCACTCACAAAAGCAGGGTCTCTGAATGGCTCTGTAAACCTCCAGGCACCTCCACTCGCACGGCACCTGGAGCGGGTCAGTCCCAGCTGCTCGGCCCTGGCGCTCACCCTCCTCTTTGCAAGAGAGAAGGGGCAGGCTGAGGCCCCTGTCCCGCAGCGCAGGCGTGGGCAGCCCTGGGGGACAGCGGGCACAGCGAGGGCTGTGGGCAGGGGCGCTCGAAGGGGCTGGGGCACTCAGAGACACTGCACAGGCTGGGTGGAGGAGCTCTCACGCAGCTGCTGGCAAGGGGCCCGGGAGCTGGCAGCCAGCCTGGGGGAAAGAACCGAGAGAAACACCAAAACAGGCACAACCAAGGGGCCGGGCTGGGGAGGGGGGCTCACGGAGGTGGCACTCCTTGGCTGCCATGGCAGGAGGGCAGCAGGGAAGTCCATCCCTCTCAGCCTGACCCGGCAGATCCCATTGATAGTGCACCAGGGGTTTGCCACATGTGGCTGCTCAAGTTTTGATCCAGAGCTGAGAATTTTGGGGACTGGGCTGACCAGCACACCTGCCCAGGGCTGACAGAGCCCGCTCGTGAGAAGGGAAGTATTTCTGAGGATTAACAACCCAAGGAGGAGGCAGGAAGCCGGGAGGAAGGGTCAAAGATCAATTTTCATTCTGGCAGCAGGTTAAGAGTAGGGAATGTGAACGCTGCCTCCGAGGACTTGAATAGCCCAGTATATGAACTGATGATCTGGAAAAAAAGATGAGCAATATACCGAACATTCTTAAAAGTTGACTCAAAGCTATCGACTCTTGAGGAGATAAAAAAACACTGAGTAAAATGCAAATGTGGCAAATGGGGAACACCACATATTTGCCAAGGATCAGCTGGGTATGTGCAAGGTCAGAAGAGGGAAAACAAATTGCACATAAGAATTACAAAGCTCCAGATGTTCTCTAGCAACCCAAGAAATAATATGGATGTCACACAAACCCTGGCTCTGAGAGTAGCTGCAAGTTAAAAAAAAAGCATACACAAAATATTAGCATGCAGAAGGAAGAAGGAGGGAATAATATGGAAAATATGATAATGCTATTATGTAAATGACTAGCACAGCCTCTCTGGGAATACTGTCTGCAGTTCAAGTAAGCCTTGCTCAGAAAGGGCTGATTAGGGGCATGGCAAATTTGCTCACAGAGAGATCAAAATGATTGGGGTTGTTTATCTCAGAAAGGAAATGAACAGGAGGAGATTGGCACTGAGCGAGCCAGTCCAGAGCTTCTGTTTTTCTTCCTGTTTAGTTCAATCACTGTCATATCTGGTGTTGCTGAGATTTGTGTGAAGCGATGTGGCTCTCCTCTGTCACACACCATTTGCTCCTTCTCTCACCCTCCCTTCCAGGGGAGGCACAGCACATTATGTTTTATATTTAGCTAGGACCTGAGGAGGAGGAGATGGCTAAGGAGAAATATATATGCCCCAGAGACGCCTCATAGTAGAGAAGGTGAGAATGGAAAAGTGGGATTTACACCTGGACAGTGGAGCAAAAAGTTCTGGCTTTGGGAGTCTCCTTCCATCAGCTCAGACAGACCCCAGAGAGGCTGCCAGCTACTGCCCTTCTCCCAGAGCCTTGAGGCTTCCAGACCAAGCCCTGGTCTGTGGGGGTTCCTTGGAGATACAGAAAAAGAGTTTGAATTTCGTACATTATTTTGTAAAAAGCATCCCAGAAGTCAGAAGTACCTTGAGATGCAGCATTGGAGCACTGCTCTCTTCCAGGGGAGGGTCAAGTTGGACATTAGGGGAAATTCCTTTGCAGAAAGGGCAATTAAACATTAGGGATGTTCTGTCAGGGCGGTGGTGGAGTCACCGTCCCCGGAGGTGTTTAAGGAAGGACTGGATGTGGCACTGGGTGCCATGATGTGGTTGTCAAGGTGTTGTTCAGCCAGAGCCTGGACTCCCTGCCCTCAGAGGTCTTCTCCAACTTAACGGAATCCGCTGTTCTGTCACCGTGGCGCACAGCAGACACGCTGCCAATTGAGGCTGGCAGCCCAGCACGCTGTGCTGCAGCACATGGAGCCTCCCGGGGCACATGGAGCCTCCCGGGGCACACGGAGCCCCACGGGGCACACGGAGCCTCACGGGGCACACGGAGGCCCACACCGCACATGGAGCCCCACACGGCACACGGAGCCCCACACGGCACACGGAGCCTCACGGGGCACACGGAGGCCCACACCGCACACGGAGCCGCACATGGAGCCCCACACCGCACATGGAGCCCCACACGGCACACGGAGCCTCACGGGGCACACGGAGGCCCCACGGGGCACACGGAGGCCCACACCGCACATGGAGCCCCACGGGGCACACGGAGCCCCACACGGCACACGGAGCCCCACACGGCACACGGAGCCCCACACGGCACACGGAGCCCCACGGGGCACCGGGAGCATCCCAGGCTAACGGGGTGGGCCGGGCGCGGGCAGCTCCCCTCCCGGCCGCCAGGGGGCGGCAGCGCCGCGCCGCCGCCGCCTCAGGCCCGCACGGCTCGCTGCCCGCGGCGCCGGCGCTGCCATTGGCGGGCGGGGGGGCGCGGCCCGGAAGCGGAAGCGCGGCGCCGCCGGGTGACCCCGGGAGCGGCCCCGGAGCGGCCCCGCGCGCAGCCCGGTGAGAGCGGGGCGGCCGCGCTCCTCCCGCGGGGCTGCAGCGGCCCCCGCGCCCCGGCCCGGCCGTTACCCCGCGCCGTTGGACGGGCGGCCCCGGCACCGGCACCGAGCGGGGCCCGCCCGTCGCAGGCGGCCGGCGGGTCCCTCGGGAAGGGAGAAGCAGACCCGGATCCCGCCCTCGGTCACTCCTCTGCAGGTCGCCCGCCCGCGCCGCACAGCTGTCCCCCATGGCCGCGTGGTCCCGGGAGGCGGTGCTGACTCTGTACCGGGCTCTGCTGCGCCGCGGCCGCGGCCTGCGCTACACCGACCGCGATTTCTACCTGGCCTCCATCCGCCGCGAGTTCCGCCGGAACCAGGGGCTGCAGCGGCTGGAGGACAAGGAAAGGCAGCTGGAGAAGGGGCAGGCTTTCCTGCAGAGCAGGCTCGGGGGCCTGGTCTAGTCATTCCCTGTAGCTCCCCCCGGTCACACGTAACTCCCTCTTCTTCCCCAAATCCCCTCGCCAGCCAGAAGAGATGATTGACACTCACTACCCACCACTTTCTTGAAGAAATCCCGAAGGTGCTTCCACAGGCACACCAGGAGGGCTCTCCTGTTCTCTTCACAAATGCATTAGGTCACAGGTAGGTCATCTACAATGATATAAGCGTGTTCTTCATAGTGCTGTACAGTGAGCTTTGTGAAAGTGTGGGGTTTGTTCTGCTTGGGGGTGACAAGTGAATGTATTCTTGGTTCATCCAGGCAGGAACATTCATGCTGGTTTGGCTTTAAAAAAAAGGGCAGTTTTAAACCACCCCAATCAGGCAGGCAGGCTCAGAGCCTTGGACACTGACTCAGAAAACAGACCTAAAGTCACAGGGCAGGAGTTTCTTGGTGTTTTCATGTTGGTTCACTGGGGATCCCCCTATGGCTAGAGTGATGGTAAAGTGTGTTTTACAGGATCACAGAATCATTGAGGTTGGAAAAGGCCTCTGAGATCATTGAGTCCTATCTTTGACTGATATCCACCTTGTAACTAGAACATGGCACTGCCTGTCACATCCAAGTTAAACACCCCCACGGATGGTGACTCCATCACCTCGCTAGGCAGCCCATTCCAATGTCTAATCACCCATTCTGTGAGGAAATTTCTCCTGATGTCCACTTTGAGCCTTTACTGGCACAGCTTGAGGCCATGTTGGCCTGAGTGACTCCTTAAATTTAAATCTCAAGGTCAGGTTAAATGGAAATTTGAGGACACTAAAGTACACATGTAAGAAAATATTCATGTCAGTGTTTTACATTATTTGTCTGAGAGTCAAACCCACCAGCCTCGAGGGCAGGAATAAACATCAAATGAAGGCAAGGGAGCTGTTCCTTTTATGATGTGTTGCGGTCTCTGCTGTTGATTCTTTGATGTCTTTGAAGTATCTGGGATTGGACACTGTTCAGAAATTAATCTGTGAATGGAAGCTCTGAGACTGCCTGTCAGTTCTTGGGAAGATTCCACTTTGTGCCAGACAGTTGACCAACCCTGTATTGCCTTGTCTGTGAGCAAGCACAAATGATGAGAAAAATATGTGAATAGTTAGAGGGTTGTCTTGGTTTGGGAAGACAGGTGCCTGCTAAAGAAGGTAGGAGCCTGCCCTGAAATAGAGAATGCAAACCTTCCTCACCCCTCCAAATTGCTATGAATTTTAAATTAAGGGGCTCTTGGGCAAAAGATATGGGAGCAGAAAATAACAGTTCTTTAATAGGGAAGGAAAAAAATGAAAGGATAAAATAAAACAATGCAATACACTAGAACAACACTGACAGAGTCAGAACTCAATCTGACACCCTGTTGGTCAGGGTGTTGGTAGCAGTCCAGTTGGAAAATGGGCTGCAGCCCTCCTGGAGTGTCATTCTGTTGGAGCCGGGGATCCTGTAGAAAAAGGGTGTACTCTTCCACAGATCCGTGGAAGTAGAGGCAGCTGCTGTTCCTCTGGGGAATCCAGTGGGAAGCCCTGCTGGTGTGTCAGATCCTCCAGATTGTATCTGGGCAGCAATGCTTGGCTCCTCCCTCTGGGTGGAGCATCTCACCGTGGGATGCTGTAGTTCTTATCAGCCGTACAGTGACATTCAGTAGCCTGTTATCAGCGGATGTCCCCTGCCCTAGGGAGGAGTGGTTGTGATCACTCAGGGAGAGAGATAGAGAGGATTGCCCACTTGACACCAGACAACTGCCATACAGGTGGTAGTAGAATACATCTTACCTTGCAATCTAAAAAAAGGGTTTTACTTAATATGCAGGATTTTATTGCAAAATACTGTGGAAGTAACTTCTACTTTCTTTCATTAAACCTATTCAATTATTAGAAACCTCAAATTTGAATGCGTTCCCTCAGGCATTGCTGGGTCAGTACTGTCCTGGCACCCCTGGGAACAAGCAGCAGTTTGAGGGAACGTTATTGGAGAGGATGCAGGATTGTGTGGTCCCTTCCTGGGGTAAAACCCGGGGGTGTGAGGTGTGGGAGGAGGGGGTGAACCGTCATTTTGTGCCGCCGTGTAACTCCCGCTCCTCACAGGTGCGATGGCAGGCGCTGGGCAGCGCAGAGGGAAGAAGGATGACAACGGCATCGGCACCGCCATCGACTTCGTGCTGGCCAACGCGCGGCTGGTGCTGGGCGTGGGCGGCGCCGCCATGCTGGGCATCGCCACGCTGGCCGTCAAGCGGGTGAGAGGGAGTGAGGGAGGGCCACAGCTGGCACCGGGCACGGCTCCGCCAGCGGGGTGCAAGCAATGGGCACTCAGTGACTCAAACTCTCCCCGGTTTAGATGTACGACCGGGCAATCAGTGCTCCCAGCAGCCCCACTCGCTTGAGCCAGTCGGGAAAGAGAAGCTGGGAAGAGCCAAACTGGCTGGGCTCCTCCTCACGCCTGCTGACCCAGGACATGAAGACCAGCCTCAGCCGCTCCCTGCAGACCCTTCCCACTGATCCTTCAGCTGCAGACACTGGTAAGAGGCATGGTCAGCCTCCTGCATCACAGAGTCATCCAGGCCTATAAACCCTGCATTCAGAGGAATGCAGAGGAAGGAAATACCCTCTATGGCCTCTGGATTTTTATGTTTTTGTTTTAAGCAGGTCCACTGGTAACTTCAAAAATCAGAACTGACATTGGGAACTAGTCAGTAATGGTCATCTATTTGCACTCCTCATTCCTCTTATGACTTCATGGTGTTAAGCTTTAATCTCCCTAATTTTTGCTCTTTCAATCTGAGTATCTAATCTTTCCTGATAGAAAGCTATTCCATTTGTTTCAAACACTCTGCTGCCTTTCTTTGGGTCATTCCAGTTTGCTTGCATTTTTTTAAGGGGGGAGTATTCGAGCTGTGAATGTACTAGCAGTTTGTAACAGTATTTCCTGTATTATTGCTACTGTTTTCCAAATAATTTCTGGATCATCCTGTTTCCCTGTTTAGTGCTGCTTATCACTGTGTTTCTCTTCAATAGTCTACAGGAAGTGTCCTGTAGTTTTCTTTCTGAGTGGGATAACAGTAATTTAGAATCCAACCATGTTTTGTTACATGTGTGATTGGTTCTTTGTTCTCAATGGTTTTACTTTCTATTCCTGATCACTCATTTCAGGAGATTTATACTTGGAGATTTAAACTAAAAATCAGAATCAGGCTATTAACTTGATTTCCAGATTATTTTAAAAGAAGTTGTCTTTGGGATGGCAATAGTTTTTCTGCTGAGGAAAAATTAAAAACTAGACAGCTGTGTTAAATGGGTCTAGACAATTTGATTGGAGTCCCCAAGCATATGGGCTGAGTAATAAAAGCATTGATGATGGTGTCTTAAATTCTTCAATTACACATAAATTAAAACTCAGTATGGAAAAATAATTTTTTTCATAAATAGGCAATGAAATCGACTTCCCTATGGTTTAGTGCATTATTTCTTTTACATGAAAAAAGCTCAAATCTGTCCAAAAAAGCTCAAATCTGTCCAGTGGGACAAGAGACAGCAGCTGCTTGAGGCTAGGATAGATGGCTTTGTGTACAGCTTGGTCAGCCATTCCTCATGTGCTGTGTGGCCAAATCATCTAACAAATCATCAAACAAAAATTGGCAACAGCCAATTGCTTTAATGGGGCCACTAATTGGCGATTTCTCCTGCCCCCCTTAGGTATCACAGCCCTTCCAAAGTTATCTTAGATCTGTAATTCCCCTTTAATTCTCATTGTTAATTTCTGAAACTCTTCATCCATGTTAAGAGAAATCTGGAATGGATGGGAAGCATTGATTTATTTCTTTGGGAAACCAGTCAGAAAAAAAGGGACCCTGAGAATCTGTGCAGCTCAGACGTTGTTTAGTAATGCAGGTACAATGTAAACCTTGTGTTGCTGCATTGTGCCTCTGAGTGGGCTCTCTGGTCTTTTTGCAGTGAAGGTTTCAGTGGGAGTATCACTGGAGCTCTGACGGCCTGAGCTGGCATGGCTTCAGGATCTGTCAGCTCATCATGTAATAACTGCTGATCGGACTCCCAACAATTATTTCATTTCCAGGTGGCGCAGTCTTCTCTGATCTCACATGCTAGTCAGGACTGGGTTTGGCTGGTAATTTGTAATAATCTGTTTCAATGGTAAAAACTCAAAGAGATCATGATGGTCGTTCAAAAGTGTTTTATTCACTGATCTGGCATCACACTGAAAGCTTTTGAACTGGTAACAGTACTGAATTTTTGATTAAATTGAGCTGAGATATTGCCCACGTAGCCATTAAAATTACAGCCTTGTACACAGTATTAGTCTGGCTAAATTTCAAATCCAGTAACTTGTTTTCATCCATTTTGATGCTCTTACTAGTATGTTTTGAAGTTCCTCAGCACGCCCCTTTGGAGTGGTAGCTGTGTAAAGCCTGCAAAATGTCTGCCAAAGGCTTTTTGAGAACTGGGAGGCCGCAGTTCCGCGGATTCTATTCTGCGCAACGCTTCGCAGCAAAATCAGCCGCAACCTCAACAGTTTTCCTTCTGTCTTGCAGACTTCTTTCGACCCACAAAGCCTAAGCCATCTGCCAAGAGGAGTCAGGTGGAGCTGAAGAAGTCCCGCCTTCGCCTGTCCCTGCAGGAGAAGCTGCTGGCGTACTACCGGCGGCGGGTGGCGATCCCGGCGGACGAGCAGGCTCGGGCCAAGCAGGCGGCCGTGGATATCTGTGCGGAGCTGCGCAGCTTCCTGCGCGCCAAGCTGCCCGACATGCCCCTGCGGGACATGTACCTCAGCGGCAGCCTCTACGACGACCTGCAGGTAACTCCTGGGCTCCTTGGTCAGGAGCCTGAGCACACAGGGACCTTTCAGGCTTCCCTGATGGCGCTGCTGGCTCAGCACAGCATTCCTCAGTAGTAAGGCCCCTGGTGTTGCCTTTCCCACTGTGGAGGCAGGCATTGATTTCCACAGTGCTGTTTGAACAGGCATGACCAGGCTGCTCTGTCATTGTCTGCAAAGCCTTTGCTTTTTGTTTTGTCCTTCTTGGTTTCCCCTCTGTCTCTTCTTTTAGTTGTGTTTTTCTTGCTGTTTCTCCAGTACATGTTTGTTTTCTCTCCATCCCTCTGTAACCATCCAAATACATTCCCTTAGAAATGTAAAAATACATTCCCTTAGAACTCACATGTATTCACGTAGGTCTTTCCTACCCTTTTTTTTTTTTTTTTTTTTTTTTAATGCATGACAGACCTGGATTGGACAGCAGTCCCTTCTGCAGTATCTCCCTGATGGCAAGATGCCCATGGCTATAGTGAGTGATTCAGAGGCACACTTCTTTGTTTGAGTCAGAGCTCCAGAATGGAGCATGGAATGTCCAGTGAAACTTAGACCTGGGGTCTTAATCACATTGATGAAAAGGGATCTTTAACGACCTTTTTCCAAACAATGTAGCAGACCAGGTGAGGGCAGTGTACCTAGCTGTAGCACTGGATTACTAAACCATGGCAACTTGTCAAGAAACTTAATACTCTGTCTCCTGTTTAAATTGTGATGTTGCCATGCCCTAGGCCAGCTGCGCCTCACAACCAAGGAGCAGACTTAAAGCAATATGTGGCAGAATGATTCATCTATATGCAGTCCATGTCAGGTCTCTAAATAGTACATACCACATAAGTACTAGCTTCAACTTTACCTTGGAATTTTCCCACTGATGGCTGGAAATAGTCCTTCAGAATGCCTTTTAACAAAGGGAGGCTGGGAATCCCACGCAGAGAGGAGAACGAGACAGCTGAATCCTTATTTCAGGTTCCTTTGGACAGAAGGCTATCTAAAGGTGGTGAATAAAATGAATGTGGAGAGAGAAAGCTTATTCTTACTGTCTTTTCTCTCTTGTGAAAGGTAGTTACAGCTGACCACATCCAGCTCATTGTACCTCTCACGCTGGAGCAGAACCTGTGGTCGTGTATCCCCGGGGAGGACACTATCATGAACATTCCTGGCTTCTACTTGGTGCGTCGAGAAAACCCAGAGTACTTTCCTCGCGGGAGCAGCTACTGGGACCGCTGTGTGGTGGGAGGTTACCTTTCCCCCAAAACTGTAGCAGACACCTTTGAAAAAGTTGTAGCTGGGTCCATCAACTGGCCAGCAATCGGGAGTCTCTTGGACTATGTGATCCGTCCAGCGGCTCCCCCAGCAGATTTGACTCTGGAAGTCCAGTATGATGCAGATCGGCATCTTTTTATTGACTTTCTACCATCCCTGACACTGGGGGACATCGTCCTCGTTGCCAAACCTCACCGACTGGCCCAGAATGACAACTTGTGGCGACTGAGCCTGCGGCCAGCGGAAACGGCTCGCCTCCGTGCCCTGGACCAGGGGGATTCTGGCTGCCGCTGCTTGTGCCTCAAGATCTTCAAAGCAGTGTGCAAGTTAAACCCAGCCCTGGGACACCTCACTGCCAGCCAGCTCACCAATGTCATCCTGCACCTCTCCCAGGAGGAGTCCGACTGGTCCCAGGACATGCTGGCTGACCGCTTCTTGCAGGCACTGAAGGGGCTGATCCGCTACTTGGAGGCAGGTGTCCTCCCTAGTGCCCTGAACCCCAAGGTGAACTTGTTTTCAGAGCTCACCCCCGAAGAAGTGGATGAGTTGGGCTACACCCTCTACAGCTCTCTGTCGGAGCCAGAGGTCTTGCTGCAGACGTAATGGGGCCTTACCTAGGGAAGTGTTGATAGGGTTTAGCCAATGCAGACTTTGATTACTGCGAATTATGTCTCCTCCACTTCTCCCTGTCTCACTCTCTCTCTCTCTTCACCACTCCCCCCTTTTGGTTCATTAGTAATTCCTGCTTTGGAGTTGGTGCTCCCACTGAATTTCTTGGTGCTACTGGTCCATTTCCACCATCTCTGCCCCAACAGGTACCCATTGGCTAGGGAAGAGAAGCTAAAACTGCAGCTCTGAGATCTTCACATAAATTCTGCTGAGTTTTAAGTGTCTACCAAAAAAATAAACCAAACTATGCACTTCTTTCTTCTGTAGTACACTTACTGCAGCAAACCCTTTTTGGTCTGAAGAAGGTGGAACTGGGCTGGTAAATCCAGTGATGATTTTAGCAGACTTGCACTGAGGTTGTTTAATTTCCTCCAGCCTGATTTTGCCCTATGTTTCTTTTTCTCTGCTGTCCTACACTGTCTCACTTTCCTTTCTTTTATGTCCTTTTGGCCCAGTCATGCAGGGCAGACTGAGTGAGATATTTTGGATAGGGTTCTTTTTGTATTTCTGAGTGGATAATGATTACACTGGCAATATTTAGGGCTGTAGAGCTTGAAATTGGAGAATTCCCGCAGCTCCTGCTCCCATGGAGCCTTCTCATCCTTTGCAAGCTGGGTTCAGGATTAAGGGCCAAAATTTGTCCAGTCTGCTGCAACACAACATCCTGTACAGGCAATTCTTGTTGAAGATGCCATGGGGAGGAAGGAACCTTTGTGGTCTGTGTGATGAGGCTGAAGGAGCAGAGCTTGCTGTTCCTGCCTAGCCAGATCTGCTGCGAATGGCCTCAGGAGTGGAGAACAAGGCAGCTCTTCAGTTGTCTGGCCTAGAGGAAGAGAGGGTGATTATAAGGGAGGGGTGGGAGACACACATGGGAATGGGGATTTTTTTTTTTTCATCTTTCCCCCAAGAGCTTATGGCTGTTTTGGTTTACAAGAGACGGAAACAAGACTGCATGCCTCAAAGGGCTTTGGAATAAGCACACACAAGCCAGATTCTCACCAGCTCTAAAGGCTGTGAAGGTGATAGAACTGAACTGGTGACATCAGCAAGCTTCTGTCCCATACAGTGGTATTAGGGTACATATACAAAGCTGGCATTTAGGGATATATATTAGCTTTGCCATCTGCTCTGTGTGCTTTAGTCTCCTCCCCAGAAGTGAGGCTGTCCATCTCCTTCCTCATTCCCATGTATTGACTTTCCAGTGCTCCCATTTTACAAATACTCTTAGAAAGCTGGTGAGGGCACACCTTCCCATTCTTTCTGTTTGGACCTGTTGGCAGTGCAGTTCTGCTCACTCCTGTCTGTGGCTGCTCTCAGGCTGTAGACTCTTTATACTCGGAATTAAGCCACCTGCTGTCTTCAAAAAGTGGGAGAGAAGGTGTCCCCCTAAGTGTGGAGCTCTGTGTGTATCTCAAAAGACGAGCATAAGTATTGTTTCAGAAACATGTTTGCCTTTTCCCTGCTTTAGGAGCCTTTTTTCACCCTTGCTGTCCAGCCTCCTTAGCCAGTGGAGAGGAGTACTGTAGCAGCAGAGTTTGGAGGGAGCAGGAATCCTTTTTTTCCTTTTCTCCTCCCTTCCTCTCAGGACTTCCCCCATCTTTGACAGAGAAGTTTCAGGAGGGGAACAACGGAGGGAAGTCTTTCACCCTGGGTTTTTTTTAGAGGCAGTGCTGGTGAGGTGAGGGAGGGAGCAATTTCTCGGACAATCCGTCCATTTTAGCCAGTGTGTCAGATAGCATTCTGTATACAGTGATAACGCAACATTGCATTTTAAATTATTTAATCCTTAGGGTACTGGTATTTTCTAGACTGCCAGATGTGTACTTTGGAGTCTGTGTGTGTATATAAAGTCTATAGTCTATCAAAGGTTAACAGGAATCCCGTTTGTATGACTTTGTGTTTTGTAAGTTTTGCAGCAGTCAGTGTTGTTCAACTGTTGATTGCTCTTCACTCTGGTTCCCAGATTTTTTCCTTCTTCCTTCCCTTGCCCCCCACTGCCTTTCTGATGTCAGCCTTTCTACCCTAAAAGCAGACAGATGAGACTTGGAGCCTATAGGCTATTGGGGGGAATTCCCCTTGTTTTTAATTACTTGAAGGTCAACAAAAATATTAAAATACCTGGGTTGTCAGGAGTTCCCCCAAAGCTCATTTCTTCAGTGTGATGTCACCCCTGACTTGGTGCTGAGTCCAGTACTGTGGTCTTCACATTTTAACAGCAGTGTGGTTGGCAATGATCAAAACTCTAGATACAGAAAAGGTAAGATATGACTTGAGAACAGTTGTCACATACATATCTATATATATAATTTTTTACATGAATGCTTTTACTTCTTCCTGGCAACCTAATGAATTAATATTTTATGGCCATTTTTTGCTGCTATTGAGCTCAATTTGTGTATCAAATGGAGACTGAAGCTGCCTTTTTGCCTTTTTCGTAGACTCTGCTCCACTTCACTTGCATCAACCATCTCCATCATTTCTTCCCTTCACTTTTGCCCTCCTCTGAGCTAGCCATGAGCCTGTTCTCAGGAGGCAAATGATCACTTCCTACAGGCAGCCACCACAGCACGCAATAGCTGCCCTGGCAGTGGCAGTCTTGACAAAGGCCAAAGATGTGATGGGTCACAGGGACACTGCAACTAGGAAAATATTTTAAGAGCAGAGTCAGGTATAAGAGGCAATAGAAGCAGGGAAGAAGGTGTAGGGAAAGTATGCAGGAAACAACCACTAATGCTGCACCCAGCCTTTGGGTCAAACAGAATGTTGCAGAGTCTTTGAAACTGGCACCTTTCAGTATTAAATGCAGTACATGTGTTGATGTACAGCCTGGAGGGCTGGCTTACTTGCAGGTGGGCTACTTCCTGGTCAAATCTCTAGCACAGAGCAGGAGAACCTAAAGCTGAATGTGAAAAGGGCAGCTCCAGGCCACCTTCCTGGCAGAGCAGCTCAGACAGATTGATTGTAAGAGGCCCAGGGTATGCATTGGGCTGGTGGCTGCCTCAGCTCCAAGAATGTCTCCCTGTGTTCTGCTCTAGCTTAGCTCACACAAGCTTCCCATGAGATTGTCAGTCTTATTCCCTGTAACCACAGGGTGAGGACCAACTTGCTCAGCTGTGGGTTTCACTGCTGCTGAGTTCCACTGCTAATCTTTCAAGTCAGATGGATTTCTTTTCTCGTGTTTAAAAGCAATTATGGAAACAAGAGGCTGCTTTCTGCCCCCTGGCAAGCTGCCATCAGGGCCCTCATTCTTAGCATGTGGGCACGAAGTGAGAAGTGAAGAGATGATGCCTCATCTCTCCCAGGCCTGGAGGCTGTGGATTTGCAAAGGGGAAAGTCCAAGTGCATGATCTGTGACAGAGTGTGTGGAATTCTGAAATAAAATTACTTTCCACAATAACCTGGTTGTCTCTGGCATGTTTATAAACAAAGGAACATCTCTCTCTGCTTTCATCTCGGTGCATTACCTTCATGCTGATATAATTCTGCACCACACCAGTGCTTGGGGACTGACTTGCCCCTTGGTGATTCACTTGCTTTCCCTTTGCAGCTCTGGGCACTCAGCACTTTGCAGCTTGTCTCGAGGGAGCAATCAGCTGCCGCAGCAGCGTCCTGCCCCTGGCAGCTTTCACGCCAGTCACAAGATGATGTGTAATTGTGGCGCTGAGCCTCTCCTCCTCTCCCCGGCAGGCTGCGTGTCCACACAGGCACCTGCTTTTCATGTGGCTCCCCAGACTTCAGAGGCTTCCGTGCCTCTGGAATATTAAACTTTCCTCTGCGGGCTCCCCCACCCTTGTTCAGTCACGCCCTGGTTTTTGTGTGCCAGGCCTCTCCCCTCCCAAGTGCAGTCCTTTCTTATCCAGGCATCAGCCTTGAGGCAGCGAGGAAGCTGCTTTGCCAGAGGCTCTTGTCTGGTGTGGTGAAGTTCCTTACAGTAAGACCCAGTTTTATGTGCCTGCTTGGGAAGGTGGAGTGGAAATGTTGGATGTCAAATAACATGTGAAGTCGTGCTGCTTTTGATGGGTCCCAGGATTCTTAATTCTTGGAAGACAGGCTACAGTGGCAACATTGTCCTGTAAGACTTGTCTTAATGAGGACTCTGTAATTAACTGTTTTAGAGGGTATTTTATGATACAAAGGGAGTCCACATCTCCAACTTTTTTTCTAATATCCCTTGCCTGCGTTGCTTTGCTTTTTTTTTTCCTTTAATCTGTTCTGTAGAAACAGATCAGATGAGATCAAGCACATTTCATGCCATACAGAGTCTTACAGGAGCAGCTAAAATAAGCTGCTCTGTGAAATCTCTGACAGGCATTATCCCCTCAAGTTAAAGCCCCTGGAATGCCTGGAGCCTGCAATACATGGTTAATAGATGCAGCAGTTTGCCCCTGTGCATAAAAGCTGTCCTGGCATGAATAGGGAGGAAAGATCAAAAGATAAGTGTCTGTTTAATGTAAAGAAGAAATAATTGAGTGGAGTGATGATAATTATTGCAAGTATGGAAAAAGTTGCTACAAAGAAGAAGAGCACAAGTAGTTCTCCAGGCTGCAAAGACTTAGAATCTCTTTTGTTCTTAGCCTAAGGAACAACACCTTAGGAGGAAAGTGAATTTTGGAATAAGCAAAATATCTTGCCCACTTTGTTATATAACCACAGTCCTGTCCCAGATATTAATGTAGCTGAGTTTACATTTTACTTATTTACTTTTGTATCTCTTAATTTCAAAAATAAATACATAAATGCTAGCCTATTTTTTATCTAATCTTAAACTGGGGAAGAAAGGATGACTAAACCCCAAATCTGAGATTATTATGCTAAACTGTTGAACTGCATTAATAATGTTTCTTTTTTTGTTCCCAAATACTTAGTTGCGTACATGGTTTTTTAAGGTTTATTTTAATATTCTAAACTTTAGAAAAGCTGCAGACAGCTGCTCCTTTTTAAATTTAGTCTCATATTAAAAAAAAAAAAAGCGCCTCTTCCAACTTTTAGTTTCAGAGAAAAAAAGAGGAGCCTCTTCCAAATGAGGAAATTTTCTTCCAGATAAGATATGTTTGCTCACTACCTACACTATTCAATGGCTCCAGCATGGCTCACTGAATCTAGGACTGGATCTTGAAATGTGGGGCTTTACCCACAGATGCAGCAAGGAAGAAATGGGAGATTCTACCTCCTACCAGTGAAACCCAGTATTGGCTTCCAGCCCCAGGAGAACTGCTGCTGTCCAGACTATCAGGCAATTGTTTGAGATATCTGGATTTTATCTTCTTTATCCTTGTCAGGCTGAGTTACTACCTGAGTTTATGATCTGAAGGATTCAAGAAATATCCTTCCCCTACTTTTTATTCTTTTTTTCTCTCTCTCTCTTTTTTTTTTTTTTTTTTTTGTAACATGCAAACCTTCTTAGAATAGGTTTAATGTCTCTTGCACAATCAAGGATAAAATTTATACTAGCATACTTTGAGAAGGAGAGCATTACTCAATTACTCACAAGTGAAGGACACAGAAATGTGCTGGTGAGCAGGCTATTACAACTTTCTTTACGGTCTGTGATCCTGTGGAATAATCTTGCAAACAATAAGGCAAAAGAGGGAGGTAAGACCAATGGGTAAGGCAGGGAAGATCTGAAATCACTCTGTAGATAGGAAACGTTTTTGTCATTTTACAAAAACCAAAGAGAGTAGGACACAGAGTTTGGCTCAAGGAACTCAAACTTCTCGTCATCTTAAGCTTTGCTAAGTACTCATGCAGAAGTCAGTTCTGAACCAAATCACATTAAACACACTAAAAGTTAGATTGATTTTTATTTTGCTGCCCTGGTTCAATTTCCCTGGCTCCTGTGGCTAAGTAGTTCTTTGATCTGTCTATTAACAAACAGTGCTAGGCTTCTCAAGGGAAATATATATATATATTAATTCTAAGCACATCCTTCATGAAAAGCCTTCTCCATACAAATAAAGGACAAAAGTTGCTCACTTGTGTTACTTGTTTTGTTTAGGATTGTTAGGCAACAATTCCTTGGCTTCAGTGCAATTCCACCTTTCCCCTTCCTCTCTCTGTGGAAGAATTGTCACTGTTCTACAGAAGCCCAGGGATGACGCTGTCCCATAAGACATCCCACTACAAGGATCCCAGTCCTGTACAACTCTCTTGTCTCATTGTGCTCAGCATTGCAAAGGACAGGCCTCAGAGGCAGCAGACACGAGGGCACAGATGGCAAATGTTGGACTGTGTTGGCTCTTCACCTCCCACAATGGGCATTACTTCAAAACTCCTAGGGCCCTGGTGGGCTCTTTACCTCCCTTGAAAGGCAGGAAGCAATTGTTCCTGGAAGCACTATGGCAGAATGACATTTTTGCCTTCAGATTCTTGAATTCATTTAGCACAGGGGACCTTGGAGACAGTAAGTACCAGCACTTATATGAATAATAAGATGTGAATCATACTTAGCTGCTGCTTGTTTGCAGCACTGTCAGAGGTGTGCTGCAGCCAAGGCAGTACAAGGCAAGGCAGTCCCAGAGGCTGCAGAGCTGCAGCTCCCATGGTGCTTGTTAGAGAGCACGCTGGCAGGGGCCCAGCTCCCTGGCACTCACAGGGAGGCTGGTTTCTGCTGAGGCAAGGACGTGACCAAGGCACAAACCTTCTCTTTTCCAAATCACTGCCTTTGGTTGTGAGAGAGACAGTAGGAAGCACCCAGCACTGCTGCCTTTTCTTGAACAAGGAGCAGTGAGCTTATGTTTTGGGCTAGGAATCTTTCTCCTCTCTTTTTATTTTTTTTTTTTTTTTTTTTTTTTTTTACTTTTGTTGGGTTTGGGTTTTTTTTTCATTTTCTATGTAAAACAAGATAATGACTGAAGAATGATGCATCTTCAGTCCATCACTTTGCACTGCCAAGGAGGATGTTTGGTGTCACCAGCAGACTGGTGACTCCCAAGCTTTGTGCCCTGGGACAGATTTACCCTTTTGTGAGCCTGCCCTGCCTAGGGGAGACCTGTATTTCTGATAAGTGCTCAGCATCCAAATGTGTATTGCTGAAACTGCATGACAGGTGAATGGCTCAAATGCTACCTTCCTGAATAGCACCAGCATTGCCTCAAACCCAGAGATGTCTCCTCCAGAAGCCAGGACAGGGCCTCAACAGTCTCACCCTCTGTGCCTCCCCAGCAGAGCTGGGCTGCTGTGGCTGGCTCCTGATAGACCTGGGTAAGGTCTCAAACCAGTTCTCTCAGCAGTCAAGCACAGAAACCTCCTCCCATTAAGAGAACTGCAAACCTCCCTCACTAGGCACCAGAGCAATGGCAGCAAGAGGGCAGGTGGGTTGAGAAGCCGTAGCACCTACTAAATATGGTACTTTGGCTACAAAGTCTTCTTTGGGGACTATTATCCAGCCTGCCTATGGCCAGACCACCTGTAACACACCTGAGGAGGCCACCCGTCAGTCCATATACAAGTGGAGGGAGCAGAACAGGCTCAAAGTCTTCTGAAAGAATCTTTCTGACATAATTTGCCAAATCACCTAACAAAGAGAGACAGAGACCTTAGGAGGGAAAATGGCATTCCATCAGGAAAAGCTATAAACTCAATGGTATCACAGTTGTGTCAACATCCGCCAGGATTTTTTCTCTCCTCCTTTGTAAACAAATACATATTAAAACAGTACAAAGTCTGCTGGTAAATCACTGAGAAGCTGCTGCCTATGGAGAGTGGAAAATTATTACTGAATAATGGCTGCAGCATTCCTCCCCAGGGACCTGGGCAGCTACAGCCTCAACAGTGGCTTATCCTCAAATGAGTTTCAGAGCTTCATCTGAACACTTGTTGTGTCAGTGCTCTTACTGAAGCTCCTAGCCAGCACCAGAATCAAAGAGATCTCATCTCACACATCCCCAAAAGATCCCTCAAACCTTCCCACCTGCTCCAGCTGAAGCTGCTGGTTTCAGCACTGGGTTCAGGGGTGCGGTGAACTGCTGGGCTGGTACAGCAAGAGGCCCTGGTGCTGGCTGCTCTGAGGGGCACTGAGACACTGAAGGAGAACTGCACTGAAGTTAACTCACTCACTGGTGTCTGGGCTGGGACGCTGCAGTCTCATAATCTGTACCTGCTTGTCCGGCCTCAGCTCTTGCTAACTTCACACTGGCAGAAAATGAGCAATGTGCATTGTCACTGTCCTCTTCATCCTCTTGCACAGAAGGGCACAAGACACCTGGCACGTGTGACTCCAGCAGATGCTGATAACCTACAGGTACATACATTTTGATAGACACGGAGCACACAGTCTGCAGGGGGGTCGCATCAACTACAGGCCCATGAAGAACAAGAGTTGACATGAAAAGTGTTTCTGTTCTTCTATTGCTTGGATAACTGGAAGGCTTTTGTTTGTGTGCTAAACTGAGCCCATATGTGCTAATGCACATAAAGGATTATTCTTGACCCCCAAGTCCTTTCATCAAAATAAAATAAGCTGGACAATGAGACAACTAGAAATATCCCATAATGGTCTGAACAAAAGTCAGCATCCCCTTCTCTCCCTCCTTCACACATATTTTTTGCTAAACATCATTTCCAGCCAGTTGTAGCTTTGCTAAGGAAGCTCATGCTTGGGCAAGTTACAACTCACCTCCCTCCTACCAGATTTGCACAATGTTTTTACTTGTGGCAGCTGGCCACAACCTGGCTGATTCTGAGTAACTAAGCCTCTGGAGACATGTTATTTTGTGAGCTATCAGCATGTGCTTGGCATGCCCAAGTTTGTTCAGTAAGAAAAATGTAGGTGGACAACCAGGGTTGTTTCTATAACTGTGTGAAATAATTGAACTGTAAGTTGCAAATGTAAATTGCAGATTTAATCCTCTTTTTTATTAGTCTCATTTCTAATGTCAGGGATATTTACATAGTAGGATGGAAACAGAAGACAGTGAGGGAGTGGGTAAGCAGTGAATGATTTATTAGAGATTCCATTTGGTGTACTAGTCCAAAACTAACGAGGAAGAGCATATGGATAACTTATTTTGTATGTAATAAAAAGTGGATGTTAATACCTCCCAGCCTGATCTTTAATCATATATATTTGTTTTTTGATCTAGCTTTAAAATGGAACATCTACAAAGCAATCCCTAAAGAGCTTACAATGAAAATCGCAGAAAAGATCTTTCGGATAGCTGTTTGTATCACACAAGGAAAGAAGCAAGCAAGCACTGTGAATTAGTCTGTGCCATAGAGGTTGTAGGTAATTCTCCCTCAAAATTGCTCAAAATGTCTCTCTGCTTTGCCCCATTTCTCCCTTGTGTTTTCCTCAGCACTCTGTCTCCAGGAAAAATTAATTCCTGCTAGTCTCTGGAAATGCTTTGTTCATTGACGTGCTGGGTAAGGCTTCCTGTCCCTCCTGATGGAAGGTTCAAAGGACTCAAGAATCCCCCTGGGGCTTGCCCTCACATTCACCCTTCTGCAAAGCAGGCAGTGCCCCCTCCTCACCAGCCAGCCCAGCAGAGGCCAGGGCCAGCAGAAAGCCCATCTGCTCCTCTCGCTCTGCGGGGCACTGAGGCTCAGCGGGGGCCCAAAGCTGCCTGCCCAGTGCCACCATGGCCATCATGCACTCTGCCACAGCAGTGTCAGCCCACCTTCCCCTGGCTGCAGCTTGCTCAGCACTCCGGACAAGAGCAGACATCTGTGTCACTGTTATTTTGCTGGCTCCCTTCCTGGCCCCAGCCATTCCCACTCCTCCCAGCACCCCTGCTCCCCTGCTAGAGAGGCCCAGCAGCTTCCCTGCCACTGACAGTCCCTGAGAGCATCCTAAGCAGCCAGTCTAGACTGTGTGAGAGGATGTTACTATGGAAACATTTACGTCCTCTCTGTCTTTGGTATGCTTACTAACAGCATTCAGCATGTTTGTCTCCTGTATTCTTGCTGGTGGAAGAAGAAAACCTTTTTTTCTTTGCAATGTTTACTTTAAAAAGAAAACAACAACAGCAACCAAAAAACAAAGAGGTTATTGAAGACCATATATTGACCTTCCATCCTAAGGAAGGAGGAGGGTGAATGAGGAGTATTAGTTTTCCACCTCCTGGTGATGCTCTTTGGAGGTGGCTCTCTGCAGTGCTGGATTTATCAGGGCACTTCACTGCTTCCCCGCCATGCCCTTGGCCTCTCTCCTACAGCAAGCTCTGAAGAGCAGCTCCTTTCTCCTGCAGCTGGCCCCTCGTTTCTGTGTCAGGGTGGATCTTGCTTATCCCAGGAGTTCCCTTTGCTGAGGTTCCCAGGGCAGGAAAATAACATCCATGGTGTTAACATGACAGCAGGACTTCACTCACCATGTACACAAATTGATGCTCCCTCAGAAGCCACCTTTTTGTGCTGGAAATTAAATTTTCTTCAGAGCTGCTCAGTCTCTGAGCAACAAATATATTATGTAATATTGGAAAGAAATTCTTTTATGGACACTTTTGAGTTAGTAAAGAGTAGCTAGTAGTCCTGTGCTTAGAAAATACTTGTAATTTCTTTTGCACAAAAATTCCCACAAATCGTTATTTGTGCTTTTAAAAAAAAGTGTCTTCTACCTTGGTTAAAAAAATCTAGACACAGTGGAGATATGTCTGACATAATATCTGTGAGAGAAGAAAGATAATTTATGAAGAAATTGGAGTTGTAGGTCATGAAATGATTTAACAACAGTTATTCTGCAGTCCTGCAGCAAACAGGGAAAAATATGCTTTTCTCTAAATGGCTGGCTTCTGGTTACTTGATTTCCCTTTCTGGATTGGAGGCCGTTACAGAAAATCTGTCTGGAACTCACAATACAGACGAATTTCCACCTCACTTCACACACAAAAGGGAAAGCAGGCAGCTGGGAAACAGGCAGATCTGGGTTAAGTTCCTCATAGCATACTTCATTTTTGCTTACGTGATTCTTGCGCATGCATTCCCAGAGTCCTTTCAGAGAAATCTATAATTATCTTTTCAGGATGAAGGATTGGGTGTATAAATATTGGGCGCATTTCTGTTTGTTTAGCTGCTATTATGGTCATACAATCGCCCTTTTCACTTAAAGGAGGGGAAGGCAGGCAGGGCAGTGGGTGTGAGAGCTCTCCCTTAGCCAGTGAGGACATGGAAGTGCTGTCCACCCATCCACACAGCCAATCACCCACTCGGCTTCTTTAAAAGCTGCTGCATCCTCTCAATTCTCCTTTCAGGCAAGATCTGCCTCCTCTGTAGTGTATTTATCAGAACAGTTATCTCAGACTGCTCAACTGCTACAGTGGTGTCTGTTGGCATTGGAGGACATTTTTCTCTGCCTCCTCTATTTTAATGAGTAATTTCAAATTCTGTGCTTGCAAAGAAAGAAAGAAAGAATCAAAACCAACCAACCTAAATAAAATAGCAACAAACCAACACATAGGGAAAATTGCCCTTTTAAATTCAGCAGCCATTGTTCACTTTACAGATGTCATACCGTGACATACTCTGCTTTGTAGTGACAGTGCTAAGACCAGACTGCTAAAAGTAAAAATTGGGTCACACTCTGTCCTTGCAAATCATCAACCAGTTTTTTTAAGACATTCCAGGCAAACAAGGTGAAGGCTATGGCTTTACCCAAATACTGCTAAGGCCTTATATGGAAAATAGTGGAGCCTTTTGCAGAAATAGCTGAGAGCAAGATGAGCTGCAGGATGATGATGTTTGAACAAGCTAAGTCTCACTGCAGCTCTCAGAGCTGATGGGGCTAGCAAAGTGGAAAATCAGCCTTTTGAAGCTGAGTAACTCTGACACAGTGAGGAACGACACAGGTATTCAAACTCCCAGCTCACCGGAGCTGTCCAGTGCTTGTGTGACCCGACTGAAAGGATGATGAAGGAACTGAAGCCAGTGGAAAACTGTTGACCCCTATGAGTTTTTTGCTGTGAGCTGTCTCAGTGGGGGCAGGCCAGATGGTGGAACTGTTTAGCAGAACTGGGTGGGGAAAGAGTCCTGACTTCTTTCCTAGAAGCAAGTTGATTTGGCTCGGATTAAATGCGAAATCGCACTTTGAAAGCTACCCAAGGTGACAATGCCCTTTGTAGCCTCGAGGCTCTATAGGTGATCAATTAATGCGCACACCAGTCGAGTGATGTCTGCACAGAGAACAGAGAAGCAACTAAATCAGCATGAAAGTGCACGGTAGGAAACTACATTTTTATTCCTCGGCTGTGGAATAACCAACTTCATTTTCAGCCCTTGCAGGGGTTGAAGGCACTAGTTTGACGGACACTGTCGGCTGCCCGGCAGCGCGGCTCTACAGCCGTGCTCCTTAGAGGCTCTCAGCGTCGGTGCGGCGCCATGGCCGCTGTGAGGCCGGCGGGCTGCGGGCAGACGCCCTCCTGCACGCACACCAACAGCCCCGGAGAGCCTGTAATCTACGCGCTCCATGTGTGGGGCAGGCAGCGAGGGAAGGCAGCGCGTTATCTAAGGGAGCAGGAAGCCATGGCGGCCTGCCGCCTCCTCAGGGGCGCCATGCCAGCGCCTCAGCCTGGGCCGCAGCCGCCAGCTCCCGCCTGACCTCAGCGGGGCTTTGTGTGGCGAACAAAAGGAGCCGTTGGAAATCGAAGTGGGGAGCACACACTGCTTCGAGAGGGGCACGTCAGAGGAAACGCAGGGCTGCCGTCGGCGGACACCGTTTCTCTGTCCGGCCGCTCGTTCCCGACCCGCTCCCAGCATCATCCTTATTTCACCCCCTGCCCGACGTCCGGCCGACATTTCCCCGCCCCGCTGCTCCTTCTCCCCCTCCCCCCCCCTCCCCCCCGGCATTGGTCTCCTCCGAGCCCTGGCCAATGACAGCGCACGGGGCATGTGAACGACTCGCCCGTAGCCAATGAGCGCCGCCCTTCCCACGTGGTGAGCTGCGTGACGTCTTCCGTGCGAGCTCCGCGTCTTTGTTGGCGGGTAAAATTCCCCCTCCCTCCCCCAACGCTCCCCGCGGGGGGGGGGGCGGGGGGAGCGCCCTCAGTCGCTCCGGTCACGTGGCACAGCCGCGCCCGAAGTGGGGCTGTCAAGGGCGCATGGATACATCATATAGTCCCTTCTTGACTGTCCCGTCGTGGAGCCGTGGCGTCTTGTTGGCGGCTCCTGTGTTTAAGTCGTAGCAGAAGGGCAGGAGAGAAGCCCAGAAAGACAGGGCATAGGCCCCGAGCTGCTGGTGACAGGCAGGTGACGCTTGGCGGAAGGATACCTCACAGCCGCAGTTCGTGTGGCTACACGAGTCATATATAAGACCGGAGCAGCGCCGGTGCCACCTCATTGTTTCCTGTCGGCGCGATCGGAGGTTGTGTGCGTGGCTTTGTCGGTGTGCGCAGCACCTCCCGCGCGGCGCGGATACGAGCAGCCTCCCCTCCCCTGGCCGCCATGGCTCTTTAAGGCGGCAGGGCCAGCGGCGGCATCGGCCAGTGCAGCAGGCGCAGCAGCAGCGGCGGCGGCCTCAGCACACCCCCGGCATCTGCAACCATGGCGTGAGTATCGTGTGTGAGGGACGGCTGCTCCCTCTCTTGTGTGTTGATAGGCGCCCTCTTACCTTCTTGAAGTGGGCTTTTGGGGTGGATTTATTGCGCGTGTGGTGTTAGTTGGTTTCTCACGGCGAGCGGGGGGAAATCCCTAGGTATACCAAATGAATACACTAATTACCTAGTTACGCCAAAATGGGTGCGGGGTGGGGAGATAAGAGCTCAGTACCCCCGTGTGTGGCGAGTGTCAAAAATAGCAGGAAATGCCATATCAAAAGAATTTACGAGGAGCGTCTGCGATTCCTATCGTTCAATAAACCTTGCTTTCGAAAAAATCTGTCATTTTATTACGTAATATTTATTTTCTGGGATTTTTGTGGGCTTACGGGGACTTTCCCAACGAGGGACTCTTTGCTCTCGTGAGGGAAAGCGCTGCTGTATGTAGGGGAAAATGGGGCATTGGAGGTTGTAGGGTTTGGAGTCAAAGGACCACGTGCTGGAGTCGCAGCTAGATAAACTGGAGTTGTTACTCATCTAGCTCCGGTAGCAATGTTAAGTATTGTAATAATGTAGCGTTAATCTGCCCTGGGCATCGGGCGCACAGCCCTGTGCGGAGCTGGAGCCGCGCTGGAAACGTGGCAGGGCACAAAATGGCGGTGGGGCCGCGAAATGGCGGCGGGTGGGCGGGGCCGGCCCCCGAGGGAGGCGGGGGACGCGCAGCAGCCCAGAAATAAAGAAGTGAGATAATTGTGAAGTTCCGCCATGCTCCCTGAGGTGGCCCTGGTAGAAAAGATTAACTATGTTGGTTGAACCAAATACTGATGGGTGCAAGTTCTGTTCGCAGGTTTTTCACGGCATCGCACAGCAGCATTGCTGTAGTCGACGAAAAAACCTTCTACTTGTCTACATCCTTCGACGTCAAAGCATTAAAAGCTGACGAAAATGAGCTTCTTGAACAACGAGATGCTGTTGGGGGATTCAATATCCCCCTTCAGCCAGCCGTGTTCGGTGGCTGAGGAAAGTCTGGGACTCCTAGATGACTACCTGGAGGTGGCCGAGCCCCTCGGTTCGCATGGGTTCTCCAGCGACAAGGCTAAGGCAGTCTCCTCCAATTGGCTTGCTGTGGACAGTTTAGGCAACACCATAGATAGCAGTCAGGGTAAGACATTACTTACTTCTGTAAAGGGCATCAATTACATAGTACCACAACATTCCGGTTGAAATCAAATTGCTAGGTTTTCTTAAATCTGAAGGCAATCTTTCTTACGTGTGTTACCTGGGCTTGGTAGGAGTGTATGCTACACTGCTTGCCCTACACACGGTTGCTGGTTATAGTAAAGTGCCTCTTGTCCTGGCCTTGAAATAACATACTGGCTTTCAGTGGTACTGTTTCTTGGCAGAGGTAACAGTAAGAAAGCATGGTTGTATATTGCGAATGTCCCTGAATTCTTCAGGTATTTAAATTAGAGGGTTGGAATGTCACAATAGCTGGTTACATTGTACCCTGCAGTTTTTAGGAGCTTAATGAAAGAGTATCTTTTCCTGATGGTTTACTCTTTATGCTGTAATACATGACAGAGGAAAGATGCTGAGATGATAAACTGGTAGATTGTTTTCATTAGCTTGAGTTGCACTGTGTGATGGTTTACTGAAGTGGTGATTTACTTTCTGTATTGTGCAGAGGATGCCTTCTCTGGCATGGAGTGGATGGTGGAGAAGATGGATCTGAAGGAATTTGATTTTGATGCCCTGTTAGGTATGGAACATCTGGAAGCCACCGTCTCACCAGACGAGCTGATGGCCACGTTGGAAGACACGTGTGATCTATTTAATGCTACCATCCAGGAATTTCACAACAAAGAACTTCCACTGATAAATAACATAATCACCCATCTCCCTGAATCCCCCGTTGGAGCAGATCCAATGGCCCCGTTGGCTTCCCTTTGGTCTTTTCCCCTCTCCCCAGGGTCTCTGACTTCCACTTCAGACCACTCATTTAGTTTAGAGCTAGGAAGCGAAGTGGATGTTCTGGAAGGAGAAAGAAAGCGGGAGTATCCCACTGTTGTGATGGTGATCACCAAGTCTGAGAAAGAGGATGAGAACCACTCTGATGATAGTGGAATATGCATGAGCCCAGACTCCTACCTGGGAACCCCCCAACACAGCCCCACCAATTCACTTGGATCCCCCAATGGCAACCAGTTCCCTGCAGATGCCCCTTGTGGCTCTGTGCAGTCCAAACCATATGATCATCCTGCAGAGAAGGTAGTGTCAGCAAAGGTCAAAGGAGAAAAGAAAATCGATAAGAAACTAAAAAAGATGGAGCAGAATAAGACTGCTGCCACTCGTTACCGGCAGAAAAAGAGGGCAGAGCAGGAGGCACTGTCTGGGGAGTGCAGAGAGTTGGAGCAGAAGAACCAGGCCCTGAAGGAGAAAGCAGATTCCCTTAGTAAGGAAATTCAGTACTTAAAAGATCTGATAGAAGAGGTCCGCAAGGCCAAGGGCAAAAGAGCTAGAGTCCCCGAGTAGGGTAGTCAGCAGTGTTGTGTGCATGTATATAAGCTTCCTGCTAAAGCTGTGTATTGCTGTCTAATAAATAATTTTGTAGTAAATGTGCAATGACGGTGTGTGATGAGTGGTACCTGTAAAACCAGCATGACTTGAGCCACACCTAGGTGTAAGTACAAGCCCAACAAGCTATTGTGTGTCTGGTGAGTGCTGTGTGTCACTTGTGCTGCTTGCTCTGGGTGTGGATGCAGTGCAAGTGCACAGGGTGCTTGGAACTGGAGTGTGTGTAGTGTCTCAGTTACCTGTCCCCTCCATAATTTACATGTAAGGGCATCACACTGAGGTGCCTCGGGGTTTTCAGCAAATTTGTAAGCCCATTAAAACAAGTGATCTTAGAGAATTGATGGAAGACTCAAGGTCCGTAATAGCATGCGGTGGGAGGTGCTTTTTTTCAGGTGTGGGTATTTCTCTGAAGGGAGGAAAAGGCTCCAGGGACAGAATAGTTAAGAACAGTGGCTTAAGAAAGCTTGCTAGGAGACAAGTCCAGAGCAAGCACCAGTGTTAACTGCCCTTGGGTCGCAGTTAACCCACGTGCCTGTGGGTCTCCCTAGTGCCCAAACCAGAGCAGGAGCTGTTGCCTGGCCCTGCCAAACTGGTGTGGACTGGGCCAGGGGGTTGGGATTACTGGAGTGCTCTTACTGATGGGTCACGTTCCTGTACCAGTGTGAAAGTCGGCTTCAGCCAGTCACTGGTGAGTCAAGTTCTAAAACTATAAATGTGCCTTTACTTGACCATGGCTATAGCTGAGTTGGTCCATAAAACTAGATCAGCTCTAGTCCTGCCTCAGCTGTGCAGGGAGGGTACTGGTGTGCTGGAGCACCTGTGTTTGTGTGGGTGTGTTGCGTGTTAAGGACTTGGGATGTGCCATTTTTAATTACATGTACACTCAATTTTTTTATTTTTGGGCACTGATACCCCCATTTAACACTGCTTAATCCTCTTGGCAGGTGGACACTAGCGTGGTTTCCTGAGCTGCTGGGCTCAGGTGCTGGACATCTGAGCCTGGCTGGCACACACATTCAGTGACATCAGGGCTCCAGTCATGCTGGAGTGGGGAGGGGAACAGGTCCTTAAGGGAATCTTGGGGAATGGTTTCTCCAGTTGCAGCCTGCTGGGGGTTGTGCTCTCTGACATTTGAGCTCTTTAAGCCCTCAAGTTAGGGCTGCAGTCCTTCATCCCTGCTCCTTGCCCAAGCCATTCGGTGAGGTGGGTCAATGGCTGTGTGCTGGGGGCCCTGTTGTGCCAGGCTGCTCCAGCCGAGGGATGGTGCTGCTGGCAGCTGGAGCTGGTTGCTGCCGTGGAGGGCTGAGTGGGCCAGGCCCTCAGTGGCAGCTGTCTGTGCTAACAGCTGTGCCTGGCTCTATTTAAATTACAAGAAGGCTCCCGGTCAGGAGGTAGGGCTCCTGCCGCACTGGAGGGGGTGGATAACTAAGATCCTCCCCTTGGTGTCATGAGACAATTTGTTTGAGTAGTCTCAAACCCCCTGGGTAAGGGCACTGGTGACCAGGTACCGTATGAATTGGATGCACTGCAAACTGGAGGCTGCAAGCAGGGACAAAGGACTCTGTTGAGGTTTAGGAGGTAGACCAATGTAATGGGTGTCCTTCAAATGAGCTGCATCAGCCAGGTTGGGGATGGAGGTAATTAGAGGCAGAAAAGCCCCAAGATTTTGGTCAAATCTGCATCTGAGGTGTCATTGTGCTTGGTCTCAGTTGAGCCACAGAAAAGTGTCTATGAGCCTGGTGACTTCCCTGTGCAGGGGAAAAGCCCTCTCTCCTCATACTGATCCCCCTTTCCCACCACAGGGCAACCACCTCCTCTTCTCTTAGAGCCATAGCAACTTCTGCTTACACCTGGCAGCAGCCAGGGCTGAGGGAGCATCTCCCGTGTTCTTCTACCCTTACTCAGTTCTCCTGAAGCCTGAAAAAATTGGCAGCACATTCATCCCCTCCCCACCCCTGTCTGTGGGGTGGGGAGGGGATAAATGCCCTGGTAGCCCTGGCAGGACTGTTGGTGAGCCACTTTGGCTAAAACCAATTTTTGCCCACATTGATGCTCTTCAGGTGGAGGAGGCGGTGTCTGAGCTGGCCACTAAGTACATGATTCTGGTCTCTATAGCCCTGGAGAGGGTATGCAGGTCCAATTTACCAAATGACACTCACTCCAGGGAAGGAAGATCAGAGCTGGAACAGGTGAGTAGGAATGCATGATGCATCCATGCTGCTTTGTTCTCTGCAGCCGTGTGTGTGCTTTACTCCTTGCAGGGGACTCAGAAAGCTCTGACCTGCCCTTCAAGAGCAGTCAGCACTGTGTGTGCTTGCCGAGGCTCTGGGCCTGTGGCTGTGCAGAGGCAGCCCATATGGCAATCTCCTGCAACGCCTGCTGAAATGACGCTGTGTTTCCATACTTAGTAACTTAGTTAAGATTTTACAGGGGCTGGTGATCAGGGCTGACTCTTCCTCTGCATTTTTTATCCAGACTTTTCCTCCAGCCTTCAGTTAGGCACAGTAAGCATCGTGCCGCTTGGCTCTGCAGCCCAGCAGCGTGTCCAGCCTGCAGCAGGAGCCAAGGAACACCCAGGACACGGTCACAAGCTCCAGCCCACACGGCTAAAACGTCTGATAGCCTCCTGCCTAGTAACTGATTTTAGATTTTGCAAACTGCAGGAGCTCTCTCCTTTTTCTCACAGCCTCACAGAGCAAATGTTCTTCCACTGATTCCTTGCAGTTTGGATAGAGCATGATACCATATCCAGAATTAGATTGTAGTGCATGAAATGCAGGCTTTAACTACCCCTGGAGGAGCCTAGTTCTGCTACATCCTTGGAAACAGCAGAATTCCCCCAATCTTCATTATATAAAAGCTGAATCTGAAGTTGGCACAGCTGATGGGATTTCTGTCTCAATTATTTTTCCTCTGAATTAAGGGCAGTGAGGTAGACTTCACGTGCACAGGGTGCATGACCCTCAGGCTCCAATCCCGCAGCCAGTTTTGTGCTTCGTGGTAAACAATCCAATATTCCCCCGCATAACCAACCGACCTACAGTTTGCTGCTCACAAAGCCCCTTCTCACAAGCTTGTTTCTGATGTTATCATAATATTTATAACTACCTTCCTCTCCACCCTGCCTTTGGAGAGACCCAGGTGCATGCCCTTCTCTTTCAAAAGGAAAAGGGGAAACCATCACTGCAGATAACTTCTTCACATGCGTGTGTGGAGAATCAGATGCACCTTTGCAGCAAGCTTACAAAAATAAATCCACAGCTGCAGTGTTGGGGAATGAAGAAAGAATGATGATAAAATCTTTCAAATAGCTTTTGCCCTGGCAAAAAGCCCAGAAATAGCTGCAAGGACAGGCTGTCCTTTGGGAGATTAATGCTCCTCCACTGCTCCCAAGCTGGACTATAGAAAGAAAATGTGGCTTATTCTGATGCAGTTTCACACAGTGATTGTCCATTCGTGGCCTTTTTTGGTGGGTGGGAAATCTATACATTTTTGGCCAGAAGAATACCAGTTTTTTTAATCTTCCCATAGACTTAGGCCTTAAGAAAAAAAAAAACCAAAACCAATCAACAAACAGGATCTCTATTGTCCTTCCTATAGGCATAATTTCCATCTTGTGCATACTAATTTTTTCTCAGTATGGTCCTAGTAGCTTCTGGGGATATCCTACCTTCCTCTGTTGTGCTGTATTCACAGCCTTCCCGTGCAGTGCTGCACATAAACTCTTGTTACACTTCATTTCCAGTGCAAAGGCCATCTTGGGTTCTTAACATGGGCATCCCTTGCTGGGCCAGTAGTGCTCACCTTTGCTGACTTTTTCATTGAAATGCTTCAGGCCCTGTGAATTAACAGAGGAATTCAATCCCTTGACCTAGGCAATACTATTCTGGCTGCTCAGTATCCCAGGTATGCAGTCTTTGCATTATTTTCAGTGCACTCATGCAGTGTCAGAAGTGAATGAAGTCACTGAATGAAGGAAGCTGGCTGCACCCACAAGCTCCAGTTTCCCTATTACAGAGGGGCATGCTCTCCAAGTGATGGCCAGCCACCTCTCACTTCTCCTTCAGCTGCTCTCTTCCTCTCTTTTGCACACACACACCCTTTTAAGGAATGGCTGGAGCAAGTTCCAGGCTCAACAGATGCGTCAGCTTAATTTATATAGGGCAGAGAATCTCCTCGTCCTGAAACTCCTCTGCGTCTCCATTGCAGCGTGCAGGCAGGTGGAGAAAGCCCTGGTCTTTGCCTCCCATTAAAGGAGATAAATGATCTTACTGGCATGCAAACACTGCAGCTCAGGACAGACCAGCTTGGCTGTGTTACAGTTTAGCCCTGCTAACAGCTTATTTCTTCAGAAAAAGGTGTGTGTAACCCTCTAGACAGCTGCAGAGCAATCTTCATGCTTTTTGTGTCCCCCACCAGCACCGGTTAGTGGTTGGCTCTGTTAATCTGATTTAACATAACTACAGATAGACATGCAAACCTTTAATCCCTCTCCAACCTACCAACCCTTCAGCCTTGGCTGGAGTTGCACATTTTGAGCTGTAAGCAGGCAGTAGGCAGTCTGCCTTCTTTCCCACTCCTCATTTTGACTTGAATTGATGGGTCTTTATGTTTCAAAAAGAGGAACTTCCTTTCGCTGTAACTTTTCTGAGTTATTCAGGCCCTGCTGCTGCGTACCCTTTTTTACATCAACCAGCCCCCTTCCTGAAGCGTTCAGGAGCCTGTAAGTGCTGTAGTGCTCATGCTGTGTTGATCATCAACAGAACTGAAATGTAAAGCAGTCATGGAAAAAAACCCCAGAGGGTAAGACTGGCTAAAGTTTTTAGGACTCTCCCCCTACCCCTTGATTTTCCCCTATAGCTTTTTCAGTGTTTTCAATCTCATTTGCCTGAGCAAGTTCATTGGCAGCCAGGTTTGTTACAGCTATGTCATTTCAGAGGCAAGAAGTTGGTGTCCTGAACAAACGTGTTTTCTTGGTTTACATTTGCAGTCCTCCCCTCTCTGACACACACACAGCGCTGGTAGTAGCTGTTGTTCCTTTCTGTGGCAAGGAAGTGGAGACTTGCTGATACAGCAGAGGCTGGGTGGGTTAGCATTAATTTGTACCCACTGGAACAAATTTCCTTTTTTTGCTTTCCATTCACATAACAAGGGAGCAATAGGCCATTAAGAGGCTCGATGAATCTTATCCACACTAAGCTAGCTCAAGGCTGAGCATCTGGGAACTATTCTAAACAGTTTCCCTGGAAAGGTTCTACCACACTAATAACACTCCAGAGCTTTTATTTGCACTCGTGTTAAAGCTGCTGCTACTGCTGCCCATTCTGACTCCCTGCTGTGTGTGGGTGGAGATGCCCTGTAAGATGGCACCCTCACCATTCCCTAGCTCAGCTGCCTCTATTTTTTGCTGCAGGATGCTCAGCTGGTGTCGCAGAGCTGGGAAGGGAGCCAGCAGCCTGATGAGCTCAGCGAGCACGCGGCGTTGGCCCGGCAGCAGTGGGACACGTCCCTGCTCCACCGCTTGCAGATGTGCGGGAAAGAAATGCTGTCCAGCAGGTCCAAAGGTTGCTGTGGCCTGCAGCCCGTCAGCTTCCAGCGTGGGAAACAGGTTGGAGGCCAGCTAGGAAAAGCAGCCATGGCAGTTGCTGCTTCCCTAACCCCTTCTTGTCTCTTCCATCGGGCGGAGAAGTCTGTCTGCAAAGAGCAAAGATTATGGAATCACAGAATGGTTTGGGTTGGAAGGGACCTTAGACATCATCCCATTCCAACCCCCCTGCAGGGACATCTTCCTCTAGAGCAGGTTGCTCAAAGCCCCTATTCTGTCTGGCCTCAACCACTTATGGGGATAGGGCGGTTGCTCCAAGGTAGCCACAGCACAGCTGGCATCCTCTGGGCATGGCTAGACAGAGAGCTGGGAGTATGAGAAGGTGCCTGCATTCAGCTTAACACCAGGCACGTGCAACAGGCTGGTACCTGTTCTTCCCTCTCCTTTGGAGACGTTCCCCTCACGGGGCACCGCCTGTCCTTACCTACCCAGTATTCAGGTGGCATTGCTCTTCTTTCCTAGGAGCTCATACCCTGCCAGAGAGGGAGAAAGTCAAGGCTGCAACATATTAGATGTTTGCCCTTGCAGATGGTATCTATATCAGCCACCATTCACTTCTGCTTTTCTTCCTCTCAAAAAATAAAGTTTAATTTATTTAAGGAACCATTGACTCTACAATCAAGTTTCGTTTCAAATGGCAAAATTCAGTCTGCCAGGTAGCTTTATTCCCCTTGACAACATAATGCCTCAAGAATTATGTTGATTACTTGTGGTAGCCTTAATAGTCTTTCCAGCCAGTAATAAGAGATGCCACCCAATTTTGAAACTCCACTGATCTGGGTGTTATTATCCCCACAGAGAACTGCTCTGGGCCCCACTTTAAAGTTCCTCATTAGCTTTGAAAGAAGAGCTTTCCTGTTGCTTACATTTGCAAACAAACAGGCTGGGTTTTGCGCAGAGACTGAACTGCATTACCCTCCTGCCCTTTTCTGGAGCAAGAAGGATGGCTTTGCTTCCCTCAGCCTGCAGGAGAAGGGCCCAGCAGCTGAACAACCACAGAAACAAGGGTGCGTAGGAGGAACGGGTCGAGGAGGAGCAGGAAAGGACATGAAGGACTTCTGTAGGGTCATAGGAAATGCCAAATACTGAAGATGAAGGCTTGAAACAAAGTAACACCCTAGAAATCTACCTCCTTCAGCCAAGTTGTGGCATAGCCAGCTTTTTCACACAGTTAATTATCCTCATGACAGCTCCACACAGAGCTGCTTGTGTTAGGCCAGCTCACATGCACTGCAGCAGGCACACAGTGCAGAAGTTTTAGGGAGACGTGCTGAATATATATTTTGCTCAACTATTTTTTCAAAAAATAGTGCTTCCATTCTTTTAAGAAGCTTTTTTTTTCCCCCATTTTTTTAATTTTTGGAAGTAAGAACAAACTAAAAAAAAAGGGAATTGTTCTTTGAACTGTTCTATACTTAGCATTCTGGCTGCAGATTGTTGGACCTGATCCTTTAACAAGAAATCCCCTCCCACGTGCTATTACCCAATTTCCAGTACACACACTTCAGTACATTCACTGTTTATTTCCCCTGTCTGGATCTCATATATCCAAGTGACCTTTCTTCCTATGCAGACAGCAGGAAAAGAACTCAACAGAGGAGGCACAGAGTTAAAATGACAGCACCGGGAACTATAATGAGAGGGCAGGGAAAGGATAAGTGAATTCCTGCCTGTGCTGGCATCAAGCAGTTGCTGCTCAGGTCAGACAGGCCCCTTGTAATCAACTCCTGAGTTTAACCAAAGCTTGGCATTTAGTCCTTCTCCTTACCTGTTTTTTTTCTCCAAGGGAAAAAAAGGGAACACATTTTCCATCTTTTTAGGTAAGGGGCAGGATAAGGCAGTGGCAGAGCCACCCAAGAAGCACATTTAGAGTGGTTTAGCAAGGAAGTTTCTGGAACAACACTCCCACCTGCAGGGCCTTCTGTTTGTTACAGCTGGGAACTTAGTGGCAGTCTAAGTGAAAACAACTTCCCTTCAACCCAGCACCAAAGGTCATGCTCAGATTTTAATCTGATGCCAAGACTGACATCTGGGTCACAAGCCCTCCTGGCTACAGGACCTGGCAACACTCAGCAGTGGTGCCCTGATGGCACGGCTGTATCTTGGTGGGACACTCAGCTATAAACATTCAAAGGACACTTTCTCTGCATGAGAGCTCCTCCTTGGAGAAAGGGGAGATTGTGAGTAGCCAAAATGGAGGAGCCATCTCCATTCCAAGCTGCACTCTTTGAAGGCCTAAGCATGTCAGAGAGATGATTTAACATATGTGTTAACATGAATTGGACAGGCCACTCACACAACTGAGTCATCCTAAAGAGAGGAATGCTTAGATCACAGCAATGACACGGCTTGTCTTCATCACCTGTCATAATAATCACTACTACAAAGGCAAAGAGAGACAGTCTGCAACAATTATTTAATCAAACTACATATAAAAACCTTTTGCAATGACTGACAGACCTGACAGGGGCTGTAATCAGAACCCAAACTGCAGGGTTACTCAAGTTTAACAGTCTTTCAAAGCATCCTTCCCTTCTTAATGCCGGTTCAAAACATTTCTCCATTCAGATACAGTACTTTCAACACTCCCTGCCAAATAACACAGGTAGCAGGAGCCTTATATCCTGAGGAAGGGGAAAAAGATTTTTATTTGGCTTGGTCCACCCTTCTACACCAAGAATGCAAGACATGCTGGCTGTAGGAAGATAGTTATAAGGATAACACACCTCAGAGTCAAGAGCACCTCTGTGGCTTTAGCTGGCCAGTATCAAGCTCTAGGCAGTGCTAGGCAGTGCTGCTCTGCAAGTCCCACACAGAGGCACATCCCCCATGTGCCATCTCAAAAACGTCAAGGAAATGCCCAGGCCCGAGAGCCAGACTGGAGAAGCTGCAGAAAGACTGGAGCTGCAAGAATCCCTGTCATGATGTTTATGGGATCCCAAAGTATTCCCTCTCAAATTTACGGAAATCTTCCTCAGTAAACACAGTGCCTTCGGGCTTCTTCTTCTCTGTCTTCTCTGGAGGCTGATCTTTGGACTTCCTGCCTCTGTTCTGAGCAAGAACCTACAGACAATACAGAAATGGAAAAAACAACAGCCATTGTTATCCAGTGATTTTCAAGCTCACCTGCAGCACCCCTGCTGTTCTGCAAGAACCCTGCTATTTTCCAGAGCATGTCCAAAGAAAAGTGAGAGGCAAACCACTGACATTAACCAATGCAGGTCCACTGGGACAACAGCAGATACCAACTTGTTATTTGGAGTCAAATATGAAAATTATCTTCTAGTAATTGTCACAGAGATAAGAACATCGATTTCAATTCAGAACTTTCTGAAACTATTACCTTCTTTTTTATCCCCTCTCTCCATGACACAAGCCAAAAAACCAACAAGTTGGTGGAATTCCCTCAGCACTTTCTAATACATTGTCACCTCCTGTCACAATCTCCAGCCTGAGAAACACTGGCCTAAACCACTGTCTTTGTTTATGTAAGTTACCAGCCTACATCTCATAAAAACAGCCCAAGATTCTAGCACCATCAGCTGTTCTTCTCTTAAAATCCTGGCATGAGGCTACCTTTTGGGGAAGACCATTCAAGAAATTCTCAAGTTATGAGAAACACCATTTAGGAAGCTGAGTAATTCCTATTAGATGAGCCAGTAGCACATCTGCTTCCTCGTTAATCAGCCTCCAGCTACGGAGAAGGCCAGTTTGATCAACAGTAATGAGAAGGTTTAGACAGGGCACCTCTGCCAGCTGAAACTATGAAATATTCTTGGTAATTAAGAAAAGCCAACAGCTGTCAGGATATTTTGAGGAACCTGATGTAGTGGGTGGCATTCCTGCCCATGGCAGGGTGGATGATCAACTGGATGATCTTTTAAGGTCCCTTCCCATCCAAACCATTCTATGATTCTACGGTTTTCACTAGTATCAGAGAACATCATAGGGGGCAACATTTCAACATCAGTTTAAATCTTACTAAGTTATTTTGCCAGTGGACACAGAAATTCCTCAAGGCCATCTGTAGACAGAAACTTGACTCTCTTGTGTAAGGTATAAATCTGGAAGATCTGGGGATGATTCCCATTCACCTGTGTTCCTCAGTGGAAACAGACCACCCCATCCCAAACAGAAATTAGTCTTACTTGTTCTGTGACAGCTTTGTCTGCAACAAGTCGTCCCTTTAGCATGTACTGCAGGTTTTCTCTCAAGTGATTCACAGGCTTCTTCTTATGGTACTCCTCTGGGGCAAAGCAGAAAGTAACAAAACTCATGAGCTGCTCATCCAGGCAGCTCACAAAGAGAGACAAAGGAGGATCAGCAAAGTCCCGGGAGAAAGAAGAGAAAGACACCGCCACAGCTCAGGGATAGATAGGGGTGCGCCCATAAACGAGGCGGTGTTTGAAGTGAGCGACACCAAGAGGGCATGCAGGAGAATGGGACGGGACGGGACGGGACGGGACGGATACAGCAACCGGCAGCGTGGCTACGGGACACCACAAAGGTCTCCGGTGCGAGGGCTGTGGAGGGGTCGGGACTCACCTATCGCCGACTTCACGACTCTGCCCTTCACCGTGGCCTTGTTCCTGCCGGGCTCCGGGGCCCTCTTCCTCCGCCTCGCCGCGCCCGCCGCCCTGGGGCCGGCCCGGCCTCGCTGGAGTCCCGGCGGCGCCTTCGCTCGGCCTGCAACGGGAAGAGGGACGGAGTCACCGCAGCCGTACCGGGGAGCGCCCCTCCGCCCGCCCGCCCGGCCAGCCCCGGCCCCGCGGGCTCACCCGGCGGCTCCAGCAGCTCCAGGCCGCGGCGCAGCAGCGATGCCGACATGGCCGCGCCCGCTCGCGCCCGGCCCCGCAGCGCCCCGCGCGGCCCGGAGGGCGGGCACGCGCACCCCCGAGGGCGGGCACGCGCACCCCGGCCGTGAGGGGCGGGCGGCGGGCCAGGGCCGGCAGCGGGGAACGGGATCCTGCCGGTGCCGCCCGGCCGCAGGACACAGCAGGGGCCGTCAGCTAAAACACAGGCATTTTCTCCTCGAAACGAGGCAGAACTTCCCCGCGGTTAGGGCGGCAGAGCGCCGGAGCGCGCGGAGGTCGCCGAGTCTCCTTCTCTGGAGACATTCAAAATCATCTGGATGTGTTCCTGTGTCATCTGCTTTAGGTGACCCTCACTTGGCAGGGACTGGGGCTAAGTTATTTGAATATCCAGATCATCTTAAATCAGGATGTTCTTTGATGTACGATCTTTGAATACTTTCATTGTTAATCAGCAAGAAAAAAAGTTTAATCGGTGTAACAGGCAGCAGCCATCATCCCTTAGTCAAGGATATCCAGGAACAAACAGACTGTAAGGATGTAGATAGCCAGGATGTTCTGTATCAGTAGAACAGATAGCAGTTAGTATCCCATACTCAAGGATATCCTGGAACTAACAACCTTTTAGGATGTAGTAAATCAAGATGTTGATGCATGTCTATGTATATATTACTAACTTGGCAAACTACTCAAGGTCCACGTGTGTTCCCTGTAGTACTAGAAGTCATGCTGAAAGGTCAAAAAGACCCCTGGCCAGGTGAAGGCCCTTCCCCCGAGCCTGCAGAGAAATTAACTGGAGTTATGTAATTACTCCGACTAACTCATCACAACACAGGGGCTGTAATTGGAAAGTTACAAACCCTCAAGTTCTGCATATAAATGATGGTGTGGAAAGTCTGGTGGGTGTGCTGGTTCGGGGAATGTCACTGATCACCTGGGCTCACAGAACTCTGAAATAAATAATCAAGTCTCTCCTAAACGTGTAATTAATTATTGGCTGGTTGCACACTAGGCAATGAATCTGATTTTGTGGACACCACAAGGGGTCCTGCCCTCTCAGGGGTCATCACAGGCCAGGAGGAAAGGGGGTGGTGTCATATTTTGTCTCAGCAAGCCCCAAAATCCAGATTTAACTGTGCTAGACTCATCAGGCTGAGAGGTTGACTCTGCCATAAATTGCATATATTATTCAGGGTTACTTTAGTCTATTTGTTTAAAGCTTTCTTCTCCAGTTTTCACCCCTCTAGAGACTTCATGCTAATATCTGCTAAATTTAGCTATCATTTGAATAAAGCTTATTCAATTATAGCTAGTGCTGCCAGTAACAAGCTGACACTGGAGGAGGAAAGCGGTTTATTTTCCCTCAGACGTGTCCTGCAGGGAGAAGGGGATACAAATGGCTCTCATTGTTTCTCATAGTAATGATCTGTAACAGGGACCAATAACAGTTAAACCTCTGTGTATTAAAAGACAGTCATTCTCTGGAAATTGTTCTCCAGCCCCTGCAGATGTCACCTCAATGCCTGTCTTTCATTGTTCCTCCTCTTCTGAATCCCTCCCTGGATGGATATCAGCATCCTGTGTCAGCTTCCGCTAGTGCTGCTAATTCATTTTTCTGGACAGGACTTACGTGGTGCCTATTCCTGGCTTCAGAGCTGGGGAACATTAACCATTTACTGCTTGTTCAGCATGTCACTTCTCACTCCTAGTTTTCCCTTTGACGAACTATATTTTTTGAAATTGATTTGGGGGGACAGTCACTGGATATGTAAAGCAGAACACTTCTCCATTTTCTTGTCTTCTGTTAGTAGCTGATGGAAAATTCAACTTGTTCAGCTCTTATTCCCTGCCAGATTTGTCCTTCCAGTTGTGTGAAAGCTCACAAAGAGGTTATTGTAGCTTTGTGAAGAAGCTGAACAAGCTATGAGTTAATAGCCTATAGCTGAAATTGAAGAAAGCAATAAAGAATATTATAGTCAGCAGAAAAGTCGTTGCTGCTTGTATATGCATATTATCTTCATCTTGGTCAGAGTGAGATAAATGATAGCTGCCAATGCCATGGGAAGGTATTTTCAAAATACTTCATCCGTCAAACACTCTCTTTTAGCTTCTAAAATACAACTTACAGGTTCTGTGTAAGCTGCTCATGGTTTCATATCACACAGTATATTCAAGACAGCTTATTCTACTGATTAAACACCATGTTTGTATAATTTATTAGGAACACCTAATACATTGTTACACATGCTTTGTGTCAGAGTGGTGCAACCTCATAAATACCTTATGCAAGCATCTAATGGAAAAACACCTTTTTTTAACCAACACTGCAAAATACGTTTAACAAATCAGTGTGATAGAAGCTGCACTGATGTATTATCCAGTTCATGGAACACATATCCCCTTTTCTACCTCAAAAGTAAATCATTACCATCTCATTTCCATTTCTGTTGTGCTAATTAATAGCATTCTCAGTTATGTAGGTGTCTCAGAAAATCTGAGTCCCTCCTTATTAAATGCCTTCAGTAGCAAGGACCCATAATGCAGGCAACTCTTCCTTTGACCAGCAAGGCTGGGTGCAGACTTGCTGTGATTTTAGTCAGCAATTACCTGCAGAATAAAATTTAATGAGCACACAGGGGTCACTTTGCTGAAGAGGGAAGGCAAGGCTCTTTTACTTTATTCACAGTCTCCTGCCTCAGAGTCTGGCCAGGCTCTTGAAATTGGTTAGTTCACCAAGAGGTTAAATGGATACACACTTTGTGGTTTGACATATTCCCCGGGCTTGGATCTGTTGCCAAAGATCCTGGTCTGACATAGGCTGTGAGGTTTTAATACGTGGTGAAATCACATACCTATTATTAATACATTACATTTCTTCATCTCCTTTTAACAGGTTCTGGCAGCTTTTCTCAGGGCATGATTGTAGCTGTTTCTCCTGACTGCATTCTGGAGGCAGCTGTGCTTGGTCTTACCAAAAATGGTGATTTCAGCATCTGTCCTGTTCCTGCTGGGTGACTCTGGTACAACCAACACCTGCCACACTCATGCAGACACAGGTGCAGAGTCTTCCTTTGCTCTTTGGCCTTAATAGAGAATTATGCTCATATCTGTTCCCTGCACTGCTAAACAGGATAAATTTGTTGGCTTATATTAGGAATGTAAAATCATCTCTTAATAAGAACTGGGTTTTGCCTGTGTAGTATATGCTACTTCTACTATAACTGTAGAATGTAGGCATTTGGATCACATCATGTCTTCTCCATGTTGTAAACTGTAAAATATCCTCTGCTGACCTTAGATTAAGTCAACTGCCTGTTTCTGATAAATCTGCTTTGTGCTGAACACAGCATATGAAATGCTATATTTCTCTTTACAGGAGCTTCCATGGCTTTATCAGTCTCTCAGTGGTGATATGCCCCTTGTGTCATCATGATATATACATTTAACTATGTCTTTCTTTTACTCAGTCACTGTTGAATGCAACTGAGCAGACCTTACAAATAGCTTTTTCCAGACTAGTATGTACTATTAAAAACTTAATGTTATGAAACATTGTCTATGTCAGTACAAAAAAAAAAAAAAAAAAAAAGGTCAGTATTGCATTATACTGTTTTAAGGCTTCTATTCAAATTAAAATTTCGTCCAAGATGAATCAAATTAAAATTTCATTGCTTTGCAATCCCTCAAAAATCAGTTCAGTTACCTCTTTGGGGACAGAATGAATGCTAAATGTTCTTCATTTAAATGTATAACATCCAAATAAATCACTATCTTAGAGCCTGAATAATCTCAGTTTAGATGGCAAAAGCCACAGGTGCTGCATTTCCAATGGAGAATGCCCTTCTTTCTGAGATTTAAGATGTCTTCAAAAGCTTCCTGACACTAATGTTCATGTTTTATTTCTTTCTTTAAATCTCATTGGGTACCTCAGTGGGTAACTTGGCTTTTCAAGTACTAAATAACCCAGCCTACAGATCAGTTGGAGTTTTAAGTAACTTCCATATGTGAATATTATCAGTTCACTTTCTGCTTGCTTTCTTATGGCATTGAGAAATGATATTTTTTTCCTGCTCAAATATGCAGCTAAAGTTCCTGGTTCATCTTGGAACAACTATTATTTCCCCACAATTCTGTGCTTTGGAAGACATCTGATTTAGCTTGTTCCACCTTATTATTCTGTGTTACAAGCTAACAAAGATGTACCTGATATTCATGTCTAATCATACTGCTGTCTGTAGCAGTTCATAATAGCTGTCTGTTTGCTCTTTACTTTATGTTCCAGCTTCTGGATTCAGGGGGTTATGTAGGAGTCTCAGTCTGAAGGAATGTTTGAAGGATGTGAGAAGACAGAAGCTAAGGGCAGCATTAGAAGTAAAATATAACAAACACAAGTATTTATTTAGTTTCGGGCTTTTTAAAAAACCACAGTTTTATGATTTTGGGAAATGGGATCCGGATGTCTGAACAGCTGGTATGATCCACACTGACACATATATCTGTATTGTCTCTTCCAAATTAATCAGACTGATTTTCTGGCTAATTTACAGCAGATTTTCACCTCAGCATGTTTCTTCATATGTGGATTAAAGAATGTGCTTTGCTTTAAGCAGCTGTCCAGTTTTACCACTTCCCATATTCTGTATTTTCTCTTGAACAGCAATACCCCATGCTACTGTCATTAATATTTAGCTGTGTTTGCCAACTTGAAGCAGTTTGTGCTGTGGTCACCGTTCTGACAAAGAGCCATGGATCACTGTACCTCAACTGCACAGGAACCTTTGTCCTTTAACAGTGTGACATGCCTTTGAAAAGCAATTTAACTTTCCAGCCTACTGAATTTGAACAAGGGCTTTGATTCATACACTTGCATGGATAATATCTAGTTATTTTAGACTGACAGAAATTTTAGATAATATCTAGTTATTTTAGACTAGATAATATCTAGTTTATCTAGTTATTTTAGACTGACTTTTATTCTGTTGTTTGGTTTGTTTGGTTTTTTTTTTTTTTTTTTTTTTTTTTTTAATCCAGTGCAGGTATCTATCTCTTCATTCACTTTTCAGTGACCTATTCCAGTTCACCAAGAATCTGGCTCTGCCTTTCACAGGTCTGTGGATAATGCTGGAGCAGATTAAATCAGCTTCCCACTGTACAAGATGCTGTAGCAAGAAATGAACTCTGCCCCTGAAAGAGATGTCCTACACAGAAGAGAAAAGGAAGCACAAAGATTAAGCAACTCTTGACATCCTTGTCCTCTCCCTGTTGTTTTCTTTTACTCCAAATGGAAAGAGAATAAGCATCAGTAGCTCAAAGAGCCCACTTTGTAGATAGAAGAAGTATTTTTAAGTACATAAAATGTTGTGTTTGGAAAAAAACCCCAAAAAACAAACAAGCCCTTCTTCAGGGCTTAGAATACCAGAAGAAAGCACTTTGCTAGCAATAATTTACATAAAATACAGAGTTGGTGTCACAAGGATTTTGTGGCCAGAAAAATGGATTTTAGAATCCAGACTCACAAAAATGCCTGAAAGTCCAGTGCCCTCATGCTTTCTATTTTTCCCTGAAGGGAAAACTCTCTTCAGAAGAGCATCTGCTGGTCTTGCACACCTCCTAGAGTGGAGCAGGCAAAACAGTTCTGCAGCTGGAGGGGAATGATTTCTCTCTCTTTCCCACTGCTGTCCTTAAATGTCAAAAGGATGAAAGAGTAGAAGGATCCTAGGGCTCAGAATGATTGACTTTGCCCTGTTCCTTCTGTGGGCCATGGACATGGTTTCTGGGTCTTCCTCCTACCCTCCCCACTTACTTCATTCCTGCAGCATTGGCTCTGGGAGAAAACCTCAGTGCCTCTGTCACCCTCAGTTTGAAAGACATAAACCTATCCTGCTGTAGTTGTTTTTCTCTTTCCCTAAGAACCTAGGAGGACATGCTAAAGATCCTTAGGAGCAGGGATGGGTGTGAGTGAACAAAATATACAGGAGCTGTGGAACTGCTAAATGCGTAAGAACAGGTGTAACAGATGGCAGACACAGGAAGGGGCAAAGGCAGGGCTTGGAGACAGTACAAGTTTGCTTTGTAGATTTTCAGGCTGAATGAAAAGCATTGTAGAAAAGTGAGTAAATTGTGGTCAACACTTACTACCACATGTACACATTGGGAACTACTGAAAACTTGAGAGATTTAGGCCCCTATCTCGCTTATTGGGGATCTGACTTGCTAATTTTTGTGGTTTTGTGTCACTGGTAGTGCTGGATAAGAAGTTTAGAGCTGTTTCATAGAAGTCTTTGCAGATTCTTCCAGGGTGTCTTCCCTTGTTATTTTGGAACTTACAGTTAGTGTGGGTTTGGTGAGACTTCCATCAGCATCTGAGACTCCAAGTTTACCAGTGCAGGTACATCTTGTGGTGATTGGGAGTGGGGCTGTGGCTGAGCCTCATCCCCAATGGGCTCCAGCTGTGAGAAACAGGTGAGCAGCATTGAAAGCCATGAGCCATGGAGTGCCCAGGTGCACCGACCAAAGGGAACACAGGGCACACAGGTGCAATGCATGGACATGAGGGTATAAAAGGCTGGGCTAAAAGAAAGAAAGAAAAAAAAGAGCACGCAAGAAGGGCAGATGCTTGCAGCCCTGTGGTGTGAGCTGATGTTACTCTGTAGGGGTAGGTGCCTGAAGCCTTCTGATGTGGTGCGGTGTTACTCTGTAAGGACAAATGGGTTGCAGCTTTCTGAAATTATATGGTGATACTCTGTGCGTTGTGGCTGTCTCTACTGTGGCTTGTGCTGAGACATACCAGGACTTCTGTTTTCCTTTTAAATCAGCTTCAAGCCACTGGACTGTTACCTGCTTTAGTTTTTCGCTTTCTTGCCTCTGGACTTCAGCCCATTTATTTTTCTTTTTCCTTTCATGCTTCTAGAATTGATCTTTCCTTTTTAAATTGCAGACTGACCTCCCTGGTTGACACCTGGCTTCTTTTGTTTAACTTTTGGCTGTCCATTTACTCATCATTCCTTCCTTACTTTGTTCGATTCCTGCTTTGTGACTTTCTTTTGTTTTTTAGTCAGAAATACAGGTCTTCTATGCCACAATCTGAGAAATTCACCAAGAAAGTTCCCTACTGAATACAGAGACAATGGACAGAAACTGAAATGAGGATTTTGGGGTAAGGTTAATTGTGTAACACTCTTTAACTAGAGGATTTGTAAAAAGGCAATAGTGGTTCTCTGTTTTGGAACTATTGTGGACTTTGATGAAATAACATCTTGTTTCTTCCAGGGGGATGTATTTTGTCTTGGTTACAGTGGAATTATTGATTTCTCATGTAAAGAGCCTGGAAATGCATAGAGAAGATGTTGCATTAGAGCTGAGAGCTTGTGTCCTCATGGTGTATAGATGTGAAATTGGGAATGTCAATGGCTGCTGAACATGGCTGCTTTCAAAGCAGTGACAATGAGGAGGAAGGCTCTGTGTTTTGTTCCCAGCCTCTCCGCTCCTTAAAATGTTTACAAGCCCCGAAGCTGGCTCAGAATGCAGCAAAGTTTAGCTGGTTATGCTTGTCATCAATTATTAAGGGTTTGGAGACAGACAGGAGGTGGGCTGGGGCCATCACAGGTTTTGCTGCCTTAGGCAGGCCTCATTAGAGGATGTCTGTGCTGCTTGGTGCAGAGCTGAGCCAGGGGAGCTGGGGCAGCATTGCCTGCTGCTGCTGCAGCTCCTGCCTGCTCTGTCCTCTGCTGGCACAGCCTGATCTTCCCATGGCTGCAGCGATGTCATGCATGTCCCTGCTTCACCTCCTAAAGGTGGAACATCTCCCCTGCTGTTCCCTACTCCCTTCAGATTTGAAGGACTGGATGTTTATAGCTGCAACACACACTGTGGCCTCCTAATTTCTGGCATTTTTTTCAGAATTGCTTACTTGTGAGGCATCTCAGCTCAAGGGAAGATATTCTATTCAGGGGCTGGCATGCTGCATTCATGTAGTGCCAGGCCTCTCTCTCTGCATTCTGCTTCTGTAATTTTTTTCTCTCTCCATTTTTCCCCTTCCTTTGCTCTCTCTCTGTAATAGCTGTTTTTTATCTTTTCCTGTCTTATTCCCTGCTTCCTTGACTGCTGGTTCTTTTTACTGCTTTTGCTTCTCCAAACAGGATCTGCAATTTCTGAGGCTGTGGGAGGGTGACAGTTCAACCTGAATTTTTACTGTTTATTCTTGACTCCAAGCAGCTGAGTCTCTCGAAATGATATGTTTGGGTCTCTCCTCCCTTCTTTCTTTTTCAGCCATCTCTCCTCTCTGCACAGTGTAAGGCTTTAAGCACAAGCACTAAAGCAGGTACTTTGGCACTCTCGCTCTCTTGGGGTGCAGGGGCAGCCCTGGAGGTGCTGGGTGCAGACACCCATATGCTGCGACATGAGACCCCCACGGGGCAGGCCGCCTTTGCCAGGGCCACATCTCCTGCTCTGCCTCTATCCCCTGAAGTCCGCGGGACAAAGGCCAGTGGGAGGCGAGGCTGCTGCCATTCCTTGCACGGGTGCCTGGTGCCACTAGGGCTCTCCTCACTAGATGTCACTGTGAGGCCGAGTTTTGCCTGCCACGAGCACTGCAGCCAGAAGAGACGGGTGTTGAGCTGAGTGATGAGTTTTAGGAAGGCCCTGCCAGAAGCAGGGGGAGGTCACAGAAGACAGTTTCAGGACAAACGTGGAGTTGCCGTAGGTTTTACTCATCCGTGACAAGTTTTGGGCACAGAACGAGCAAGTTACACAGGGGTTTTGGGGTGCAAATCCATACCACTGCCATGGAGCACGCATCTTGTGTGACAGTCATCAGGGCATTAGGGTGACTTTGGTCTGGGTCGTGCTCATCTCCTGTTGGTCACCATACCGGTTGGGCAGCAAGTGTCTTGCTAATTAGTGCTCAGCCCTCGATTGCTGTTTACTGTTCCATCTGCCAGCACCCCTGTGTAGCCCTGGCCCCAGCACAGCTTGTGCTCTGAATGGCCGTGGTGCTGCCTCTCTGACAGGGCTGCTGTGGAGAGGGCCCTGGGAGGCACCATGGTAGCCAGAGATGGTGGGGGTGAGGGGTGGAGGGAGGTTTGCCAGGGGCTGCTCTTTCCTCTTGCTAAGGAAGGTAAGCGGCTGCAGCCATGGGCCCCTGTTGCTGAAGATGTGGGGCATGAGTGCAAGGTGGGCCTTTTATCTCTTGATCTTGGCTCCCAGCACTTGAATTCCTTTAAGTTAAAAGACCATCTCTTTTCTTTCTTGTATTCATTACTCTGCTTTTTGTTCCTTAAGCTTTGTAAACTGGACCCTAGGATCATGTCTGCAGCCTTTGAGAAGTCCCTATCAAGCAGAACCTGTAAACTGTGTCCTAAGGGAGAGTAACTAACTAATAAATGTCCCATGAACCACTTTATCAGTGGCACAGATGATGTTTAGGAGAGCTAATTTGTTTTATTTTTAAGTTAATCCACTGCAGTTCAAAAAAGGGTTATGTGGAAAGCCATCGGCTCTGGGGAAGCATTTTGGTCTGGTTGTGTGTCGCTGTACAGCCACTTGTATCACTGGGAGCACTGTGATTTATTTTGGGATGAGAGCACACCCCATATACATGTCAGCATCCTCGTGAGTGTCTCCCTGGGTGTACTTGTGCAAAGGGAGACAGTGCCATGGCAGGCACAGTGTGCCATGCTGGAGTTGTACAGCCGGATCCCTGTGTGCAGCTTGGGTGGCTGTAGGTGACTGTGTGTTTGTGTGCAGCCTGGCTGTGTGCATTTACACGGGTGTCAGTGCTAGAGAGGATGGGAAAGCAACTGGATCCAAACCACCAGCACCTGCATGCAGCCTTTGAGACTGGCCAAATTGGTGGGGAGCCCCATAGACTTCTCCACTGGGCTCACCTTGCCGTGCTCTTTTAGCTGCTTGCTGCACTGGAGGCTGAATCCAGCTCCACTTGTTCCCGTGCCAAGGCACATTAACAGTCACTTTATCACAGTGAAGCCCAATTAATATTTGATTCTGCTGAATGAAGGAGGGCACAGAGATTAAATGGGGTTGCTGGCTGGGGTGGTGGGAATGGGGAGAGGCAGACATGCTCTTTTTGTGCAGTCCAGAGGAGTAGGGCTAAAAGACTTTCTAGGAGGAGGAATGAGGATTGCACCAGGCTGAATACTGTGTGGGATGATGGAGGAGGAGCAGTGAGCTGCTTGAACCCTCTGGGCTCTAATCATACAGATCTAATAGAGGGGACATGGCTAGTTAGCCAGTGCTGATAGAAGGTGTAGGACTTGAAACAGACCCCTTGGAAAGTGCTCTGCAGGAAGAAATGGACAGATCCAGGCCACAGAGTTCTGAGGAGCAACTTCTGTGTCATTTACTTGATGCATTGGCAGATAGCAGCTCAGCGTCAGTGGTGCACTGTCAGTGCTGCTCAGCAGGATGTGTGGCTTTGCTTTCACAGCCCAGGCAGCTGAGATGAGGCAGATGGACTCTGCCTCGTGGCAGAGGTGACTCCTGTGCCATCCCCTTGTTCACAGAGCTGCCTGAAGTCCCCTGAAGGCTGGGTGGCCTGGTGGGACTCAGCCAGGTCAGGAGAAGCTGGTCTGGGCTGCTGCTACTTTAAGACTCTCCCAGGTGTGATTGTCCCTATCCAAGTACACATCATTTCACTTCCCAATTGAAAAGCCAAATGAAGTTTCCAGGCAGTTTGCAGTTTTTCTGATTCACTTGTTTGGTTTTTTTCCTGTTCTTTCCTTTTTTATTTTTAATTTTTTTTCTTCTGTCTGTATTCACTCCTGCCAGCTGCCTGTTTGGAATTTAGTTTGTTTCAAGGGCAGGAGAAATTAATTTTCTGATTTCATATTTGGTGCAGAATAGTTTCTCCCCCTTCTCTATTCCCTTTCCCTGCCTTTTGCTGAAGTAAAGAAAGATGTCTTGGCAACACTTCCTTTTTAAAATCTCCTTCTGCCCTCTTATATCTATTTGGCCTCTTGGCTGACAGCGTGGGATAAATGCTACCAATGTGCTCCTTTCCTGATCCTAGGGCTGGAGAATACACTGTTGGGCATATTTCAGAAAACCGAGCACGTCTCACAACAAATTTAGCTAAAAGAAAAAAAGGAAAATAAATATTGGGGCAGTTGGAGAGGGAGAGGTTTTTCATTGTCCCTGGGATATGATCTCAGGGGCTACTGAGCCCCTGGGAGCTGTCAGCATACAGAGTGTATCTCAGGGTCCAGTGTTGGGACAGCAGATGTGGGCTGACCCTGACCAGATCTGGGAGGACTGAATAGGAGAACAGCAGCCAGGAGGTGACAGTCAGTTTGCAGCAAACATCTGGTAACTCTAACATTTTGTTCTGGAAACTGTGGGGATTTGTGGTGGATTTAAAATTTCCCAGCTAAGCACGAAGGAACTGAAAGCAACTTCCCAGCTCCCACAGCCCAGTAATGTATAGGCTTTGTGCATGTGTGTATGTGCAGTAATTTTTGGTAGAGCATATTTGTGAGATGTGGTGTTTATGTTACCTTTTATCAAGGAAGAATCGTTTATCTCAGCATTCTAATTATGTTCCATTAAAATGCAAATTTGGGTTTATGCGTTGAAATTGTCAGTACCATTGCCATGGCAACAGGAGCTTGAGGGAGGGGAATTGGAATAGGTGGGACTGTGCATCTCACTCAAAATCACTCTCAGATATCTCCATGTAATTGAAATACAGTGCCCTTCACCAGGAACAGTGGCACTTTCCCCCTAGATAATTTGAGGCATCACTGAAGTTCTTCACAGAGGTATTCTAACAGGGCAAATGTGTGTGGGTCACCAGGTAACTTCCACCAAAGTGGAAGAACTGTTGCACAGGTCTGTCAGAAAGAAGTGAATCCTTCCCATTTGACCCCCACCATATGATGCTTCTTTTGAGGTATCTCACAGGAAAGAAGGAATAAGAGATCCCTGATGACTTAACAAATGTCCACCTGGAAGTCCTAAGATGCTGCCACAGTTACTGGAAGGTTTAAATTCCATTTACACTTCTAAACCCACTCACCTCCAGTTAAACGCCCACTCAAGCTGCCTGCACTGACAATGTCCTTCAGCAGTGAGTTCCTCACGTCCATCATCCTTGGTGCAGGATGAGTAGAGTCTTCTTCATGCTGCTGTCTTGGGGCCCTGCTCCTTTCTCTGTTTGTTTTTATGTCAAGATGGTGTGAATCCATGTCTTTCTCCTCCCTTTACCAAGTACAGATGGAACTCCTGAAGCTTGTCTCCCTCCTGTTTAAGAATCCAGTGGAGGGGTTTAAGGATGCTGGGTGGAAGTGAATGCTGAGAGAGATTGAGACAAGGCTGAGTACATTTTACAGAGGAAAAATGTGCCTTTCTCTTTTGGCTGTTGACTGAAAATTTTGATGATAAATAAAGCATGGTGAGTTAATTCCCAAACTGCAGTGACAGCTGGGCAGGAAAGACAAGACTAGGTCTGTTTTCTGCCTCTCCATCCCTGATACGAGGTTTACAAAGTAATCTGATACCTCATCCTGGTTTTGTCAGGGCAATTTTTTCCTGTGCACTGGGAATCTCATTTGCTGATAGTAAAAATCTAGATACAGTCTTATGAACCCGGTGATCCAAACTGCAGTTTCTATTGAATATAAGTGACTTGGATAGCCTGAGGCTGGTTATCATCCATTTAGCAGTAAAATAAGGAGGAAACATTCAGAGCAGGGTTTAGCTCAACCTGGGGAGATCCCAAGCAAGGACAGGTAGACTCAGGTACTGCCTCTCCCCTATGAGACAGAGTGGCAAACTGGAGAGGGTTCAGTGAAGGGCCATGAAAATGGCTAAGGAGTTGTAGCACATAACATGTAAGGAGATGCTGAGAATGCTGGCTTTGTCTAGCCTGCAGGAAAGCAATTTAAGGGGGATCTGGCTAATGAGGCAATGGGGGATGTGTGTAGAGAAAATGGGGCTGGACTCTTCCCAGAGGTGTGCATCAAGGGCAATAGGCAGCAAAGACAAGTTGCAACTTGTAAAATTTCAGCTCTGTATGAAGGAAAACCATAAACACGAGGGTGGATCCGATGTGAGATAGTGACCCAGTGATGTTTTGGGGTCTGCCTCTTTTGAGATACTCAAAACTCAAGCAAACAAGGTTCTGAGCTGCCTGCTGTGGCCTTGAACTTAGCCCTGCTTTGAACAGGGCTTGGACTGGAGGCCTCCTGAGATGCCTTTTGACACCAGTCATTCTGTGGGCTCCCACTGGGGGCAGGTTCTGTGACGCACAGCGAAATGGGGAGCCCACACTGTTCTCTCTTCTAGGATGAATCACAAGCAGAAATAATCTGCTGGCTTCTTTTACTGCAAAAAGCATGACCCTACTGTGGACCATCAGCTTCTGCACTGGGGGGGTTATGTCTGTGCAGTGAGCACAAAAGTGATGGGGATGGGGTCTGGGCAAAGGCCTGGATGTCAGGAGGACAAGGAACATATCACTCGCTACTTCCACACTAGCCAAGCCATTAACTTGAGGAGATTGGCTTTCCCAAGAGTGACATCTGACTGGGAATGAGGGATAGGACTAAGAGAGCCTGAGATGTAAAATGGACTTTCTCAAGGAGCAGATTAAAAATATATGATAGAGAGTGTCCTTCCTTTCCAAGTGGAGAAGATGGTAGAGGGGAATAAAAAAAGGTGATATTCAAGTTTCTGCATCTGAAGTGACAAGGAAAGGCATGAAAGTGGCTGGTACCTGAAAGCAGAGCATTGAATAATTGGTTTTGGTGTGAAAGAAACCATTTCACCATGTTCAGTATTATCATCATTACACTGATCAGCTTCACCAGCAAGGAGGATAACTGAGAATGAGAGAGAAAATATTGTAAGGGGTGTAGAGGAACGCGTTCAAAATAACTGTGTTTTGGGGAAGATTTGCCAACAAGTGATTACAGAGGGAGACAGAAATTGAGATGGAGACCAGAAGAAAAAGTGGAGAAGAGAAAATGACAGGGCAGAGAAAAGTAGGAGAAAGGAAAATTTCTATAATTTCTGTGAATCTCTGCATCCTTCTCCTTCACACACAGAAGTATCCTCACCTCCCTCAGCTGAGTACTTCCCCTGGCACCATTCTGGTGGCACTCTGTTTCTTCTGATGATGAGCTGAGGGCCTTCAGCCCAGAACCTCTGCTCCACATCCCTGCCTGGAATTTCTGACTCCCACCCTCCTCCAGCCAAGCAATGTGCTTTAGAACAGAGTGTTTGTGCCATATCTCCTTCTGACCGGCGCACCAAGGTGCAGCAGAAGCTCCCTCTCTTACTGGGCTGAGGTTTTTACTGACTGGGAAGATTTGACCCTGTGTCAGCTGATGTGAAGGAGCTTTTCAAGATAAGGAGTAAAGGCCTACTTTGCTAACATTAGCAAGAGGTGATGGCTTCCTCACAGATTTGAGGAAGAGCAAACTGACCCCATGTATTCCCTTGTCACCCCACACTTCTGTAGTGATTCATGTGACACTGTGTGAAAGCAGCCTGTGACCCTTGTCCTTGCTGTATGGGTTGGCATTGCAAAGCATCGTATTTAACCTTGCCTTTCCCAAGTGAGGTCTTCTAGTGACAACCGGGGCAGAGATGCTGAGATCTCTAGCAGAGGTGTCAGAGCCAGGTGATGGTGATGCTTTCCCTCAGCATGTGCTCTGCCCCTTCACCTGCAAATCAGGCTGCCTGTGCACCTGCACGCATCCAGACTGGCGGGGATGGCAGCACTGCACCCTCAAGCAGCCATTCCCTCTGCCTCCCTTCCCTCTGCCTGCCAGAAACAGATCGCCATGGGCTGCTTTCCTCTCACACCCCTGGCTGTTCTAACATATCCTCGGGGAAGGTGTAAGACTGGCTGTGGAGATGAGATTGTGATCTTTCCTTTTTTATTTTTTTTTAAAAATTGTCAGCGGAGTTTCCCTTGCCATTTTCAGCAGATCTAAAAAAAACCCTTCATCGAATATTCAGCATCTTCCTGGAGCTCGGCGGTAGCCGGCGGGGGCTGTGGGTATGCAGGGGATGACTCACGAGTCCTGTCTTGTTCTCGGGCCCCCAAGACTCCTCTGCTTCTCTCCCTTTCTCCCAGCCAGCAGTTTGTGCTGGATGGCCTGTGGCTGCCAGCTCTGACGGGGCTCCAGCAGCAGCAGAGCTGGGGAGAGGGAGGAAAGAGGCACTGCTGGCCGGCTGTGGGGATGGGATGGGAAGTTTTTACTGGAATATGGGGATTATTGAAGGAGGGTGCCTGGAGGCTTTAATGCTGGGGGCGGCCTAGGGAAGAAGTATGGCTGGCAGATGTGGTGATTCAAGAGACCCTGATTCAAAACCTCCTGTACAGATCCCCCTCAGCTACCCCAGGAAGCTCCCCCACCCCCTCCCACAAGCTCATTCCTAATAGAACCTGAGCCAATGCTGGTTCGTTTTCACACCCTGTTGTTTGGTCATTGACTAAATTAAATTTCAATTACTTTTTTCTGATTAAAAACACTGGTGAGAACAGCAGCTTTTAATTGGAAGCAGCTACTTGGCCTGTTGCAGCAGTGAAGGGTGTGCAGGTGGTTTGATGAGGAGGAGGAGGCAGGGGGAGGTGCTGAGTCATAGAAGGAACCTTTGTGTGGACACGTGAGAGTGAACAGGAGTGGCTGGGTGTCTCACCAGGAGATGTGGCATGACCTGCTCTGCTCCTTCCAAGGAAGGGAGGCTAAAAATGTCATCTGCTGGCCCCTCATTTTGGGGTTGTGCACCAGCTGCCAGCCCTGGAAATTGGAGCCATGCTGTAGGGTGAAATTGGTCTTTTTCAAGAGATCCTCTATTGGTCCCTTATGGGTGAACATGAGCAGCTGGTTTTGATACCCTTGTCCTGATGGGCTGCTGAGAGCGTAGCTTGCTTGTCAGGAGACCTGGCACAGCCTGACCTTACCTCTCTGGGAATATGTCCTTCATGGCCCCTCAGCAAGCAGAGGAAAGACAGTGAATGTCTTCACTTGTGCACCTGCTGGGACTTGGGGAAGAAGTGTGTCTGTCTGGTGGCACGCATTGCTTAACTGCTCCCCTGCCCCTCAGATGAGCAGAACAGGAGCTGTGCAGGAGGCAAAACCGTTCTGGATCCTCTGGGAACTCCAGGAGTCATGACAGGTGCATTGTTTTAGATCTCCGGTTTCTGCTGTTGCTCAGTTCTATTTTTTTTTCTTTTCCCTCTAAGCTCCTCGCTGCTCTCCTCTGAGAAACGTAACCTGTGACCTCAGCCTTCATAACTGTGTCAGCCATGTGGGTCAGGAGCACCTGGGGCCCCTTTTCTGCTGGTGACATCTCCTGGGTACATGTTGACAGGTAGTCAGGACTCATTGTCTCTCCAAGAAACCAGGAAAATAAGCTTGTGTTTGAATCCCAGGTGCAGAGAGGGTCTGCCTGTCACAGCCAATTCGGCTGCTGCTCTGCCTGGCAGTGTTGTTCTGTTTTATGGGCTCCTACTCACATTGCTCTCTTTTTGTTTTTCTTGCTTTCCCCCTCCCTCCTCTCTTTCTCTCTCCCTCTCCTCCCTAAGCTGCCTCCCAGCAGAGGCTGGCTATTAAACCAACTGCACTGAGATGCACACAGGATTAGGAACAAATGACACTGAGCACTCGCCCCTGGTGCAGCAGCTGGACACCAGGAATCTCCAGGAGCACCCAGGGAGGGTGTGTGTTCTGGGAGAGCTGCTGAGCTGCCCCTTGCACCACGGGCCAAGGTGTGGCTCTGCACTGCTCGAGCTGCCAACATATGGGCATGCAAATTTCTGCCATGGTCCGTGGGCCAGCAGCTGCTGTGTGTCAGGGTGTGTTATGCACGGACTGGTGGCAATGGAGGAGTTGCTCAGCTGCCTCATGCAGCTGTACAAGAGCCAGGGTAAACACTGTGAGCAGCTCTGATTCCCCCTCACCTGTGGCCAGAATGCAGATGCAGTTGTGGTGGCTTCTGGCATTATGGGAGCACTGGTTGGAAGGGCGGTGGTGTAGAGGAGACATTACAGGTGTGTCTGTGGCTGTCAAAGTGACAAGAGCATGGAGGAGGGGAGGTTTGGAAATACTGGAATTTGGACAGCTAACAGCAGCCCTCTTTGAAGGATGAGAGTGAAGTTTTGATGCAGCCACTTTTTCCCCTTGAGAAGTTTATTTTCCTTTCATGATGGCAATTTCTCAGGTGTTTGGACTGTGAAGGGTGTGTGGTGGAATCCTTTGGTGGAGAAAATATGGGTTAGAAGGATGAAAGTCTGGGCACTGGGCAAGTAAGGACATTATCCTGGAGGAGGAGGATAGAGGAAAGAAGAAGATCATCAGAAAGACTCAAATAGATTTTGAGTTATTTTTTATCTGGGAAATTAAATGCCTTTCCCAGACAGGCACCAATGATTTGGCCATGGCTGTGTTTAGAAGCTGTGTTGAGGTGGCCATGGTTGCCATGGCTTCTCAGCACAGCAGTGCAGGGTGCTGATTCTGGGAGAGCTAGGGAGAGTGACCTGGCTATTGTGCCGAGCCAGCCATGCTGGTGGCAGGCAGGGTGCCCACAGGCCTTTGCAGGGGACAGAATCAGCTGAGGTGGGATCATTCTTTGTGCACCAAAGGGTCAATGCCTGCTTGGAGTCTGTCTCACTTTAAGATTGTTCCCCTCACAGTGGTTCCCCCTCACTGTGACTTGCTTGACTTCCAGGGATTTGCCCAGGAGTGGGTTAAACTTCCTCATTATTAGCTAGACTGATAAAAATCACTGGAAAAGGTAAATGAAATGCTGCTCTGACACATCTGATGCAGAGGGGGGAGGCAAATTCTCCAGACTGGAAAGCCATCGTCTCCCAGGGGTTTTCAGATATCACATCCTCGATGGAAGCAAATAGGACATGTCAAGCTCCTTGAGAGCATCTGGTAATGTAGCATGGAGGGAAGATACAGGGACAGATTGGGGCCAACACTGCTTTTTGATTTTATTTTGGGAAAGAGCTTCACAGGACAGAGGCAGGCACTGTTTTAATCCTTGAGCTAAAGAATAAAGTGCAAGGGGCAGAGACAAGACCAGCTGCAGTGCTTCTCTGGGGGGAGACTGTGGGCGATGAGCTGTGCAAGGGAAGAGTGAATCAGCTCCTGCAGGATGGAGTGGTAGACCCAGGCTTGGAAAGATCAGCAGTGCCCAGTGCCTGAACACTCAGACTTTTCCCTAGGATGAGCAGCACCTCCAGAGACTTATTTCCCTATGACATAGCCTACAGTATTAAACAAATTAAAAAATGGTTAGGCAAGTATTTCAGCTAGCTCTTGCTGTTGTCAAGGCAGCTTTGTTGCAGGCAGTGGTGAGGACAGGCACCAGAGGCTGACTGGCTGCTGCTGGGCAGAACATCCCAGTGGGAGGTCATGCAGAAGGCAGTGGTGGGCCAGGGTTTGGAGCAGGGGGTCCTGCTATAAACTCCTGAATCTTCATCCTAGTTCTCACCTTTGTCAGTGGCAACCAGGCAAACTGCAGCAGATCCCTCCCTTTCTCCTGTGCCTCTACTCTGAATCTGTTCAGAAATAAAAAAGAAAAATATGTTGGACAAGGGAAAATGCGGGAAAACTGCCTTGGAAAAATAACTCTGCTGTAATATAGGGAAAATTGTGTCTTATTTTGTTGAAACAGGCTCAGTTTAGAAGGAGGAACATTAAGGAACACTTCAGGGAAATCTTTAATCTGGTTGCAGCATCCAAGAGAAACAGTGTAGGAGAAAAAAGACCTGAGGGAAATGAAGACATGGAGATGCATTAGCAGATAAATAGCATGTAGCAGTCTCTGGGCACTTCCCCATAGCTGTGCTCTGGAAGGACCATCTGGGTTTTCCTTTCAGCAACTCCAACTTTCCGGTACAGGAAGAGAGGATGCATGGCTGAGCTCTCCCTGTCCTCTGCTCAGCAGAAGCTTTCCCTTGACCTGGTGTCTAATTCTAATATCCGGAGCTTGTTCCTTTAAGCATTTATACCTCCAATCAGGCCTCCAATCCCACTGCCATGTGCAGCCATAAACAGGGATAAACACTAATTAGTATGGTAAATAGCTTGGCCTTGTGTTTTCTGGTTACAGTATCACGGTAATTATTTCCGGCTCCCTGCCTGTGTACTCCTGCTGCCTGATTTTGTGCTCTGTACATCCTTGCCATCCTGATTATTGCTGGTTGCATTAAAATTGGCAATTGCCCTCTCCTGTCTCCCATCCGTGTTTTGGGGAGGGGACTGGCCTAAGCCAGTTTCACTGAGGCGGTCAGGGATGATTGAGGGGCGGTGGGTAACATCACTCAGCTCTCTGTCTTCTCCAGGCTGTACCTTTATGTGCAGGATGTGGGGTCATGCTGAGATCATACAGCACAGCATTTTCAGGGAACCCGCTGCTGCTCACCAGGGCTTTGTAAAATATGGGAAGAGAAATGGGCAGCTCCTACCCGTGACTCCCTTTGCTGAGGTTTCTTCTCTCTCCATTTTGGCTGCCTTGCTTCAGCAAACATCTTTTGTCTCTAACAGAGAGTGTGGCTTCAGCCTGGATTTTTGCCCAAGAGGGACAGCTGTGCACACGCACACGAGTTTACATGAGGTGGCTGAAGCACCTGGGGAGGGACAGAGCAAAGATTCCTCATTTTGATCTCTTGACAAACATCCCAAGCTTAGTTTCTCTCTAATGCAGTGTAGTTGTTTTGGCGTCCACATGTACGGGCTGCAGCCAGTGGAGAACATACGGGTTCAGGGGCTGTGACCTTCCGACCACTTGTGTGGAGCCTGCTCCAGCTTGTGAGCCAGGCCTCTGGTTTCTTTCTAAATTCATCCGTGTTAAAAAAGTCTCTGTATTGCAGTGTGATGTGCTTTTGTCTTTGCTCTTCCCCAACATTCCTGACTCATATTTTCCTTCTGAATGTTCCTCCTTAGCTGCCCTCCTGCACACTACAGTAGGTAGGTATGCGTCTCTGGTTTATTTGCACCTAGATCTTTCTGATATGTATGCACTCAAATCAGAGGCACAGGAGGCAGCTTCTGGAGCTGGGGTAATTGCACATTCTCTCCCTCTCCTCCAGTGGCCAGGATATTAGTATGAGCACTTTGTTAGAACCACCTCTCAGGTCCTGATTTATTCATGATTTCACCTGTGAAATGTCACTAAAACAGTTGTGTGTTCCCAGTTATAGATGATCTCTCCCCTCTTTCCCCTATGGAGGCACATTGCCTCGCAGTCCCTGTGGGCCTGGTGGGTTGGGTTTTGCAGCACTGAAGGGCTCATTGGCAGATGCATTGGCTGCTCCTCATGTACACAGGCATATGCCTTTGCTGACCCAGTTTTTTATTTTGCTGGAGATATATGAGTGTTATTATTCACAAAGTGTTGCAAACACATGCTGGGCTCTGTGAGGCTCTCAGGAAGACAAAATAAATGGGTATTGCTCAGGAAGAAATGGCCAGGGGAGAAACAGCTGCTGCGTCTCCACAAAAAGCACCACAACAGCAACACTTGATCGCGGTGGTGGCCACAGGCCATTTGGGATTAGACACCCACAGAAGACAGGCCTGACTGTGTCCAGGATGTCACTGACTTCATATTCATCCCAGGATGATCAATGCGTGCATTATTCCCAAGAGGTTTGGGCTGGCCTGGTTTCAGAGCCCTGAAGTGCAGGATGATCCTCAGGCAGTCTGAGCATTGCACGCCTTGCCCTCCTCACCACTAAATGCCCTGTACTGCAATGTAAGCCCCTTGTTGCTTCTGTCCACTGTGGACACTAAGAATTGAGAACCCTTCTCCTTTTTTAGCAAACTTGTATGTATCTGAGGATGGTTACTGCACCTTTCTCAATCCCCTGTAGTCTAAACAGCTTCCTTTTGCTCAGTACCTTTCTGGTAGGTCATGCTTTCTGCATCTCTGCTCATGGTGGCATGATTCTCCCAGCTATTTGGAGGAGTGCTGTGCTCTCCTCCCCCATCACTCTCAAGATGATGGAAGAAAACCTGTCCATCACCCGTGGAACTGTAAGTCCTTACAGAGAGGCATGCTATCCCTCACTCCTCAGAATACGACTCTGACTGCATGTCATTTTCTGAGACAACCAAAGTCATTCATCAGATTTGCCTCACAAGACTTGGATTGGAGTGTATTGCTGTTCACTAAGGCAATTAATTCTAGCTAAGTCTTGGCTTAGATGTGAGCCAAAAAGGTGTCTAAAGGAAAACTGATTTTATGTGTGTATGTGTCTCCTTTTGAACGTGTCTGTAGTGTTGATCTAAGGGGCGGAGAACCTTTCAATTCACTCTGTGCAAGCTCCCATGCTGCTTGGAAAACCATCTCAGCAGTGGAAACCCACTCTACTGCCTGCAGTCAGCAAACAGATGAGCTTTCCCTGGGTGGCTGCCTTCAAAACCAACCTTTAGATCCCCTCAGCCAACATATCTGCATGGTCAGGATTTTGTCTCCTCCATCCAGGGTGCACAACAGCACACGAAAATGATATAGCAAGATTCTGCAATCTCACCGTTCTACAGGTTTTTTTATCCCCACAGTTTTTTATTCCCCCTGTCTGTCCTATGGGCTAGCAAAAACTCATTCTCCTCTGCTATCTCATTTCATTCAAGCACCTCTCTTTACCTTCATCTTTTTTCTGCCCACTTATGGAATTGTAGAATTCTAGAATGGTTTGTGTTGGAAGGGCCTCAAAGATCCTCCAGTTCTCTGGGAGACCTACCACTAGCCCAGGTCGCTGAGAGACCCATTGAGCCTGGCCTCAGACACTCACAGGGGTATGGGGCGTTCACAGCTTCTCTGAGCAACCTGTTTCAGTGCCTCACCACCCTCACAGAAAAAAATTTCTTCCTATTATCTAGTTTAAATCTGTTCTCCTTATGTCTAAAGCCATTACCTTGTTGGGGTCTCTAGCTTGTCAGAGTAACCTCAAGAAAAGTTCAAAAGTCTCTTCTCCCAGCCTGGTGCTTAAAGAAGGAGTCAGAGCTCTTCAGTTCTCGGTCTCAAGGTTGTTTATTGTATCATATCTGTAGAATTCTTTCTCCTGTCCAGCTGAGGTCTGCTCAACAAGACAGCCCAAGGCACTCTGCCTTCCCCCAAGGCAGTGTTATGTCTTTATACTAAAAACTACATGTACAATATTTACAATTACTTTCCAATACCTATCACCCATGGTAGACAGTGAGCTTCTACGCTAAACCAATCTAAAGGCGCCAATATCACAGCAGAAGATGGAGGCCAAGAAGAAGGAGAAAGGCTGGACATGCCCAAATTCTTCTATCTTGCCCCCTGAACGCCCATTCTGATAACCCTAAAATCTATTTTTCACCCTGTGATAAATTCACTATCATTCTACTTAAACTGTTGTGGCTTGTGGATCTTCATCTAAGGTTGGTAACTTGCTCCACGGGTCATAATCAAAACCACAAGCGTCTTGGGCTCTGTGCCAGGGTCTCTGAGACCCCTGGCAGGGGTCTTGGCTGCTCAGGACAGCCAGAGGGATGTCCTGGATCCTGACATTACCCCTTGTCCTATCGCTATGGTCGTCCATGGTAAAGAGTCCCTCCCCATTTTTTGCAGGACCTCTTTAAGTGCTGGTTGGAAGGTTGATGGAAGTTCTTTCCTGGAGCCTTTTGCTGTAAGCTGAACAACTCCAACTCTCTCAGCCTTTTCTTACAGAGGGACTGCTTCAGCCCTTGGATCATCTTTGTGGCTCTCCTCTGGACCTGCGTGCGTGGGTCTGCGTTTTTCTTATGCTGGGAGCCTCAGACCCAAACACAGTATTCCAGTACTTATGGCTGTAGGCTCTGCCTACCTGCCATGGCTGAAGTCTTCTCCTCAGCCTTGGTCTCATCTCCCTGATGCTGCAGTTCCCAGCTTTGAAAGTTATTTCCTCCCTGCTTGCTTTTCCTTACGCTGCTTTCTTCCTTGGGATCTCACCCCAGTGGCTGTGAGAGCCTTAGCTGGTGCTTGTATTTTGGGAGCCAGCTGCCTGCCCCTCTTCTCACCATTTCTGCTCCTGCTGCACGCAGCTGAAGTGTCACCTGTCTTCTGTCCCTCCCTGTGTCCCTGCCTGCTGAAGGTTCAGCTCACAGCAGTGACGCATGCAGAGCAGTGAGCGTGTGCTCAGGACCTACCAGAAGCACTTGGCTCCTCAGCCTGCCTTTCAGCCTTGGGCTCCAACACACTGCAGCAAAGCGATTGAGATGCTGCCCTCTGCTCAGAGGGGGAAGGTGGCCCACAGAGGTGCCCAGCCTGCCTGTGCTCGAGCTGGCAGGAAAATGCAGGTAGCCTGAGCCCTGCCTGATGCTTCCCCCTGGGCAGGCAGTCCTGCCTGTCTCTGGCTGTGCTTGCCTGAGAGACATCCTGCCACTGGTGATGTCTGTGCGTGTGAAGGCGTCCCTGTGTGGGCACAGGCTGACCTTGTTCTGGCTGTGAGTGCTTGTGAACAAGTGTAGGCAGGTATGTGAGTGCTGGAGGGCATGTCTAGGTATAGACAGGCCTCCTGACCCTGGTGGCTTTCGCAGCATCTGAACTCTCTGCCTGGCTACTTTTCAGACCTATGGTGGCCAGGGGAGGGAAATGAGGGGAGTCACCAGGAACAGATGACAGCAGGGAGGCTGGAAGGGAGTGGAAGACAGAGTCAGAGCCTGCTATGGCACAGCAGTTTTCTGGCTAACAATGGCTCTATCCACCTCAGGGCTGGCTCCTGAGAGCTCTGTATTTGACTTGGAGTGCCCCAGTTAGCTTGATAGACAGGCAATCAGTAGCCATGGGTCTTAGATGAGCAGCCTTCTCCCTGGAGCTGTGTGGCAGCCTTTTAGCTAGGGAGGATGATGTGCTCTCCTGATTTGCAGATGAGATTAAGTGTTTCTGAAATGCTCATGGCCAGTCTGGGGCCCTTGCCTTGCTTCCCAGTTGACATCAAGGCAAGTCTTCTTTGAAATGGTGGCTCTGGAGTACTGATGGAGACAAGAGGCCACATATTTTTTCTGTCTACCTGCAGGCAAAGTACTTTGTGGGTGTCTTCTTTGTGTACTGTAGAGAACTGTTTCACATGGAACTCTTCTTACTCTTCATCTCACAGTTTAAAATGCTGGAGTCCCTCCCTTCCTGTCCAATCCATTAGCACCAGCCTGCTCTGCACATTGCTGGGTCTGACCTCACGTCCTAGTGGGATTCAGAGAGGCAGAAGGCTTTTCTGCTCAAACTCTGTACATCAGAGAGGGCAGGAGAGGGTGACCAGAGGCATGCTTGTGCTGCACTCTGGAAATAAGCCCTGCTGTCCTTGCCCAGGCCTCTTGAGCAGCCCCTGGGCCTGTGTAAGGCACCCTGCAGTGCCATGCAGACACTGCCAGGGTAGCAGCCCTGGAGCAGCTCTGTCAGCAGGACAGACTGACATGGCTGACCGTGGTGGCTCTGTCAGCAGGACAGCCTGGCGTGGCTGACCGTGGTGGCTCTGTCAGCAGGACAGACTGACGTGGCTGACTGTGGTGGCTCTGTCAGCAGGACAGACTGACGTGGCTGACTGTGGTGGCTCTGTCAGCAAGACAGACTGACATGGCTGACCGTGGTGGCTCTGTCAGCAGGACAGCCTGGCGTGGCTGACCGTGGTGGCTCTGTCAGCAGGACAGACTGGCGTGGCTGACCGTGGTGGCTCTGTCAGCAGGACAGCCTGGCGTGGCTGACCGTGGTGGCTCTGTGCATGCCCTGCAGCCCTGGCTGCTCACACAGACCGTTCTCCTCGCTCCATCCTCATCCAGTGCAGAACTCTTCCCTCCAGCTGGGGCGTGCTCCCAGCGCCCCTGCCCAGCCCGTGGGGAGGGCTGGCAGGCGGTAGGTGTGCCGGGGAGCTGTGAGCCTGCGGCCGGCGGGGCCAGCGGTGTGCGGCCGTGGGGAGGGGCAGGAGCCCTGCATCAAATCCCCAGCCTGACCCGAGGTGATGGAGCAGAAAGAGTGAGCGACAGGGACGGTGGGATGAAGGAGCTGGGGGAGGGGAGTGAGAGACTGGGCTCTAGCCTGGGAGCAGAACAGCAAACTGGCTTATTATTAACCATAACCCCTGTCCCTTCCTAACCTTGCATCTGATAAACTCTTCTCTGATTTTTTTTGTTGTTTGTTTCTTTTTTCTTTTTTTCTCCCTCAGGCGCTGCTGTAGCTCAAATTTAGCTTTCAATATTTATATCTTTCTGTCTCTTCTATTTCCTTTCTTATTTAGAAAATATACTCAAGAGGACTGTGGGACTTGGGAAGAGTTAGAAGCATGGGATATGCCACATTGGTTTAGCTGATCTACTCCAAGGTCTGAATTTCTGCCCATACCCTCCCTTCACAGAAAAATTAAACTGCCTATCCCAGGGAAAAATACAGCTGTGTGATGGAAAGTTTGGCAGGAAACACCTTCCTCACCCTCCCCATGCAGTGCACACCTTGAAGTGTCAGATTTGGTTTCCATTAGCTGATATTTGGTAATCGGGGGCTCTTCCAGCTGGCTGCTGGTAGAGGATGGTCCACTCTGTGGGTGCTGAGCTGGGACTGGGCAGACCTAGATTTGCATCTGCTCTACAGGGTGATCTTGAATGGATCACTTTCTTTCTCTGGACCTCAGTTTTCTTGTTCCTAAGATGAGAACTAAGTGCTTATGTAACATTTCTCCAGCTGAAAAAATGCTGGAGGAGATGCCTTGTTTAATACTTCAACAATAGAGAGAAAGTATATCAGCAATCTCTAGAGCTGGAAAATTCCTTGCTGGTAGCATCAAGTACCTGGAAGGGCATGTTCCCTCTGATGAGGGAGAAATCAGTATGCACTGAGCTTCAGATAGAGCTGGAAAGAGAGAATGTTGGGGAGATAATCACCCCAACGGGAAAGGTTCCCTTAAGCTCATGTCCTGGAGATTTGATCTTGTTTCTTCCTGCTCCAGAGCTCAGAATAAGGAACATTGGATGAAATAAATTTTCACTTATGTTGGAGAGCAGGTGAGTCTCAAACCTTTCATATTGTGCCAGTTTATGCTTTTGATTCAGCAAAAGGCATCTTTGCAGCTACCCCTCCACTGCAGTGGTGAGTCCTACAATAAAAAGCACATTTTTTCTTTTCATTCCTATATTGTTTTGTTCCTTTAGTCCATAGCTTCTCTGCCAGAGGGTACAGTATGATGGAAAAAGGTTGAATCCATCAGTGGTTTAGGTGTCCTCTATCATTTGTGCTGGAGTTATCTACTGCCTTCCCTGGGCTTTTGTTGCTCTCAGGAAAAGCAGTGTCTCAGTCAAGGTCATGCCTTTCCTGAGCTGTAGCAAATGTGAATGGGTCTTACTTCTGTTGATCTTGAACCATATAGACTTCCACCTCAGTACTTTCCCACTTCTGCCCCTGGTCCCAGACTTCTTGGCCCGGGCTACATTGTGCAAACCCATCATGAGGTTGCACCACAAGACTGCCTTTCTTTTTATTTTGTCTTTCTAAATCTTCCTCCTTTACTCTTACTGGACCCAGCAGTCCTCTTGGTTTCTGACCCATTGCTGCTCCTTGTCACTCAGCTGAGTGCAGATGTTTGCCCTGGCTCCAAAGCCAGGTGAGACAAAGCAGCTGTGCAGAACATGGCACAGAGCCTCAAAGAGTTACGCCAAAGGGGTGGATGGATGATGAGAAGGACTATCTGTTATTGGAGGTACAGATTTTCTCTCTTCTTTCTTTTTTTAAGGAGCAGTGAACATGCCTGAGAGGAGACTGCAGTCTGCCCTGGCTGCTCTCTACCCCTTGCTGCCTTTTTCTCAGCTTCCTGGAGTAGCTGCTGATGGGAGGACGCCTCTTGCCTGTTCTGGCCTCCCTCTGGCTGTGTGAGGGCAGACAGAGGCTGTTTGACAGAGCCAAGGAGCACAACTGAGCCAAGAGAGTATTGGATCTCTTGGATGCCGTTGACCTCAGCCTAAACAAAGCCTGTCCTTCTGCAAGAGGCATTTTGCAAATGCACTTGTTAGATTGCCTGTGCTCTGCAAACGAAGTGCTGGTGCATTCTCTTGCATGGAGAACGTACAGACTCCCCATGTTGTCCTTTGGAGATCAGTGGGGTGAAGCAGGTCAGAATGGCTCAGCTTTGATACTTGCTGGGAAATCAACTCTTTAATATTTTGAGTGAAGATGAGAAGGTTTGGAGCAAGATAACAGACAGGTACTGTATGAGACTGTCCCTTAGGGACTGATGTACCACAGTCTAGGTCCAAACCACAAGGATGCCTTGGGGAACCTCAGATCCAGGTTTCACCACTGGGTCCCACAGACTTACATCTAGAGAGGATTCATAGAGGGCTTTTGAACACAATGCTCCTCTTCCCAGCCCCTGCTTGAACTGCAAAGGTGATCTTCCTTTCCTGGACTGAGCTGTTGTGTTAGATTGAATTTCATCCCTTGGAGACCTCTCTGTCAAATACCTACTCTCTAATTATGCTTTTCTTCTCCACTGTTGCTTTTCATAAAACCACCTTTTTGCAAATGCTCTTTGTTTCTTATCTAGAAACTTGTGTGCCACCATGGTTCAGAGCTGCCCTTTGGGGCGGAGATTCCTTTTTCTCTTGCACGCTCCTTGTTTCTCTTCTCTGCTGGAGGGATTAATTTATAATTTCCCTCTTGCCTCTTTCTGAGCTTTTTTTTTTACCATCCCTTCTTTGCCGTTTCAGATGAGGAGGGATGAGGATATTCCAACTTTAGGATGTTACAGATCCACAGTGAGCCTCTGTGCAGCTGTTGGACAGTTTGCAGCCCGTGTCTGAGACATGAGTGGCAGATGGGAGAGTGACCATGGCCCCATCGTGCCATAGGTGTGTGAGGGACAGGGCTGGGAGAGCCAGCCATGCTCTGGCAAGTGAAAAGATTTGTGGAGCTCTCACAGAGCCACCCTTTGCTGATGACAAAATCTGTTTTCTGGTCTCAGAAGTGGACAGTGGCTGGCAGTGGCTGTCAGCCATTCCTCGTGGAGCACCTGATGGTGTGACAGCAAGGGCCTGAGGCATGATGGCAGAGTGACATCATGCCTCAGGGTTGGTGGGCTGGAGAAGGAACACCTTGCCAGCCCTGGGACACGTGGGTGGGGTCAGGAGTGGAGCTCCATGCTGGAGCCATGGGACAAGATGTCCCTGGGAGGGAACTGGTGCTCATCCTGTGAGCTGTGTAGCTGTCAGGACCAGCAGATCAGGAGGCATCACAGGATGTGACTGCCAGCACCGTGCTGGGAGTGCTGGGCCAGGTCTGGAAAGCATTGGCAGTTCTGTGTGAGGAGCTGTGCTTAAGAGTCACAACACTGAATCATTTCCCAGAAATGCCCTGTCAGTCTAACCATAAACACCGGAGGGGAAGGTGGGGACATGTGTTTCTTCAATTTCCTACAACAAAGCAAGCATAAAGGGGATTAGGAAGGCAATGCTGGGGGAAAAGAAAGAGAGATTTAGTAGGGAAGGGAACATTAAGATTAAAATGGATAAAATGCAGATTGAAGTTGTTGGGCCAGAACAGAAGAACTTCTCAGTCTACATATTTAGCTCAGTGAGGTATATAAACAGAAACCTACAGCCAGCTCAGCCACTTCTCCCCCAGTGGAGTGAGTCATCAGCCCTTGGATCTAAAGTTAGGTTCACGTCAGAGCTTACATTCTCTCTCTCTCGTTTTATTTTTCTCTTTCTATTTTGAAGGATATGGGAAAAGCTGGGCACTGTCTCCTGGAAGCAGCAAACATAAACCCACAACAGCAACAGATGCAGGACCTGATGCCCTACCTGGGAGCACTGTGGCAAATATTGCTTTCTGTCTGACTGCTCCTCTTCCTTGCTGCATGCCCAGGGACGAGCTTGGACAACAGGCAGCCGTGGCTAATTTGGGCACGCAGTGGACCCAGCTCCAAGGGGTTTTGTGCACTGTGCAGGTGACCTGGAGGATGGAATGGGCTGTGCAGCCATTCCTGTGGCCCAGCAAGAGGATTCCCTGTGTTTGGCTCCCGTGTGCCGTGCAGGGGAGCAGGATCTGCAGGAAGGGCTGGCTCAGCCTGGCAGGAGGCGAGATGATGCCTGTGAGACTTGGCTAGAAGATGCCTTTAAATCCAGTGTAGGTTGCTGCCTGGTGGGCTCAGCCCACAGCCACCTGCAAACCTGCAGAGGGGAGGGCTGCATCTCCCTGAGCTATCTCTGCAGTCTCTGCTTTGATATGGCTCCCCCTTTCCTGCTTTTTCCCTCTCCCCTGGCCCACCTTCTTAAGCAGCTACAATGAATCACATACTTTCCTTACTAAGTCACCAGTCAGTGCTGCTGGCTCAGGTAGTGACAGGAACAATGTGGACTTTTCTGTTCCTCTCAAAAATCACAGAAACAACAGAGAGGACCTCTTGGAAATGCTCTGGATGCAGCAGTAGGACCAGCTTGTGCCGTGCTCACGTCTGGTGTGATCTACCCCCGGGTCACTTCCAAGCAATCCCACCTGTGTCACTCAGGGCAGATGACAAAACTCTCTGAAAGTGCACTGGGGGTGGAAGATGGAGCCCTGTGAGCCGCAGGACAAAGAGACCATCTTCAGTCCCTTCCCTTGTGGAGAGTGGAGAGGAGGGCTTTGCTCAGGGAGGGCAGCAGCTTCCCAGCCCAAGGCTTGGAATGCTGCTCTGGTGGGATGCCTGTGGTGAATGTACCAGGAAGCTCATGGAAATTCCCCCCAGAATGTATGGATGGGGAGGGTTGTGGGGATGAGGGGGCTCTGCTCTGGAGCATGAGGTACCCTGGGCTTGCTCTTTTCACCAGCTCCAAATCCGTGATGTGTTGAATGGCACAACTCCATTTCCCCACCCAGGCCCTTTCCCTCTCCCTTCCTTCCAGGTTTGTACCATGTTTTTATCCATTTGGAGGGTTTGTCTGAGGGAGAGTTCAAATGTCTCTGTATCCGTGTGCTGTGGGTGTGCTGGAAGGCAAACAGACATGATCCTAGGATGAAGACATGAGAGATGACCCACAGGTTGTCCTGAGTGTGTGTTTATGTGCCTCTGTCCTGCTGTGCCCCTCTGCATGTACTCTTCATCTCCCTTCAACATTTTGTTTCTTTTGCCTCTCCTTACTGCCCTGTTTCTCCACCCTGCTTCACCCTCTCCCTCTCTCTCTTGCCCTCCTCATTCTCTTTTTCTCATTTGACATTCATGCATGAATAAATTCAATTGCATTTTTCCCTGTTCCCCCTGAAGGGGCTTGTTGGTGAATTACAGGCATCTGAAATCATATAATGCTCAGATTCATCATTTCTGGGACAGAATTGAAGCCCTTCTATTTCTTGGGAAGGAATAATAGATGACTTTTATGAGGAGAGGGAGTGGTGAGCGTCTTGTGGCTGGTGAGGAAGAAGCCAAGGAGATTAACCTTGGCAGCACAGAGTGGCCCTGCCAGCAGAGGGGACTAAGAGGTCCTGGGGAAGGCACGTGTGGGTAGGTGTGTGTATGTGGGGTGTGAGTGGGGCTTTAGAGAGGAGCAAACCTCTCAGGGGACTGCCCAGAATTGCTCGAGGAAGGAGTAGCCTGACACCTGAGTAGTTAGAGAGATTGTCTAGAGATCTGTTTGGGCACCTGCCTCAGCCAGCTTTTGGGACACATACAGAGTTCTGGTATCACCCCAAACTCCTTTGTGGGTCTGTGGTTGTGCCCAGCACCACATCCCCATCACACGAGAAGCTGTGGTTGGTATGTCCAAAATCCTTCACTTTCAAGGGCTTCCTGTTGTGGATGGGCTCTCTGCTCCTGGTGGGAGCCTTGAAGTTCATGCAGGACAATGAACTGAGGGTAACCACAACTATCTTTGGGGCTGAAGGTGACCAGAGATAGTGTCTTGCACAGCTCACAGAAAAATTATTAATCTGGAATAAATTCTCTTTCCAGCTTGTGGAAGATGTGTGGGTAACCATGGAACTGCAGCCCTGGTCAGAGGCTATGAAAAAAGACAGACTGGACTTGTCCAGGGAGAGCTGCTTTTCATGGAAGCTGTTAATTGGGTAACATTTGATGCTCTCAACATTCCTGATGTTTGTAAGACTGCTCTTTTCTTTTTTAACACTTCTGGAGCAGCCTGAGGATCCTCTAAGGGATGAGTTTACCTTTTAGGAGAGGTAACAAGATTAAATGCTTAAAAAACCACAAAAGTGTTGCGTTAAAGGAGCATTGTCTTTGTTCCAAGGTCTTTTAAGGGCCTCCTGAGAGACAGAGATGGTGCCAACCATGTTTCTCAAGCTCCAAGGAGCCTGGCTTATGTGATATAAGTGGCTAGAAGCTCCTTGATTTCTGCCTCAAGTCCCTAGCACAGCAAACCCAAGCCACATGGAGATAAATTGCAGAGGAGAGGAGATTTACAGGGTGTGTTTCACCCTAGGTGGTGAACACATGAGAGCTACCTTAAGATAAAACCAGAGTGGTCCTGACTTTACCAGAAGGAGGGCTTGCTCCATTGCCTTCCTGTGCAGAGTTAACATCCAAGGGTCCTTTCTCAGCATGATGAAAATGCTTGCTTTCCCAGCCATTTGTAGTTTAGATGTGTTTGACCCAGCCATCCTAGCCGTGCACTGCAAAGTCTGTGACAGCTGGAGTGGACATTGTCTTGGTGAGGAAGGTTTGGAGAGGCTTTGAGGAACCCTAGAAGGAAGCAGAGGAACTTCTGGGCTGCATTGTTGTGTCATGCCCTAGCAGGCAGCTGGGCATGTTTTTTTAGCTTCTTATTTACAATATATGCCCATAGGAGAAGCAAGAATGTCTCCATGTCTCGTAAGATGTGGAATTTTATTGGCCTGAACAGGAAATGCCCATGAAAAGCCTTGTGGAGTGTGATGGCTTCCTCTAGTGTCTCTTTCCCAGGGTGGACTTGGGATCCCCCCCTAGGAAAACTGAAGGTTGATGCTTCAAGAAAGAGGGGCCTGTGCTCACATGGGGTAGGGCTGCTCAGCCACAGAATGGGACCAGTGGGGGTAGATGGTTGTGCTGGCCCTCCATTGGATGAGGCTCAGGGAGGCTGTACTCTGTTCTAGCCACTGGAAGGTGGCATTCCTGCCCGTTATCCATCCCCCTCATTTCCCCTGGCTTCACAAAGTGCCACGGGAAACTAATTTGCAGAGAGTTGTTCCCACCCCCTGAGTTCCAGTAACAGATCCAGGAGTAGGATAGGGCGGAGAGGAGGGATTGTTTTTGAGGGAAGGACTTTTGGGGGAGGGTTGTTTGTTTTTTTAACTCTTCCCAAATGATAAGTCTCTAACCTGCTTGATCTGTGGAGGGACACGTGCTTAAAAGTTCAAGGAAAGGCAAGCATGCTGAAGGCAGTGTCCACCCAAAAGGGAAGGATGAGTGGGCTGAAGGAAGGGGCAAACCAGCTGTCCTGAGACCCCACTGTGGATGCAGGTGTGTGATGCTGTGCAAGGAGATTTCTGCCTTTCCTCCAGTGTTGTAAGAATTCCTGCATTCTGTGCCTCTAATTGTAGGTTCCCCTAAAGACATTTGGTGTCACTGTAAGGACGGTGTTTCACTCTCTCTGCCTGTACAGTTATTCTCTCTCTCTCTGTGCAGTTCGCTCCATAAGCCGTTGGTGAACATACCACGAGACAGAGAGAGAGCGAGACAGACAGAAAGCACACACCAGCCTTCCTCCTCACTTTCCCACCATGGAATAGCTCACCTTGCCCCCACCCACACCTCCATCACCTCTCAGCCTCCTGCAATTATTTTGACCCTCTCTCTGGTCTTTTTGGAAGGAAGCTTCTGTCACTTAACACCACTCGCCTGGAAAAACACACAGAGGCAATACCCCCTCAAGCCCTCCCGTGAAGGAAGAGGTCCTTTTTTTTTTAACCTCTTTTTGTTTGCTCTGACTCTAGAGCTTCAGACTCCAGCCTGAGCAGCCACAATTTCTTACCATGTATTCTCCTTTTAAACCATCTCCTTCCTGCACACGCTCAGTCCTCGCAGGCACGGATCTAACACAACTCCCCGCTCCTCGCCGGCAGGTTCTTTGCTCCCCATCACTCAGCTGATCCTGATCTTTTTTCCTCCTATTCTCCCCACCCCGGGCACCGAGGTGTGTGTGTCTGTGTGTGAGTGTGCCTGTGTGCAAGGGGGGGAGGTGGGGGGGCCTTTTTTTTATCTTGGTGGGGGAATTTTTTCAAAGCATCTTCATTATTATTTTATTTTGCTTCTCTGACTTGGAGACTTCTCCCTCGGAGATTTCTTTTCCATGCAAAGGTAGGTGAGACGCATGCACACCTGGCTAACCTTGTGTCTGTCTCGTTTTGCTGTCCTTTTAATAGAAAACTTGTGCCCACCCATGTACCTGCATCATTCCTGTTCTGTTTGGTACCTGTTTCCTCTCTGGCAGAAGTAAAAGCTGAGGGTAGACATGTCTGTAATGTGAATAATTCTGTCTTTCCAGAGAGGAAAGTTGTTTCTGTGTGCATGTCCGGTGGTACGTGTATGTCCGAGCGCAGTGCCCATGGATGTGAAACTGCCTCTGTTTACCCAACAAGTAGCAATCATTGATTTTGGTGTGTGTTTTGGGCAGTGGTGGTGGTGGAAAGGGAGCAGCCGTGTGTCCAGTAGTTCATGTCCACGAGCAATTGCAGCAGGGAATGTGTATCTCACAGATTGTCAGCAGCTCTTTATACCTGACTGTAAATGATACAAGGAGTGTGAATAATTCCAGGAATTTCAAATTTAGCCCTGGTTAGTTTGTTCTGTTATGATGGGGAAGGGTGGTGGGAAAGAGGGAGGGTTACAAAATCTCCTCCCTGGAGAGGTAACTGCCTGAGACTTGTAAATACGTAACTTTTCCTAAAACCGTCTCACTGTTTAGGGTCTTCTTGGGTTTGGGGTATTGTTTTGGGTTTTTTCCCAAAAGCAAGAGTTCGGTCTTGGATTCAGGTTTCCTAAATTGTCTTTTCTTGTTTTGTTTATGGTTGTTATTGCATTTCAATTGCATGTGCAACATCCCGAAAAGGGACGTAGAATAGGATGCACTTTAATTCAGCAAAATGCATCATCTTCTGTACATCACTGGAAGCTGTTGGCTGGAGTCAGGGGGTGGAGTGGGGTGGAAACAGAAGAATTAGAAAAGAAGAGAAACAGAAATAATGTTAGACCTCGTTGACTGGCAATTATCAGGCATATTTTCTGCCAGTACTGGTTTTCATAACCCTCTTGATGGTTACCTTTTGCTTCTTGGTAACAGCAGCTGTGTGAAAAGTACCACTGGCTTGAAAAAAATAAAAGGCCAGAAAGAAAAAAAACCCCAAATATATATATATAATTTCCCTGCAAATTATTGCAGAGGAAAATTATAAACATCTAAAGCAGAACTTGTGCATTTTCTCTCTGCTAATAGGAGGTGTTTATCTCATTGATCTGGGGGTTGCTGCTGGTTCTGTGTCCCTGTCGCTTGGAGGACTGCTATGTAAATTGCCAGTTGTTTCTGTGTGCTATTGCAGAGCTCCTGATCTTAGATTTGGGCTGGTGACTGAGGATTTATTATCTCAAAGAAGGAAGGGGTCTGCTAACCCTCCATCTCCCTTACCCCTCAGCCTTTTAACTCTGACACGTAAGCTTCTCTATCAGTGGAAAGAAATCCTCAAGCACATTTTTTTCTCAACACCCTACCTGCAAAGAAACTTTTAATTGAGAGCACTGCAAAGAGAAATCTAGAGCCCCATTTGCCCCCCTTCTCCTTTATATTTTTAAGGACACCTTCTGAGCAACTCTCCCCCAGCCAGCACTGCCCCATCCCTGAGGTCTGGGCAGGCACAGCCTCAGGCAGGAGGCAGCTGCCTGCAAGGGACTGAGAGCAGTTGTTCCTCTCTCCATTAAATACCACAATGGTTTCATGGCATGGCCCCTGGATGTGAGCTTCCTCAGAAGGGCTGCAGTGCATGCCTGTCAGTGCAGGTCTGGTGCCACGATCCTCTCCCGGGCAGGCAGGCAGGGATGGAGTCTGGGCACGGCACTGGGCTGCCTGCCCGCTGCCAGGGTGCCTGCACCAGGCTGGCTGGGCAAGGGGGCAGGACCTGTTTGGGAAAGCCTGGGCCCTGACTGCAGCAGGAAGGTGGGGAAAAGCAGCTTCCCTGCAGATCTCACTGGAAAGCTGTGTCCAAACACTGGCCACCTCGATGCACCGGGAGATGCACACGTGCCTTGCCAGGAGATCTGGTAGTGAATATCTCAGAGGAGAGTCAGGGGGACAAAGAAGCAGCTTTGATCTGCCACATCTAAGGGGTTTGCCTTGTGAAGCCTGGATCACTCTGACAGTGCCTATTATAAAGGGGGTTATGCCAACCTGTTTCATGTTTTATCTTTCAAAATCTCCCCTTGTTGCTGCCTTGGGAGTGTTTGCAGGCTCTGGATCTGGCTGAGGCAGGGCCAGGGCATCCACAGCCATCAAGGGAGTGAGGGGAAGCATTATGTGAGGGGCATGCTGCCTCACAAGGAGCCCACTGCTTGCCTCTGGCTGTTTTGGGGTGGGCACAGTGGCCTTGGCTGGGGTATGAGGAGACCAGCTGGGCTTCCTGGGGTCTATCACATCACCCCCAGAATGCTGGGTAAGCTTTCCTGTGCCCTCACTCTTGTCCCCACCAAGAACGGCACCTCCCTTGATGTCCTGATACCCTCAAGGTGCCAGTAATGCACCTGTGCTGCACCTCTGGCATCTCCTCTAGTCCTGGGCTTGCCTCCTTCCTTCCAGCAGCCCATATCCCACCTGGCTGCATCTCTGCTGCCTGATCTGGTTTTGGAGAGCCCATGCCCAGTGGGACAAGGTGCCAGCCTTACAGCCCTGTTTCATCCTAGAGCCCTGCCCTGCCCCATCACAGCAAGGCACACCAGATGGATGTCCCACACCAGCGTGGCTTGTGCTGAGCCCTGGCCACCTCTGATTTTGGGAAAAGCCTGCAATTCCAGGCTGTGCTGCAAGGAAGCAACATGCTTGGTCAGCTTTTTTTTCCTAGTGAAAAAAAAAAAGTTGAAACTAATTTTTATTCATTTTTCTCAAAGAGAACAAGTGTCTACAGCTGGAAACTCATGAAAAGCACACACTGTGTTAGGAATCTTTAAAAAAATGGGGCACTGATTTAAAATAAATTTAATCTTTTATTAAATTGAAGTCCCAGTCCTGCACATTCAAGCAAGCAGGTGAATTGCTGCAGTTGCCCAGAGCCTTACTAGAACCTCTGAGTCCGTGGATGGGTTCAGAAATCAAGTGGTACAGGTGGATCTGCAAGATGTAGTACCATTTCTTAGTTATATTAAAAAAAAAATATTAGATGGAATAATGTAGAACTGATTTGAAGGGTGTTCAAGATCTGTAAAACCTCAAACTGCTCTTGGAAAGTAGAATTTTCTTGTCAGTTATGCAGAGGTACATTGCTGTTTATAATGACCTAATATAGGCAGCTCACTTGGCTTATTCATCTGTGTCTGAAGTGCGTATATTGAAGCTCCTAGGAATCACATAGTGGTTTGAAAAATGTCTTATACTGATACAAAATTTATTTAAGCCCTCCAATCATAACTCAAATTGCATAAATCAACCCAGTAACTTTGTAATAAACTCTCTCTCCCGGTGCTTGTCAGGCCTCGGTGTTTGAAGCACCACAGTGTGCCCTGAAGAGCAATCAGCCCAGTGTATCAGGGACTAATTGCACCGAGGAGATGTCAGAAAATGCCTTCTCTTGCCTTGAACTGGGGGTGTGTGCGGCTGTGGTGGCACAGGAGGGAGGTGGATTCTGGGCCAAGCCAGCCTCAGTCAGCAGGGGCTTTGCAGATTCATCCCAGTCCTTGCAGCCTGTGGGCTCCTGGTGTGGAATCCTGCTTGTTGGTGTTTTCTGCGGTAGCCAGAGCTTCCCAGCACCTGCAGAATGCAGTGCAGGAGCCTCATCTCTGTGTGATCAAGGCAGGATTGGAAGGGTGCGTTCAAAAGCAAAGGTTGTTACCCTCTTATCAAATGTGTGTGCTAAAAAACCCAGTGCCAAGGGTACTGCTGGTCTCTGCTGCTGACATAACCATCATCTGCAGCAGGGGCACCACGTCTGCTCCGTTGTGCCTTGATGTAAACATCCATGGGGGCGTCCCTGGAGGGCAAGCAAAGGGCAAATCCTTATGCAACTACTGGATTTGGGGCTATGGCTGTGGGGTTGAACAGGTTGGAGAGGAGCTGCTGGCCTGTGCTGTTGGTAGCTGGTAAAGTGACAAAGGCCAGGGCTTTTGCTGCTGTGATGTGGCTGCTGAAAGTGCTTGTCTGGTATGATCATTAGGATGGGGGGCAGAGGGTGGGGAAGATTTAGATCTCCTTTCTCTGAGGTGTCAGAGTTTGGCTGTGGCTACAAAAACACTGCTATATAGAGGGCACAGGTGGGGTTAGCGGTGTTAGACCTTGCTCAGGTGCTGCCTTAGTGTGTCTGACAGGCTCAATTAAGTTGCTTTCCAGGGCAGAAGTTAGGAATGGATTTTCCTGCAGGTCAGACTGTCAGGAGTGGCTGGGATCCTGTTTCTGCTGCTGCATGTGTGTGTTTGCTAGTATGTGCATGTGTGCAGTGTGCCCAGCACTATCTTGCATCTCACCTCTGAGTGGGGACTTCTGGCAGTGTTGATGCCCTCATCAACATGAATGAAGATGCTTGTCTTCCTTGGGCATTTCCCCCCCTTATTTTGCCATCAAACCCACTCTGAGTTTGTCAGAGGGGGTGGATGGAGGTAGGGGGCAGAGTAACTCCTTGTGGACTCTTTCAGACTGGGTTTTCTGGCAAGGCTGCAAGGATTTGGCTTGGATATAAGGGTCCCTTTCAGGTCTGTGGTCAGGTATGCTTGCACTGGTGTCTTTGCTGCTTTTCAGTGATCACTATTCAAGCAACTGTCCCAGCTTTGCTTTTTCCCCCCTGGTGACAGCAGGGAGAGAAGGGGACTTTTAAATTTATGTAAATGAGCAGCAGTGTCAGTAATCAAGTCATGTGGGATGCAGGGGAACCATCACAAGGTCCTGGTCCATCTATTGACCTGAGACTGAAGAGTCTGCAGGAGAGTTAGCAACATTGTCTCTTCTCTGCTTCTAGAAGATTCCCATCTTCAGAGCTACATTGCTTTCCCATATCCTCTCTCCTTTCTGGAGGCAGAGCCTGGGGCATCATCACACTCCACATAGCTTTAGCTCCCTTCCTGTTTTTGTTTTTGCCAAGAGTTAGTTTGCTCCAAATGCGTAGCTGTGTTTATGCAGATTATCTCCTTTGGAGGGATTGAGGGGGAGCAGTAATTTTTAGGGAGGACAGAGGTGTAGATGTAACCCTTGATGCTCCCCAAAGCTCTTCATATGGTGTACCCTTTAGATGTGCTGCTTACTGTCTCCACCTCCCCATTTCCATTTTCACCCCAGGGAATCTCCTCTCCAGATGTGAGTGGTGATAGTGAGTTGGGAAAAAGTCTGGAGGTGGTGAGGATGCTTGTGCAGAAGTGGGAAGTTGCATTCAGCTGTGTGCTGTGACAGGGACCAGGGAGTCTCCTGGGGTCTCCCCACTCCTTGTATGCTGCTGTTTCTCTGCTCACTCCCACAGGTCCTGAGGGGACACTGGGTTGGGCACTGGGATTGAGACGAAAAGGGCAGAGAGGTTGATACAGGAAGGATGGTGTGAAACAGCAGAGCTTCTCACTGTTGGCCCAGCCTGTGTGGGAGCAGGATGGCCCTTTCCATGCCCTTGTAGAGGTGCAGTGCTGGCAGCTGCAGCCTGGGGCACCTGTGCTGGTGGTGGGCAGGAGCTGCAGCTCTGCTCTCCTGGCGTGGGCTTCTCTTGGAGGCACAGCTGAGGTATTTGCACATTTTGTCCTTCCTGCTAGCACTTCAGGATCTGGGTCCTGAAGGGCTAAGAGTGTGAGGATGGCCTCGAAGCCATCATTGCTGGTAGCCTATGACACCACTATCTTCCTCTTCATCATCCTCATCTGACCGTCTTAATTGCCATGTTCATTGCTGACCCGAAGGAGATGTAACCAGTACATTGATGATTTCCCTGGGTGATGATAAACCAGGTTTTGCCTGCCAGTGGAGATGCAGTAAAACAACACAAAGGGATCTAGCAAGGTCAGAAAGATGGGTAGAAAATAATTTACTGAGATTAACCTTAGGAGAAATGCAGGCTGATGCATCTGGAGGCAATCAAAAATGGGAAACATGGGCTCTAACAACCTGGTGAGGGGCAAGGAAGGGACGGCTCAGGCCACAAGACCGGGGTAGGACGGTATCGAGAGCCATGGACTCGCAGCGTGACAGGGCCAGCAAGAGCCACGAGGCTGGCAGCCGGGCCCGGGAGCCAGGCTGCGGGCAGGCGACACCGGGACATTGGTCTCGACCCAGCGATGCCGGCACGGCGCTGCGGGCAGGCGACATCGGGACAGCGGTCCCGGCACATCGCTGCAGCGGCTGCAGCGACAAACGCACGGAGCCACCGCGGGGCTAAGGAGATTAATTTACGAGCGAGGATTAAGTGCTAAGGATGTGCGGCTTGGCTAAGCGGTGGTTTTAAGTGAGAGGACATGACAGGAATTGTCTCACGTGAAAAGTGTCCGTGCGCACGAGGAGAGGCAGCGCTGGGAGCTGCGCCGAACAAAGCCGCGCACCGGGAGAGCGGGGCAGGTTGGAAAGGGAAAACACTGACCCTGGGGCAGAGCCTCCACATAAATGGATCTGTTGCAGTATGGAGTCATCCCCAGAAGAAGATTTCTAGAGTCTGTTCACTTGGAACACCGAAAATGAAGGTGCTTTATTGAAAGCAGGTATGCATATTCTCTAGGAAGCAGTGAGATAAGGTTAGGGTCGTCAGCAGCACTCACCTCTGGGTCTCAAACATTCCACATAGTGAAGGTCAGGTAAAGATTTTCCAGTGGGAAACTTCTTTCTCCTCAGTTTGCCTACACCCAAAGTGACCATATTACCCCTATGCCTTTCCTTCTCTCACTCTTTACTTTTTTTTTCTCCATCTCCAGCAAAATTTTTACTGATCTCCATAACATCTCCTTTGGCTTGGCCAAAGGCTCTTTAGCAATGTAAGCATATCCCCACTTTGCAGATTCCCCCCTGCCAGGGGCAGGGACCAGAGGTATGGGCAGGATGGGGCTATTCCAGCCACAGGACAGGGAATTGGACACTGATACGTTGGATATTGACTGTGATGATGACGGTGGGAGCGTCAAGGCTTGCTCTTCCTACAGCTGCAGAATGCTGCCTGCAGCACATTGTTGAGACTTCAGGACAAACAGTTTGCTTATTGTGTCCTGTGCTGGCTGGACTGCTCCTTCACCTGCTCAGTGAGATGCAGGAATTTCTTCTGCCTCCTGTCCTTAACAGGAGGACGGGTGCAAAATGACCAGGGTGAAAAGGGTGAGGCTGTCAAGCACTGAAGCAAATCTAGCAGAGGATAATAGCATGTGTGGAAAGGAGGCACAGCAATCAATCAGCATGCAGCTGCAAAGGCAACAGGTCACAGGCATTTGACCAGGGCAGGGAACCTGGGAGGCCTTGGCTCTGGGGCAGGCCATGGGTGCTGTGCTTCAGGGGCGTGGGGCAGCACCAGCATCTCCCAGCAATGGGTTCAGGCACCATTTGGAACACTCCGTGCTGGCTTTCTGCCATGTCCCCTTGCAGCTGGATGTGTTGAGGTGATGGAGATGTGAGAGCCCCTGTTTCAAATTCAGTGCTAAGAAAAGTGACCCTGTTCCTTCCTGGCACTCGTGCAGCCCCACGCACGCACAGGCAGATGAGAACAGGCAGAGAAACATGCCAGTGCCAGCTGAACACAAACACAGAGGGAGCTGGGTACCACTAATTACATTGTACCACGACAAACGCTCCAAATGTGAAACCTGTATGACTAACACATCCCTGCAGCCAGACACAGGCATCAAAGGTAACGCTTGCCACTTATAGCAGCAAACAAAGGCGGGCTCGCCGCCGTGCTCAGCAGAGCGCCCGGGAGGCTCCCGCAGCTCCGGCACGGGGTCACCCACACGCCTTCCCAAACCTGTCACACACTCAGGGACCTCCCTACGTCAGTCTGGGCCTGTGCAAAGCTGCCTGCAAAAGCCGTGACCCAGGTGCTTTTCAACTTTTGGATGGATGTTTGGAGATGATAAATAAATACGTGTGCCTCAGGTGCTGCTCCAGCTGATGGGACCATCTTGATCTCCCCTGCAACACCAGCTGGAGGTTGTCATTTTTGTCCCTTTTCTGCAAGGGTGTTGGCAGGACAGAGTGGCTGCTGTGCTTCCTGCTGCTTCTGAATAATGGGTGACTGATGGTGATGGATGGTTTGGAAAGGACTTGTGTGCCTCAGAATGCGAGGTGCTGTGTTTACATTAAAAGGAAGTAGCCTGCACTTTCATTTTTGATGTTGTCTGTGTGAGCAGTGCACACAGCTCTGAAGCAGCGTGGGCTGGTAAGGGATACAGGGTTTGGGATAATGGTGGGGAAAGTGAACTCTGAGGATGGCCCCACGTGAGAGTGGAGTTGTGTCCTGCTGGACTCTGGGTGGATCCCCCCCAGCACTGGGACAGTGCTCTGGGGACCTCTCTCTGGTATTTCCCTCTCCTGGCTGGCTGCAGAAGGCCCTTTCACTGTCAAGCTGCAACAGTTCAGCAAGGGCTGCATGAGCCTTGTAAAGGTCTGTCAGCCCTCCCTCATCCATGGCCCCTGTCACCCCTCTGCCAAGGGGGAGAGAGGGGCTGGGAGGCGGCTTTGGCTGGAGGGTGGTGCCTGCAGGACACCTTGGGCTGGCTCGCTCGTGGCAGGTCATGGACTGACAGCCCTGGGATGCCAGCTGAAGCCCTAAAGGGGGAATGTGTCTGAGCAGAGACTTCTGCAATGCAAGCCAGGAGCCATGCATTGCGGCCTTTTTGGACAGACACCCCTAACCTGTAGCACTTCTCCTGCATTGTGATATTTTCTCCTTTTATTCCTAACCAATTTCCACTTCTCATTAAGTCCACGACTTCTCTTGCTGTTTTAGAGCATCCTTCTCCCTTCTCCTCAGTAGTCTGGCAGGACCAGGTGCTTCTGGGGAAGGGTTGAGCCAGAGGCCGTCAGCTTCTCTTGTGCTTGCCAAGGCAAGGAGCTCCCTGCCAGCACACGTGTCCAGGGCAGGTGTGTGTGCCGGCTGCAGCACCAGTGGGTGCTCAGCTCAGGATGCTGCTGGCTTTAAATGGTCCTTGGGCACGGACAGTGCAGACTTCAGACCTGGCTCCACAGAAGGGTTTGGCACAAGCTGTGCAGGGAGAGAAGCAGGAGGATCTGCCAGCCCACAAATAACTTGCCTTCCCCCGGGAGGGAAGTGCGGCTGGTGTAGCATCACTCCTCCAGTGGTATGTGACTTCTGCAGCGGAATGTTTTCGTGTATTTGGGGGACATTTGGCCAGAAAAGTCCAGGCTGGGGAGGATTTGATTTTTTTCTGGTGGGTCTGGCCTACTGTGCTCTCTGGGGTGAGGCTTGCCTGAGCAAAAGGCTGAGTGAGAAGAGGAACGTGCATTTGGCCACCCCATAGACCTTGTCTTGGATCCTTGTCCTCCTGCATTGCCCTTGCCACAGTAAGCTGCACTAGCACAAAGGGGAGGTTAGAGGCATCCCAAAGACAAACTCTGGAGATTTATAATTCTGTTGAGTCTTACTATAACTGCCTTTTGTCTGGGTAGGCACCCTTCCCATTGATGCACATTTCTGCATTTATGCAGATAAATGCATTTGCCAAACTCATTCCTCATTTTGATTTAAACAGGGCTCCCCTGGGTTGAAATACTGTAGCAGGCTGACCCCAACCAAGTTACAGAGCAATGCTACAGCAAGGGGAGGCCACTGATTGCAAGCCCAGAGGAAATAATAGTATTGCATGAGTTGCAGCCTGACAAAAGTAGGGGAAATAGCTGATTCCAACCTCCACATGTGAAATAGTAGCAGAGACAACCCTGGACCTATCTCTGTCAGGAAAACCACTCTACTCTTCTTTGAAGTTGAGATGGGAGGGCTGAGTGTGTGAAGAGCTCCAAAGTGCCCCAGTGCTTGATTTTCCCCTCTCTGTCTTTTGACACAGAATATTAATCCTGCCTAATGTAGGAAATACATCGTGATCACAGCCTTGGGAGGCAGAACAGGATTTAATCTCAGGAAGGTAACGGGTATTACTCACATCTCCAGTGGGGCAGCTGTCATTCGAGGACTGTATTTAGCTTCAGGACTTCCAAAGGGATTCACCTGGCCCTGTGTCCATATGAGCCCTAATGAGTCAGTCTGTGCTACACAAATTAGAGTGATGAACTGTCTGTGATAAGCACACTGCCCAGTTTGTGCATGTGTGCTTCACATGGGCAGAGCAGCATCCCTAAGTCCCAGCTGCATCCAGCAGTGGTGAGATGGAGAAGAGGCCCTGGATGCTTGCTGAAGGGAAAGCAGGGAAATGCTGATGAGGTTGTTTCTCCTATTCCTTCTCTCAGTTGTACTGGTAATTATGAAGCTTTGTACGCTGCAGTTTGGAACTGTCATGCCCTCATCAGTGTGCATGCTCTGAGCACCATAATAAGTAATTCCTCCTGGCTGTCTCTGCTAATCTTTCTCCTCTGTGCTGTAATGGGAGGGAAGTTGGGCTCAGCCAGCGCATGTTAATAGACTGCAAGGGAGCCAGCTCAGAGCAGGCAATGGGGAGCTGGTGGGAATAGGGAATGAAGAAAGTGGTACAACTAGTTGCATGGGTGCCCAGAGTCAAAAATCTGCTGAAAATTTTTTTTGAAAACAGTAGTGATAGATGGTGACAAAGATGCACTGTAAATTTTTTCACAGGGCTTAAAAAATTATCAGCAGCATCCCAAAGCCAGTCAGGAGACATGGTATCTGTTCTTTCCAATAGCTGCAGGCCTTTGGGATAATGAATTCCAAGAGTCTCTCTGCTATCCCCTCAGGGACACTGTGTCTGCTTTCTAAACCCCTGCACTTGCTGCTCTTTATTCTGACAAATACCAAGCCTCGAAGAACAAGCAAAGCTTTGGATCAAAGTGTGTGTTGGAAGCAGGAGGCTGAGGAAGCAGGATAGGTTGGCAGAGGTGTCGGGGTCTCATCTGGGAATGATGGGGCCCTGCGACCTAAGGTGGAGTGGCTGGCAAGCCTGACAGATGGTGGTGTGGAGAGCATTGGAGATCACGGATCCAGCAGTGTGAGCATCAAAAGGGCTGAAATGTCAAGGGTGCTCTGCTAAGGCAGAGCAGTGTCAACAGAGCTCCTCATGGGCTTTGTGATCCTAAAGTGGAGAGAACTGAGACGAGTGCCAGGCAGGATAAGCTGTGGCCAGTATGTGAGGAGACAAGTCTGGAGAGGCACATCCTTTCCTGCTGCTCATCACCCCTTTCTGTACTGCAGTGTGTCTGAGGCTCTTGTGTGGCTTTTAAATCTGTGCCTGCAGCATGGACACTCCAGATGGTTGAACATGCCAACAGGGTGAAGGGAAGAAAATGGGCAGTCATTGGCCAAGCTCTTTTTCCTGAGAGTGTCCATTAACACCCTTCCAAAGCCAAGCCTTGGAGTTTATTTAATTCTCCTCAGTTTAACCAGCCACTTCCACTCCTCTGCTATTGAATGCACAGCGCCCAGACAGCAAAATTATATTTTTTAGCAAAAGTTTGGTGCTCTGTAGTGCGCAGGAGTGTTGTGGTTCAACCCTGGGTGGCAGCTAAGCCACACACAGCTACTTGCTCCCTACCCTCCAGCTGGAATGGGAGGAGAATCAAAAGAGTAAAAGGGATGAAAAGGCAAAAAAAGTGAGATAAAGTCAGTTTGATGGGTAACACAAAAGTTGTGCACTCAAGTAAAGAAAAAAAAGGAATTTATTCGCCTCTTCCCATGGGCAGGCAGGTGTTTAGCCATTTCCAGGAAGGCAGGGCTCCATCGTACATAACACTGACTTGGGAATACAAATGCTGTCACTCCACATGTCCCCCTTTCTTCCTTCTTCCCCCAGCTTTATGAGCTGAGAATGATGCCATAGGGTATGGAATATCTCTTGGGTGAGTCGGGGTCACCTGTCCTGCCTCCCAGCTCCTTGTGCATCCCCAGCCACCTCAGTGGTGGGCTGATGTGGGAAATAGAAAATGCCTTGGTGCTGTGTGAGCCCTGCTCAGCAGCGACTAAATCATTGGTATTACCAACAATGTGTCCAGTACCAATCCAAAACACAGCCCTACTCCAGCTACTGTGAAGAAAATTCACCCTTCCCCGGCCAAAACCAGCACAGGCTGCCAATGAGCTTGAGACCTGCTCTTCTCATGCCCACCCACGCTCTCCAACCACTCTGTTTAGGGAAGTAACTTTTACAGCTCGTGTTCACGGCGTTTCCACTGCTCCAGCGTAGGAGAGCTCAACAAGCTCAAGTGAAAGGTGCTTAATGTTTAATCCTGCTTGTGTTACAGCTCACTGCTTGGATGAGTGACTGCTGTGTATGGGTTTGACATGCATTTCTCAGTGTCAGTCTGATGTGCCTGTGTGATGGTGTGACACAGGGCCAGCCCAGAGGGCCCTTGGATAGAAGAGCTGGGCCAGCAAAGCTGCACCTGCAGCTGGCAGGACTCTGTTAGGGACTGGAGGGCAGGATGGCTCTGTTGTGTCAGGATGGGCCCCTGCTGTTCCAAACATTGTGCTCTGTTCTGGTGCTCAGGCTGCCTCCAGAAGAGCTGAGATGTCTGAGAGGGTGTAGCCCTCTGACAGGGTGTCCCAGGGGCCCCGGGGATGGTTTAAATGGCAATGGAGAGGAGCAGCCAGAGGAGTCTTGGTGGAAAGGTGACTGGCAGAAAGGAGCTTAAAACTGCTTCAGCACCAAGTGGTTTATCACTTGCCAGAGCCATCGGTCCTGCAGCTCTCCCCTGCTCTGGATGTGCTAGGAGAGCCCAGATGTGCTGTGCTTTTGCTGCTGATTCCTTGTGGGATTTAATTTCTCCTTCTGGCTTCCCCTCCAGGGGTTCTCTCTTGCGGCTGGCATGGCAGAGTACGTCCCCCAGCCTCCCTCCACCTGGCCTGCAGGCCCACAGCCCCCCCACACTTCTGCCAGCTGCCCCCTGGAGCCTGTGGATCTGGGCATCTCGGAGCAGCAAACCCCACCGGAGCAGCCGCCGTCCCCCCTGGAGCTGGGGGAGGATGAAGAGGTCACCTCCCCGCCGGATCCTGACGTCCCCTACCCAGACTTGGCCCCAGTTGTCTTCTTCTGCTTGAAGCAGACCACGAGCCCACGGAGCTGGTGCATCAAGATGGTGTGCAACCCATATCCTTTCTGAGCTGCCCCTTCTCCCTCCCTGCCTCCGGCTCCCTCCTGCCCCGTCCTCCCCTCATCCTGCCCTCCTGGGGTGCCTTGCAGGTAAGGAATGATTTTTATTACATATTTAACAACCTTCTTTGTTCATTGCTTGTGTTTAAACAGAACCTTTGCTGTTTTAGTGTGTGATTAAAAGACATTGATTATGAAAGAAGGGATTTCAGAAAGAGCTGCTGATAGCCCCAGGTACAGGGACTGGCAGTAGGGAGAGTGGAGGTGTGAAGAGAAGTACATTAGAAAATCTGTTCTTCCCCTTCCCAGCTCCCTTTTTGCCTGGGAGAGAGTAGGATTTGCCAGCCCAGGAGCTTTTCAGACTGCCATGAGCAGTGGAGGTGTCTGAAAATACAGGCTTTACTGAGAGCTCACCTTGCCTTAGTGAGGGAACCACCACTCCTTCTGCACCCTGACTGCAGGGAAACCCAGGTTCCTTGCCTTTCCACACAGTCACTGTCCTGCCAGTGCCTTGCTGGGAGGTCTGGCCAGCAATGAACAGGAGAGTGTGTGCTCCACACAGCCTGGCAGGGATCTCTGGGATACAGGCATGGCCTCCTCTCACGGTCAGCAGTCACACACAGGTGTTGTCACTCGTGCTCAGTGCCTGGATGGCAGGAGGGCCCCGCAGTGCCAACGAGATCCACCTGCACAGCTCAGCACCAGGAGCCTGCCAGCTGGGCTCTGTGGCTCCAGGGGTACGGAAGCCAGGTAGGGAGGAGCTGTTCCTTGAACTGTGGGATCATGGATGGTGTGGAGGAAAAGGAGAAGAAGGTGAGTCATCAGAGAGGTTGGTCTGGGATTTTACGTGAATGTTTTTCTAGCTGGAAATCTCAACTGGCAGCACTTTCTACTGGGAAGTTTCTTAGTTCCTAGTTAGGTGGGTATTAGCTATGAGGATGCCTGCTCTGGTTTTGATGAACATTCAGATTAAATCTGAATGTCTGGGCATACAGTGGAGCCTAGCAAAATGTTTCCAAGAGTATTTTCAGCTTTAAGAGCCTAACCCCGGGTGAGGACTTGAAGTAGTGTCAGCAGTAACAGCTGACCTTAAATGGATGAGATTTGTTTTAATTTCAAGTGTAGGTAAAGGTTTGTGTTTGAGCTCTGAGCTCTTGTCTTAAAGTTCAAAAGCCACTGAAGAGAGGTTGCAGTCTCAAATACAGGTTATGGCTGAGAACACATTGGAGATTTAGATATTTTGCTTTCTTTTCCACTGGCTGCTCTATAAAATTTTAAAACTTTGTATTGCATTATGCATTGCTTTTCTATCACAGTGTGCCTCTGCTAGTTATTATGTCCTAGGAACCTTGTCCCAGCATGTGGTAGAGCAGAACTCAGAGCAGGACTCAGAGTAAAGCACAAGACATTTGTGTCATGATAAAAGGCTGGAGTTGGGAAGTGAAAGAAGAGCAACAGCATGAGTTTGGGATGAAGGCTTGCTTTTGGATGAGGGAAGGAGGTTGTGGTGGAAGAAGACAAGAGCCTGTCTGTATTGCTGGCTAAAAATTCACTCAAAGTAATCCCTCCAATCTGGTATATTGCAAGGAGTTTGCTTTAAGTTGTGGCAACTATTATTCAAGAAATTGGGCTGTTTTAGTTTTTAAGTGTTACTTTTGTCCTAATCTGCAGACAAATGTGTTCTTTGATTTAGAAGATGACTTTTTCATATTAGAAACTAGACAAAGAAGGAAAGAGCCCCACCCAATCACCTGCTGATGACCCTACAGGGAGTGAAGGGCAGTAGTGGGGCTGCTGGTTCCCTTTTGGAAGGGTTGTGTCAAACCTGAGGTTTCAGCTCACCTGTTGGGAGATTACATGCCTAGTGCAGACTGAGAGGTGAGGATTCAGCCCCTCCTCTGATTTCCTTTCAACCCCTCGTGCTTCTCTTTTTAAAAGGCCCATGAAATAAACTATTACCTTTTTTTCCTCAAATGAGGGGTCGCTTCTGCACCCTGAAGGCTTTTTACATGTAATCATATGCTCTTGGCATCACACTTCTTTTTAACAGCACCACAGACAGGATACATTTACATGGCCTGGTGGCAGATGCCTGGCTGGGAATCAGACCCTTCATAAGAGAAACTTCTGTGAAAATCAAATCGTATCTTCTAGGAATTGATATGCTTGCCTGCTTTTCATCCTTGTTATACTGAGCTATTGGGTCTCCAATGTGCTTAAGCTAAGCAGGGCCAGGATGAGCCACTGTCATAGGTCAACACCTGGCCTTTTGTGAAGATTCAGCAAAAAGATGGGGCATTAATTAAATGCCTATTAATCTTCTTGTGGAATTTTTTCCTGGATTAGAGCTTCGCGATCGCTGTAATGGAAGTACTGTCAATGAGATTTAAAAAGGAAACTCTGATAGTTAAGAACTATGTAACAATTTTTTTAAGCACGAGGTCATTAACCACCAAATTTCAATTTAGGTAATTGCATTCTAACTACTTAAATCCCCCTCTCCTGGAGATTATTTTTCCTTTTGTGAGCAGTCCTGCAATTTTGTTATGTGCTATTAAACAGCTGCCATATTGCTTTGCTGCAGTGCAGTAATAGGAGAAAGAACCACTTATTTCTTTGCTTTAAAATTGCTTCTGGAAGCATGTTAGTGTAGAGATGTGTGATGCTGTCATTGCAAAAGTTGTAGATCCCAAGTCCCTTTTAAGAAGAGGACTATGATGCCTATGAAAGTCCACGTGTTTGCCCCCAAAGGGAGTATTTGATGTGTTTTTGCTGCCGTATTGTGTGGTGAAAGGGGGCCTGATGCTTTCAAGTTTGGTGATTTGCATGTTTTTGGGATGGCTTTACATACAGCTCAAGTGCATGTAGGAATAACCTGAGTTTATTGGGAAGCAGGTTGATATTTTTATTTATTCCTAATATACTTTATGAGAGACAGGTAAGTGCTGTATCAGCTGGGTGTGCAATGCAACTCAACATGCACCTGTTAGATTAGAAAGGAGTTGCTGTGATGCAGCACATGAGCAGCCAGCCAGCTGGTTTGTTCAGGTTAATTTGTGCTTTGGTAACAGAAGGCTGCACCACTTGGAGTTGTAGATCGTGGAGCTGTTGCAGCTACAATGTTCATGTAGTCCTTATTTGAGATATGGTTATGAGAATGGCTGGAAGATTTTTTTTTTTTCCTTTATAAAACCTAAACTCTGTCATGTAGCATTTGAAGTCAAGCTTGGATGGGGAATAGGATAGGATTGGAAGTGTAAAAACCATGTTTTTAAACCAACTGCATAGCATTTATCTTATGAATTTATAAAATGTTTGGGGCTTAATAACGGGTGTGTTACATGGCACCTTCCCAATGGATTCTCATGAGAGGCTCTGCAGTTCACTACTCTGTCATTTCCTTGCTGTTAATGTACCAACCCCTTGGTGAAGCTGTTGGCCCTTTGGGCTTCTGTTTTGCTCTCAAGCAGTGAAGTGTTGCATTTCCAGCTGATTTCAGTGGTGTAGGAGCAGCAGGTCAGGTCCCAGATGAGCAAAAGCTTATGTGCACACTTAATTTTTATTACTGGGAGCTGTGTTTTACAGAGTATTGAGCAGGGTGACTTCTTACAGCTGTGGTATGGCTGTGTGTACTGAGGAGCTGCCTTGTAGCTCATTAGCTTTCAAATCCACCAAACAGGGGCATTGCCCTTCTACCTGCTGCCAAAAACCCCACCTTGCTTCTGGAGACACCTCTCCTGCAGCTTTCACTGGTGGCATTGTCAGCTTGGACTGTGTGCTCGTGCACAAGGAAACAGGACTGGCCTTGAGCATTTTGGTTGGAATCAGAGGAAACCTCTGCATTGTTTCCCCATTTATTTTCCCCCATTTATTCCCCAGAGGGATAATTTAGGTATGAGTCAGTGCAGTATAGGATGGCTGGTGATGGCAATAGTGGTGTTTCATGCTGGCACTGCCCCCAGAGAGCCAGGTGCAACATGAAATTTTGGAGAAGAAAAAATGTGTGAGTGGATTGGTACCTTTATTGGTAGCAGAGGCAGGAGGTGCCCCAGTGCATGGGAGCTGTGGGCTGCCAGAATCTCTGCTTCTTGGCTGCTGTGTGGGGAAGGGGACAATGACCCTGTTGCTCATTTAGCTTTGGGTGAATGTGTTATATATGTAAAATGTGCCCATGTCAAATACCAGTTTGGGCAATCAGTTTATGTCCAGTGAAGTTATATGTGCAGGTTCTGTAGTATGCCGTCCTTGTTTCTGCCTTAAGTTTGTACACTGTCAAAGCCTGGACACACTGTTCTTAATGACTGGCTTTAGTTACATAATAAACAAGCATAATCTGCAAATTTATTGCAAATCTTGTGCTAGTTGATGACTGTCTTAAGGCCTGAGTTCCTGTAATCATTAAAATTTTACTTTTTTCACATGTGTTTGTATATATAAATAAAAATCATGGTTTTCTGCATCTCTAGTAAGTAGAGAGAAGCTTGGAAATGTGACAAGAAAGTGTAATAATACATCAAAAATTGAGTGGCTTATGAATTTTAAGCAGCATTGATCATTCTTGAGAACCTGGGGATCATGGCTTTCTGCTCCTGGGGTCATCAGTACCAGCTTTTAGGTGCATATTTGAAAAACAGTAAAATTTATATTTTGCTCACGTGTCTCCATTTTAAGGGCAGCTCTTCTGTCTCTCTTAAAAAGCCTCTCTCAGAAGACACATGAAGAGTCTGGAATTTACTTGAGGACTTTTGACAGCTTTGTATCATTCTATGTAACCAGGCCGATGTTGCTGCTGTGCCCTCCTTCCAGCCCAGGAGCTGTACCTGTACACCCAAGCCCCACCAAGGGCACGATGTTTTTCTTTTTCTGTAAGAGGTTGTCTGCACTCTAAGTCAGCTTTGCAGTTGCTCCTGGTGCATGGGAAACTGAGATGGCCAGAGCTGCCCAGGGGGTGTGCAGTGCTGGGGGCACTGGTGTTCCCTTGGGCATGTCCCAGATGCTTTTCAAGCTTTGAGGGTTCTGCTTTAGGTTCTGCTGGGTTTTCTGCCACTCTGCCAGCCTCTCTGCTGGAATGGAGCTTGCTATTAGCAAATGAGGGTGACTTCTAATAAGTCAGTTGTCTGTTATCTTGATTCATATTTGGAGGCACTGAATGCAGTGGGTCAATCTATCATCAAGGGCTCTCCTCCCCTTTTGTGTTAGCAAGGTGCCTTAAAGCAGACATGTCCTACCCTTGTGAGCTGACCCTTAATTTCCCTGTTCACTCTCCCCTTGGAAAGCTGATAGGCTTTGCCCCATCTGACTCTACCTGCCTGAAAACCACCCAAGGTCTCTGTACATATGTGACAGAGAAGTAGTTGCTGGAGAGCAGGCTGTAGCATTTGCATTTAGGACTGCTATGATGTTTGGTTTCCCAGATGCTCTAGAAGAAGGCAAGGAGAAAGACAGGGAGCAGGTTTAGTTTTGGAAAGTGCACAATCTGAACATTTTAATGTTTCCATAATGAAATATTGGGTAATCTTCATTTTGTGGGAGAAGAAGAACCCCATCCACCTCGACCCTGGATTGGGGAAAAGTAATTCTCTGAATTCCAGCTTTTTCTTAGGGTAGCTGATTGTGGTTGGTAGGCAGGTGGCAGGGGAAGCATGATAGAGCTCAGGGCCTTCACAAGTGGTTGGGAAGGAAGTTGTCTCCACAAAACTAGTGACAAGGGAGTGCCATTAGTGCGGGTCATTTGATGTGCAAATTTATGGGAAGTTTAGAGGAACCATTTGCACAGTCAGATGTGGTGTAAATGGAATTTAAACTCGTGCATTGTCATTAGTAGCACACAAGGGATGGATATGTTCGAAGGGGATTTGCATGCTTGAGATCTGTAAGAAATTGCCTGGGTTGTGTGTATGTGAGATGTATGCGATTTCAGGCAAGTGGGCAGATGTAAAGGGATGAGGTCTAAATTTGGCTGGCTTGCAAGATGGCCCTGGGTATCTAAGCACAAATGTTGAAACAGGATAAATCCCTGCCTCCCATCCCTTTAGCTTAATCCCTGGAGGCTTTTTTTCATAGTGAGAACTCAAAGACCGTGGTTTGGAAATGAAGCAGGACAGCAGCACATACAAAACCAGGGCTCTGACTGAAGATTTAATGTTCCTAGGGTCTAACACAGCTGGAAATAAAGCTGAAAATTCGTGGCACATCCTTACTGTCTTTTTTCAAAGATCTCAGCATTTTTGCTGTAATTGAAGGATAGATTCCTACTGTTGGAGGAAGGGCTGTAACTGCAAAGCACAGAGGAGCCTGTGGTTTAGGAGAGGGGTATTTCTGCTGTGTGTTTGTAGTGCCCTGTTTCCCTAATATGTTTCAAATCCAATAAAAGACCTTGTAGGCCTCCATGCCCTGATGCTTTAGGAAAGCAGGGCTAGGACTCTTACTGCAACAGCTTTTGATGAGGTGCCTTAATGTGTCACCTGGGTTTGTGGCCAATGAACGTGGAAAGTGCAGGGAAGCAGGGGAGAGAAGATGCAAGCCATAAAATTGACTGGTATAAATCAGTGTTATTCTGTTACACCTGGTAAGAGCAAATCTGTATGCACCAGCCATTGCTGTTCGGGTGAGGCTGGGGAGGTTGGTCTGGTTTTGTCACACAGCACTGTGTATTTGTGGCAGTCTGGGGCTATCTGGAATTGCTAGGCCAGAAGAGAGGGATGGTGTGCTCAGCTGGGATGCAGGGATGGTAGAAGGGCCTGTGCTGAGGGACATCCCATCCCTCTGAGGAGTGCATTACTGAACTGAAACAAATGCTGAAAAACCTTTCTGGAGCATATTGTGCTTATTCACTGGAATATATTTTGCCTTGGAGAGGAGAACCATTTATTCTTTGAAAAATGGTCAGTTTGCCTTTTTCAGCCTTCGTGAACACTGGAGCAGGGTGTGTTAGAGTGCCAAAGGGGCTCTTGTAGGAATAGAAAGGGCAATAAAAATGCTGCTTTTGAGTTCAAGACCTATAAAATACTCTGACCAGACCTCTAATTGCATGTCTTGTTATAACAATGTGAATTAATAGAATTAACCACTAACAAATTGACCAACTGCTTATTTGAGGACTTGACACTCTTCCCACCCTAGACCATGGGAAGGGGTTTGCAGCTGTGGGTTGTGAGCATAGTACTTGACAGGAGCTGCTTCAGGTGAGGCACAGTCAGCAGAGCTGCAGCTCCTCTGCAGCAATGGCCTGCAGCTGGTGCCAGCATGGCTGAGATGAGGCTGTGAAACACTTGGCCCATTACAGACCTATGGAGAGAGCAGGAGCAAAGAGTCTGCCAAGCCGCCAGCCTCTAAGCTGGAAAGGTCTTCGTGTTCCTGGAGAAACACTGTCTCTGGATAGGCACTTTTGGTGCAGGAAGGCTCGAGTCTGCTGTAGGATGGACCAGGCTCAAGCTTGCACCCACTTTTGTCCTGTGGTTGTGCTGCCCACTGGTCCTTGGTCAGCCCCTTCCTGGAGTGCCTGGTGTATCCCTGTGCCACTGCCTCTCCTGTGCTTCCCTGCCTGCTGAGGGAGGTCCTGTTGGAAAAGGCTTCTCTTAAATGGGGTTTTGCAGCCTCTGGCTGGTGGGGCAATGGGATGAGGGCTGAGAGTGGTGGGAAGGGCCATCGGCTGGGGCTGCCTGTTCAGGGGAACAGATCTGGGGGTGGATTGCGCTTGCCCTGCTCTTTGTCACTGCTGATCCTTGGGCTGTGAGTTTGTGCTGTGCCATCTCCTGCTGCCTGTGCTCCTCTACCAGGGAGGGGCTGCTGCCCCACCTCTCTCTCCTCCTTGGAGGGGTTCTCTGGGCTCAGCTGTGCAAATGAGAAGGAATCATCTCAGGAAAAGCTTTGGAGGAGGGGAGAGACTAGCTCAGGGGGAGGGCTTTTTATCCCATGTCAAGAAAACAGCAGAGCTGTGACCAGCAGCCAGGGAATGAGGCTGAGATGGGCAAGGAAGGCAGGTCAGAGTGCAGCTGGACTTGTAAAATGAGAGATGAAGTCTGATGATGAAGATGTAAGATACTGATGGGGAATGTTAGGTGGAGGTTATCTAGGTTGGGAACAGGTGATGCAAGTTGCTGCTGACCTTGGCAGGCATCTGAGCAAACCTTGAAATCAATGGGGTTGAAGGCAGCTGATAGACCTGAGACCATCAGCAGGAGTGCTGGATCCCTGGCTGCCATCAAGGGCTGGTGGAGGCAGAAGGTGCTGTGATGGCACTGCAGTCCTTGGCTGGGGAGCCTGCACAGCTCTTTGGATGGCTTGCCTGCTCTGAGGGATGGAGCTGGTGAGCAGTGCTGGGGCTGGAGCAGCTCTCACCTGCCCATCCTGACTGCAAGGTGGGGATGGAGATGGAAAGTTTATCTTGGCCTCCCTGCCTTTCCCTTCTCCAGCTTTCTCCATGCCCGCTGCAGCAGTGCAGCCGGAGCAGCTCCCTCAGGCAGGATGGGGGATGCGCCGAGCTGCGATGTGGGGACCATCTGTCCCCCTGAGACAATGGTGCATTTACACTTACGTACTGCAGTTCATCCAAGAGGAAAGATAAATCTGTCCTGGCTAATGATGCATCTCACTCTTTGCTTATCCTTTCTCCCTTTAGTTTTCTCTCCCCCGGTCTCCTCTTGTCATCACCTACTGTGCTTCAGTCTATAAAAGAAGCCATTGCTCCCCCTCCTTCAGTGCGATTTGATGTTTCCGAGTCCCTGCAACTCCTCTAGCAGACTCCCCTGTGACTAGCCACCCTGTCTATCCCTTTTCCTCTCTGTCTGTGGCAGTTTGTCATTTTCCCCCTCTTTTATTATTTCCCTTGCTGTCATTCCTGGGTTTTGCTGCGTGCAGCCTGTCTGCGCTGACTGTTCCTGCCCTTGAATTGGCTCCTTCTGGTAGGTGCCTCTCTTGGACACCCAGCTTCCTGGGGGGAAAGGTCAGGGCTTAAAGGGGAGACCTGGAGGAAGGATTTAAACAGAGGACATCACTCATTGGCTTATTTAGAATGAGGAAAAAGGCTAGGGCTCTGCAGAGGTGTGAGTTTACCTGTGAAAATAAGAGATTTCTGCTGTCTCTGGAAGGGATTTCTACATGGCCGGGTGGGATTGCTTCTTCCTTGTACTCACGGGCTGCTTCCCTCCCCCTTTAGAGCATTCCAAGCCCAGGTCAGCTGCTCTCTTCCCGTGCTCTCTGACATGCTGGTGGCACCTCTGCCACCCCCATCCTGAGCTGTCAGTGTGCAGGAGTGCTGGGCTCATTTCTGAGCTGCAGAGTCCAAGGGGAGCATCCACCTGGGGGCAGGGACAGGCTGCTGGAGGTGACCACCTCCTGAGCCACCCTGGGTGACACTTGCTGCTGGATCAGCTGGCCCTGGCCTTCTCTGGGATGTAGCTGGTGCTCTGCTGATCCCTGCTAACCAGGTCTGGCTCTTGTGGGCTGGCACAGACAGATGTGAGCTCAGCGTGCTGGCTGGGAGCTGTGTGGCTGCCATCTCCTGGCCCTGTGCCCCAGCTTGGAAACTGGGCAAGGTGCTCAAGGATTTGCTTGCAAAAGTTGAACCAACAGTGCTGTCTCAGCCTTGTTCCTGACCCCTGGACCTTTGTGAGGGCTGTTTCATCCTGACTTGAATAACTTGGTATTGTTTGTCACTACTTCCCCAGGGTAGCAAAAAAATTGCTGAAATGCTACAAGGGCTTTAAGACTGCTTGTAGGAACTGGATGCTGTGAGAGGCAGAGTGAACCAAATGTACCTCTTGGGGGATTTCTCTTCTCAGAGAGTCTTGGATTAAAAAGGCTAGCATCAGTACAAATTCATCCAGGAGAAAGCTGCTGAATCCAGTGCTTGCTGAATCCAAATGCTAGCTCTGAGATTTGCCTCAACAGGCAAGAAGGGAAAGAAGGAAAGAAAACACATGGTAAAATATTAACCTCCCTATTGGAACAGGCAGTTTGCAACAAACAGCAGCTGTTCTCTTTCATGGCATGAAAGATGTAACAGCTCAATATTTGAGGGTGGAGACATATTTTCTTCCATGCAGAGGTTGATAGTTTCTCACATCAAAGATCCAAAATATCTGCTCATCTTTCAAGCCCTGCTTATTATTTGGAAGCATACTGAAACATCAGTACTTGGCAAATCTGCCTTGCCCCATCATTCACACACCCCAAAAGGAAATCTCCCTGTCTTTACCTGTATCCTGCATCTTGCTTTGCAGCCAAGAATGCCTCACTCTAGCGTTCCCCTAAGAATACCATGTCCTTATTTTCTACAAAATGTTCTACAGATCATTTACCAGCCAGCTAGCAGATGTTAACAAGAATTGTTAACAAAAATCAAGCAAAAACATATTTGAGAAAAGTAGGTTTTTTGATGTATTGCAGTTTCAATGTAATTATTTTTGTTCACATATTTATCAACTGGTGATGTAATTTTTCCTTTGAGTCTCTTGGGTTTGTAGGTGATTTTGGGAGGCTCTGTTTTGTCCGCGTGTGAGATTCAGGCAAGACCTTAAAAATGTTTGTCATGAGCGAGTTGTATTAGAAAAGACAGGCTTATAGAAGTGCAGCAGTAATAATATATTGCCTTTGGTACTGCCTGATGTTCAGTGCCACTGGCCAACTGTGATATTTCTTAATGAAGGATTTTTTTCCCCTCAAGGCAATTTTTCCTTGCTTTTTTCTTTCCCTATGGCTCCTTTCTGATTAATTTTCTTGATGGAGGAGGATCCTTCCCAGCTTGGGAGTTTGCTCCTCTCTTCTCTGTACTTGTTGACCCACTCTTTAGCAGCCTTGTGCTGGCAACTGCTCTTATCTTCCCATCTGGACTCCTATCTGGAGGTGGGATTTTAGTGAGTGGAGGAGGCTCTAGATCTTATCCCACTTGTTTTATACAGGAAAGTCCTTTGGAGACAGCAGTCTTCTCATTTTTTCTTGTAGCATTTTTTTCATTCCATGCTACAGTTTCCCAGTTTTCCTTTTTCTTGTAGGTTGACCCTGTTATCTTTCCCTGTGCAGACAAACTCCCCATATTATATGTTTTCTTCCTTGCTGGGTGCTGAGTAATGTTTTTCCTTCTTCTCCTTCTTCTCCTTCTTGGAAAAAAACAAACCCGAACACGTGAACCTGCAATGAAAGGTTGTGTTTTGAAGGTGGTGTGGAGAGGGAGAAACTGAGATTCCACATTCCTCCTTAATTCTGTCTTAATTTATTGGATTGAGTCACATCAGTCTCTCCTGAGCACATTCGAAGCACAATTTTTAATTTTTTTTTTTTTTTTGCTATGGGAGCTGCTAATTTATCTCCATTTGGATGGGTTATTAGAGGTTATTATTACCCTGGTGCCCAGTGTTTGGAGCATCCAGCGGCAAGTGTGAGTCAAAAAAGCATCTGGGACACTTAAGAACAGACAAAATAACTTTTTTATTTGCAGTCATTGACATTCAACTTAGGTTTTCCTCACAGCAGTCATACCTGCTATGTAAGTCTCAGCTCAAGCTGCCAATCAAATGAAGCTCTAAGCAAATGAGACAGGGTGTTGGAAGGAAGAGGAGTTTGTGGTAGGATTAATTAAAATTAGTGTTATCAGTGTAGCTGCATGCAGCCTTCCACCATATAGGTCAGCTATCTCTGAAGCCTCAAGTTTCCCCTACAATGCCATAATTAACTATTAAAGTAGGTACTTAAAAAAAAACATTCCTCCTCCAGAAAACCATAACCCAGGATTTCTTTTTCAAAGCACAGAATTAATTGCATCCTTCCACAGTATCTTTGAGGTGCTGTTATTTCTTTAAAATGCATTTACAGCATATTGTGATATGTCACACATCCTTTAAATATCCAATAGCTTTTTAACTTTTAAAGATCTATTTCACACTTAGTGGCATGTCTGTAATGCGTTTTTCTGCAACGTGTGGCAGATGTCTGGGGAAACTGTGTTTGCTCCCATATGGGGGTTATTTTGCTGGAAAATGAAAGAGGGTTGACACTTCATTTGATTTTCCTGAGCTGTCACATCAGGGATTCTCTATCTGGGTGTGAGACATGAATCCAGATCATATGTAAACTGCACAAGGGAAGATGTGCTCCCTTCCCTGGCTGAAGGGGGACTTCCCATTGAAGAACATCCTCTGAGGGCTACAAGGAGGAAAACAGGATGGAGAGGTCTGCTCTAGCATCCCCTGCCCCATGGGACTTTCCATACATACAGAAGTAACATCCAGCCTGTCCCTGGACCTTCCTCTAAGGGAAGGAGGCAGGGGGCAGCTTTGAGGTTCCTCAAACCTGAAGGAAACTCCTGATGCTTGTGACCCAGGTTCCTGAAGTGAGCTGGCACTTGAGGGCTGTGTGCTGCTGAATTTGACTCCTGGAGAGGCACCACACATGCCAGGGCTGCAGTCACTTTGGATGTGTCAGACCACCACTGCACGGTCGTGGTTTATGGACAGACAGAAGGGAATTTGTCATCTGTGCTGGCCAACAATCTCTGTCTGTTTGCAGATCTGTGCTTCTGTTCTGACCCCTTCCTCTCTGCTCTGACTGTGGCTTTGTGTCCCCTTGTGCTGTGGTTTGCTGTCCCTGTGCTTTCTTTCCTGTTCCCAGACTGAGCCCCGTGCTAGGGGCAGGCCCCTCTGTTGTTTGCCCTGCAGGATCAGGGGGAGGGGAGGAGGCTGAGCAGGGAAACTGCTGCAAGCCCCTGGAGGTAATGCTGGTGCCAACATCCCCCTTTACCGAGACAGATGCAGAGGGGATAAACACCAGGTGTCTCTTACAGAGTGGTTAAATGCACCAGCAGTCCCTGTTTTGTGGTGTTAGGACAGAGGAGCCTTCCAGCTTTATATTTCAGAAGCTTGCCAGTGGCACTTGGCACGTCCCTCTTGTGCACAACCTGGGAGACACACTCCTGAGTTTCTGGGCAGTGCAAATGCCCAGGAATTACTTGGCTGTGGTAGCAGTCAGTGTCCTCACTGCTGGGATGTGTGAGCACAGGCACATGCTGTTGAGGCATTTCTGGGCAGAGTTTCCTGGGGACTGAGGAGCAAAGCCCTAGAGGAAGCTGCCACTGAGGGCACAAAGCTGGCAAAGCCAGGAAGGTGCTGGATATCCTTGGAAATACAGACATGGAAGCATGCCTCCTGCATGGAAGCAAGGGGATGGGGTGGGTGAGTGCCCTGGAGTGTCCCCCACCAGACTGAGGGTGTCAGTGATCCCATCAGTGGAGGGTGGCAGGTTAGATCTAGAGGGAGAGCACAAAAGTAATTATTTCCTTCCCCAGCCACTTGCCTTCTCTGGGTACTTCTTGAGCACCATTAAGCTGATTAGTGTCATGCACTTGAGGCTTTGTCTTGTACCCCTGGCGTTTCCCATTCTTGTTTGTATGTGTGAAGGGTGTTCTCACCCACGGCTGTGACACCTCTCCCCCCTGGACTCAGGACTATTCTTTTCTGATGATCAATGTTTCCATGGGTCTCAGCTTTTCAGGAACACAAAGGCATGCCTGGTGGAGGATCTGATGCCAAGTCTTTAGTTGCTGGGTTTAATAGTTACACCTGGGATTATTTCATCCCACTGAATGACCTCTTCTGAGACACTGCTGCTTCCCCCAGGTGGGTCTGTATTTATAGGCTTATCTCTGCAGCCTTTCCCCACCCAGAGTGCTGCTTGTGCCTGGTGCCCTCAGCACATACACATACACAACAAAAATATTCGATTAAGTGATACAATTACTACATAATAAATCATCTGAGTTCTTTATTACTCTAATTTATATGCATCTGTATAAATCAGAGGTGTACTCACCATTCCTTTGCAAGATGCAGGAGGATTAGAAAACATTTGCATTGATGAGTCTTGGGTAAATATTTGACCTACTGGTGAATTCCTCTGCAATTATCCCTTGGAGAGATTTACTGTGCCTTCCTCTGTGCATCTGTCTGGGTGATGCCAGAGGGATACAGGGAGAAGGGGGAAGCCTTTCACTGGTGTTTGAAATCCTGGGGGAACTGAGAAGGTTTTGAGGGGAAGGTGAGGATTTAAACTTGTTTATACTGATCAAGTGGTAGAGGGAAGTCTGGAGTTATGAGGAGAGAACAGGTCATGGTGCTGGAAATCTGTACAGTGGGCTGCTGTATGTTGGGGCATCTGGATTTCATGAAAGGCACGAGACAATTAAAATCAGTGAGCTCCCAAATGCTCTTCAGGTGTGTTGAAATCCCAGTGTGAAACACCAGTGCAAGAAATTGTGCTGATGGTGGGAGTGAGGTCCTTCCAGCTCTTTCTGGGCACCTACCTGCGGGATGACATATCCAGTGAAGAGAGAGATGTGCTTTGGTTAAAAAATGGGGTGTGCCACAGGGGCTGGAGTTCCCACCCAGGAAGTGGGCTGCTCATGAGAGAGCCTTGTTTTGGCAGAGGTGGGCCAGGGGCTGCCCCTGCCTGCTGGCTGAGTGAGAGGTGTGTTGAGCCTCCAAAGCTGCTGGGGTCAGGGCAGGCAGGTGCTCAAGCATTTGAGCTGTTTGTGCTGTGGTTGATGAACTCACACCACTCCACTGACTTACAGGGTTCTCCTTGCCAACCCCAGGTCAGGGCCTCTCAGGTTTCTCAAACTGGGTGTAAATTTTAGAACAGAGAACAGAAGCTCTCTCTTGCAAACTTTGGCCACATTTCTTGTTTTGGTCAGGGTGAGTATGCCATAAAGAACAGCCTTTGTGTCCGTGCTGGTTTCATGCTTCTGTTCAAACCAGGCATTTACTGAAACAAAATTAAATCTGAGCTGGCAAGTTGAGTTTGAGTTTCGCCTTGGCCTGTGCTTTGTTCAGATTAATTCTCTTTTCCCCCAAATGCTCGTACCTCCCACCTCATCCCTCAGACAGGGAGGCAGCTGTTGAGCTGTTGTCACTTCTCTGCTTTCACAAAGGCTCAGTGGGAAGAGGAGACAAAGCAGAACATCATCTGCCTTCTCCTCTGGTGGCAGGCAGGGAGCTGAGCTCCCCGAGGAGCTGGTGCCCAGCTGCTGCCTGTGCACGGCTGGGATGCTCTCCACGGGGATGCTCGTGGGGCAGGCCTTGCTGGAGGGAAAGAGGAGGAGGTCCACGAGAAGAGGCAACAGTCCAAGCACCGTGAAGGTTCCCGGTTTGGGTACTTCACTTCTGTGTAGCTGTCTGAGGGAGAAGTGCTAGGGAAGACCTCTTGGGATGGCCAGGCAGCCTGGAGCATGGATACAGCGCAGGAAAGAGGACCTGGGGGATGAGAGGAAGCAGAGTGTTAGTGCTCCTAGGAGCTGGAATGTCTTTAAAGCTGATGTGTTGCCATGGTGTGCCTGGCAGTAAAGCTCCCTTGTTGCTTCTCTAATTCCATTCAGGCAAAGAAGAATGGTGAGGGGATTAAGAACAGTGCAGAGCAAAGGCTCTGTCTCCTGCTGGAGTGTGCTCTCCTTGGCTCCTGCACCCTTCCCCAGCCAGCCCTCGCTGCAGCTCAGTCCCCCACAGCCCCCTGTGCCTGCTGCCCCAGGCTAATGCACTGCCTCCCCATGTTGTGAGAGAGCACCTGCCACGGCTTCTGCATTAGCAACAAAGCAGAGAGAGAGAAGAGAACTTTCTGGAAAGCCAGGGGTGTGGGTGTAGGACTGAAGGCAGCAGAAGCAGTGGCAGTACTTCCACTAAGGTAAAGAGGAGCAGATCTGGGTTTGTGGTGGTCTGGTGTTAATTAGCTTCCTCTTCAGCAGTTTCTGAGTGTGTTAATGGTCCTGCAGCAGACATGGCAAAAAATCCTTGACCACAGGATATTACAGGTAACGTGACCCAGAGAGATCAGTAGCAAGGAAAGGAGGCAGGATGCCCTTTAACCCTGCTCCTCTTGGGTACCTCTGTCTCCTCCACTGAATTTCCTCCCCATCATCCATCTCACATTGCCTTGTGATCTCTGCACCTCCTGCCTTCTGGATCCTTTGCTGTCCCTGCTGGGCCCCTCCGCTGGGCGAGCCCCACTGTTCCATTGCAGGTGCTGGGGACCAGCCCCATCAAACCCCACTGCCTTCACCCCTTGCCCCTCCACTACTTGCTCTCTCCTGTCCTCTGATTGTGGCCCAATGTCTCGCCCCACTAGCTGTCATGGTCTTTTTCTCCCTAAGCCTGCTGTGACACAAGAGCCCCTGTACTAGTGAGATCATAATTAGCTTCATTAAATTAACTGATAGCTACCCTAACATCTCACAGTCTCATGGCATCTGACACTTAGATGCATGTTTTATTAGATAAGTCAAGGATGGGGATGTGTTTCTCAGTTTACTCCCAGTTCAGTTCAGCATGGCCCTCACTTGTCTGTGCCTACAATCTGCAAAATCACCTTCTCCTTTCACTCCCCTTGTTTGCTGGGGAGACAATAGCCGAGTCACTATTCCTGCAGCATCTAATATGGGGGAAATAATGTCCATGGAAGGAGCTGTGGTGGTAGAGGGAGAGGCTGCTGCTGTTCCTCTGCGTGGGGTTGACCATTCTGTAGTTCTTGAGCAGTTCAGGTGATGTGGGATTCCCTTCAGTGGGGTGGAACTGCTGCAGGGGTGAGCAAACCCCTGCTCAGGGAGGGAGCTCTGCAATGGTGAAGGAACAGCCCTGTTTCTCAGAGTGCAGCATGCTGAATCTCTCCTTGCTTTAATAAGCAGCTGCTTCTCCATGGAGAGGTTCCCTGTCCCATGACAGCCAAAACCAGTCCTGTGTTAGCCAGAGGCACTTCCAGTGGCAAGAAGCCCTTTCCTGTCAGGGTTCAGTGCAAACACCCTTTGCTTGGGAAAACTGGACTTGAGTCTCGTCACAGGTGAGGTGCCCCAGGGCAGTCCTGTTTGGGGAGCCCTGCTGCTCTCTTGCCCCAGGCTGCTCTCTGCTTTGCTCTCTGTCCCCCCTTCAGCCCTGTGGGGTCCCCAGGACCCTGTGCAGCTTTTCCAGGGGGTCTTTCTGCTTCCCAGTGAGCTGCCAGGCTTCTTGTGCCCACACTTGGTAACTGATGGATTGACGGTGTCTGGAGTTTGGGTTATTAATCCTGACCTAAGGCAATACCTCATTAATGAAAGTAAACCTGAAAATTAATAGAAGAGGAAATAAAGAGGCTGAAAGCTGATGAAAAGGGAATTGTGAGGGAGAAGAGTGAAAAATGGGAAGAAAAAATTCAGTCTGGGACTTGATTTCTCTGGAGGCAAAGTGGAGAGAAGGAAAAAATCTAAGTCTTAATAGGGCAAGAGAGGACAGAGAGGTGGATGGAGAGAAGGGAGGGACGAAGGAGCCCTTGCCTAGGCAGTCTGCCATGGGCCTGCTGAAAAGTCAGCAGGGCCAGGCTGAAGCAGATGGGGAGCAAAGGATTGCAAGCCTGAAGGCTGCATGAAATATTTAAGATGCTCCATCAAACCATCTTCTCAATGGTGGTGAGATTCTGGGTGGGAGGGACGAGAAAAACTTGGCTGATAAAAAGAAATAATAATTAAAAAAACCTGACAACATGTAGCTCTCTTTCCATCTCCCCTCTTATCTCTGGGGCCCTGGGCAACCTGATCTAGAGGGTGGCATTTCTGGGAGGGAGGGAGGGAGGGCTGAAAGCAGATGATCTTTAAGGGCCTTTCCGTCTCAAGTCATTCTAGGATCTTACTTTCTCCACAGGTGGGATGTCCAGTTATGCTGGATACAAGTCCAGGTTTCTTCAACCTTTGAGCCTTTAGTTTGCTTTTGCTTTATGTTTCCTCTCATTCTTCCTTCTCTTTTCCGCTCACAGCGCCTGTCACACAGTAACCAACTTCAGTCTGGCTGGGTCTTGCTCCCCTCTCCTACTGCTGGCGTGGGTGTAGCTCTGTCCCCTTCAGAAGTGTCCCCTTTGGACACAAATGTGTCTTCCTTGACCCTCTCAAGCCCTTTTCTTCCTCCACTTGGTGCCTGGTCCTTTTGACGTCTGCTCTTGCGAGGGGGATGACTTGACCTGCAGCTCAGTTCAGTGAAGCCTTGAGCTCAGCTGAGGTGATGCAGGAACAGAATCTGGTTCTAAAGGTATCCACAGGGATTTCTGACTTTATCTCACGTTGGCTGACAAGGGCAAAACTTGAAGTGTAGTGGATGTCACCGAGTGTCTGAGGATGCAGGGAATGGCAGAGCCCAGGAGAATTCAGAAAGCTCAACTGTCTCAGCTCATGAGGTTTTGGCCACTGTGTCCTGCATTCTGCCTATATACAAATGCCATTATGCAATTCCCTCACCCTTTGCTTTTCCTGCTTCCCTTCCTTCCATGAGAGCAGAGAGAGCTGTTGCCTTCAGACTGGATGTGTGTAATCACCATGACCTAGTTTGGGAGCTGAATCTAGAAGGGAGAGAAAACCATGTCCATTAAGTTAAAAAATACAGTAAATAACTACTATGTTCCCTCCCCGTGCCCTGCAAATCCAGTGTTAAATTCACTTAGTAATTTCAATCAGGCTTTGGTTATGTTAAAAAGAAAAATCTCAACACCTGTAGCAGATGCAGTTTTTAAATGTAGAAAGGAGTCCAGACTTAATTCTGAATGTTTCAGCTCTGGAGACCTCATTTAGGGGTGGCAGGTACTGCATCTTTCTTTTGTGATCTTACTGTGGGTCCTGGCCACTGTTTGCTGCCCCCTGTCCCTGTGAGCTGTGCCTGATTTTTTCTAAGATGGTGGAATTGTCTGTTCCTGCTGCTCATCCAGCTGGGGTCTGCAGGTGACAGGTTAGCTGGTCCATGGTAGTTTTTGGGTTTGGGGTCTTTTTGAGTGGGGCAATAACGGAAGGAAGGATACGAGGTACAGTTGACATGGCTCAAGATGCAAGTGAGCCTGGGGCTGGTCTCCAGGTTTTCTTGATTGCTCTCTGACTGGCATCAGAAAATATCACAGGACACAGAAAATTGCTACTGCACTTAAAGGCAGGATGTGCTACAGGTCTATACCAGCATGAGTTAATAAATGTGAAGGAGTGAACAAAAAGTAAATGTTATCTCAGACGACAAAATAACACGCCTTCACAAAAATGAACTAGCATCCCTTCCTAGGATTGATGGCTTCCAATAAACCTGAGCTGTTTTTTTCCACCCTTTGGTATTCACAGAGAGAAAACGTTCAGAAAACCTTTTGGGTCTTTCCCCCATCATTTTTGTAAATGTTCCTGGGTACTGAAATATGTGGTTAAGGCTGGTGATAAAACAGCCACAGTACAAGACAGCAGCATTTCATCTGATTCCTTCCAAAGATGCGAAACATTTATCTGAATTTGCAAGAGCAGTATGGAGTTCATATCTGAGTAGATTATGCATGGGAAGCCTGCATGTTGATGCTGTCTCTCCATAATCCTGTATCAAGACTGATACTGAGCATTACCTTAGCTCTCCTCAAATGCTGTTATTCTCATTGGCTGTTCTCATTCCTCCATCATTAGGAGGAATCCGTGAAGGAGGAGTGAAAAATATAGAAACCTGATTTGGCTCAGGAAGTCCTTGAGCTGAGAGTGGCTGGCATCTGGAAGAGTGCCTAAAGGAAGTATCGTGTCTGCTCATCCCATTTTTGCACACTTCTCTGGGCAGCTGTGTTGCTGCCCAGTCTGGGCAGGTGTTTGGTCCAACTTGAGATGCTCATTTTTAGTTGTTTTTGTTATATTGTTCTGATGCTCCCTGACTTGTGTAGGCTGGGAGTCTGTAAACTCTTAGGTCAATTGTGGTTTTTGTTTTGTTTTTAGACATCTTTTCTGTTTAATTCTTATTACCATCTGCCATCCCCCTTCCCCTTTCCTTCAAGACACTTGTCCTTTTGGTGGGTGTTCCCATTTAGGGGGACATGGGACCTCCAGCTCTGGAGGAAACAGGATCTGCTCCACTCAACACCTCTTGGTGGGGATTTCTTGCTCGTGATCAGTGAGTGTGTGGGGTTGGAGACCACAATCTCAGCACCTGGTGGTGCCCACCCCATGGTTTTACCTGCTGCCTAGAGCACTGAGGGAGCAGGCTGGACAAGTGTCCCTGTCCAGGCTCTGTCGTGTCCCATCCTCCATCCCTCCACTGAAAGCAGATCAGGAGTGAGAGCTCTCCCACAAGAGGGAGGTAAATGTAGGTTGGGAAAGTGGATGCAACTTAGAGATGAACTGCTTGCTTTGAGAGGATGGCATGCCCTCCAAGAGGGGGACCCTTGGCTGGACACATCAGCCTGGCTCTGATTAACCTGTACACCGAATTCTACTTCAAGGCTTGCTTTGTTTGTCCTCTCCCTCTCTTTTGGTGTATGTGAGCCTTTAGTATAAGCATTTAATTATGGTGGCCTTTTCCTTCTAAGCAGTGATAATTACAGTCCATGATGAAAAAGAAAGATCTAGACCAACTTATTACTTGTTGGAGGCTCAGCCGAGTCTTGAGGCTCATTTGAGGGCAAATCTGTAGCACAGCAATCAAGTACACAAGCAGTCCAGCAGCCTGAGGCTGCTGAAGGAGAGCACTGGCTGGGCAGAGGTTTTTGTTCCACTGCACAAAGGCACAGACCTGTTGCTTAAGTATTGCATTTCCCATTTGTGGCTTTACACCGGATCTGCAGTATTTTCTGTGCTCTCACAACAACTCAAGCTCCCAGGGGTTGGAGTTAGGATTTAGTCATAACACCAATATATGCCAGCAAGAGATGCAGGTGACTTAAATGGAACTGGTTTTCTCTTGCTGTTGGATGGGTGTTTGTGTGAGAGAATCACTTATTTCTGACTTTTCTTTAAAATCATATTCAAAGTAACTTGTGTTATTTTATGGAAGGTTGTCCTCCTGTCCTCCCAACTCAACATTTCCTTTTCAATAGATTTAGCTGCTGGTGCTGTTCCCAAGCCTCTTTCTTTAGACTCAACATAGTTTGAGGTTTTAAGACCTCCTAAGCTGTTTTCTAAAGCCATGCTTACTGTTCAGGACCGCACCTAATAAAATACTGCCAGCATGAAGTAGTCTGGAATGAAGGCAATGGGATGAATGAACACAAGCTTTGGTGGGCATCCAAGAAACAACCCTGTAAAGGACTCAGGGTCAGGCAGGAGTGTTATTTAACTTCTTGAGAATGACAGGCAAATGCTTGGTAAAGCCTGCTTTCAATCCCCAGGAGCTGGTCCTTGTTTCACAGGTGTTGTACTGACAGTAGCACAGACCACTGCTAATGGAGGCAAAGGCGGTCAAGGCTTTGGAGGGCTGGGTCATCAGTGAACCCACTCCCCCTTCTCAGTAGAAGCATCCTGTACACCTAAAGAAGTCAGAAGTGAAAATGAAAAAAAATGTTTGGATACAGCTGATGCTTGCAGTTTTGAAGGGAATTTAGGTTGAGGGCAGGACAGATGTTGAAGGGAGGGATTAATTCAAATTGGATAAAGTGCCTAATTTGCCTAAGAGGTTGCTTAAAGAAAATGACAACTTGTAAAAATTCTGCCCAGCACTGGGCTAGAGTTTAGAAGGTGAAAATGATTGTTCAGCAGCTGCTGACAGCCCGGAGGGAGTTCAGAGGTGTTCACTTGCCTGGTGGGCAGTGGGGAGGGGACGCGGTTTGTTCATTTATCATCCGGCTGAGCTCTCCCTTGGGGGTTACCCCTGTCTGGGCAGAAGGCACGATGAGACTCTGTCAAACAGCCCTGATTGAAAGAGGAGGAAGGATGAATACTGTGCTCCTCAGAGAGGGGGGTTTGTAGGGAAAGCACTCAGGTGTATGTGCAACATTACCTTGAAGTCTCCTGTAGTAGAATATAAATGTGTTTGCCTTCTTCCCAAACCACTCTCTCCATCTGTTTTATGTTTTAGGCACCTTGGTCCCTATCTAATGTTTTATCACCTTGATAGCTCTTGCCTTATTAAGTATGTCTGCTTCTATCTCTCTAATCTCTTCACATCACCTCCCCAGGGTGCTTTCTCCTTTGTCTCTTACAGTTCTCCTTTACCTGATGCTATTTTTTCCCACCCCTCACTGATGCACTGCAACCTCAGCTGACATTTCTGCTTTCCCTTGGAGCAGTGTGGGAAGTGCTGCTTGGTGGGTACAGGAGAGGGATTCAAAGTCTGCAGGGTGCAGCTGTAGTACCCTGGGGGAGCTGGACATCTGGTGTTCCCTGGCTTGGGAGCTGGCCCCTCCAGGCTCCCTATGGAGCTTAAGTCAGCTCTGACCTTTGGTGGCATAGAAAAACCAGTCTTGAAAAGCTTGGCTCTATGTTCATGCAAGGAGGGAATTGATGGGGCTCAGAAGCTTTCCCCAGTGAGGCAGGTGGTGCTCAGAGATGTTGCAGCAGTGAGCCTTTTGCTCCTGCTCTGGCTCTTCCCATGCATCTCATCCTCCGCGTCCTGGTGCACAAGGGTTATCTGGGTGGCAGCTGAGGGACAGGAAAACATTGTGTGTCAAATGGAGAGAGGGCTTGACAGTGACAGCAGAAGATAAAGCAACCTGGAATACGCATGGATTAAAGCTGCTTGGGGCCTGGGGACAGACCCATATTTCTAAAATGGTGCAACAGGGAACTGGCCAGAAGGATGTGAAACTGGCAGGAGGGCTGATGATGCTGCTGTTCTGCAGGATGGATTTCTATCTACCTTCAACAGGGTTTACCTGTCACTGTCATGTTTTCTGAAAAATCCCTTTGCCAGGATTTCTTCTCCTGGGAAGATGAGAAGCCTCAGAAAAGAATAAAAACAATAATTATCTGATTGCTTCTCCCAGATTTGCTGCTTTGAATGGGGTCTGGAGATGGTTTACTGACTGGTGGTTGTTTGATTGGTTTCATAGGACTTGTTTTTACCAATCACTGTCCAGCTGTGTCGGGACTCTTAGGAGTCAGTCACAAGTTTTTAGTTAGTATCTTGTTAAGCCTTCTGATGTGTCCTTTCTCTATTCTTTAGTATAGTTTTAGTATAGTATTCTTTAATGTAAGTACATAAAATAATACTTAACCTTCTAAGAACATGGAGTCAGATTCGTCAATTCCTCCTTCATCCCAGGGACCCAGCAAATGCAACATTTACCTGTGTGATCAGCCAGCTCACCTGAGAGGCAGAGAGCCCCGGATGTCTCCAGGAGCTGGTCCAGTGGGTTTCTTTGTCTGAGAGTTGATTGCTCAGCTTGGCAGGCTTTTCACTGGCGGTGAGATGTGGAGGTGAAAGCCCGTGGAGATGCCGGTACCCCACCAGTGACAAGAATGGGAGTCTGATTTATCCACTTAGACTGCATCCCTACTTTCCCACGGGCTCCCTGTCTCCTGCCTGAAGGGATGTGAGGGGGATGTGAGCTGGGTGTGTGTGAGAGAGCTGTCTGCCACTTTCCCATTATGTGCAATGAATGTATTGTTTGATTGTTGCCCTGCTCTCCTGGACTGCTCTCAGCCAGAGTGCACCATCTCTGTGCTCACCACTAACAGCATCCTGTCCTCATGGGGTGCTCTGTGCTCTCACCAGGGATCAGGCTGGCATTTTGCGTGCTGGCACTCAGGCTCTGCTCCCTGGGGCTGGTTTCTCAGGGGTGGTGAGGCTGTCAGTGGAGCTGTGTCTGTGTGAACCTGTGGCTGCTCCTCGGGCACAGGGACACGAGGAAATTTCTCAGATCCTGAGCTCTTTCTGCTGTTGCCTTTTCTCTGCCTTCGCTCCCCAGATCCTCTCTATTCTTTGCCTTGGCAGGAAGAGGTGTCCCAGTGTGCACAAGGCTTAAAAAAATGCAAGAAAAATTGGAAGTGTTTCAGCTTTTTTGTACATGTTTCAATTTTTCCTTGCAGTTTACAGTGCTAGACGCACTGGATCTTATTATATAAAGATGTTGTTTCTTGTCATTAATCCAATGTGTGGTGGCTGTTGGCACTCTCCTAATTTGCTGTTCTCCTTGGTGAATAGATATCTCATGGCATGTGCAGACTTGCTGTAATTTAACCCTATTGAGAGTGTCTGCTCTTTAACCCTAGGACAAAAGGAAGTATCCTTTCATTTTTTGGTTTGTTTCATCCTCTTAATTTTATTCATGATATAAAAAACTTTGGCTGAAACAACAGAAGTTCAGCGAAACCTGGATTACTCTTTCTGGAGAGCAAGACTTTCCAGGTTAGTCCATTCAGCTTAGGCAAGAGTCACAGCACTAAAATTTTGGGTCCACTGGAACTGAGCACTGGATTTATGGCCCCAATTTTGTCTGGAAATGCCACTTTAAACTACTGTGAGGACTGTTTTCCACAGAAAGAAAACAACTGTGGGTGCTCAGCTCTTCCTTCTCCCATGACTGTTACTAGAATGTCAGTATAAATGTTTGAACACTTTTCCTTTTTCTCCTGAATTGGGATGCAGAAAGCTTTGTCATTACAGCTTTTGTGTCCTCAAGCCTGGTGTTTCAGTCAAGATCTGACTAGAGCATGAGCTGCTGCTGTGGCTAAATCCCACCTGGCAACCAAGAACCATGCAGCTGCTCACTCATTCTGCCCCACCCCAGTGGGAAGGGACAGAACTGGTGGGCTGAGATAAGAACAGTTTAATGATTGAAACAAAGTAAACTAACAATACTAATAGTTATAATAGTCATTGTAATGAGAAGGAGAGAGAGGAATAAGACCTGACAGAAAAAAGGGGTGCACGATACAGTTGCTCATCACCCCCTGAGAAATGCCTCGCCTGTTCCTGACCAGGCGTGGTGGCTTCTGACCAACCCCCTGCAGTTTATATATTGGACAAGGTGTTCCATGGCAGGGAATATTGCTTTGTCCAGTCACACCAGCTGTCCTGGCCGTGCTCCCTCCCAGCTTCCTGTGAAGCTCCTCACTGGCAGAGCACAGGAAACACAAAAGTCCTCACTCAGGGTAAGACAATACCTAGCAGCCACTGAAACATTGTTGTGCCATCAACAGGATTCTTGTGCTTAATCCAAAACAGCCCTGTACCGGAAGAAAGTTAACTCTATGCCAGCCAAAATCAGGATAGCTGACCTGCTGTGAAAATTTAAGGCTGAAATCAGCCAAACTCTCCCTTTCCCTCTGAGGTTGACCTCAGGTGTGTTTCTGGACGTGTCTATATTTCTTGTTCACCTGAAAATAAAAATAATTGTGCTTTATCACTGGGTGTCTAATTAAGGCCTCCTTAAGGAATAGAAGGAGAGGAGGATGGAAACATAAGGAACTGTTGCAGAACCAAGTCCTCTGCTGTTCAAAGGGGCAGCATTAAATAAGTTGGCCTTTTCTTATGTTTTTTCCCATTGTTCTCCTACTTCTGTCAGGTGCTTGAAGGATGGTGTTCACTTAATGAGCAGCCAGATTACACTTTGTTTTCCTGTGTTTGTTCAGTGCGTGGCTCTGGGCCTTATTGACAGCACACTGTGTAAGTCCTGCTCTGGAGATAGGATTATTGATTTCCTCATAGTCCTTTTTATTTTTTTTATCACAGTAGTATCTGAGTGCTCATCGCTATAGAACCCAAGTGCTTCACAAACATTAATTTATCTTTACAATGCTCTTGGGAGGAAAGGGCTTTTCTTGGCTCTCAGCTTATACAGAGGAGATGGAAGTGGGCGCAGATTGAAATCAGAAGCATTCAGTAATTTTGAAATCCTAATTAGAAGTACAGGGGATTAGTAATTTCCAGAGTCTGTGGAGTGTGGCACTTGCTATATTCAAAGTGCCTTAGATGCAGAAGTGAGCTGTCAGTCAAGCTGTACTTGGGATTTCTGGTCTGCAGTGCATAATGAAAATAACCAAATTAGTGACCACATGTTTGAATGACCAATCTTAGAATCACAGAATCACGAAATTTGAAAAAGACCTCCAAGTTCATCAACTCCAACCTTTGAGCAAACCACCATCGTGCCAATCAAACAACAGCACTCAGTGCCAAGTCCAGTTACTTCTTGGGCACTTCCAGGAGAGGTTATTCTACCACTTCCCTGGGCAGCGTGTTCCCATGCTTACCCACCCTGGATGGTGCTTCACACCACACTGGAATGAATCCTGTGGTGCCACGGCAGCTGCTCCCTCAGATGACAGTGGTGAGACCCTTGGCTGCGGAGTTCTCGCTGAATTTCAGCAGGGCTGGGAGCTGCAGCCTCCTCAGGGACAGCTGATCACTGGGATTTTGCCTTGGCACTTGGTGGGAGCATCCATCAATTATTGTTTTGGAGCCAAACACCTGTGTTAGACTCTTGCCAGTTTTGCAAGCAGAGAAATATGAGTTCTGCTTTTCCCATACAGGGAATATTTGGGAAATTTCCCATGTGGGAAATATGGTTCCTCTGAAGGAATCCCCTTTTGGTCTATGTACCTGTTTGAACTTCTGTCTGCTTTACCTTGGGTATTTCAGGTAAATATTAGTTATTTGCTCTTCTGTGCCTCTGTATATTGGTCTCTTTCAGAGAGCTTCTCATCACAACTGTCTTTCAACAGAAAGCAGTCTTCTTAATTTCATGGAAGCTTTGCCATGAAAAGGATCTCATTTTCACAGAAAAGGATTAGGTGGGGCAACAGGCACAGCACCACAGGGCCTGCAATGATTGCTGCAGGCCCTGAGTATCTGGGCTCTGCAGTAAGTTCTGGCTCATGACAGAGCAGGTCATCTGCAGGCTATGACAGCAGCCAGACACCTGCTCTTGATGATGCCTGGCTGCCAGGGTTTGCTACTCCTGGCTGCCAAAATAGCTGCCCTGCTTTACAAAAGTGGTATGAACAAGGACCGAATACAGGGAGAAGTCCAAATGCTGAACAAGTGGATAGGAACCCCATGGAGCCAGATTTCAGAATTCAAGTGGAGAATTTTTTTTTCTGTAATCAGCGTTTTGATTTAATGTCAGAAGTAAAGATTTTTCTTTTTTTTTCTGCCCTGCTGCCCTCTGCAGTACATAATTGCATAGCTAGCAGGGCTAGTAGCTTTGCTTTTTGACTTCCAGCTGTAGCTGTTTGATCTCAGCCATACTGGTTGATTGTCTAAATGATGGTTTTGTATGTCATAGTAAAATTTTGGTTTATTTTGCCTCTCGCCCAGCTGTGTTTGCAAGTCTGGGGTTTGCTTGGATTTGGATAACTGATGTCTTGTGGGGGATAAAAGTACTTGTTTGTCTACTTGTTGGCATCTGTGATGGGAAATCTAATCTTCTCATTGGTGTGTTTCTAGGATCCAGCAGAGATAGATATAGCTCTTTATCGTCAGTTTTAGCTTCTTTTAGTCGTATGTATCTGCTGTCCAATGGGATGTCTGGTTCTCTGTGTGCATCTTGATGAGGAAGTAAAAAGGTGAAATGAATGTGGTTTAGTGTAATTAGAGAACTTCAGAGCTGAGAATTGGTCTCCTGTGTTTCTGTTTGCAGTAAATGATCTAGTATGCTGTTTGAGCTTTCCTTCCCATTGTAAAATTAAGTCACTTTGTTGCCTGCATTTTGTTTCCAAGGCAGGAGTGACCCCTATGCATTTCAGCAAGTGTCTCTTCCTCAGTGTTGCTCAAGTCATCTGCCTTGCTCCATGTGAGAGCGTTCCTCTCGCTGATCTCTTCTGTCAGTGGCCAATGCCATCCCAAGGTGCATCTGCTGTGAGCCATCTCTGGGAAACTGCTAATTGCTGCTTATGCCAAACAAGGCATTTCTTTGCCATTTGGCTTGAAATGCGGCACATCTGGGCGTGGAGAGACAGCTGCTTTCCTGAGGCTGTGCCTGCCATCCTTTGGATGTGGGCACAAACTCTGATCCCCTGCACTCTGGCGTTACCTGTGGCACTGGAATAAAGCAATGAAGCACGTTGAGTGCCTCCCTGTGCTCAGCGCCCTGCTGGTGTGGGCACAGCTTCCCTCTGCTTCTGAGCACAAGTGTGGGGGTGCAAAGCTTCTTAGAACTGAGCAATAGCGAGGCCAGGGCAGGTTTTGTTCCTCCCAAAGCTGTGAAAGCCCAGCTTATGCAAGTGCTGTCATCTCTGAGTAGTGTAATGCACACACAGGCAGTAAAGGCTAAAAAATACCTTTAGCTTTGGAGAACGAATGTGCAATTCTTGTTCTTCTGTTATAATGGTGGCAGTTTTCAAGACTCTTTGCTGAAATTGTTTGGGGTGTCCTTTGAGGCAGCAGATTTTCTAATGAAAGCTGGGACAGCCAGTTGTAACACTTGCGTGAGAGCTGCAAGTCCAAGTGTTGGTGGGAAAGTGCCCTTGGCTCTACCTGTGGGAGCAGCAGTTCTGCTGTTACCTCCATACTGACAGATGTCACTCTGAAGCAATTGCTGATGTGGGTGTGCTCAGCTTCTTCATAAAATCACAGAATGGCTTGGCTTGGAAGGGACCTTACAGAACATTTAGTTCCAGCCCTCCTGTCATGTGCATGAACACCTTCTGCTAGACCAGGTTTCTCAAAGCCCCATCCAGCCTGGCTTTGAACACTTCCAGGGATCAGGCATCCACCAGTTCTTTGGACAGCCTGTGCCAGTGTCTTCTCCCTACCCTTGCAGCACAGACTTTCTTCTATTATCTAATCTAAATGCACCTTCTTTCTGTTTGCAGCCATTCACTCTTGCTCAGTTCTACATGCCCTTGTGAAAAGTCCAGCTCCAGCTCCCTTCTACCCCTCTCAGGGACGGAGAGGCTGCAACGAGATCTCCCCAGAGCCTTCTCTTCTCCACACTGAACAAGCCCAGCTCTCTCAGCCCTTCCTAGCAGGAGAGGTGCTGCAGCCCTCTGATCATCTTTGTGTCTGTCCTCTGGACTCGCTCCAGCAGGTTCCAGTGTTGGGGGCCCAAGCTGGACACAGCACTCCAGGGAGTTTCTCATGAGAGCAGGGCAGGGGAGGACAATCACCTCCCCTGATGTGGAGTTTTCTCTGTTTGCTCTCTACCTGGAAATAAAGGGCAATTTTTTGCTACCTCCCATGCATCACGACGTAGTCGTTTTTAGAAAAGCAAAGTGGATCTGTTAGGTGAAAGAAGATCCATCATCTTTTCAGCTTTGGCATTGTATATTGTAGTCTAGGTGCTGCTCCAAAGCATCTCTTCAGAGGAGCTCACAGCCATCTGTTTGATATTTATGAGATTGTAATTTTAGATCAGGGAGTTTATTATTCTGTATTAAAAGGTAAGCATAAAATAAACTAAGCTAAAGGGCATACAACCTTTCAAAAGGTTTTCAGCCAGTTAAATGTCTCTGTCTCTCTCTCTTTCTACTACATGGTACTGTGTTTGAAAGCAAGGTTACAAAACCCCTGGATGTGCTTTCTGTCAGCTCTCTGTCGAGATTGTGATCCAGATGTAACTGGCTGCTGCTCTTGAGGGAACAAAATGCCTTCTGAACCTTTGGGGCTGCTTTGGGAGCAGGGAGGGAAAGGGATACATGGTGCTGGCATTACAGCTGACTTATTTAAATTACAGTTTACAGCTAGTCTGTTGACCAGTGTGTTTTACTGTTCTACATCCCTCAAACCAGCTGCTGGAGGCAGGCCAAGTTCCACCACTTTTCTGGAGTGTTTCTGTTGTTTGATAGTAGACTTGCTTTTTTTCATTCATTTTTAATCACACTCACAAATCTTTGCAGATTAGATTCTGATATGGCTGTTTCTCCCATAGCCTTCATTTTGTTTTAAGCTTTGTTCACTGCAAGTCAAGTTTTCTATACAAGGGGATGATCCAGAGCTTGGCTGTTGCTTGGCTCCTAGCTGGGCATAGGTAAAGAATTCTCTGTGATGTCTGCCTGTATTTCATTAGGAGCTTATGTCTGTGTGTGTGTTTGTCCTTAGCTTTTGAAATTAAGATGAATTGTGATTTATGTGCAGAGATGAACTGTTTGCCCTGCAGAGAGCAGCACAAAGGAATGTCCATATTGTTTTCTGAGCCAAAGTGCTGCTGGATGCTCCAGCAGATGTGAAATGTATGCTTTTACAGCTTTGCATATAAATATATGTCCATTCATATTAGCTTTTCTGTGCACATGTAACCATGAAATGAAGCTGCTTTCCATGCATACATGCAAACCCTGCCCACAGGTTTATCATCTGGAAGATCCATCTCTTCACTTGTTTCTTGCACGGGTGAGTGCAGCTGTGATCAGCCCATAGCTTATGGATTTTGTGTGTGGGTTACTTGAGCTGAACACATGGCAGGACACAGAAGCCTGCATGTGACCACTGCAGCCCCAGAGAGCAGCTGTGCCAGCATGCTGAGGCTCTCAGCACCCAAGGAGACAGGTGAGGGCCCATCCAGTTTTCCCCCATAATCCTTTCCCACTCAACAAGTGAAGGTTCAGTGCCTCTTGGGACCAGAAAACTTTTGCCACCCTGTAGTGTGAAGACAGCTAGATAAGTGAAGCATGATTAGGGAAAGCCACTGAGATTTGTTACTGTGGCAGAATATTTTAACATCTGGGACCTTTATCTCAAAAGGTGGGCTTGAGTGGCCTTGGGGAACGGCAGGAATCTTGTCTTGGGAAATCTGTGATGTGGTTTGGAGTTGAGCTGTTGTGTGGCTTGCTGAAAGCTGTGTCATCTCATGAATTTCAGCTGCGGAGAGCAAATGGCTTTTTCTATTCAAAGAGTGCTTTTAATGCATTTACGAGTTAATGCATGTGTATTTGTAGCAAAGCTTGTCTGTAGGGTGCTCTTTACCACTTGTTATGTCATGTTCATGGCAGAATCCAGGAGAAGTGAAATAAAACAGGGAGAATTAGGCCCTGCTCGCTAATTGTTCCTTTAATGGATTACCCTAATTAGAAATTCATTATTTAATAATTAAAATGCACTAATTTGTAATTCTGTAATGATCTAAGTAGTCAGTCTTCGCAAGACCTGAAGAGGAGATTTAAAGCCAGTTAGAGAGCTCTCCTATGACATCCAAACAACGTGCACGATCATTAATTTAAGCTTAATCCTTGCTTTCTGCCAAAATGCTTGTATGCACCTGCATATATAATGTCCCGTGTCTTTTGGGAACTCGGCTTTTCTCTTCAGCAGTGGGCTTGCTCAGGCAGTGTTCACACTTTCAGTAACAGACATAAACTAGCTTTACAGGAAGCTTTACTTTTTTTACAACTCTTCAGATTTTCTGTACTACTACAGGTTTTTTGCATGCTGGGAGAAATAAAATTTTTAGCTCTGTCCCCTTGAGGAAGGTTCCTAGGTGTCTGTACCATCCATCTCTTGAATCCCTTGGTCCTACCTGAGTCCCTGTTGGCAGAGAAGCAGGGGTATCAAAGCTGCTGCAGGGAGGTCACATGGATTTAAAAGAGCACGCCAAGGTTTTGCAGCAGAAATCCTTTCGTGTGCACTCGGTGTGTCACAGCAGGGACTCCACGGGGCCCTCCAGCCTCGGAGCACAGGCATGCAAGGGAGCCCCCGCTCCCTGCAGAGCTCCTGCGCCTGGGGAGTCTGCTGCTCCTCTGCTTTAATGCCAGCAGAGGGGAAGCCCTCATCCCTCAGCTCTCCGTGCAGCTTGGAAGATGAATGTTGGAAGAAAATCTCACCTCTGCTGTGTACAAATTTATTTTTAAAAGCCACTTCCTCTGGAGGCTCTGCCTCTGAAATGCATCTGACAGCTGACCCCCGAGCCTGAAGGCTGCTCCCACCTCCTCTTCCTCCTGCTTGGAGTTTGTTTTCCAATCCCATCTGAGTGACTCAGAGGTGATTACCCTCCATCTCAATGCAGTCCATGAGGGGAGGGCGACTCCCCAGAGGAGGAGCCCTGTGTTTCTCTGCAGGGCCAGAAGAGACCTGCAGCCCTGTCCCCGTGCCTGGCACTGCAGTGACACAGCTGTCCAGGTACAGCACGTTAATCTGTGTGCACTGTATGGAAAGTTGTCACCAAGTGCTACTGCTAAATTTTTCCTCTGTGACCAGGGTGGAAAGTTATTTGCACTTGTACTTTGAGTCCTGAATAAGCAGCATGTCTTGCCTTACAATTTCTGTGCATTTTACATAGATGTGCTATTTACTTCTGATGATTAATGTTGCTCAGAGCACTGGTGTCTGGATAACGAGGTGGAGTTCTGGCTCTGTTCAGCTGTAGCTGCATTCACAGCAACACAGAATATCCTGAGCTAGAAGGGGATCCCCAAGGATTGTGGAAGTCCAACTCCTGAAGCAGTTTGTACTGTGGTCACCACAGTTACCAAAACATGAGGATCACTGTCCCAGTGCTGACCCAGCATAGAGGAACTTTTGTCTGTAGCTGTAATGTAACTTTGAGATTGAGAAAGGATTTCTTACGTGTAAGCACTGATGATGTAATTGACTAAATGCTAAGTGTTTTCTGGTTTTTCTTCTTGTGTGTTTTTCTGCTTGTTACAGCTGCAGCCGAGGATCTTCTTTTGGCTGTGCTGAGGTGTGGAGCTGGCCCCTTGCAATTCTAGTTTGATCTGTGATTGCTTTAGTTTTCTGTATCTTTTGGCTCCGGGGATTTCTTTGTCTCTTTTCCCAAAGATGTCACCTGGAATAGCTGCTTCTGCTGTCTCAAGCCTAAATTTGCATTTAATTGTAAAATGAATTTGCATTTCACAGATTTTTTTTCAAAATCTCTGTGGCTTGGGTTAAGGTTAAATCAGCTTTCCACACGAGTCTGTGACTTGCTGGGTCCTTTTGTATTCTGTGTGTGAGCCTAATCTCTTCACTAAAGAACCGTATTTCCTCAGACTGACATATTTGAGCCTAAAGTCTGTCATATGCATCTCCTGATTCATCTTCCCATTGATGAAGAACAAAGGAGGAAGGTCCCACACCAGTACCTTTCTGCACACGAGAGGCTCCTTGCCTTGACATCTGTCTGTGCCCTGTTTTGCCATTCTCCCCACAATCTGGAAGCCATGCATGCCTGCTTTGCTGGGAGTCTGCTGCAAGGAGGGATTGCATTGCCTGCTCTTAAAGGTTGCAGAGGAACACCCAGTCCCACTACCCCAGTTTCATATTGCTGCTGAGATTTGCTTGCTGGTTTGTGCTGGAGGGAAGGCATCATCTCTTGTTTTCCTTTGTCTAGCACCTGGGATACCGACCCTGACTAGACCAGGGCATGTAGCACTGCAGTTGTGCAAACAATTAGTAGTGCTAATTGCAAGGTCTCAGGCAGCAGAGGAACACTTTGGGGCTGGATGGCTGGGCAAAGAAAGGCTTTATTGTGTGACAAGAAGTGGGTAGAAACTGCAGGTCTATCCTGGCTACCGTCAGCATGGCTTTTTTGCAGTGCTGCCAGCTTCTTTTTAATCTTGTGTGGGCTCATGGCACTTCTGACCTGTGACTTGGGAGGATCTAATTTATTTTAGCCTGCTCATAGGATTTGTTGTGTGCTGTCCCCAAAACTGATGCTCTCCTCTCTTTGTCAGGTTGCCTCCAAACGAGGTTTGCACCCCTTGCAGGGGCAGCCCAGGGCTGTAGGGGGGATGCTGGTCCCTTGATGTGAGGTGGTCTCTGTAGGGGATGGGCTCCTCTAGCCCTGTGCTCTCTGGTGTGTCACTGCCTGCAGGTCTCTCCCCGCTGCCACCTCCACCTCAGGGGCCAAGGACATGCACCAGGCCTGGCACACCTTGCTGTTGCACCAAGACTGACAGCCTGGGCTTCTCAGGTGGCTCCAGTGGCATTGGGGGGACTTGGCAGGAGCAGCAGAAAAGTTTTCCAGAATCTGGGTGAGATCCTTTGTTTTGTTGCAGAAAAATTCAATACGTCCTTTCCCCCTTCTTGTCTTCTTGGTTCCCACTTTTATTTTTTACTTTGTATTTGTTTACATTTCCCCCCCTTCAGTCTAGGTCCTCTTTTAAAAGGAGCTATAGAAAATGACCTCGTAAAACCTTTGCTCATGATTGACAGAGCTGCCTTGACACTGAGGCACAGAGGCCTGATTGAAAGGGGAAAAAACAAATGGTGTTCTGGTTAATCTGAGAAAACAAAATTATTTTCTTTTCCTTTTAAGCCTGTGCAAAATGAAAAGGGGGAAAGGTAAAACAGAGGAGTTTGAATTCTGCACCAGGGAAGATATTGGTGTGTTCTGTCCCTGTGCACAGTGTGTAATTATACCCAAAATAGAGCACTGAACCGAGGGAGGGAGGTGGGCTAGAGGACCAAGCAGGGAGGGGGCAGGGTTACTCACTTCAGAAGCGCTCTCCAAAAATAAATCTCTATTTCTTTCTTGCTTTGTTTGATAAATGGGCTTGGTCTCATGAATACCATTTCTGGTTTGCTCTCTTTCCATCTTCATCTGCCCCCATTCTTTCTGCTCTGTCACCATGGGATGAGCCGGGGATGCGCCTGCACTGGAGGAGGCTGGCAGCTGTCTGGGAAGCTCTGGGGACTGATGGGCTCCAGGAACTCAATCCCTCTTGATTGTAGCTTGTAGCTTTCTCTAATATGTCTTCTAATTAGCTCTGTGGGCTTGGCTTTGTGCTGTCTCCCCTGCCCCCCAGACTGGAGCCTTTTCCTCTTGGAGCAAATATATTTCTGTAACTCTTCTTCGATCCGCTGTGCCCCCATGACTTTCATCAGATTCACGTACTTTGCTTCTGCACCTTATTTAGCTTTGATTCCCCTTCACTTTTTTCCTTTTTCTTTGTTCTATTTACACATCTTTCTTCTTCTTCTATCTCATTTTCCTTCCATTTATGCTCTCTGCTTTATTTTTCTCTCATTGCATTGCCTTTTTCTAGGGCATCACACTTAGAATATTGCCATGAGGTAAAGGCCAACGGGCTTGCAAAGGAAACTGCTTTGCAAGAAAGTGAGAAATTCAGGTTAATTGGATGCAATCAGGTCAAAATTTAGTTAATCTTTGAGTGGGTGGGTGTGTTAGCACAAGGCTGTGTATGCATGCCCAGTCTAGGGGCTGATTCAGGCATATTCATTTCCAACTTTGTGTGAATATGCACATTCCCTCAGACTGGGAAAGTGATGTGCATCTGGGGAAAACGACAGGAATACAAAAGTGACATCTCTTCATGTCATAGCAGAGAAACTTCTTCCTTCTCTGGCAAGAGAACACGGCTGTCAAATCATAGAGTAAGGGTAGCTGTAGAGCTGTAACATAATAAACAAGAGTGAAAGATCAAACAGTGCATCTGTCCTCAGGAAAGGATGCTCTCTGTAGAGGGCAGAGGGACATTGCCTTTGTGTAGGAAGAAGAGAGGGAAGATTCCCTCAGATATATCTATTGATTTGTGTGTGTGTGTGTGAGATTAAGGAACAGGTTTTGGTTTTCAGAGCTGTCCCATTTTATTTAGCTATTGAGATGTTCACTGTGTTTGAATGTCTGGATGGGATTAAAAGTTAAGGAAATCGGTGCTGTAGTTTTGAGGAGAAAAAAAAAATCACTGCATCCTTTAGACTGGGAAGGGTCCTCAGTGCATCCCTCAGGAGTCCAATCTCCTGCTTAAAGCAAGGTGGGCATTGGACTTAGGCAGGGCTTTGTCCAGCTGGGTTCTGAAAACCTCAGTGTGTGGAATCTGCACCATCCCCCGGGCAATGGCCACAATAGCTGCACTGTCTAAGTAGGGAAGACTCTTTTGCTTCCATTTCATTTCAAAACGATTGTTTCCTTTCATCCTTCTGCACACTGCAGTAAAATGCCTGGCTCCATCTCCTCTCTGTACTGGATAGAGGGCTGTTAGTTCTCTCAGATGTCTCCAGGCTGAACAAGCCCCAGTCTCTCAGCCTCTCCTTGCAGGGCAAGCCCTTCAGCCTCCTGAGGCTCTTGGTGGCCCTAGACTGAACCTGATCCAGTTTGCCAGCACCTTTCCTGTGCTGACAGATCCAGAGCTGATCCATGCATGGTCTAGCAAGTGTTCAGTTTGAAGGGAAAGAAATGCTTTCCTTAACCTACTGGTGAAAGTCCTGCAAACACAGCCTTGCATGTTCTTTGTTAGCTGCCTCTGATGCTGGGCAGAGCACGTACTCCTGAGCCTGTCCTTGCTGTAAAGCAAGCTGACTGATGTGGCCGGTGTGGCACGTGAGTGGGGATCACCCTGCTTGACAGATGACTGTCCCCCATCCAGGCCCTAAAGGAAAATGATATGGCTCATCATTTCTGCCATGAATTTGGCACGTGGGAGAGACAGTCTGCTGGGAGTGGTAAGGGCTCTGAAGGTAAAGGAGGAGCTGCTGACCTTGTCATCAGAAATAAAGGGATGATTTGGTACTGGGTGGAAGCTATTGCAAAGGAAACTGCTGCTTGTATAAGAAAAAAAAACTTGTCTCTTTTAGGGACAAGCAAACAAAACTCCCCACTTCTCTTATTCATTGGGAAATAGTGACAGTCTGGCTTCTATAATTTAGTACCTTTAAATCAGGCCAATTAGAAGCAAAGCACACTGAGTTTCTATAGCCAGGTAACTCCTCATGACTGAACATGTGCTTCAGGTACTGCTAAAACACTGCAATCCTGTTTAGGTCTGCAGAGTGACTGTCATGCTGTCCATCTGTCACACAGGAGGGCACTTTAAACAATTCCAGTTCTCCTGCAGTCTTAGGCCTTGCTGAGTGTGGTTAAGGGCAGAGGGCGTGCCTGCAAAAGTGGTGCTGCCCTGATCTAGGTCTGATGTTGAAATTCCCAGTCCCAGGGTGGTGTGACAGATCTTTGCACTTCTTCTCACAGTGGATGCTCTTCTTCATGCAAGCAGGTGTCCTCGCCTGTGTGCCTTGCTGTGAGCGCTGAGCTGCAGGTTCATGAAAATACAGCCTGTGTAAGTCACAACCTCAGTGCTGGTTTTGATTGTGTGATTATGGGCTAGAAGCATTCACTTGTACATCTTTGCATCTCAGCAGCTGAAGTGTAATATTAATTAATTAAAGGGCATTTCTGGAGCAATTTGAATATTCAGAAATAAGGTAGAAAATCAGCAAAAGGAAAACAGATATTTTGTAGGGAGAAGCCATTTAGAACTGTAAGCTGAGTCCCCTTTCTTTTGAATTTTGTTACAAATCATTCATTATTAGGGTCTGTAGGAGGATGCAAGAAAATGGAGATGTAGGAAACTTCTGGGAAGCTGGAAAGAGTGCGCTGTCCTGATGTAACCTCAAATTTATTAAAAACCTTGTTTCAAACATGTGCCCTGTCCACACTTGGGGGAATCTTCAATTCAACATTGCAAGAGGAAAGGCCCCAGCAATGAGTCAGCTGGTCCAGCCAGTGGCTCATGAACCATGAGCATTCATGTGCTTCAGGTGATTTCCCACTTTGGGTCTATCCAGAGCGGGGTTTGGAGGATGTGAGGGCTGCTGCACAAGTCACGGCTTCAGGCTGGGGTGGGAGGGGGATTGGGCTGGATGAGACCCCCTCCCTCAGCAAGGTGGTGGCTCTTGGCTGTCTGCTGTGGTGGCTTGCTGTAGGGGCTTGGAGGGTTTCCATCTCCACGTTGCAAAGGACATACCCGCTCCATGTCCTGTTGATGAACAATCTGGGGGGTCCCTTACCCAGGATTGAGGTGCCTTTGTGTCAAGGAGGGAGCTAAGAGTCAGTTCTTGGGGAGTGAAGCCCTTTTACTTTCTGTGCCCCCTGGTAGGGCCCTTAAGCCCCCAGGGAAGGTGGCAAAGTGCTCAGGCTCGAAGGTGGGTGGGATGTGGCATCAGTGAGGGACTCTGTACCTTTTATCCTGTAGCTGTGCAAAGGCAGCCCACAGGCCCCTGGCTGAAACACTTTCAAACATCTTTATCTGTAGCACGCTAAATGCTCGTGATTAGTTTTAATTCCAGCTATTTTCAGCTATTAAAGAGCTGCTTTCCTTGCATGGCCTCGTGCTTTTAATTAGCCAAAGCAAACCCATGTGCTACAAAATCCTTCATCCAAAAGGATGAGAGTTTCATAATTTCTGCCACAGCTCCTCTTTCAGACACACAAAACATGATCCGGTAGCTGGGCAACCCTCTGAGCTGCCAGGAGCTGCAGACTGTTTCCCTGGTGTAGGAAGAGAGGGATGGAAGATCCCTTTTGCTCCGTGTATCCGTTCCTTGGTGCTCATCACTGGGACAGTGGGGACTGTGACCTGCAGTACAGACATGCCACGTCCCCTGGGCTGCTGGTGGCACATGCAGGACCACGAGGCAGTGCCCACCTCCCTGCTCTGGGCCAGGTCCCCTCACAGACCCCCACCTGCTGCTCTGCAGGCACCCTCTCCCCTCCTTCCTCCTCTGCTTTAAGCACAGATTTGCAGATAAGTGACACAATATCATCTTATTTTGTGTGCTATCTACTGTGCTAGCTGTATTCTCTGAACACAATAGCACAAATTACTTTACATAACAGAAGTAGGGAATTCAATAATAGCAACAGTAGAGGGAAGGGAGAAGTGAACCACTGACAAAAACAAGAGATGTTTCCAGCTATGAGCTTTAATATACATGGGAGTTAAATTCAATGCAAGATTGATTTTTTTGTGGGCCAGTCATGAAACAACAGCAACACCTGGATAGGGAGTGACATGGGGGGAAATTCAGGTGTCTGTTTTCCCTGAAATGCAGTGGAGAAGATAGGGGCATAGGGAATGGCCTTAGGATGGCTACTCAACCTGCAAGAGCTATCAGTGTACCTCCTCTGAAATTGCACAGTAGGATCATGGCCATAGCTTTATTTTACTCACCCTCCCCATTTCATTTTTTTCCCATTTTCCCCCCCTCTTTGAGATGGTGATCAGCATTGCCTGTAACAACCTGAGTGTGATTCCAGCCCTGAATTATAGAGGGCTCAGCACAGTCTTTGCATTGCTTCATCCTGTTCCTCCTGTCTTCTGACATCGTGGTTGTTTTATTTTTTTTTTTTTTTTGCCACAGCTGCACAGTAAGCTGAGCTCAGCATTCAGCTGTGCCTATTGCCATCTAGATTCCTTTCTTTGGTAAGAGAGTTATTTCATAAATTTGAAAGATGTGTGAATAATATGCAGTTTTCTCCTCTTTAGAGGTATTATTTGCATTTAGCAACATTGACTACAACTCCTTATCACAGTCTATTTGCTTGGGTCTCACTCAGGTTCTTCCCAATTCCTTTTGGTCTTGGCTACATCGAATAACTTGGTGTTGTCTGCAATTTTGTCACTTGCTGTGTGTTCTCATTTCCAGCTAAGTGTGTTTAAGTAAAATGTGACACAGCCTAGAAATGAGTCTTTATCTCTCACAAAATTCACTGCCATAGTAAGGATTTTAGCACTGATGTGGTACAAACATTGACCAATTTTATTCATTCACTAGCTTGTCACGTTTGAAATATTCAGAGGGTGGTAAGACACTGCTTTCTTTAGTGTATTAAAAAAAGCAGTTTGTCACAGCATGTTCTTCCAGATGTTTAGATGCTATGTTTTCTAAAGATTATTTTATATCAGCTGTGAGGCCTAACTTGAAATTGTATAGAGGTTTCTGAGATGCTTTCCAAATGCAAAGTGCAGCCTGCTAATTCCCCAATTTGGTTTATGTTACTGAATTTTTTAGTGATGGAATTGCCTTATACTGCAAGTTATTTAGAGATCATTGGTGTAATATTTGGGAGTAGAAGCTTTTGTGTTTTACCCTGTTGGTTTGTTCGTGAGCAGCTTCTCCTCCTGGCCCCTCAGCAGTGTAGTTTCACTTTTAGTCCAGAAAAGGATGGAAAAGAGGCCAGAGACAAAACTTTTAAAAGGGGAAATTTAAACTAGTTTCTTCTAAATGAATTGGAGATTAACAAATCTATTCAAGAGCAAGAAAGATGATAGCTTTTCCTTGTACAACATGAACAATAAGAGCAATATTGGGGACATGGTCGAGTGAAGTGGGACTTGAGGCAAAGTAGGGAAATGGGTCAGGATAAGAGGAAATGAAAGTGTGGATGAAGGTTGCGGTGAAGGGAGACTCAGGAAAATTGTAATGATGATTAATTAGGCTTCTCCCTAAATAACTGTTCCCATCTGTACATCTGAAAGCCATTCAGATGTGCAGCACACGTTTGGAGAGTCCTACAGGTAATAAAGGTAAGTAAATTAGGTATGAAGTTACGAATCAAAGTATCAGGGAAAAAGTTCATTGCAATTTTGAACTGCAGTGTTAATGCTATTACTACTGTTATTTTTAGCTCTGTTTCCTAAGGAAATGGAGGTGATCAATGCCCCCCTCTAAGAACCTTTTGGCTGATTTCAGTCTCAGGTGGGTGGATAGAGGAGAGCAGTCATACTAATGCCCTCACCCAAGGAAGGATGGGCAGAGCAGAGACAATGTCTGTTCTGCTTGATCCAGCAGCTGCTGAAAGGCAGTGACCAGTGCAGGCAGCCTGCTGTGCCAGATGGCCAAACAGCACCCATGCAGAGCAGGGGCAGGAGCAGCTCTGTGGCTGCCAACACTTGCCAGGCTGGGAGGGTGCTTTGTGCTGAGTAGGGTGCACGGGTGGCAACAAGGAATGGACCTAGGTGTGGTGGCAAACTCTTGAGGAGATGTTGGGAACATAGGGAGGAAGTGTAGAACGTTGTGGTTGTGATGAAGAGTGCATAGAGTTGTAGGAGAGTTTGACCTGAGATGTGCTGGTAGGTGGGCAAACCCAGAGAGGGTGAAGAGATGAGTTTGTGAGCAGCAGAACTAATGATGCCTCATGTTGTGTCTCAGCTGGTAGGAGGGGTCATCCTGGGGGGCACGGGCGCAGAGACCTGTTCCTGAAAAGGGGGCTTCTGGAGGTTAGAGACAAAAACTGCAAAAGCTTAAATTCTGCAGTTCAGAGTACCTTGCTCTTACTGTTATGTGGGAGGATCAGGAACTGGCTGTGGTAGACCTTGCGTAAACGGAGGAAGAGAAAATGGCCCCTGCTTCAAAGAATTTGTTGAGGTGCGCAGCAAGAAATCACGTTGTAGACCTGGCATGTAGTCCTCCTTTTTCCTGTGTGATTGCAGTTGTTGCACATTGAGTACTCTGAGTTCTGGGAGGGATTTTGGGAAGAGCAAAACAGGAAAAGCAGTGAAAGAGAAAACAAGGCAAGTGCCAAAGGATCTGGATGGATTGATTTTTTTTTTCTCCTTTTTTTCCCCCTTTCTAGCAGGAAAGAATTAAAAGTTCAATTATGGGTTGTTCGACTTCGCAACAAGTCAAGGGGAAGCCTGGAAGGAATTTACAACAATAGGAAAAGTTTCTGTCCCAGGGATGAGGAGAGATTTACTTTAAGGCTGTAGAAATGCTGGAGTCTTTTGGAGGAGGGAAGGGACAAAATATTTGGAATGCTCAAAAGAGCTGTGTGCATGTGAAGGTGTTAGGCTGACAAATGCCTCGTCGTGGCTTGTGGCACTCGCAGCCCAGCTGAAAGGCACTGGGAACTCTGTTGCTAGGATCCTTCAAGGGAAGGGGCCTGGCTGCTGCACATCTCTGACACTGCTGACTTGCATCTCAGTGCTGAGATGAGCTCAGTTGGTTAGAGCACAGTGCTAACAACAGCAAGGTCACGGGCTTGGTCCTGGTATGGGCTACTCACTTAAGGGTTGGACCCGATGATCCATCTGGGTCCCTTCCCACACAGAATATTCTGGGATTTCTAGGGAGAGAAGCATCAGCTCGAGCGCAAAATTGAGAGAATATGCTAATTACTAGTCAGTCAGACTGGAAGCCCTATCACTGTTTCCTTGGCTCTGGCCCAACCCCACAAGCAGGTGTACCACAAATGAGGGGAAGCTGGGCAGGAACAAGAGATGCCAGGGGTGATTTCCAGGAGGATGGAGGTGCTCAGCATATAAGGCTGTGCTATGGTCAAAGAAAATGAGCCAAGAGAAAAGCTCATGGTTTGCTTTGCAGGAGAGGAGATCATTAGCTATCCCAGGCAGTTCCAGTGCTCTGGCTGTCAGAGCCTGATCTAAAAACAGGCTGGGTTTATGCTCTGTATAAAAATGAGAGGCGGTGTTTCCCTCCCCCCTCTGCTTTCCCGAGAAGAGGGAGGGCTGCAAAGTGAGAATATGTTAGGGCAAAGGTGGAAATGTGCAGGAATAAAAGTAGTGACATCTAGCAAGTGGCAGGAGAGTAATGGAGGAGAAGAAATTTGGAATTGTTACAGTGGGGCAAGGAAAGTAGGTGGGGGTGGAAGAAGTGGGAAGTGATGCAAGAGGAAAAAGAGATGAGGAATACCCTGAGGGATGTGAGAAGGAATAAATAATATCCTGGGAGCAGTGAAAAGCAGCAGCAGGCAGGGAGCGACGATATTGAGATTTGGACTAATCTTACATTGAAAGGAAGCAATGTGCTCTAGCTGCTCTCAATACGTGTGTGTAAGCTCCAGTCCTGCATGCATACACCTTTTCAATGATAAGGAAATGACTATCAAATTAATTAGGAATTGGGAGCATTGTTCTCATTGTCTGGCAATCCATAAAGAAAAGATGGTCAAGTGCCATGACTGAAAAGGAGCTGGAAGCTCAGAGTAGGCTTGGGCATTTGGCAGTCAGGCTAACTGAGCTAGATAAAGCAATGCAAAAAAAAAATTGGCTGGCAAAGCAATCTACTTATCCTGGAACTGGCTTGTGTCACTTCAGCAGTTCTCAGTGCAATCCCATCTCGTAGCTGCATTTTCCTTGGACTCACAGCTAAGCAAACATTCCTCTGCCTGTTTATCTCACAGAAGAAGCTGATGTGGAGAGGGGTAGGGATGCTGGGCATGAGTCTGATATGCTGGTGTGGTCTCTCTGACAGTGACTGGTGGGGAAGGTGACAAGTGCCTGACTGGTGCCTGAAAGGTGTTTCTACCTTCTGGGCTGTTAACTAGCATGGGAAGCATAGCAGTTGTACTAATAAAAACAATGTTTCTATAAATTGAAAATGGGCTGTTAAGCAGGGTTTGCCTGGCCTGATCTGTGAAGGTCTGACTCAAAATAATGAGAGGAAACTGATCCTGGAAGCGGAAAAATATTCAAATGAGCATCACAGAAGTTCATGCTGATGCCCACCTTATCTGCTGCGACTCGTAGCTGCCCTTTACTCGCTTCGTTCTCTGGCTCAGATGTTGCTTTTCTGCAGAGGATCCAGCATGCTTAGGCACTTCAAAAAATCAAGCGGTAAATGTGATTGCCTTGATTGTAAATGTCATCCAGCTTGGACGAAAGAGGGATGGCTGAGCTGGTGTTGTACATAACTGCTGATGATTAACCACAGCAGGGAGCACCTCGCAAAAAGGTGTCCAGACCTTGCTGCAGGCAAGCGTGGATTTGTCCCCTGTGTGTGGGTTAGAGATGGGTGTAAGTGATGGGGCTTTGAGTCTTTAGTAATGATAGCTCTGCATATGGATTTATTTTCCTGTGAATTGATTGCTTCTGTATTGAGTGATGTGGCGATCCTGGTCTTGCTGCCTTCTGTGGCAGAGTTCTGCTGTTTAATCATATATTGAAATTGGGAGGAGGGGAGTGAGAGCAGAGCAGTGTTTCATTCCTGCCAGGCTGGATTTGCCATCTTCTAATGACTGTGTATCCTCCTGGCCCTGTGCTGTGTGCACAGAATTTTGCCCCTTATTGGTTTTATTATTTCATGCACTTCTATAATTTTTTTCTGTTCAGATGAGCTCGGGACCAAAAGGGATGGCTGGAGTTGCCTTATCAGGCACCCTGCAATCATGAGCCCCTGTGCTAAGTCCAGAATGAGCTGCCAAAAATGTACTCTCACACGTCAGAGGCTGTGAAATATTTTTGTGTGCTTTGCAGCAGATGTAGGACCAATGCAATAGCAGATCAAAAATCTCCACCAGTAATATACTGTGGTGACAGCCCTGCCTGGCAGGAACCAAGGCTATTGCTAATGCAGCTGCTGCTTGTAGTAGGGAAGAGGATTTCCTTGGTAAAAGAGACAAGAAACCAACCCCAGGTTTTCCCCTCCTTGGAGACAACAGTGTTCCCAGGCTGTCCATCACTTCTGCCACCTTTCTCTGAACCCTCTCAGGTTCAGCAAAAACTGTTGCAACCTGAGATAGCCAATCCTGCTATTTATCTGTGTCCCCCTCCTTCTGGTCCTTTTGCAGCTGGACACTTTTCCTGGTGACACTGTGCCTGGCTGGGCAGTGCTGAGCTGGGTGTGGGCACCCCAGCTCCTGTGTGCTTGCCTCTCAAAATCCTGGGAGAGGACTTGGAGCAGCTTTAATGTGGGTTTTCCAGGATAATCAGTTTGTTTAAATTGACAGCGTCACTTATCATTGTGTTGGCCATCTGCCTTGCTTTGGTTAAGTCTCAGTCCAACACCCAAGAATTCTCTCTGATCTTGAGAGGCTGTTTTGAACTCCCCAAAATATCCTGTATCCTCTGCAGACTCCGTGACCCCACCATGAGCTCTCTTCCCACATAATTTATATATTATTTAAACCATCTGTACAGCACTTGCTTCCTTTACTCTGAATTAATGTCCTTCTGAGTGACTCTCTGTGCTCTGAACAGTCCTCTAAAATCTAGTGTCATTTGTGTATCTCTTGATCCACTCCCTCCTCCTAGGCCACTGAACTTAATTACACTGTGAACCATATTACTTAAGGGCTCAGATATTGTCACTTCTTGATTTAGTTCCTGCATGTTGCTGAAAATTAAGTCAGGAGTTGGTGCTTTTCCTTGTGGGTGCTTGAATTAGCTGTTCCAAGAAGCAATTGTTTAAAGAGCTGAGGAGCTGTTGTGTTCTTTGTGCCAGCTTACAGGTGAATTCCATCTTTATTTTCTAGAAATTGTGTGTTCTTTCAAAACTGCATACCCAGCTGTCTTTAGCTGCAGCCCTGATGATAGATGTGCAGTATGGGATTACAAATGTGTTGCAACTCCTGGGGTTGTGAATTCATGCAGAGTTGATGGTATGATCTTCTGCACATATTTTTCCCCCTTAAGAGTTTTAAGGTTTTCTGAATTAACTCACTGAGGTATTGAACAGACTGCATTATTCCTTCAACCCTTTGGCCTGAACCCGCTTTTCTGTATAACTTGCTTCCAGGTATTATAACATCTAATTTGCTTTTTAGTGTTCCACCAAGTTTCTGTCATTCATAGTGTATTAGTCATCATCCATTGCCAGGATATCTGGTTCACCTTAAAATCAGCCTGCTTTGAGATGTTTAAAGCTAGGCTTGAAGGGGAGAGACGGGAGTAAAAAAAAAAAAACAACAAAAAAAGAGATGTAGTTGTAGAAATGCTAATGCCAAACCTTTCTCCCTTGTTTAAGTCTGGGTAAGGTGTTACTTGATGGGTCTTTCCTGCTTCTGTCTCCTCTGACAATGCAAGAGGTGCTGAGGGAATGTGATTGATTCCTGGGCTTGGATTTGCTGACTAAATGGTTTGTTTCTTTATCTGCTGCAATGAAAACAAGCAAATTGGAGTCAGCAGGGGAGAAGGGACTGTCAGTAATTCCCCTTACTTCGCCCTGCAGTGTAAACCTGATGGGTTTAAGGGGTTGAGGGCCATGGGGCTTTGCTCTGTGTTCCTACCACCATAATATACTGTGCTGGGAGCAGGGCTGCCAGCTCCAGGGTATGGAAAAGGAATGCAATCTCCTGCCCCACCCCACCAGTGTCCTTCAGGATTGGCCCTTCCCTGAAAGAGGAGGGTGGGCACTGCAAAGCAGCCCGGTCCAGTTTGGGAAAGGGGATTGAGCATCCTGGGGGATCAGGTAGCAGCTTCCTCCCAGGGGAGCATATGCCACAGGCTCTGAGAGCTATTTTATGATTATGCCAGTCATAGATTATGCCCATCCTTTGCTGTAGGGCTCTGCAGGGGAGAGGCTGAGGGGACCTCCCACAGATTAATCTGGTTAAACTGTTCTTCACAGGGTGGATAATCTCTGTGTCAGCATTTGTGAGTTCAGACCCACTGATGAAAGCTACTCTGCAGCCAGCTGGGAGCTGGATAAATAGGGCAGATGCTGCTGAACATGATGGCTTTCAGCACTCTGTACAAACATTTGAAAGTCAAAAAAAAAAGGAACCCAGTGGAGAAAAAGGGGCCAAAATTGGGTGTTTGAAACTGTCCAGATGTAGCGTGTAGTGTCTCAGATGAACACTAGGGACAGCCTGACAATTCCCAATGGTGCTTCTGGAGAATTTTGCCCTGTAACTGGGTTCAGTTGGAAATTGCTGATTCAGTGAAGTCAGCACAAATTTAATGTCACCCTTCCGCCCCCTGGAAACGATGTGCATGTTTTAATCAGCTCAACACAGCTCCTTTGGCTTTATATGTTAATGTAAAAGTCAACATGGTAATGGTGATAGTCAAAACCCTTAGGTTAAAACAAATGTACTTCAAACAAGTCAAAGCAAAATGCATTCTTGAATACTTTGTTTCAGGCCATTGCAAATTAAGATGACAGAGGCTTATGGCCCCCAATGTTTGACTTCCAACAACCTCTTAGGAATCTGTGGCCTTAATGTCCAAACAAATGTTCAATAAGATTCAGTTTGCTTCTCTTTTTTTTAACTGAGTTCAGTTTTGATAAAGGCTGTGGGGCTGACAGCTCTGAACAACCAGCCTTAATGCATTTCTGCAACTCACATCTTTAAAGCTTGATGTGTCCTGGCAACTCCTCCCCCGTTTCTGAAGCTATCTTTTATCTTATTTTTTCCCTTCAAAGCTTCTAATGTTTCCTAGGTAGACATGAGCTCCATCTACCAAAGCCCCAGTTTGGCTGTGAGGTGGCTGGTGGGGCCACATGCAGCCCATGTGGTTTCCCACACATTGCTGGCTCCAAGCCCACCCCTGTGCAGGCTCAGAGGGTTTGTAGTGTGCTCAGGCTGCCTGTGACAGCCCATCCAGACTGCACAAACGAGAAGAGACAGTGCAGGGCTGAGAGAGCAGTGCCTGGGCTGGCACAGGAACCTACTGCAGCCACCAGGTTTGCAGGAGGGGCAAAGATGAAGCCTAGAGGGGACGGTGGCTTTTGGATCCCTGTGCATCCCACCCGTCCCAGACATGTGATTTGCTTTCAGGTGGTTTTGGATAGGAGTCTGCTTCCAAGCTCACCTTAGAACAGGCACAGCCCTGCAGGAAACAAGGAAGGGATGAGCTCCCAAGGCTTCCTGCTTGTCCTCCTGCCATCCCTGCAAGAGTGGAGAGGGCAGAGGGGTGGGCATTCCTAGTTGTCCTCGCTCCTTTGTTGGCTGCTGTTTCTCAGAACGGGTGAGCAAGCAGGGGCCTGTGCTGGGAGCCAGGCAGGAGACAGGGCTGTTGCCTCCCCCTTCATCACAGCGTGGAGGAAGGGCTGAGAGACAGGAGCAATGTGCCAGGGGTCCTTGCTGGGCACAAGCAAAGGTGGATCTCACCAGAGACCATGGCAGCAGGAGCCTTGTTCCCACAGAGCAGAGCCTGTAGTTCCCCTATTCCTGTATCCTCCCTGATGCCAGAGCAATGTGGGCCAGCTGGGGGAACCAGAATTCGAGCTCCTTTCCAGAGCTGGAGTGCTGTGAGGAGAGAAACAAGTAATGGAAATTGAAATGCAAATTCTTTTTCTGAGTGTAGAAAAGGCCCCCATAAATCAGGAGTGACAAGAACACAAAGACACCATCAGGATGCATTTGCACAATCAAGGGATGTTTCATATATCTGAGAGAACCAAGGCACAACCTCCGCTCCTGAAATAAACCAAATCCATTTTTTTCTCATCAGTGAAGCAGTCCCTGAAATTCCCTGTTTGAAGAGCAACAGAAAAACAGAAAGGAGATTTGAGCTAAATTTTACTCAGATGAGGCATGTTTCCTAATCCAGACAGAAAAATATTTGTTTTAAAGGGTCAGTGATGAATAAACAGTTCTTCTCTCCCTACACATCCAGCAACATAATAGGGACCTGCTTTTTTTTTTTTCCTCTAGATTTGTCATCATGAAATAAATGGTACAGCTGTTGGGAACCTTGATGATATAACTGCATAGTCTAGAAACAGAGTAACCTCATGGCAAGAAAAGACAGCAGAAATGCTTGAACAGAGACCCTGTTCACAGACCACCAGAAAAGGAGCTCGGAGAGCTTTTTCCAAGGCTTGAGCCTAAAACTGTAGCTAAATGTTTCACTAACCTGTGTGTAAGATGAGGCAAGCTGGAGGTGCTGCTATAGGAAGAGGTGGAAGTTTTAATGTGAAATCAGAAGTGACAGAGCTGAGTGACTGAATTTGGTCAAGCAAGCCCTGTCCTGGATTTTAGCTTCACTCTTCATCATTCTGTCACAAGCCCCAAATCCATCTGTCTTTTGCTGTAGTAACTGATAAAACCCCTGTGTCTCACCATCTTCCAGGTTAAACTTGAGACCAGTCTTCAGCCTTACTGACTGGCTTCCCTGATAGGCAGTGTGTGTTGGACATCTCTCTACTTCCATTTACAGATTCCTGAGGAGCCTAGCTCCCATGGGTGAGATATCTCTATCTTTATCCCAGCCTTGCTGTGAGGAAGTGTTTTGTGCAGTTTTCAGTAAGTGTCTTAAAACCAGGTTGAGCCTGTCTGGCTCTATCTCTGCATCACAGAAAACGTGATTAGATGTGGGCATTTCCCTGGGATCTCTCAAACTTTTGGAGGATGCAGCCTCCTTTTTTATCCTAATTTCCCGGCCACATTTCCCTTCTCTCTTTCCCCATTGGCTGAGGTACTTGAGAGGTACCTCAGAGATTTCCTGATATGCCTGATGCCAAAGATTTCCCTCTAATGTATAACCCTCCCTTTTCATTTTTAATTCTTATGGAATTTAGGGGTTTTTCTTCCCCATTGTTTCTTTCACCTTTCAATGTCTAATTTCATTTATCAGCAAACCTAAAGTTAATTTCTAAAAGCAAATATCTTTTCCATTCATCAATCAGTGAAATCCTTCCCATTATTTCTTTTATCTCCCAGTGCTAGTTTTATCTACCAGCAGACCCACAGCTTGTTTGTAAAGACAAATCCGCTATTCCTCCCAAACCCAAATTAACTAATTAACTAAGATATGTTAAATGGGTGTAGAGCTCCACAGACTGATGGAGTTGAGGCTATTCCTGCCCAATGTACAAATACAGGACCCTTCTGAAAAGCCATTGCACAATAAGCACTGGAGCTGTCCCAGTTTGTATTTCCTTCAGCTGAGCCATCGTCCTCTGCTACTCCAGCTGTAGAATGGGGATTAGGCAGACAGGCTTTACTGATGTGATTTGTACTGGGTTAAAACTCACAATCGAGTTATGCAGGTTCTGTGTTAATAAAACCTTTCCATTACGCCACCACATGCTCTAAAGCACATTAGAAAGCTGGCTGCGTTGTGAAGGGCTTGGGGAATTCAGATCTGCTTTCCTGCAGCTGTTTTTCTGTCCCTGCCAGGGTTAGGTGCATAATGTGCCATTAGTTTCCATCTGCTAGGGCTGGAAAGAACCATCTCTGTTTCTAAAAGATAGCCCATGATAAACTCCCCCAATGCTAAACTGGTTTTTTTTTCTTTCTTTCTGGAGCCATTTCACGACTAAAAGGGAAGCAGGAGAATTGTTAGAATGTGGGAGGCTCCTTCCTATGGAAGGGTGATTCTCCCTGGATCAGGTACAAAACTGGTTGTGTTTCCATAGGAATGCCAAGTATTTCATGGGCTCCTGCTCTCCTCTGCCTTGGTTGCTTTATCCCAGTCCCGTGCTGTGTCTCAGCAGCCTGAAATGAGAAGCACAGCCTCACCCAGTGAGTGTCACAGTGCCTGGGTGAAAAGGGAAGGTTATGCTACTCTTGCCCCAGAGAAACAGACAAACCTGCAAGGCACATCCATGCTGCTTCCTCTGGATGTAATAGGTAAGAAAAGAAGCATGGATTCCCAGTTAGGTGCTATTGAGATTAGAGGTGAAGTAGCCAATATTTGATGGGCTCTGGGAAGGGGAGATGGTTGTCTAACCCTGACTGAAGTTGTCAGGGTCTTGCCTGCGCTTGGAGAAGTTCTCTCTGCTGTGGACTGACAGGTGACTGCTTTACTCAGGACCCTGTCTGTGAGGATGGAAGGATTTCCTGGCTCCAGTGGCTTTGTTTTGGACCTTGGTGGTGCTAGTTACAAGAGAGGGTGCTAACGGATCACTGCAATTCCTTCTGCAGAGCAGAGGCTTTCAGTGCAATGAAAAATGATGATTGCTTATTTCTCAGTTTCTTTTAAATTAGGGTTAATTGAAAAAAATTGGGCAGCTCTCAAAAATGGGAAGAAAAGGCCTTCTCAAGAGAGAGATTAAGTTTTCAAATAGGTATGAATGGTTTAAAATAGAGGACTTCGATAATTTAAAAATAAGTGCATCAAATGTGTCATCCAAAAGCCCGGGCATTCTACTGAAGAAACAAATCACTTGACAGACTATCAAACCACCTGAATGTAAATGCCTTCCCAGTGAAAGACCCAATGTATGTGGCCTATATCCTTGTCTATGCTACATATGCATGGGTTCAGTGCCTACTTGCCTTGGAAAGCTGTAATGCAGCAGCCAGTAACGAGGCCAACATTAGTCTATCATTTCTTTTTTATCCACCTTCAAACAAAATCCTGTCAGGCAGCATGGGGAAGCTGAAAGGAAGAGTGTGAGGGCAAAAGTGTCTACTAACAGGAAAGGGAAGGATCAGGCATGTATGTGGGGTGTTTGTGGAAATAGCCTTAAAGCACAGAGGTAGACAGGACCACTAAAGCTTTTTACATCAGAGTGCAGCCTGATGTGACAATTGTCATTTGGAAACTTATGGCTCTGTGAGGCTGAAAAGTTTTTTGAAGTGTTGCTAAAACTAATTATCCTGGAGAAACTAAGCTAAACTAAAACAAAGAAAAAATTGTACTATGGGTCGCTGTGCATAAAATATTAATGCAAATTTGATTTTCCTTTGTACCCTCCCCCCCAGTTTTAGTGGCACGTGGGTGGGAAGAGTGCGGAGTGAGGCAGAGTGGTGTGAGGAAAATTGCTTTATCAGCCTGGTGCAGCAGGCAGGGGTTTGAGTGGGTGTCTGGTTCCAGAGCTGGCACACTGGGACTGCCCTGGCCCCCAGTACCGCCTGGCAAGGGTGGGTGCCCACAGGGCTGCAGAGCCTCAGCCACGTTCCTGTTAGCTGGGGATTTGTCATTCTCCCTGATGGCAGAGGGGTGGGGAGCAGAGCTGGCTTTAGGGACAGGCTGTTCTTTCTGTGAAAGATGGGAGCTCTCTTGCAGTCACTCTTTGAGATTTACTGTGGGTCCACAGTGCCTGTCTCCTCACGGTGTGCCAAGTCCGTCTGTACTGTCCTGACCTATGCTCTGGTTTTTCTTTCCCTTCCACTCACTGTCACAAATAACGTGGAAGCTCTTTAAGTGCAGTGCAGCGCAGTGGGTGCTCCAGGCGTGCCTGGGAGGAGGCTGTGCTGCACGCCCTGCGCTGCACATCCATGTGCATCCTGGCAGCAAAATGGATGAGTGCTTGGGGCATATAAGAATCTGTAGGAAGTAAGTCTTGAAATATAAGGGTAGATTATGAGTAAGGAGCCTAAATCTTCTGTGGTAGAATTTCCTACTACACCTCTGACTCCATGTCTGATTGTATCTGGGCAGGAAGAATCATTCTCAGATGAACAAAAAGATTGTGTAGAGAAGATGAGTTTTATTGAGTCACTGCTAGGTGTGTTTGAAAAAGGATGCTGCATGCAGGGTTTGAAAACTAAATTTGCAGAAGCTGATGGGTCTTTCAGCAGTAGGTATCCTGGTCTAGTAGGAGATGGTATGTTATCTCAGAGAGCAGCACGTCAAGCTACTGCTCCTGATGGGTCCTGTGAGAGGGCTGCACAGGGCAGGCAGCAGCCATCCTAATCCACCAAGAACTGGTTTATCACATATATCTGGGCACTGGTGCTCCTCCAGATGAGACTGACAGTGTCCCACCTTGCTGAGCTGGGCAGATTACCAACAATTTGATGACTCTTTGCCTTGGTGATCTGCTGATCCAGGGGCTGAAATGTCTGCACCATGATGCAGCCTTCCCTGCAGTGGACCTTTGCAGGCTGCTGAGACCCTACTGGAGCCTTGCCCTCTGGTTAGGGGAAGAGGGCTGGGTTTTGTACTCTGCTCACCAACATTTTGTACCAGCTATGTCTCAGCTAAGCAGTCATCTTTCTTCCATCCTCATGGTAAAGTCACTTCATTGTGAGAAGCAGCAGGGAAGTTTCTGTGATGTAGTAAAGTATCATAGAATGGTGTGAGTTGGAAGAGACCTGACAGATCATCTTGTCCCAACTCCTCAGCTAAGAGCAGGGACACCTTTCACAAAACCAGGTTGCTCAGAGCCCATTCAATCTGTCCTTGAACATTCCCAGGAAAAGGGACTGCTTCTTTGGGCAACCGTTTTCAGTGCCTCACCAACCTCAATAGAATCATAGAATAGTTTGGGTTAAAAGGGACCTTAAAGATCATCTTGTTCCAAGCCCTCTGCTGTGGACAGGGACATCTTTGCAGTGGCAGTATTGAATCCGTGTGCACTATGGAGAGGAGGCAGGAATGTGAGGGGGGATGACCTAGTGAGGGTAAGGGAACCTGCATGGGACAGAGGAAATGCACGCCATCCCTCGGTGCTATTTAAAAATTTTAAATTAATGTGACGGAAGATGGATGTCTAGGAGGTACCAAAGAGTAATCCAATAAAGAAGCAGTTCCTACAGAGTCAGACAGAATGGGGAATGGTTGTTAAAATTAAAACTAAAAGGCTCATGAGAGACTCTGAAAAGAGAAAAGGAAATATTTGGCATGGCTACAAAGTAAGGATGGGGTAATGGGCTAGGCTATCACCTGTGTGTCCAAAATGAAGTGAGATTAATGCACAACCAAAATTTCTGACTGGAAAGAGTACGGGGAAAAATAAGTTAGACTGTAAATAAGAGGAAGAAACATGTATTTCCAGAGGCTGTCAAAAACTCTAGAATAAATAGAGTGTGAAGTTGAATCTGTATGAAAACAAATAGGTCACAGGAATACAAATGCGGTACCAGTCCTAAATCTGAATAGAGGCGATGAATACAACAGGCAGAAAGACATCAAAGAGGCAGTAGAGCTATGCTGCTCTGATTGATGAAGGCTTTAGCTAGCCTGCCCTATTAGCAACACGCTGTGTCGGACCTGCCTCTTTCAGAGATGGTCGGTCTGCAGTCAATTGTGTTGGTAACTTGCTCTTATATATCGTGTTTCTATTAAAGGAACCTGGAGTGCCTTTGGAAGGTAGCAAATTCTTTGGCAGATTGGAAAAGAGAGAGATGTGTAGGTGTTAGGCTGGCTTTAGTGTTACACTATCACAACTATGGGCTGAATTTTATCTTGAGGTCCCAGTGAAGGTATCAGTGGAAGATGAGGTAGAGTGCGTGTCTTGTGGCTCTTGCCTGTTTATCCTGCACACCTGAGCAGCCAGAAACCTCTCGGAATGCAGGGAGCCCTGCTTCCATGGTAATCTATTTGCAGTATGTTACTAGCCTCTGCACGTGGAACCAGGACACTCCTCCCATTGCTCTTAGGAAAGATTTTTGGGGAAATGATTTTCCCTGTGAGCACTGTCCTCATCAAATGCAGCAGTAGTTGAGATAGAGAATGCTCTTAGGTCAAAGATGCTGGAGAACAGTTTGGGAGACTCTTGCTCGGTTCCCAGCTGTGCCCCATGTCTCCTGTCTGCCCTTGGGTAAATGCATTCATTTCTCTGTGCTCTTGCTTCTTGTGTGCGAAGCCGAAATCATAATGCATCGTTAGCCTGTCCTGTTCAGTTAGATTAAAAACCCTTTGGAGCAGGCAACATGTTCTACTGCATGTTTATGTAACATTTTGCATAATTTGATCTTGGCTAGCATCATCTAGGACACGTGGAGATACCTCATAAATAATACTAATAATATTTTAATATTGTTAATGCTTAGCACATTGACAGCATTTAACCTCCCCCTAAAACAGCACTCAGCACTGCCGACGTCGCGGTGACTGAGCATGAGTCATGCTGGCTCCTCTCCCTGGCATGGTTCAATCTGTCAGCTAGCCAGAAAGCTGAGGCCCTTAGTGAACATGTACTGGGTGTCAGGAACACCTGGATCTTAATGCAGCCCTGGCAGTAACTTACTGTGTCATTGCTGGGTAATGTTGTTTGGTTTGGGGTTTTTTTTTAAAGTGAACTCTGGTCTTTGGCCATCTCACTTGGGATAGTGGGAGCCAGAGGCTCACAGAGCTTTTCTGTGTTAGGAATTAAAAGTATTACACGTTCTGAAAACCACTCTCTAAGGAGCTCTTGCATTGGAAAACCCAAACTAGGGGACACTTTTGAAAAACCCTGCTCTTCTTGTGCTTGCTTTCTAATCAGGAACAAAGGGGAAGGATTTCTGTACCTTCAGAGGTAGATGTGGAATTCAGTAGAAGTTCACACGGTGTCCTGAAGGAAAGTACCAGGAGATTTATATAATCTCACTTTCTCTGACTGCTCTTTGTTGCAGAATGTAAGAGGAGGGATGGAAAAGAGACCAGATGTACTAGGAGAGTGCTGACACATCTGCTCACCCACCACAGGGTTTCTCCCTCCTCAGATGAGAAGCTTAAATACTGAGAATCTCTCCCGCCCTTTGTCACACAGACACATCAGGACCTTCCTTTCCAGGAGTGCATCCACAGCCCAGTTGTGTGCTCGAGGAGGTTCCAGCAGCTGCTGTGAGCCTGTGTGCTGGCTGGAGCTCCTAGCTTCCAGTTATCTGCTGAGACAGATTGGCTCAGTCATCTGCAGTCTTTTCTCCAGGCACGTGTCCTGCAGGACATCGGTGCCAAATATGCCCGAACACCCTCTGGGAACCAGGGTGGAGTGGCCACCTACAAATCTTCAAAAGAATTAAAAACTGAGAAGAAAAAGGTGTGCTCAAAACAGGGGGTGGTGACAACTTAAACTTGGAAAATTATGCTTTAATTACAGCCAATAAATGAAACAACAGCAGTTCGTATCCAGCTCTCTGTTACTGCCCTGCATTTTGCCTAGACTGTATCCAATTTCTTCTGAGTGACCTTACCTGAGCACTCCCTACACTTCTGAATTAATCTTTATTTACTTTGCTGCAAAGCTTTGTCCCTGCATGTCTTTTTAAAATTTTTTTTCTGTTCTGAAGCACTTGTCAGAAAAGCCTGCTAAGCTAAGCACCGAGCACAGGATTTAGTGCTGCTCCAGCCACTGAAAACATCACGCTGCTGGGAGAGGAGAGACAGAATAAAGCCACTCTGCCTTTCCTTCTGCCCCTCTAATCTAGGACTTCTACTAGAGGCAGAGTGCCCTCTAAGATAATTTAGCCTCGGAAACTGGCTGTCTGGAGGAGCAAGGGGCTCAGTTCCACATCCTTCACCAGGTGATGTGCTGGAGTGCGTGATGCTGCCCTGAAACCTGCAGAGAGAAGAGCCCCTGTGCAGAAGGGCACACACACCTTTTAAACCTGTGAGAAGGTCCTTAATCTGCCTTTTGTATTTTCATTGTCATCTTCACATTCCTGCCAGGCAAGATGACCTTTCATTAAAGGTGCCCTGCACTCCCTTCAGACATATTTGAGTTGTACATCCCTCTAAGCTCAGCTTGCACTTGTGTAGCCTTTGACAGGGATAGGTGGGAAGCTGCAAAGAATGGAAAAAGTAATCTTTAACATCTGAAAACTACCATAGACTAGAAAGATGGCAATGCTGAACCAAGAAACCAGTGCAAGGAAATGGAACAGGAGCACAGCTATTGTTTGGTGGTGGGCTTTAGCCCTTTGGTGCTGGTGAAGTTTCCTCTACCCTGTTTCTTCTCCAGGGAAATGGCTTCTTGTTCAAACACATTCCATCCTTCCTTTGTATTTGCTGTAAAGTTCAACACCCAGGACTCAAATCTCTGTCCTTCGTGGTTCTGTGCCTACAGTCTGGGGGTGGTGACTCCCAGCTCAAGCCTGGGCAGCGACTGGGAGCTGCACAGCAGCACCTGCTTCAGGAGGTTCACTGGAATATCATCTTCATGCCCCACAGATGGTTTCCCAAGGCACACAGACCCTAAAACCCACAACAAGAGGACAAACCCTGCACCCATCCATAAACAAACCTGACAACATTAGGAGCAGTGAGGGGGCATAAAAGTAAGACTTTCCTTTTTCAGTTTCTCTTCCCTGTCCTCCCAAATCTGACATCACTTTTTCTTTCCTCTTCCTTCCCTGAAATCGAGTCACACGAACACTGCTGTTATGGTGCTGTATTTATTTAGTGGTTATGTCTAGTGGGCCCACACAAGATGAGGACCCTGTTCAAACCTATCATGAAATGAAGGTAAAAGAAGGGACTGCAGCACCACCAAATCTGGCAGCAGTGTTGCATCAGTTTGACAGGTGCTGAGGAATGCTTAGACAACTTTGGATGAAGCTGCTGGGTGACAGGGCAGTGAAACACAGAAGAAGAGAGAGGACTGGGAGGTATTTCTTTCCTTTCCCCTTGCAAAACACTTTTTTATACTTTAGAAGGAAATTTCCACCAAGTAAACTTGACCACAGCCAGATTAAATCTGATAAAAAGTGGCTCAGGCTCTGGTTAGAGAATGGGCACTCCACCAGTCTCTCTGATCATGTCACCTCCTGGGGTTGTGGAGGATGGGGCACTGTACCAGAACATTCAGCTACACTGGTAAAATTCAGGTTTCATCATTCTGGAGCGCATTACTAATTGATATCACCTCTGGCTTACAAATATCTTCTTGTTTTGGCCTGCCAAGTTTAGCTCTTCTCTAGAGCAGACATCCAATTGAGTCCAAAATCAAAGACTAGCTCTTCCAAGGTCCCTACTTCGCCCCTGCTGGCAATAGGGAATTGCTTGTGCTGTGAAATATCAGTAAACAGTAAGAACTTTAAAATTTGGACCCCAGTTTTGTGGTCAGGTGGTTTTCTCAGCTGGTCCTTCTCTGGTGTCTGTTACTCCTACGATTCCATTTGCAGCAGGAAGCAACTGCTGGATCTGCCACTCTGACTAGGAGATTTTGGAGCAAAATTGTTTCACCTGTCACACAGCATAACAGTGTTCCAAGCTGCAGTCCTACAGCCTCATGCTGTGACCTTGCTGGAGCTCCTGATGTGAAGCCAGGTCAGATTTTGGATAGCAGTCTGCAAGACAGAGCCAGAATGCTGCGGGAGGCACCATTTGGGAGTCAGCAGGAGGTGTGATTCCTCAAGTCAGTCTTGAACTGGTTCCACAGCATGGTGGAGTATTGCTTTCCTGGCAGGAAAGACAGGCAACCTCAATCCCAGCCATCTGAGGATATTAAAAAGCTCTTTCTCCAGGAATAGTCATTATCTCCAATACCCTGCTTAAGTTTAAACTTGGGTAATTACTTTCATCTGACCTAAAAAGAGATTCTCAGGTGGGTTTTTTCCTAGGTACAGTATTTTTTCATGCTTTCTGTAGTAAACAGCTTTGTAGGAACGCTGCACACTGTTAAACAGATGCTCTGTTGCACCCTGAAAGACAGATGCAATTTGGAGGTGGGTCATTATCAGTGGAGAAGCTCTGGGGCTCAGCTGCTACAGGCAGGAGGTAATCATTAATAGCAGGGCTGTGCAGCAGCATTGATGAGGATGCATGGTATTTGTGAGATATTTGAATAATTAGTGGTGGGATGCACACACCTCTCCTGGAGAAAACCCCAGGCTGCTTTACCGACGTCTGTCCCTGTGAATGGTGTGACAGACAGCCAGAATTCTTGGTGTAACTCATGCCAGCTTTAGTACCAGTGAGTCCTGGTGGTGAAGGGTATCTGAAAGAAGCCTTGCTTTTCCCTGCAGCCTCCAGTTTGATTAGGGGCCCTATATTTGGTCAGAGATCTCCTGTTGTCTCCCATTTCTGGAGCGTCTGAAGACTTGTCTCATTGTGTTAACACCTCTTTTTTCTTCAGGCTCTTTCTTAGCCCTTTAATCTACACTGTATGTTTTTCCTGACAGAAATTTCTTACTACTCTTTTTGGTTTTAGTGGACTTGAGAGTTTAATGGATGCATTTAGAACATCTGAATAAATCATTATGGAAAGAGTTTTAAGAAAAGAGATAGTTGCTTCATCTTGTTTCTGTAATGAAAAAAAGCAAACCTAACAAAATTTTTCAGAAGCCGTCTTCAATCCTTGCCAAACTTTGAAGGGGAATACGATGTGGTGCCTGAGAAACAACTGACTTAAATCCAAATTTAACTTAGAGCCTAATGAAAACTGAGCTATGCAGCCAAAATTCTGTGTGGCCTCACACAGGACCCAGTTTCTGAGCAGCCCTGGGAAGTAAGATCAGAGGGTCTGACCAATGGTGCTTTGTGTTTTTTTGGCATTCATCTGATTTAACCTGGGAACCACTGAATCTTTGTCTTTTGTAATGAACCTGTCCTTGACAGAACGTCCCTTCCAAAGGGCAGAAACACAGAAGCATTGCCAACTATTGAAAATTTCTCTACTGCTTTCCCCTTCTGCAGTTCCTTGTCCTGAGTGCCAGTAGCACCAGCACAAGTTAAGCTTTCCCCAACATCTCTCAAATCAATGTAAGTTTCACTGCACTTGGCTGCACCACACTCCTTTCCTTGGCATCAATATTGCTGAAGGCTTGAAGACCTCAGCAATGTTTGTGTCAGGTGCCTGAAGCTCAGGTGCTGCTCTCTCAGAAAAGTGTTTAAATGGTGGTGTGATGAAAGCACACGTGTGCAAGATTGCACAACATGGGAACACCCACAGCGTGTCAACCTTGAGTGCTTGCAAAAAAGCTTTATAAACTGCCCCAGTGGCTTGGCCACCATGAAATCCCAACACTGCAATGCTGAGTGTTGGCATTTGATTTCCAGCAGAAACTCAGAACTCCAAACTGGGGTGTTCTGTTGAGTAAAAGGAAAAAAAAAAACCACAACCTTTTTTTTTTCTGTTATTTTCTTTGAATTTGTTGAATTTTTTCTTTGAATTTGTTGCATTTTTTCTCTGCACTAAAAAAGGCATAGAAAAAATGCTTCAGCCTTAACAAAATAGGATTTTTAAAGTTTCTTGTTTGAAAAAATGTTTTGATTGCTTTGATCTATTTGAACACAAACACATTTTGAGAGGTATTTTCCTTCACGTGAGCACAGTGTTACATTCCATTTCTTCTAGTGAGTTAGCTCAGCAGACTGAGCTGAAGAGAAAGAACCCTGTTGATTCTGCCAGCTTATTTTGTAGGAATAGACAAAACTCCCATGTATCAACACAGAAGGAAAAAACCCCTTCTGATAAGGAAAAGTGGGAGGGGGCAAAGAGTGAAACTTGCCTGTGGAAACATTTTCAAAAGACAACAGCAAGAAGGTAGAGAAAATGAGCATTTCTTTCCTTGGGGCTGTTGCCTTCTCTGACCTTTACAACAAACCCCTCCTTCCATTATAAATGGAATATTAACTGTCCTGCTTCAAGTCCAGCATCCTACTGCTTCTTGCAGGACAGTCACAAAGCAGGGGAGGCAAGTAGGGGAGGAACACAGCTCTGTCCTTAGCTTGTTTCTAAAGGAGGGAAAGGAAAGGCAATCACTGCAGACTGGAATGACAGGGTGAAGCCCTTGAGGTGGTGGGAAGGATGCTGGGATGAGTGGCAGGTGGGGAGGAGCCCGAGGGGGAGCAGAGAGGAGCGCTGGGGCAGATGTGATGCGGTGTCCTCAGCGGAGCCCGCCTGGCAGCAGCTCAGAGATGGGAGGAGTTGTAGGAGGGGTGGCTGGTGTTGGGGATGCATTGCATGGGGCTCCACGTTCCCTCTTGAGTCACTGGGCTGTTCTTCTCTCCGTTTTGGGGCAGGAACCAGCTGTACCACAGGGCTGGCAGGTTTTCCCCCTTGCTGGAAATGCTTTGTAGTCAGGCATTTCTCTGCACGTCAAACAGGTCTGAGATAGTCAGGACTTTAATTGGCACAAGGCAGACCCTAGGAGTAGTTTGGAAATAGCAGCAGGAGACACTGAGGGATTGCCATGCTTATAAAGCTTACATATTTTCTGTGCTGTTAAGAGTGCCTGCCAGCCTCTGGGGAGCTACTTGTGCCTCTGCAGCTGATGATGGAGGAAGATGAGAGGGGTCCCCAAAGCACTGTTTTATTTTGCTCTGTTGTGTTTTTGTCAGTGATAGAAAATGGAGATTAAGGTCAATCCCAAGAATCTTAAGTGGTACTCAGCTTTTTAGGTGCAAGGTATTTACAGCTCCAGCACGGCAGACGTTTCTTTTGCTGTTTGTCATTCGGAAATTGAGCCCAAAAGCTTTGCCTGTCTCCCATCACCTGTTTCTAACATCATTTTCCATTATGCACAGTTGTGTTATCAAGCACTAACACAAAACATGTCCCAGAAACATCTGCATGTCTCCTTAAGTGTCCTGCAGCTTGTGGCTCTCAGTGCATCCCAGATGGTTGGGGTGAGTGATGGGTCTCTCCTGGTGTGTGCTGGTGATGCATGTCCCTGTTGAACACATCGTCATCCCACAGCTGCCCTGTCCAGAGGGAGACAGGCTGTGGAGGGTCAATAGATTCACAGTGGCTGTCTCTGGCCAGCAGCTGGCCAGGCCCTGCTCGGGGTGCAGAAGGACGACAGGGCTGGCACCCAGCGGCAAAGAAAATCTTGCTGCCACAGACAGGCACCAGCCAAAGAACCAGTGCAAGTTTTCTAGGCAAAATAGAATCTAGATATGGATCTTGATGTCTCCAGACAGTGCTGAAATGAACAAAACTTTTTTAAGGGGGAGAGACTTCTGTGGATAATGAGACCAGCCCATGGTTACTCAAGGATCCTTGTGGATCCTCCCAGCTGAGAATATTCTGTGATTAACTCAGGAAATACTTTTTTGCTGTATTTCTTTTTTCAAATGAGGGCCAAGGTCCTTTTATCTGAAAGGGTATGAATCAACTGTGAACTGTCACAGTGAGTGGGGAAAAACCCTCCCTTTAAGGGCAAGCTATTACATGGTGGATCCCTGTGAATTTTCTGGTGCACCTTGTGGTGGCCTAGGAGAGAAGCTGACCATGGGCAGAATTTGTGTAGGTCTCCTTTCAGTTTTTCAAGCCATTTGCAAGGCCCAGAATTCAGTGGGGAAGATATTGGGAATGAGGCTGTGGGAAGGGAGGGAAGCAGTGAGGAAGGGCTGGAGCAGGGCGGGGAGAACATGTGCACGGGTTTGCTTGTAATTAGGAGATTTAAACTTTGAAAGAAGTTAATTAATAATGAAACTTCTGACTGAATGATGCAGATTATGAAGACTGGCTTTGTCAGCAGCTGCAATTAATTACAGGCTCAGGCACAGGGAAAAGGAGGGGGGTGAGGGATGTGGGAGAGGGGAGGCATCACCAAAAGAAAGATGATAAACCTGGCTGCAGGCTGTTGCTGTGGTGACAGGAGGCAGTAGCTGTGGTTGACAATGGTGACACATTGAAGGCAGCAGATAGTCCTAATTACCCCCTCCACCGACCCAGGCAGGCAGCAACCCCTCCTGATTCAGGGTAGGAGATGCTCTGCTTTTCTCCTCGCACTTTGTCCCTCTCTCCTGTAGGTTTGATGTGCTTTTCCAGTGTTTCCAGCCGCTCTGAAAGGAAAACCATGGGCCAGTGGCTTTTTCTAATGCCACTGGAATAGCCTGGGAATGGCCAGTGGTTCTGTAACACCGTTGGGAGGCCTGGACAGCGCTGGCAAGCTCTGAGAGCTGATATCTAAAAAGCAGGGGAGAAGAAATCATCTGCAACTGGCCGTGGCATTTTGAGCAGGAAGATGGGATGAGATTGCACAGCTGGCCTAAGTTACAGGCTTTTTGGGAGAGCTTGCCATGTCTTGTTAGGTCTTGTGCCTCAGGGTCTCACCAGGAGCTGACAGCACCCTGCCAGGGTCTGAATGGCCTTGTGGGGGACTCTGCAAGGAAACACGAAGGAAACACGAAGCGTGCTGCCCTGGCATTGCTGCTGCCAAGGCACGTGCACAGAAGTGTAGATCTGTGTTAGATCAAAACTCCTAACTTTCCTGAGTTGGGCTGTAGTCAGAGTAATACTCTCTGCCTCTAGCTCTCTTGTGGCATGCTTTCTGGAGGAAAAAAAAAAAGACAACTGGCTTTTAAAACAATTTCTGCTTTTCATTTGTCATGCATTAATTTAATCCAGGAATGTGTGAGGCCCTGGTTATGCTCACATATCTTCTGACCTCCTTATGCCCAGGGAGAAGGACTTCTGCAACCATTGGCTCAGACTGCTCTGAAACTGTTTTGGTCCCTTGAAGAATGTCATTCAGCACTGACCCCTCTATCAGGGCTTCCCTGGTGCTGCCTTTCCAGTAACTGTCAAAGCACCTGCAAAAGTGGAAAGGCTGAGAGAGCTGGGGCTGCTCAGGCTGGAGGAGAGATGCTTTAGGGAGATCTTATCCATGTGTATTGACACCTGATAGGAGGAGTAAAGGACACAGACTGCTAAGTGATGCCCAGTGACCGGCCAAGAGGTAATGGTCACAGCCTGGAAAGTGGGATATGTCCTATTTTCACTTAAGAAAACACTTATTTTCTGTGTAAATAATCAAATGCTGGAGCAGGTTGCCCAGAGGGGTTCTGGTGCCTCTATACCTGAAGGTGTTCAAGCCCCAAGTGAATGAAACCCTGAGCAGTCTGCTGTAGTTGATGCTACTTTGAGCAGGGAAGGAGGACAAGGTGACCCCCAGAGGCCCTCCCAACATCAACCATTCTGTGGTTCTGTAAGGGAATGGTGACACCAAAGAGGTTTTGAAGAGTCCAGAAAAAGAGCTGCAGTCTTATCAAAAACCCCTGTGTGAGCTGATGGAAACCTTTCAAACTGCTTTCCTGGGTGTCAGAACTGACCATTAAAGAAATGTGCAAGAGAGAGGGAGGTGGGAAGTCGAAGTTGTGTTGCATAGACCCTGAATGAAAAGACTTGGTGCCCTTTTGGTGCATTCCTCTGAGAAAGGAGCCTGGATTTGAAGCCTGCATTGAGGGTGGTCTTCAAGTGCATTGCTTTGTAGAGCACATGGGATTAACTTATGAGGGAGAGTGATAACACATTCTTGAAATCACATCAGAGCATAATTGGAACAGCAGAACTAGTGCCCTGCTCTTGTCTGATTTTGCAACTGAAGGTAGCTCACCACAAACCAGGTGGGGGAGAAGAGAGAGAATTAATAATCTTCTAGATCAGATTGTGCAGTTTAGTCATAAATCACTGTCAGAGAATGAGCATGGAAGAGTTGCTCAGAACAAACCACAGAAGCTGGATGTCTTTCAGAAGTGATCAGAGATACAGGCTGCCCTTTTAGATTCGGTACTGAAAGGACTGAAAATGGATGCACTCAGTGGGTTGTATTTTAAGTAGATAATTTTTTGCCTCTTCTATTAAAAAAAAGATTAAATTGTCTGACAGTGGAGACTGGGCAGATATGTTGTTGTGAGGTGTGTAAAATGCCCAAGAACATTTCTGCCAGAGCCTGGAGGTCTATTTAGTCTACATCTCTGCTTTGCAATGAGAACACTGGAAAGTACTGCACAAATGTACCCACTTTTAGAGCTGAAATACTGTAAATGAGTTCTTGGATAAGTGTGTCTCCGGCTTTTAAACTCCTTCAGGAGGAGAGGGATGGTGAGAGGGGGCAGCTGGAGTGTGTAGAGTACAAAGGTCACACAACTACACCATTTTTATCTACTTCTCTAATACATAAATGAAGTGGCACTTGACAAAATTATAAGACAACAAATTAATAATAAATAGGAGGGAACAGTTTTTAATGTAAAGTATAATTAGCCAATGTAGCTCCGGGCTGCTAACTATTATCAAAGCAGATATTTTAGCAAGATTATCAACAAAGGATTCAAATGAATAAGCAAAGCATCTGCAGGGACACCAGTGTAGCTGAGGAAACAATTATAAGGACTATCAATCCTCATGCTTTGGGGCATAAACAGATCACCAGCTGGGGTCAGAAACACACATTCTCCTTATAGTTAGTGAGTAACTTGGGCACGTCCTGGAGTTTTATACAGCGTGGGTCACTGCTGGAAACGTGGTAACAGGATCAGTGGCACTTCTTGACCCCCAAGTTTCTCTGAGAGGTGACAACAGAGAGTTCCAGCATTCCCAGAAGGGCAATAATCATGTAGAGATCAATCTGCCCACTTTGATTTAGATCCCTTGATCTTGTAGGTCTGTGATACATTTAGGCATAGTGCACCTGGGAAAGTCTCTTCCACGTATTTGGGATATTCAATAAACCAATGAGGGAGGGGACTGCAAAACAACAGGAGAGTAGCAAGCATGTGTTGGACTATGGCAATGATTTGACTTGTGTAAGTACTTTAGGCCTTTTGTGCTACCTCCTCTTTCCCTTTTACAAAGGAGTTTTGGCGTAATCAAGGAATGCAGTAGTGAGGAACTGGGTGCAGAGAATATAATAAATCAGCCTACCAGCACTTCTGTCCCTTAATCTTCCTACATTTTTACTCAAGCCTAGAGCAAGCATATCTCAGCCATGATGCCTTTGCAGAAGTTCTCCTTGACTCTCTCCCACCTGGTTCGAGTGTGTCAGCATGATGGTGATTTTGCTAAACTGCGTTACCCTGGGAATGTACCAGCCGTGTGAGGATATGGACTGCCTCTCTGACAGGTGTAAAATCTTGCAGGTAAGCAGATTTCCTTCTTGTTGTGACGGTGCTCCAGTCCAAGTCACAAATTTTCATGCATGCTTTCCTTCAGCGTGCGGGCAATGCCCTCCCGGAGAGGCTGGCAAGGCTGTCCCTGGCAGTGAGCTATCCTGCTGTAAAAGGCAAGAGCTTGCTTTGAGCAGGGGAATGGGACAAGAGAGAGAATGAATGAACTTTACTTGTGACTGTGCAATACTGAACACTTGCTAATGATCCTGAACCTGCAGGGCAGCAGGGGTTTCCTGGCACAGACACCCACACAGGTCAGGGTTAGGCCAGGGAGAAATAACTGAGGTTACACAGCCCAGGCAGGAGGGAGCAGCAGCTCCCAATGCATTTGGTAGTCTGGTGCTGTGCAAGGCTATTACTGATTCAACAGACACTGTGGAATCCAGGATGCCCAAAGGGAGAGGATATAAAGAGAATGCTTAGAAGGGCCACGAGTGCATACAGACTGTAAGACACCAGCTGTGCTTGATGTTTCCCCAAAGAGAAGGTGACAGCAAAGGCTGTCATCCACAGTGGCTCAGGCCTTCAGGTGTCTGAAGCTTCTCTCTGTGATGGGTGTGTGCTGTGCAAGCTCTGGGGGAAGCTGCACTGCGTCCTCAGCGGAGCCATCTGCAGCAATGCAATGAGGAGTCCCTCCTGGGGGGCTCTTGGAAAAACGGTGTGTTCCTGGCCAGGTTTGGATCTGCTGGTGCTGAACCAACACCACTTTTCAAGTCTATGTAAGGAGTCTCTGAGTCTGCATCAGTTACCTCACTTGTGGGTAAAAAAGCTACAAAAGCCCTCACTGAACTTGAGCAGTAAGAAACTGTGATGCCAGGGCTAGGTGGAAGAAACTTTTCCAGCCCTGCCTTGATCTCATTTTCAGGAGTACTGAAATTAGTATTTTTCTCACATACTGTGTTTGAAAGTCCAAGGCTGAGAATGCTTGTCAAATATGCTCTTGGGTTTCTGTTTGGCAGGTGTTTGATGATTTCATCTTCATCTTCTTTGCCATGGAAATGGTCTTGAAGATGGTGGCCCTGGGGATCTTTGGCAAGAAGTGTTACCTTGGAGACACCTGGAACCGCCTGGATTTCTTCATTGTCATGGCTGGGTAGGTTGACATTTTCTGGGTTGGTTTATTCTGGGTTTACTAGAGTAAACCCATGGAACAGAAATGATGTAACTGAGGAGAAAGTTTCCACTCTGGTGCTACTCCAGTGCAGCAGCCAAGCTGGATTTGGGCATGCTGGGGTGGAAGAAAGAGCAGACAAGGTGGCTCAGCTCCTCAGCTGATGTGCAGCCATCTGTCCACACAACTTCAGCAGAGGGTGCTCATTTGTACCAGCTGAAGAGCTTGCCCAGGGACATTTCTGGGTTTTTGTGTTTTTAAAGTGTCTAGGTAGAAGAGGTGTAGCCTTTACCAGAACCAAACTAAAGCTAGCATTTCTGTTTCCAGCAGCAGTGTTTCAAGGGTAGGAATGTAGGTTTTTTTATTCAGGGCTTTTTGTTTTTGTATTGTGCCAGCATTACCCGCAGCACTATTGGGACAAGTTGACATTTGAGGGTTTTTTACAACAAAGTTGCTATGGTGAAGCTTTGATTTCCCCCTCTGCATGTATCAAGTGGAAAGTCTACCAAAATTTGTCTGCTAAATCACAGCAAAATGTCCATTTCTGATACCAGTGGGATGTGCTTTTCCCCCCAGAATTCTAATTTTCAATTAGAATGCCTTGTGGGATTAAAAAAAATAAAATCAGAGATAAATATGATATATTGCTCTTCTCACAGAAAAAAAAAAAGAAAAAGAACATCTTTTCAGATGGAAGCCCTCAATTTTATTTTTCTTTAGCCAGGAATTACCAGCTCCACTGTTGCCTGGAAGTGCATGTATTACTGACTGAGCTAGCAGCGAGTTTGAGCTCACTTTGCAGTTTTCCCCCTGGTGTGGAGCAGCACTGTCTTTATATTTGCTTTTGACAGAGTTCTTCTACAGCAAGACTTGAAAGTCATTCCCTCTGGAGGAGCAGATAATTGTTTGCTTCTGGGAGGAGCAGAGATTTTCAAACTCAGTGCAGCTATAAAAACTTGAAGGCTGATTCTCAGCCAGGTTGTGCCTGAAAGAGGACAGGCAGATGAAAGCTGTAGGCTTTTCTAAATTAACACAACGTGTGTGAGATGGGAAGACCTTCCTTGTAGCTGATTCTGCTGTGGTTAACATCTGATGTAAAATGGCCCGACGTGAGAAGTGCCAGTGAAAGCCTCGGGACTTGGTGCTGAGGAAAGCCAGATCATTGCATGTTCCAGCCTGAGCTCCTGGTGGCTGAAGTGCTGGAGACTGGGTGCAGGGAAAGCAAAGAGCCCAGCACAGCAGCCTGAGGAAGGAAAAGCTGGGCAGGTTTGAAAAGGGGGCCTTGGAGCCCACGGTGCTGCTCCGTGCGAGTGATGTGCCACAGGGTGCTGGGAGAAAGACTCTGCTCCAGGTGGGCACAGGAAAACCAGCACGAGGCAAAAAGGTGGAACTGGGGGTCTTGCTCTGCCTGGGGTCCCTGCAAGCGTGGTGTGTGAGTGGGGCTGGCTGAAGAGAGGGTGGGACAATGCTAAATGAAAGGGGGAGAGCTCAAATACTTCCTGCAGAAAACAAGTGAAATCCACCCTACCTAGGCAAGAGGGGAGCAAACTCCCTTACATATTTCCTTCTGTCACCATTGCTGGCAGGAATTTGAGGAGAGACAGAGTCATTTGTGCATCTGATAGCAGTACCGGGAAAAAAAAGCTCATATCTGAACTTCTTTTAATGCCAAGGAGACTTTGTATCAAGCCCTTAGATATGAAATAATCTGTGTGGAGGATTTTTTTATTTCAGGTCCAAAACTGAAAGAAATTTGTTTCCTGATTTCTATTCAATTGTCCTCACGAGGTGTCAGAATGAAATGATAGTAATCTTATTAGAATATCTGATCTCAAAGGACTTCTGCTAAAGAAAGATTTTTCCATTTAGTTATATAGAACTAATGACTATATAATGTATTTCGAGTTATAAAAGCTTGTGGTTATTAATTCATTATTCTTTGAAATTCATTAAAATTGTCTGCACTGTTTAAATCAAATCCAAGGCTTTAACTTGTCCTTACATACTGTAGGCTTTTGCTTAACCTCAAATGTGAGCCTCAACCTTTATCCTTATTGATTCCACACCTGGATCATGGCTTCAGCTTCCTGAAGCCATGTTGTCCAGATGCTGCCTTAGCATTGACTTAGGGAGGACACCTAGCATTAGGTCTTGCACATTTTCTCCATGCCAGGGAGCCAGATCCTGATCAGAGGCTGATCAGTTTTCTCTAAGAGCCTTCTCCTTTTCATCATCCTGGATTCTTGCTTTCTGTAAGGGAGGTCATAAACTTGGGAAACACCCCTGATGTTGGGGGAGCAATGCCCAGCCTGGAGTCCATGCAGCTTCTCTCAGTTTCAAGAATACGGACTGTACTTCCTGACCCTTTCTCCTCCCTTCTTCCTTTCCAAATAAACACCAGCAAGGCAGCAGAGGTTGCAAAGAACAGACTGTAGCATGGAAAAGTGAGGAGCAGGCAGGGCCCATTCCGTGGGGCATTCCTGGGCAGCTGAGAGGTCTTCACCTGGTTTGCTGCCCAGCAGCATGCTTTATCAAAGAGCATGATTGCTGCTATGGCCCCAGACGGTGTTCTGGTTACATAAACCATGTATTCAGGCAATCATTTGTAGTTATTTCCTCACTTCCTTGGAAAGCCAGAAGCTATAGTTTTAGTTAGCTGAATTCCCTCATGTGCCCTTGCCCTGCTTGCCCCTGCAACCCAGCAGCTCAAGGAGGAAGACTCCATTGTCACTAAAAATGTTCAGTTTCCATGGCAATAGGAGCTGACATCACCAGAATTTTCTCCCCTCTCAAACACTCCCTCCCCTAACCACCTTCAAAATGGTTTTTTTTGTTGTTTTTTTCTGAAAGGGTTAGAAAAAAACCCAAAACAACAGTTATAAGTTAATGTTCTCCCTCAATGCTCCCCTCAGACCTCCAGAAATCATATGAAGCAATTTGGTTTGAAGAGTGCCGATGCCCCTTGTGTGCACAAACAACCAGGGCTGCAGATTCAGCTTGTTGATGCTCCCATTCCCAACTTGCTGGTGACAGGAGGTTGCAAGCTCCCAGACGTTTCGAGCAGACTGTGCTCGTCACCACCAGCTGTCCTGGTGGGAGTCCCTCTTCCCTTCCTGCGTGATTGGTCCTGTCTGGCGTCATTTGTTTCCCACAGTGATGGGTGTGCTTGGAGAGCTTGAACTGAGGCAGCCTCAGAGGGCAGCTACCTCCAGTTGGGAGCCTGTGGTGGTTTGAAAGTTGAGATAATGAGAAAGCTAATCAGATTGGAAATGTCAGCCAGAGTCTGTGTGAGTGTGAATTTGGGGGGAGAGTCACTTGTTCCTGGGCTCATGCTCATCAGCCAGGCAGCTCTCTAGCAATGCAAGAGTGAACGATTGCCCTGCTCGCTCTGTTCTGTGAAACAGCGGCACTCACGTGTGGCTGGAGATGATGCCACTGTCCCTCTAGGAAAGGAGATTCCATCCCTTTGTACATCTGACCTGAGGGTCTCCCTGACCTCGGGGGCATGAATTCCATGTAGGGAGGGCTCGTTCTGCCTCCCATGATCCAAGCGCTGTAATTAACCATCTGTGGTGGGAATTCTGTCTGTCCTTGCCCTCTTCTGTGGCATCCCTGAGATATGTGAGGTAAATTAAGGGGCAGAGGACTTCACTATGGGGGGGTAGGGGGGGTCAGTGTTTGATTGTGATTACACGTGTGTCCCCAAAAATATCCCCAAAATCTTTCTCTAACTACTTGTTGCTTGAATTCCACTGACTGAGGAGAGGGTCTGTCTTTCACAGAATGCTGTCTTTACCTCTCTCCATTATCACAGTGGAGTGTGCCATGTAGATCTCAAACTGTGGTCAAATTCCTCCTGTCCTTACCTCTGGTGCGAGAAATGGCATTTTGGATATTTCGGCATGTTGAGATATTCTTGTGGTGTTCTTAAACAGCTTTTAAAAGTGGTGCATTTCAGAATATAAGGCAGAGCATTCTGTCAGTGCTTCAGTCTGTTTCAGTGCCACTGGTTGTAATACTGTCTTACTATTCCTGCCTGAAATTTCCCATTTCCTATAGCCAAGTATTGCAGTAGCCTGTCCATTCAATCACAGCACCTCACAATCAATTCATTCAGCTGCTTTCTTCATGGTCTCCAAGCTTGATTGGTTGGTTTTTTTTCCCTGTCTCCTCTTCTGAAGAGAGAAAACCCCTTCCTATTAGTAGGAACAGTAAACTTTGTTCACAGATGTATGTTGGTTCCATTTTTTTCAAACTGCAATACTGTAATACAAATTATTTGCATTTCCAAAGCAGTTCATGCTGTTCTATCCCTGACTTGTCATCTTCATTTCTTTTCTCTTCTCCCAAAAATACGCCTCAACTGCAAAATCCATCAGTGACTTTTTTTAGTTTTCTGTCAGGTTGTGATAAATAAATAAAGAACAGAGTGGCAAGAATTGTGCATTACAGAAGTACATCTGCTCACAAATGAATCCCCATTTAGTGTTGCATGTGAGGTTTATTACTTAGGCAGTTTTTCTCCAGCTAATGTATGTCAGGATGATTACATATCATTCCAGCCATATCAACCTAATTACTTGTGTGAACTGGACTTGTAATCTCATAAGAGATTATAACACATTAGTTTGATGATGTCTATTTCTCCTTACACTTGTATTGGGTATGGTTAATTTTGTTATCCACTTTTAATCCATAATCTATCCAAGATGCATATTGACAATTTCATCACTGTTCTGTCACCAGCATCAGCCCTGTCACTGAGATCACTGTGTACTGGCACAGAATCAGAATTCCTCTGACCCTTGGATGCTTTCCCAGTTTTCTGAGTCTAATCAAAAATTATCAGTACTGGTCCAGATCTTTTCTGGCCGTCTCTTTTAAAACTCTTGCATACAAATTGTCCAGACTTGCTTATCTTAGAAAATCCCTATTTAGACACAGCCTGAAATACTTGATCACAGCTGGAGCTGAAATTGGCTCATTATGATCAATGGTGCACTTACATCATCTGACCTTCCCCAGAGGACTTTTATTTTAACTGATGTTTTCTGCCTTTTTAATGCTGTTAGTGACAATTCTGTTTTCTTGTTCTAAAACTTATGCCATTTTATGTGCTCTTTCAGTTCTCTTACAAATTTTCTACGAGTCCATCCTCTAATTTATATTCATGAGTATCACCTTTTCCTTTCCTGCTATTATGTTGCTGCTTTTGCTTTCACTCATCTTGTACTATCTTCTTAGCCTATTCACCTTTCTTGTCTCTCCTGAAGCTTCTTGGATACCTGATAAATATTCCTAAACACCACTTGACTGTACTCCACAGCTCATGAATTGAAGTCTGACTAGTTTGACACTTGTAAAAGACATGCAGATGTGACTGGTGCTTAAGGACAGGGTTTAGTGGTAGACTTGGCTAGGTTGAATTGGACTCTATGATCTTAAAGGTGTTTTCCAATCTAAATGATTTTATGATTTTATGGCTCTTTCTGTGTGTTTTCAAATTCATGAACATGGCCTCTCAAATCCACCAGATATACCGGGTACTGTTGGTGACCTTACCTGACTTGGACATAACACATGCAATCAAGTTTAAAAGAACTTGATAGAAAATCTGTCTTCCATTCTTGAATACAATTTGTATTGTGATTTGTGAGGCTGGGAACCAGGGAGATTTAGGTACCCCCAAAGCACTGCCCAAATTTAATTCTTAGAGGTGAACTGGGAGAGTGCTTTTATCACGAGAGCTGGTCAGCCTGTATTCTGGTGTGATCTGGACATAACCACATCCACAGGGTCATAGGTGATCAGGGTTGGAAAGGGCCTTGGAGGGTCTCCAGTCCCATCTTGTTCAAAGGAGAGTCAACAGCAAACTCAAGTTGGAGTTGTCCAGTCAAGTCTTGAAGACCACCACGGATGGAGATGGCACCATGCATCACCATCCCAGCCTCACTGCTGATGTATCTCTGTAACTAGTCTGAACCTCCCTTTTCTCTTTGTTTATATATTTGTTTTTATATTTGTTTATTTATATTTATATAAAATCTCACTGCCTTGTAGGTACCAAGGAACTGCATTTAGGTCCCACCAAACTCATCTCCTCTCCTTAGGACAAATGCTCCAAGCCAGAGCACCTTGGTGAGCCTCCACTGAACTTGCTTCAATTTATCAACACCTCCTTTTATTGTAGGGCCAAAAGTGAATGTGACGTTTTAGGCATGGTCTGCTGAGTGCAAAGTAAGGGGATAATCCCTCCCTCATCTACCTGCTGCAATCTGACTGGTGCAGCTTGGTGTGTCCTTGTCCTTCCCTGTGTCTGTGCAGTAGCACCACTGCCCATCAGTTCAGCCCAAATGCAGGACCTTGCACTCATCTGTGGAATTTCATGAGGCTCCTGTCAGCCCGTTTCTCTAGCCACAAGGAATTCTCTATATGGCAGAAAATGAATCCATAAGTATTTTGTCACTGACTCTGTACTAGAAAATGCCATTTCTGACAGAGTGTGTTACTCCCCCTCTCTTTCTGTCCACTTGAGCCTCCCGACTAGGTTAAAATCTTTGATTTTAATATTCCTTTCATGCAGATTTTCCCACCAGGCCTTTCTAATGCCATTTAGGCATTCTGCTCATAAAATGAACAATTCTTATTCTCTTTATTACTCAGGCCCCTGGCACTGGTATATAGGCAACACTATTTTTCTCCTCTTTACATCTTTTAGTGCCTTGATTAGTTTGTTCTTGACATGTAGGTTCTGTAAGAATTAACTCTTTTCCCAGTTTTATCACTGTCCCCTTTGGTTTTTTATTTAATCTTCTGACTGGTCTTTCAGTTCTCTAAAACCTAATTTTTCTTCTAATTAAATGCTGGTTAATATTTCTGCACAGGACTAGCCCAGTTCTCTGCCAGTCTCATGCTCTAGGTGTCTGGCCAGGCCAGCACTTTGTCACCAGATTCCTCCATCACCTTTTTGCCTGCTGGTCAGAATGTGCCACTAATGAGTTCAGCTGAATGTTTCCTGTCCCAGTTCTTCAGAAAGGTTCATAAATCCAAGCCTATAATATGTTATCTCTCATGATAAGAAAAACAATTAGTTTCAAAACACATCATCATGGGTAAATGCTGTCCTTGAAGTTTGAATGCCTTCCTAAATTTGATTTTTAATTTCACCTATAGTATGGCAGCACAGCTCTCCTGGAGCTTCATTTCTTTTCCAAAGCACCCTTTACTTTCTGAGTAGTTATGCAGCCCTTGGGGAGAGGGTTTTGCACAGCTGAAGATCTCTTTTCAGGCAAGCCTGGCAGCCCCTTAAACTGAGCAGAATACTTCATCTCACTTCGTGTCCCTTTTGGCTAGTTGCTTCTTCAGGAGTGCTTTATGCAGCTTCCACACTGGGAGTCTGGAAAGTCTGGGAGTCTGGAAAATATTTCTATTCACTGAGATACTACTTTTACTTTTTCTTTCTGATAGTTCTCTACTGTCCTTGAGTTCTGTTCCCCATAATTCCCTAGATATGGCATCCTTCCCAAAAACCTGGAGGGATGATGCCTCCCAAATTCATCCGTCCAAGCTCTTTTCACACACGCGCAGCATCACTGCGAACATCAACTTTCTCCTTACGTGGAGAGCACTTATGGCCCTGAGTTCATCCCTCTAAATTTCAGCCTGGGAAAGGGAACTGGCAGCTCTCTGAAGGATGTGAGGTACCAACCCCCCCTTCTCAAATGCCCACCTGTTTCCAGGAAACAAATCCATCGCTGCGTGGTGCCCTTCCACACTGGGAAGATGCCTCTTAACCCGAAACACACCAACTGGCCTTGATCTAACAAGATGGGGAAGTGTTGCCAATCTTCTGCTTTTTCTTTGCTTTTAATTAACTGCAGTCCTTCAGGGACCTGGCCAGAATTTGCATAGTTATGACACTAAAATCTCAGATCATTAAATACTTATTAGCAGCAGGGTAAACAGCAGAATGCTCAGAAAATCCTGGTTAGCTAATGTTCGATGCCAAATAGAAGTCTCTATAAAATTATGGCAAGTCAAAGAAAACTGTAATAAATATAGCAATTAGGTGTTTCAAGTAGTGATCAGAAAAAGATGGAAACCAGCAAGCAGTAGGCTAAATAGCATCTTAACCAAAGGTAGAAATAGCAGCAGCACAGCCCTCCCCTCAAACATGCACTCGCTTTTCCTCCTTAATGATACTAATTATTTCATTTGCTTTCTCCCAGTAAAGCTATCCCTAGATGTGCAACATATTGAAATGAAAGCAGTCATCAAAACGAAATGAATCACACCAGAGAAGAATCAAAACAAGGAGGCAGCAGTACCCTGCCTGCGTAACGGGTAGTTCTCAATTATTGCCTCTGATTTTTTGCTTTCCTGACAGCTAATTCCCTACCAAGTGAATGTTAGGTTTCTTTAAAAAAAACCAACAAAACACAAAGCCCCCAAAAAGGTAAACCCAGCAGGCTTATAGGACCAAAATGCAGGCATTCTTTTTTATATTCCTATTTTTCTTTTTCCCCTAAGCAGTGGAGCACAGAGCTCAGCCTGTGTTCTGACTCCTGGTTTTTAGAAGCGAGGCCCCATCGCTCGCGTTCAGTCATCTGAGCTTGGCGAGCCCTTCTGGCTTTCTTATCACAGTGTGAAAACCTGCTTATGTCTTTTCCTATCATGTCTCTGAAACTATTAAGAAACTCTGACATTTTCTCTTAGTACACAGTTTGGAGAGAAATCTGAGTGTTCCAGGGTGTGAAATAATCACATTCCAGGCAGCAAGGGACCAGTCTCACAGGCTCTGGAAGCTTTCAGCGGCTTTTGCTTGCACAGCAATACTGAAAAAAAGTAAAAAAAATATTTTGTACTGGAGGGGGGAGAGTTGCAGGTTATTTTTTTAAGAATACAAAGCATCACAGCTCAAGAGCTGACTGTGTAATTAGTAATTGATCTACAACTCCCTGAGGAAATGTCTTTTTGCTAACAGAATTATAGACTCTTTATTATTATTATATTTTATAAATGACGAAGAAAGAGTGTAATTTTTGCATTTCTTGTTTTACTAGCAAGGCTTTTTTTTTTTACTTCTGTGTTTCAGTTTTCATGTCAGCAGAGAGTTGTCTTTTTGCAGCATAATGAGCTCTAAATTTAAAAGAGATAAACAGGACTACTTAGCTTAGTACACTGTGGTTTGCAGAGCAATTTGGAGGCCTACTGTGTTATTCCACTTTTTCTGTGGTAGATGCTGAAAGGATTTTGGATCATCTGTTTAGGGTGCATGTTGAAGCCTGGCCCCAGAGGCACCAAACTGTGCAAAATGGGTGCAAATGCACAGCTGGTTCTTCAGGTATCTCTGCAGATACACCAATCTATCCCAAGAGAGCTGAGAGGAGGGTTAGTGCTGGGATCTGCCTGGCAGCCCCATGCCTCCTGCACCACCATGTCCATACAGCAAAAGTTCAGTCCAAAGAATGAAAGTCTTTTACTTTTGCCACTGGACCTTTGGGGAAAATAAGGGTGTGGCTCCAGCTATAGAGCAAAATGGTGGGGACATGGGGCAGGAATCTTAAAACATCTGGTCCTGGCTGGGAGCCCTGCTGGTCTGGCACGTAGCACGTGTGCATCTGCTGGTTTGTGTGCATCCTGTGGCTGCAGACTCTGAGTGGCAGCAGTAGCCCTTCCCTCTTGCCCAGTGTCTGCTCAGGCCTCATCAAAATCCCCTGGCCCTGCTTCTAATGTGTCCAGCTGGATTTACAAGAGATTGGAGTCATCTTCCAGCCCTCTTTGGGTACAAGCTCAGGCATGTCCAGCCTTAGCAAGGGATGTCAGGAAGAATCTTGGATGCCCCACGTGCTCTAGACCTTTATCTGTGTGCTCTTTTTCCTGCCTGTCTGTGCACTCTTCCTCCTGCTCAGTGCTGTTACTCCAGTGCTGGTGGTCCCCCCTTCCCAGGCAGCTGTGGGCCCCAGTAAGTGGATTTTAGTGCCTGCCTTCCCTTTCCACAGCACAGATTCAGCTGATGGAGTCTCTGGGGTAGGCTGGCCACCCTGCTCTCCATGCTGCCTGCCCATGGCCACACCTCTGGCCACAGAGGGCCGGGGCTGTGTGCATCCAGGGATGCACGTGCCTTTTTTTACTTTCCTTCCTTCAATAATGTAAGAGAGGAGATGTGGGACCACTGGAGTTCATTGTCCAGTGCAAATTCCAGCTTTGCTCCTTCTTTGTATTGTAGCCACAGTCTTTGAAGCAGAGCAGAGGCACTGAGACCACCTTCTTGTCCTGGTATGTATGACTGAAGAGGAAGAATTCAGGGGTAAATCAGTCTCCCACCACCCCACAAACTTCAGGTGGAAGATGTGAGCTCATGCATCAGGGACTAGGCATTTTGGAGAGTTGTCAGCTCCAACCTTTGGTATAGATACCTGGATAAAATTTCAGTCAGGGAAAACTGATGGTCTGTTGTTTTTCCTTTGGACTCCTATGTTCTAGATCTTCAAAGTGCTAGAAATTCCAGTTTGCAAAATGTGATAGCCAGATCAAGGAGCCAAGGACAGAAAGGCAAATTGCTGTACATAGAAGACATTGGATAAATCCCATCTAGCCATGGTACAGGTACACAGCAGTCTTTGAGCCCTCGCAGAGACCAATCCATGTCTTCTGATCTGGTCATATCAGGTGCCCATAGATGTAGGCACCAAATGGAAGTCCACAGGCAGGAAAAGCTTCTTTTCTCACAGAGACCCATAGCAAGTCTAAAATTACAGCTAGAAAGTCACAGCCATGAAGTTTTTTGCTTCAGTGCCAAACCTAAATTTATTTGACAAAAAATACAAATTGATTAGTCTGCAGTTAATTAGATTTCAATTGAAAACTTCTATCAGAGAAGGGGAATTAGACAGCTTTTGAGTTTGACAAAAACATACTGGCATTGTGTCATAAGAAAAATACTGCCTCGGTATTTTTCATGAATGCTTTCAGAATAGGTTTAAATGCCATTTTTTGGCCGCTGATTTTCAGCAAATAGAAGTTCAGAAGCCAAAACTAGGAAAGTTAATAAGTATTTAATAAAGGAGCTGTAAATATGAAGAGGTAAATGGTAATGTTTGAACTGCTTTACTAATGGATTTCATTGAATGTAACTGCTAGGTAGCAGCTAGCCAGGCATTGCATGAGTATATTATCTCTTGTCACACGTGCAGCAAATGAAGTCTGAATTTTCTGGACTCCTTACCTGGCTTTTGTGTTGTCACTATGTCTGTTTTAGAGAGCCTCAGCTTTATTCTCCCTCCTGCTGCTCAGTCTGCTCTCCTGTGCCTGGCACAGAGCCCCGCTGGCCCTGCCCTTCTGCTCTGGGAGCTCGAGTGCTGCCCCTGCCGAGTGCCAGGGCAGATCCAAGGCCGCTCTGGAGCTCCCAGGAGCACAAAGCAGGGCCAGGCTGGAGCTGCTGGAGCCGTCCTAGTGCTCTGGAGGCCTCGGGAGCTCGGAAGGTTTCCGTGCCCCCGTGTCCCTGCTCTCTGCTCCAGCGCCGGGACAGGGGACACGAGCCCAGCCACACTCTGGACAGGGTCAGCGTGCTGACAAATTGCTCACTTGTTCTCCTGCAGATCCTCTGTTTAACTCCAGGTCCCCTGTGTGTTCAGCTGAGCAGATTTACCTAAATGGAAAAATACGAAGGAAAGTCGAGGGGCAAAGGGAAAAAGTGGGAATGAAGAGGAAAGATTGAAATGAGAGGTGGAAATGTTGCAGGCAGGTGTGTGCCAGAGGGATGTAAGGAGACAGGGAGCAGGAGGGATGCCTCGAGAGGGGGAGGGAGGCAGAGCTCAAGCAGAGAGGTGTTCCCTGCCAGGCATCCCCCTGCTCCTGCAGGATGAACCCCATGCATGCAGGCAGTGCCCCTGTCCCTTTCCCCACCCTGACAATGCTCCCAACACGTATCAGTCTTGAGCTGTGTGCTGTGAGGACGCTGCCTGTGCCAATCCCCTCTCCTTCCAGTGAGTTTCATGTGGAAGGTTTTAAAAAAGAAAACCCCTAGCAAGGGAAGAAGAATTACTGTAAATATTCAATTATCATGACAGCTCAGCGCTCAAATTCCATCACAGATGAGAAGTTTGTGTTATTTAGCATAGTTTAAGCTTCTGAACCTGTCCTTCTACTCACCCACTCACACAAGAGGCCACAAAATAGTTTAGTGATGCCAGAAATGAGCTGCTGTTTCCCTCAGAAGAGATGCATATCGCCCTGTTCCCTCATGGTAAAGGGACTCACACCCAGCACTGTCTTTTTTACTCTTTCTTTTCTCCCCTTCCCACATCCTAGATTCTCTCTGACTGCCCCCAAACCTCAAAGAATTTATGGTGTTTACTGACAAGACGTGCCCTAAGCAGCCAAGAAAGAGAGGAGAGGAAGATGAAGGGCAGTCAGGTAATGGGGGGTCCCCTCGCTCAGGGCACCGAGCTGCTGCAAAGCAAGGACAAGGAGCCTGGGAGTGCCCTGGAGTTCAGCCACCCTGCACTGGCTGTGACCTCACCTTGCTTTACAAACACCCAGCAAACGCAGGCTTCTGCAGCTTGCTGATGTGAAAGGGATCCAAAACCCAGCTTGACAAGAGCCCAGACAAGCACAGTACACCTGACCCACCTGCCCATGGTTTCTAGACACAGGAAATGTGAACCTCCTGAAATAAAGCTGCTGGCAGCTTCTGGCTGATCGCTTCTTGAGATGAGTCCCTTTGTGTCAGCTGCTGTCACCCCCACTATGGCACTGGGAGATGGCCCAGACCTAGAGGGGGTTGAGTGTCCAGGGTTTCCAGGCTGTGGGGAGCAGGGCTGGCTGGAGAATGACAATAACTAAAAGAGCTGGGCTAGCAACCCCTGAAATGCTGCAGGTGCCTGGAGACTCCAGCAGAGTCACTCGGCGATCCTATTTCATTAGAGAAGGGAGGAAACATTTGGATTTTATCAGTTTTACCCCCACAGAAGATGGGTGGGTTTTTGGTAATCAGTGGAGTTTCACTGCACCTTGGTCGCCTGCATTGTGTGGGCATGCTACCATTGCACAAAGAGAGCAGGGAACATAAGCTGATGCTGGAGTCATCACTAGAAATGAAAAGGCAAAAATGAGCGGCCCTAATGCAAAATTACACTGGAATTGCATCACAGTTGTTTGGATACAATCTGCATGACTGCAACAGTCATATCTCATCTGCAGGGATTTAGGCATCCTGGATTTCTCTGCTATTACAGCCAAGACCAGGAGGCCTCAGAAAGAGCTGTAGGCAGAAGGGGTCTGTTAATGGAGCTGGAGCCTCCTAGGGCTGAGTTCATTTTTGTTACAAGTTGCTCTCTAAAAGATTCAGCGTTTGCCCTTTTCTAACCCATCCTTGGGAACAGCCTGCTGTTTTCCCTGGCAGTGTGATTGTCTGTTCAGCTTTTTTATCTGGCTACACTGGAACATAATGGCAGTAAATCTGTGACTCTGGCCACTGAGGGCTGCAGGAGGCTGGCTTGCTGCTGTCTGAACCACAGGGTTGAGTTAAGGCAGCATTTGTCTTGTGCTGAAAGGACCCACGGTCACTACTTGGATGATTGATCATTTTCTAGTGACACAGGAACTGTACTGTGTAGGTGGCAAACTCATTCCAGCTAGGAGAAGGCAGTGATGTTCACCAGGTTAAGGTTACTCACATGCTGTAGCCACAAGAGGACAAAACCCAAACGGTTTGAAAACATTTTAAAATTAATTTTGCATGGTTAAGGCTAAGAGAAGATGTCACCTCCCTTTCATGTCACCCCTAGCCCTGTGCTTTTCCCCTGTGCTTGGCTTCAGTCGGGGAGCTGCTGCTGTGTGTCAGCTCTCTGTCAAGAGCTGCTCCTCATGGCCAGGGAGCAATACACCTCTGTCTGTAGTGTGCTTTGCCTGCAACTGTAACTCCAAAGTTTCAGCAGGCCTGTCTAATTCTGAAGCAATGACGTGCTGATGAGACAATCTTGCTTTATTTGGAGCAAGGCTGGTCAGTGCTTACTCAAGGCCCTTTCACTGTGTGCCTTTGCACCACACAGGGGTGTCCTGCAGTCATCTCCACACATTTTTATCTCTGTGCATTCATGCTCCTTTCATCTGACTGCATCCTAAGCCTCTGTCTGTCACTAATTCTTTCTGTAGGCTGGTTGAACATTTCTGCTTGGCTTGGGGTCGGGGCTTTTTTTTGGGCGTGGGAATATTTTGATTATCTGCATGAAATCCCTTGTCTCTTCTTCTGCACTTGGTATATGTGGAACTGACAGCTCCAGGGAGGTAAATGAATGCCACTGCATTTCAGAGGAAGAATTATTTCATGCAATTACCCTAAAAGTGCAGGAGAGAACAGACTGAAAGGAATGAGGGAGAGAAAGAAAGAGAGCATGAGAGAGGATAATCACAACACTTCGACAGGTTTACCCCATCGTGTTTGAAAATCTATCACTCTGACAAGTCCCCTTTGTGAAAGGTGTAGACAGATAACCAGGCATTAGCTCTTCAAGGTCCTCTTGAATGGAGGGTAATCTATAGAAGGATCAGTCCACTGCTCCATTTCACTCAATGCCTCTCCCTGATTATTTTTTACAGACTGGCTGTACCCCATTTCCCTCTCAGTGTCTCACTTAAGCTCTCATTTAATTCTCTGTCATTCTTGGTCAGGGGGATTTGGGTAAACTTTTGGTTGACTTGTGGGCCTTTCTGTAAGAACTAAGTTTTTATTCTGAGAAAGGGTGCAGTAACAAAAGCCTGTCCCCCCAATCCCTTCCTATCTCCTGAGTCTTGTTAAAAGGCCAAGGAAAAGGGAACTTTTTCTAGTTCATTATTCATGTCTGAGAAGAGATTCAGTAGGAGCAGTTCCTGTCCTGACTCTCCTGCTATTTCAGCTGCTAACTTTGTCACCCTCTTGATCCCATGTGCAGACCAGAGTCACCCAAGCGAAGCTGCTGACAACATCCCATGTCTTCCTGGAGGCCTCATGCATCTCTGCTCATGAAAACATGTCTGTGAAAGATGATTTGAGGTCCTCAGGTGGAAATTTCTGGCCAGGGTTATCATAATATCATTGTAATTATCAAATCATCATTATAATGATTTCCTGCCGTGCTTTTAAAGAGACAAGACATTTGCCATACAGGGCAAGGAGAGGACGCTGGGCTAAGGATTGCTGGGCCAGGTCACTTTTTGTCACCTGCACCTGCTGCTCTTGCAGCAAAGCCAATGCATGAGTCACACCTATTTGCACTTTGAGGTTATTTACAGCACATGTTGTTGGGTGAGGAGAGCTAAGGTCTAGCATATGTCCTAAAATTAGGCTTTTCTCCTTTTGGTTGGTGTCAAAAAGGAGTGATTCACAGCCACAGGGGAAGCCTTTCCACTTAGTCAAAGCAGTCAGTGCTTTAAGTGAGGGGGTTTATTTCTGTGTGAGATAAAGCAGGTTTAGCTGAAGCTGCCTCCCCAGACCCTGCACTGGGAGATGAGGGCAGCACAGGGAGCGCCCTGCTGTGCTGCAGGTAACTCCCAGCAAAACTGGCCACGTGGCTCCTGTCCTGCTGGCCATGTGTGCAGGGGGCAGGAGTGCCAGGGTGAAGCTCAGGCTTCATCCTCATAACTTCCAGAAACTCTTCAATGAACAAATGATAAACCCGTGGCCCAAGCCAAAATTCTGGATTCTTTTAAACTTTCTTTTTCTCTCTTTTTTTTTTCTCTCTCTCTCCTCTCCTTCCCCTCCTGCAGGATGGTGGAGTACTCCCTGGATCTCCAGAACATTAACTTGTCTGCAATCCGTACTGTCCGTGTGCTGAGGCCCCTGAAGGCGATCAACCGCGTGCCCAGTAAGTCGCGCTCCCCTCCCAGCTCCGCTCCTGGCGAGCGCGTGGTCCAGAGGGCTGCCTGTGCTGCTGGTGTGCCAGAGTGAATAGAGGCTTCTGTGGGGGGAGTGCAGGCTGCTCCTCGTCCCAGGGCCCAGAGGTGGTGTTGGACGGGCAGGGAAACAAGAGTGTCCCAGGGTATCCGTCCTGGCCGTCCTTTGTGCACGGCCGTGTCAGCGGAACTTCAGGAACCGAAGGGGAGCAGTGTGCAGTAAATGGAAGGGGTTTATCTTTCTCCTGCTGAAAGACATCACAGGTTTCATGATGTCTGTAGCCTCAAAAAGGCCTGTGTGTGAGGTCTGGAGAAGGATGAGCTTCAGGAATCAGGGACAATTAGTTTGCTCAGGCTTTCACAAGACCTTCCAGATCCTCCCATCTGAAAAATTTTCATGCCCTTACAGGTTAGGGACACGTAGCACCGATTCTTTTTTTTTTCCTCCTCACCTCGTGCTCTGTATTCTCTCTTTTGTGCCAGCTATCCCCTCTGTGAGCTCCTGTGTGTGTATGAGCCAGGCCTGGGGCTGCCAGGGCTGTGCCCAAGCCCAGGTGTGTCAGCCCTGGGAGACTTCAGGCATTTCTTCTGCAAGGTTTTCAGTCTTACAGAATGGCAGGACGTCTCTTCGCTGTTCTCCATAATCTCCCTGATCAGGCTGTCTGCAGTGGCTAAGACCTTTCCAGAGCTCACCTAATCCTTCTCTCAAACTCAGATGCTCCTTTTTCTTTTCCAGACCTGAGAGAGTTTGCACAGTTGACCTCCTAATCTGCATCATATGTTTTCCCTTGTGCCAAAGTAATTTTCATGGTGTCACCTACTTCTTGAACATGCTGTGGAGGTGGATTTCAGAGACTCTGGCTTCGTGCAAAGCCTTTCTGTAAGAGGCTCTTGTCCCTCTTCCTGGATGTACTTTTATCTTTGAGCAATAGCCTTGAACAGAAGGTGCTGAAAGGTTTAAAAGAGAAACCGAGGCACAGTCCTGTGTGTCCAGCATGGCAGAAGGGGACCAGACAAAAGAGCCACAGGTTGGAGCACTGAGAGAACAGCCAGGAGTGTGACAGGTCCATCACGGGATGATAAAGATGAGGTTCAGGAGAAGCTTTTGGCTATTCACGGTCAGCAAAACAACCCCCCCCAGTCTGTCTCCATCTCTCTGGCCCTTCTCCAGAGAGGAGAGGACTGGGAGCCACCCCTGGTCCTGGGGTTGATGCCTTGTGAGGCTGCCTGGAGCAGAGGCTAGACAGAGCTAAAGGAATAAAGCAGGGATTTATTAAAAGGCCTTCAAAGGATACACCTTGGGCAGCGCAAGAGCCCGGCCGTGGCTCCACCCAAGATGCACCCCCGGTCACGAGGCTTCACACTTTTTAAAGTTTTGGTCTAGTTACGTGTTGGGGTCAATTGTCCAATTTCAGCTTCAGGTTATAAAGTCCCATCCTCCCAGATTGCTCTCCTCAATTTGCTGTTGTTTAAACTTTTTGGGCCTGAAGCTGCAATGGTGTCCTCGGTTCTCAGGCTGGAAAAGGATTGCTTTGTCTAACTGCCCTGGGAAGAGAACTTGCTAACGCTTTATGTGAAGTTCAGAATTATATACCAATGCAGTATAGAAGTTAGAAAATATGAGAGCCAAAACTTAAGGCATCACCTTTCTGTGAGGGGGTGGCCTGGAGGCTGTGCAGGGCAGACTCACCCCTTCCAGGGAGATATGGGCAGCCACGTGAGAGCAGCACCATCCTCACGCTGTGCAGCCTCCTTCCCTCCCTGCTTCATCGGGCGTGCCATGAGTTTGTGCCCAAAGACTGCTGGGAGAGACTGATCCCTGTTATCAGGGTAGATTTAACCTTGGAGGCAAATGGAAACATCTGGAATGACATCCACTTAACTCTTACAAGTGTCTGCCATTTTGATTGCTGGACAAAGGTGGTCAGGAAGAGAACTTCCCTGGCAGAAACTTAAGGCTTTCTACTAGTCCTGTTTATTTCCTGGGAAAGCCAGAGCTGCCCCAGGGAGGAACAGTGTGAGCCACGTCAAAACTGACCTGCTCCATCCATGCAGAGCTTTTCCATCATTTCTCCTGACCTTTGCTGGGCAGATGCCATTGAATTTTTCCTGGCTGTCCCTGCCCTGACACTGCCTGTTTGCTCTTTTCATCAGTATAGAACTCTACCTGTATGAAATTGATGTTGTTTTAATTTCCACTCCGTGGTTAAACCTTTATGTATTTTTCTTGCTACATAAATCTGTGGTTTTATGCAGAGGGTGTTTTGGAAGAAAGACATCCTGCCATTAATTAAAACAAAAAAAACAAAAAAAAAACAAAAAAAAAAAAAAAAAAAAAAAAAAGAGAGAGAAAGAAACAGGATTCCCTGGGAGAGGAAGCTTTGACTTGAGGGCTGAAAACTAGAGAAGAGGCTGTAAACAAAGGTTTGTGATAAATGGAAGTGAGCTCTATTAGAAGAAGGTGCCTAGTGGGCTACAACAAACATAATTAATGGGACTTTTGGCCACAAATCTTTTTTTAATGTCTTTTTAAATTCTTCATTACTAATCTAAAGCAAGAGGAAAGTCTATTAGTGAGATGTACTGATGATACCAAGCTGGAAGTGTTGCAGGTGCAACCAGAGAAAGTGGGAAATAGGACAGCAGGAGGCAGAGGGAGATTGAGGTCATGGCTGTGGATGTGAGATGTCTGGGGAGAGGCGAGGAGGGGGGGTGGTTGATCCCAAAGGCAGACATCCAGTGAAGTTCAAAAGGCTGTGGTGGGACAGCGTTCACCTTGGGAATTTCAAAGGCTTCCACAGGGACACCCAGGTAGGGACTGATTTCCACAGGGGAGTCTGGCTGTGTGGACTAAATAATGGCAGTTTATTATCAGGAGAATGGACAAGATTATTGGGAACCTGACTGATTAGGACACAAATGGAAGAGTGCTCAAGTGATCTGTCAGGTAAATTATTTAGTGCCCAAAGAACTCTACTAATCTGCCAGTGTTTGAAAAGTCCACATACTTATGTGAGAAATTTCTGGAGGGGTTTGAGAAATATTTTGTACTACTTGAAGAAAAAAAAAAGGCAATAACAGAAAATTAGAAGAGAGGGAATTCAGAAGGAATTTCTAAGGAAACAGTAGCAACATGGCAGAGTAAAAAGTTAAATAAACTTATTTTATATTCTTAGCAGGTGGGCAAGGCTGAAGCTTAAATGCCCAAATTCCCAAATTGGATGTGTCTAAATTCTGCTTACGTGTGTTCTTCTGCAGCATGAAACTACTGAAAGCCCTTCCTCACAGTGACACTCCCGAGGCTTTGAAACAATGTCCCACAAAGAGCTGTCAAATTCTGTTTATTCATTATCTATGGTACAAAGGATGCACGTAAGGATGTAAAGCCTCTCTGAATCATGACAGAAGAAGAAAGGGACAACCAGTGTAACCAAAAGGTGGTAAATGTCCATTGAGAAAGACAGTTTCTACCCAGTTTGTAGTTAGGCTGTAAAACTCACTGCCACAGGAAGGGGCACTGTGCAAGTAAAGGAAGTAAAATGGGATTTTCCAGTGGGATTTTCCCATCCTTGGAAGTGTTCAAGGTCAGTTTGAATGGGGCTTGGGGGGCTGGACTGGTGGAAGGTGCTCTTGTCCATGGCAGGGAGGTTGGAAGTAGATGATCTTCAATGTCCCTTCCACACCCAACCATTCTGTGAGAACTCACATGGAGACTCTTCTGGATTTCAAACCTCCTTAGGGGTTAGAGCTGATCTTTAGCTACCAGTTATCAGCAACTGACTGCATTTCTTGCAGTCCTCAGCAGGATGTGCCGCTGACCATTTCAGGTTTCCTGTCTGAAGCAGTCTGGGGTTCTGCCCTGCCTGATCATTCCTCCAGTCTCATGCCATCTGTGGAGCGTGCTGGAGAAAACATGAAGCAGCCTGGTCTTGTAATATGTACCACACCTTCAGCAACATTCCCTCTTATTCTTGCATTCCTGACTACAGCCCCAGGAACTCTGCCTTTGGGGTCATGTTGGAAAATGCAGGAAATGAAAAGTCAGAGATTGGTCTGGTCCTATTGCCATGGGATTCAATTCCATGGCAATGAGTCGGTGTGACAAGCCCTGCAAGTCACTGAATCAGTGTAAAGAGTAAAAAAACACCCTCCAGGTCTCTGTCAGAGGTATCTGCCTTCTGCTCTGGCCACGTCTTTGTCCTGTCTTGGGGTGAAATTCCACATCCATTTGTTGTTATCCTTTTGTGATTGTGTTGCAGGTTGCTGGTGAAATATTGCTCTTTGTGCTGGCTCTTTATTTGTTGCTTCTTCTCAAGGCAAGGCAGAGAGAGAGAGGGTGAGAGGCTGGCTTTGTTTTATTTTTGCTTGCTTTTGAGCAGTGAATCTGTGATCGTTTCTGATAATTTGAATTTCTTGCTCTTCTTTTATTAAGTTTTTTTGACATTGAAGAAGGAAACGTTTCTTCACTTTACTCTTTCTTGTCACATTGGCCCTATGCAAAGAAGAGCCCTTGCATTATGTGTGATGTCTTCCAGTTTCCACTTACAATTTAGTAGCTGATTCATCATTTGGAAGCAGATTTCTTCAGCTGGGTGCACTGTATGCAAGTGAAGGAATCTGTTGCAAAACAACTTTACAGAGTAGAAAGTATACATATGTGCTAATTCTCTGTCTGTAAGTGCAGTAATATTTATGTGGAGTTATGGGTATTAGAAAAAATAACATTATATGCATATAATTTGTGTGCAGGAAATAACATTTCAGATTTGTGGGAAGTTGTGCTTTTTCTAAATGTGTTTTTTCCAGTCAGAACAAAAATAATCTTTCCCCATCCTTTTTAATACAGCTTTATTCTGCCTTATTTTAGAAGGTTTGTTTCATTTAATGTTTTTTCTTACACTGGGTCCTGACAAAAAAGTCTAAAAATGAGAAATCCTTAATCATGCCATTCTAGTGTAAGAATGCTTTCCTCTCTTCTTGTCCTCCTTTTCTTTTTGCTAAATGTTTTAATGACTACTGCAGTGTTTTTATTTCAGGCAAATAGCAGGTTTTTTCCTAGTACAAGTGCTGTGTATAAAAAAACTTGATCTAGTTCAATTTTTCTTTTTTAGTGATTGTAATTATAGTAGCTCCATGGGTCCAAATAGTCTGGAGTTTTCTCCTTTTCCTCTATGGATCTCAAAGATATAAACCATGGCTTGTTATTTTTGGTCTTTCTTATGTTTCACACCAGGTTAGTGGGACCCAGTGAGTGTCACCAGCAGACTCAGGAGTACGACTGACATCTCCAACTCCCAGCTCTGCACTCATCTCACTAGACCAAAGCCCCAAAATAACAATAATCTGAACCATCTGAGTGCTGAAATGGGAAAAGCAGATGTTTAACCTGCACGTGCCTGTTTTAAATCAGTATTCCACACCAAGGTACCTGTGCTTGGCACTGTAACAGTGCCTCAAACAGAGTAAGCTGGCTACGAACCCCGCACTTGGCATGGGGGAAAAGTGATGACATTTACTTCTCTAAATGTGTTTTTGAAGAACTCATTTCACTGATGAGTGTGTGTGAAATGAGCTCCTGACTGAGATATATGAGGCTGTAAAGCAGTCTCATTTACAGCTAGATCAGACAAAAACCAAGCACATTTGACAGGCACAGTCCTGCCCTAGCAGTTGGAAATGCAAACGGATTATGAAATTCCTCTTCTAAGTGCCCCCCATGGGGTCTTGGCTTCAGATGCTTCAGTGTTTTTGCAAGAGGACTTGCTTCTTCTCTTCCAAAACTGATTCCCTTTCAAAAATGTGCTCTTCCAAATTACTCTTTTGGAAGTAAATTCCCCCCCCCCCCAGCTTTATTTGTGAAGCAATAGCTGAAACTCAGATACTGTTGGTTTTCCCAAATATTTAAACTTACCCAACTCACAGTTCTTTGTGTGATGTGCTCTGTAAATACTTATTATCACACCTCAGTGACAAACAAACCACACTCTCAGCCATGTGCTAATGTGTATACACACAGATTTATCCACATGCAGCCTGAGCAGGTTAGTAAGGGCACAGCAGGGATGTTCTCTGGCAGCACCCGTACGAAAAAGTTCAGAGGTCACAAAGCCCTGTTCATTCCCTAATCAGTTTGTGTGATTGAAATGTATTTAAAGGTGAAGCTGCCAGCTTCCTCTGGGGGACAAATCAGAGATGAAATTGTACTCAGAGCTGCATTATCCTTGTATGTGCAGCTCTTTATCAAGTCAAGCCCTAAATTAGATGGGCACGCTCAGGATAAAGGGAAACCGTGTCAAGGGGAGCAGAGCAGAATGAAGACCAATAGAGATGAGAAAAAAAGGGGGGCTGGAAAGAGAAATGCACAGGAGGCAAGTGGTGGGGTTTGCCAGGGACAGCACACCAAGACCTGATGCACCTCTGTGTGTAGGATAATGCAGAGGGGAGGAAATCCAAATTGGTACAAAGTCAAGGACAGTACAAAGAAGATCTGTTGACTCACAATATGCTGGATGGGTTTGCAAATCAATGCTTCTCTGAAGCTTTTTAACAAACCAACTGGTCTGTAACCAGACCCACGTTTGGCAGTGCTGGAGGAAGCCCTCATAGAAGCCCGGAATGGTTTGGGTTGGAAGGGACCTTAAAGATCAGGGACACCTCCCACCAGGGAAGGCTCCTCAGAGCCCCATTCAGCCTGGCCCTGAGCACTTCCAAGGATGAGGCATCCACAATTTCTTTGGATGTTCCAGTGCCTCACAATTCACAGTAAACAGTTTTTTCCTGTCCTTAATTTAAGTCTTCAGTCACTGAAGACAGGCTCCAATTTTATTTACTCATTGTCTGATCTCAGTGCTGTTTTTCATGTGGATTACAAGCGTGCAGTGTATTGCCAGGTGTTTAACTCAGCAATCAAAGTAAATTTTGGAGAAAAACCCCAAAACATAATGAAAATTATATTCCTTTGTTAATGTAGTATCATGGCAAGGAGCTGGGAAACACTGAAATGCAGGAAATAGAGACCTGGAAATGCTTTGTTTTGTATGATACATTGATTATTTTCTATTTTTTGTGGTCACAGGTCATGAGAGAAAGTGATATTTCCTTCTCTGAACCAGTCCATTTAATTTCAGGATTATTAGCAAGTATTCAAAAGTCACTAATTGTGAGCTTGTAGGTTTTTCAGATGGTTTTAAAGCCATGAGATTTGAAAAAGGAAAAACAGATTATAATTATTTATTTTTCCTGTGGCTTTCAGACCTTTATATCTGTGAGTCATATCTCTTTTTTTTCCACCCATACTAGTGGGGAATAAAAACTCTCAGGTTTTTTTTTTTTTGGCTGTAATCTGAGATTTTCAAGTCATAGCAAGATTTCCCACCTGAAGGTTTCTGCCATGTATCTAAAGACTGATGATAAAAATCACAAGAGTCTGTAACAGCACTTCAGAATTTGTGTTACTGAAAGTAAAGCAAGCCTGGAAAAAACCAAACCAAAACATTACAGAGACCAGTCATAGAAACCTTTGATGGAATCTTTATTTCTCCCTTCTCCTGTAGGGGAACCTGCAGAGCCAGAATTTTAAAAAATGCTTAGTACCTCACAGCTCCCATTGTGACAATTCTGCTGCCTGTTCAAACAAGCTCAGCCTCCAGTGTACACAGCAATCACGAAAGCCCAGCCATGTATTTTGCTGCCTAAATGGGAGCTGAGCTGTTTTGCAAAATCTGTCCCATGGGACCTATCAAGCAATGGATACCATGGAAATGTGAGCAATAATGACAGTGTATTATGGGGTGAATGATACTGTCACATTACACTAATGCAAATTAAACTTTGTGTGTGTGGGCAAGGCGATTTACAATCATAACCTTAAATTTCTCTATCTTTGTGTATTTTGGGACCGATTCTCCTGTTCACGCTCATTTCACGTCATGTCATGTCATTGCCTACAGTAGAAAGAAACATGATTCATGCTAGTGACAGCAAGAGGAAATTAGCCCTGTAAAATCTTGCCCAGAAGTTGCATTAATGCTGTTTTACATAATATTTTGCGTTATTCTGTCCCACTTAGCACTAGAGATGTGTCAAGGGCTTAAGGATGTTTATAGAATGGAGGCAAAGTGGCTTGCAGCCACAGCGCTGGAGTTGACTTTTGTCCCTGGTGTTAGGTGGCTCCTGCCATTCTGAAAGAAAAGCTGGCACTGTATGTTTTTAATAGACTCTTCACTAAAAGTGAATGCAGTCATCACTGCAGTGATAAATGGGGAAAAAATGAGATGATCAGTGAATGAACTACTGTAGCAGGTGGTAGTAGGTGTTGCTTATTAGATGTTCAGTATTACAAAAAAGAACAGAATGACAGTAATCCCCCAGAGAGACACCTCTCTAAGAAATAATCTGACACCTGTCATCACTTTCCAAGACAAGGTTGCTTAACAGTCCAAAGCTTGCAAGGGGATAATGGCAAGACAGTGGAGAAGGGGGCTACTGACTGGGACCTTTGCCTGCATGCATTTGTGCTCGTGTCACGGATGATGTGGCTACCAACCATGCTGAGGTGGCACGTACTGGACGTGACTGCTTGTGGAGGAGGAGTTTTTGTTGTTATCTGTGAACCTTAGCTGGGCTTACAGCATCCATCATAAGGTGCAGCCTGCTGCAGAGCTTGGGTGTCTCCTTCTTTTTAAATGACAGAAAAGCTTGGACTGTGGCCACTCTCTCTTCAGAAATGTCAGCATCCAGAGCATGGATGCTAATCCAGAGCATTAGCATCCATGCTCTGGATTTTGCTCTCTTTCTTGAAGCCCCTGCAGCCATGGGGTCTGGTCTGCAATTATGAGGCTTCACTTCTGAGCTTGCTTCTTCACATCACCTGGCAGCACCACCTGAGCCCCCTCTGGCAGCCTGCTGAGCACAGGGGCTCTGCAGTGCCTGTGTGTTTATTTGCTCCTCTTCCCCTCCGAGGAAAAGAGCTTATCTCAGGTTTCATTGGCACTCTCTTTTCGGTGGCTGTTTTAGCTGAACATCTGTTGGGAGATGTTTTAAGTGATGCACTTGTCTTCCCTTCTTACTTTCCTTTTTCATGCTCATGAACTGACCTGGTCCATGTCTCACTCTTTGACTGAAAAGAGGTGAGGTCAGTGTTAGTCCCTGGATCCCAAGGGAAATGTTTCTAGAGCCTTGGAGCAAGCTTAACGAGATTTTTTTCCTCTCATATGATTGTACTCTAAACCTAGTCTGGAAAGCCCTGTTCCAGCAGGGTGAAGCTCTGGCCAAAAAGTTTTTTTCTGGAGTTTGTTCCTCTTTTGGCTACCTCAGGCTTAAGCTGAGAAGTACCTTGAAGGTAAGGACTAGGGGCCCTTAATGTTTAAACTTGAGTATTCTAAGGGAAGTCATTGTATGAAGATGAGGATTGGTATGCCCATGCTACTGAGAAAATGAACAACAGCTCTCCGTCCTGGCTGAAGGTTTATAAGTGCTGGAAATGTCATGTTTTGATCTCTTCTGTGGCTACACTGGGGAGGGACAAAGATAATTTGAGGTTATGTCATCAACAGGCTGTGTAGGATGAGGTGCCTGAGCCAGTCAGGGATGCTAAAAAGCTTTGCTTGTCAGTAAGGCAAGAGTGGGGATTTGGTGAGGAACTGAGCAGTGCTCTTGAGCTATGGATCCTGCTGACCATCTGCAAGAGCTAAACCCCCAGCTCTCAATGTATCCTGCAAACACACCCAGAACCTGACAAAGAGATTGACTTTGTTTTTCTGTGAATGAGCCCAAGTGAGCCTGGGGCAGCTTTTCCTTAGCAGCAAAACTGGCTTAAGGTCTCTCAGTACCTCATACTGTCTGTCAACTGGACCAGTCTTTCCACAGAGTTGATTTAATGTGGCTCGGGCCATCCATCTGGACATGCTGTCTCTCTTGCTTGGTGCAAAGCAGGCAGTGATGGTCTGCAATGTGAGGCTGGCTTTGCAGCTGGAGGACAAAGCACCTGGAGCTGTGTGCTGGCTCTTCCAGCTGAACTCCTTTAGCTTGCAGGTGTTGATTGCAGAAGAGGCCTCAGTTAGAAGGAATGCATCAAAGAGAAAAGATCTGCATGGCGAGGGAAGCTGTGGGTTATAGTACAGGTCAGCTTGGCACAGTGTGTCTGATTGGTGTCTCTGGGTAGTGTTTGGCCCAAGCTGGAGCTGATGTTTGTGAGTGCAATGTGTGAAATGACAGCAAGCCTCGGGTCAGCAGGAGATCAGTGAGGACGGCCACAAGTTGGAGCACCAGCTTGCACTGTGCACACAGATTGAGATTATTTTAACTACAGGGGTTGGCTGCAAAATGAAAAGAAAAGAAGAAGGTGCACGTCTCTCTCTGTGTACTTTCTGCACAATCTATCTGCTGGAATGGTTCCTCGGTTCTGAAAATTTCCATAAAGGAGCACGCACAGGAGAATCCTGCCAACCCCATGCTAGCTGGATGGACTGCCATGTGTCCTGGGGCAGGGGAGGAAGGAAAGAAGGCACGCTTGGACAAGCAGCCTGGCTGAGGGACATAATGACACTTCAGTTTCTGCATTCTGCAAAATGTCCTGCCAGCTACAGTCACAAGTGCTGACGGGAAGGAGATTTGGTTTTGTTCCAGTTAAAATGACAATCGGTAGCTCGGTCCACGATGCAGGTGAGATGGGTGCTGAGAATTATATTCTCCTGCATTGCTTTACCCCAAGAGAGGGAACGATTGCTTCAAATCTCCTTTTGACTTCACACGCGTTGGCTCTATCCCTCCCGCTACAGCTGGGGCGGACTGAAAGGCTCAGAGGTGAGAAAGAGCAGCGTTTCTCACCCCTCCCCAGCCAGTGCCCCGTTCGTATCACAGGGGGATTAGCGCCAGGGAGTGAATCAGCTCAGCTGTCCTGGCGCTCGGAGGAGGCAGCGGGGAGAGGGCGAAGTGACAGCGCTGCTCTCACCGGCGGTGGCGGGCACAGCTCCGCGCAACGCGGGCTCGGCTGCCCGGGGCTCGCCTCCGGCCCGGCCCGGCCCGGCCCGGCCCGGCCCGGCCCTGCTCTGCCCTGCCCTCCCCTCCCCTCCCCAGCCCTGCCCTGCCCTGCCCTGCCCTGCCCTCCCGCTCGGCCCCGCCGCGCCGGTGAGAGCAGCGCTGTCACCTCGCCCTCTCCCCGCTGCCTCCTCCCGAGTGTCGGAAGGGAGCTGGGGTCATTCTGTGGTGTCTGCTGAGTTTGTCAGGAAGGGCCTCTGGGTGCCACCAGGGTGAGACGGACGATTTTCTTCTTCTGAACCGCGGAGGGAGCTCAGAGGCTTTGCTCAGCCCTGTGCTTCCTTCTGATGGTCACTTCGGGGCACTTCTCCCACCTTCCCACCATTTCTCCTCCCTGTACATATTTTCCCCCATCTCCTACTGTGTTTGAGTGGTGAACACACCTGTGGCTTTGCTCCTGCGGGATATCTTACCAGAAGCAGCCCTGCCTTCGAGGTACCATCGAGCACCCCTCTGTACCTCTTGCTCAAGGGCACGGGTGAGCAGCAGGGAAGCATTATGTGAGCATTGTTTCCCTCCTTGGATGCCCACAGACTAGGCCATTTCATTTCCTCCCTTCTCCTGGTCAGAGTGAGTGGAGAAATGATCTTTCCGAGCCCACACCTGGCACTCATGAATATTTAATGTTTCTAGCTTTTATTTCCCTTGAAGAGCAAAACCTTTTCATATTTGATGCCCTGGAAGGCCGTTTGGTTGCTGAATGTTTCTCCCTCCTCGCTTTTCCTCCAGACTGCCCAGCCTCTCTTCCTTTCTCTTCTTGAGCAGTGCTCTCTTTTTACAAAGGATGCTTCAGAAAAGGTCACTGTCCCTTTCATATCCTCTCCTTACTGTGAGCCAGCACAGCTTCTGCTCTGCCAATGGGAAAGGACAAATGGGGATGTGGGGAAAGGCAGCAGTGGGGAGGGAGGCCAGGGAAAGTGTGCACAGAAGCTGAGGAGCAGCACAGAGGCAGAGAGGAGTTGTAGGCAGAGCAAGAGAAAAAGGGCTGAGCAGCAGGTAGAGATGGCAGAAGGTGGGAAGGAGGCAGCAGCAGGATTTTGGTGAAGGGGCTTTCCAGCACCTTTCAGAATTTGTATTTCAAGATGCACAGGTGTTGCACAGGCAGCTTGTCCAGCAAGGGCCCTTTGGAAAATGGAGGCATCCCAGTTCCCCAAACCAGAATACTCCCAAAGCTGCACTTCCCATTTCCACTGTTGGGCAGTTGCTTTAGTGACCCCATTATTTTGGCCAGCAGCTTCTATGGCAAATCATCATCTGTTTGCCTTAGGCAATTCAGCCTTTCTCCCCTTTTCTCCTGCAATTGCAACTGATGTTTGAATGTTTGGATGGATGTAGATTCAGTGTTGCTGCTCTTATAGAGCTAATCCCATATCCACAGTCAACAGAAAGATGAATCTGTCTGACTGTGAAATTAAAATAAACAAAACCCCAAACTGGTTTCATTTGGGCTTAGAACCTGTTAATGCTGAAATTCTTGGGATGTAGAAAAGATGCCACAGGGGCCACCTGCCAGCTCTTGGGTCACAGCCCCACACACCCCAGAGTGCCTAACATGGGGGCAATAGCTATGATCCTGGAGCTGTGGGGAACATAATTTTGTACCATCAGCAGTCCCTCTGAGAGTCGAGATGGAGAACGTATGGGCAGGCAGGATGTTTCCAAGAAAAAGTCAGACAAGTTTTGCACATCATTTGCTTTCTCTTGGAACATAGACAAAATCAATTTTTGTAAATTCTGACCCAACAAGGATGCTGTCTGTAAAATTCTGGTGTGAATGTCTGTTTTGTCTGTTCTGCATTTCAGTGTAAGGGCAGCCTCATCTCTCCCATTCCCCAGCTCTGAAATGGAGCTAGCATCAACTGATCTGAAAAACACCACCCCCTCTTGCAGCATTACTGGCACAGCTTCCCATGCCACTTGGCTCTCCCAATGTACTGACCAGGACAGTTTATGGGAACTACTGAGCTCCTTCTGTGACACAACATTAATGCTGGGGGCACGCAGCACTACAGTGAGGGTGCACAGTCCCAGTGCTGTCCAGAGCATTTCCCCAGGGCCCAGCAGGTCCCAGTGGCTGTGCTGTTGGCCTTGGTGTGCTGAGAGGTCAGAGAGCTGTCAGTGGCTCAGGCACAGCTGCGATCCCCAGCGAGTGGCTGGAGCTGTGTCCCTGATGTACTCTTCTAGAAGGTGCCTTCTGTGGTGACTGGTGACACAGCAGGACAGGCAGGCAGCAGGGCTTAACTGCTGTTCCACAGCCTGGTCTTAGAGCTAGTGCCATCATCCCTCACCTTTCATGATCCCCTGTAGGCACCAATAAGCATCTTCTCCTTCCTACACATCACACAGCTATAAATACCACTCCTGTCTCTTCCACCCTGCTCTGTCTCCAAAGCATTCTCTACTAACCTAAACCAGTCTGCTGTTCCACAGCAGGCACACTTCTCTCTGTTCCTTCAGTGCTTGTGAATTCCATGCCTGCCTGCCCCACCACAGGTGCCCCTTCCCTCCCTTCTCTGTGGGGCAAGCAGTCTGGGGAATAGACCCGGAGCATAATGTATGGTATTGTGTGGTAATTACTTGGTGCTGGGTACACAAGGGAGATTATCTTGTGCCTCGAAGGGCTGTCAGAGAATCCTAATCCTATCTTCCCCTCCTCTTTCCCCTTCCACTGCCATCTGAAGCAATGAATTGGTTATAAATACCTAATTAGATAATTATTTTCTGGCCTACATGGAACATCTTCAGTGAAGGAACTCTCTGGGTATCTGAGGGGGGACCTCCATGGAGACAAGGAGAGACAACCTCGTGAGGTGTGCACAGGGATAAAGGCAGTACTGTACCGTGATGCTCAGAAGAATTTCCAGGCTTTCACCATCCCTGGAGAGCAGAGGAAAAGCCACTAGCTCCATGGAGAAATGGACTATGTTTACCCCTACTCGTGGCTGTGCACTAAAGAGCCAAGGGGAAAATAAAACCACAGGAATAATTCATTAGGTAATCAGAGGGTAAAAAAATTTTTTTTTAAAACATTTGCACTAGGCAGAGATTCTGTGCTGGAAGCTTCTTGGGCTGTGCCTGCTACTTGTGTACTCCAGCCCCACTGGGGCATGAGGACTAGCCAGGGGAGGAAATTGTGGTTTTCATGACTGTCTCTTGATGATACTGTCACTGAAAAAAAACCCAATTATCTATGCCAGTTTATATGTTCTGAAAAGGTTCATACCACTGGCAGGCTGGCCTTAGTCTATCCATGCAGATCTCACAGGCTGCAGGATGCAGTTGCTGTACTGGGATGACTTTCAGCTGGAGCCATGGGATAATGGGGCAGTTGAGCTGACATGCCCCTTTGGGACTGTTGTCACTCGGTTGTCCTTGTGCAGGGAAAGGGGAGGGAGGTATGTCAGTCAGATAGATGATGGCACCAAAAGTCTCATTCTCTTTTCTTGTCTGCTGCAGATGGAGGCCTAAGGTTAAGAGATCACAGCAGCTCTGCTGGCTGCCTGTCAGTAGAGGTTAGGACAAGAAAGGGCAATAACCATAAATCTGGCCAGGTTTGGACCGTTGGGTAATTTCTGACACTCTGCTTTTATTTTCATGGGGCTTTTTATTTTATTATGCATTTCTTGTAAACTTCTTTCCTTTTCTTCTCTTTTCCTTCCTCTCTCCCTTTCTCTATCCCTGTGTCCCACACTTGCTCCTGCTGGTTCTCTTCTCCTGCTGCAGGCATGCGCATCCTTGTGAACCTGCTGCTGGACACCTTGCCCATGCTGGGGAACGTCCTTCTTCTCTGCTTCTTTGTCTTCTTCATCTTCGGCATCATCGGCGTGCAGCTGTGGGCTGGGCTGCTCCGCAACCGCTGCTTCATGGAGGAGAACTTCACAGTGTGAGTGACTGGGAGACTGACTTCCTTCCTTCCTTCCTTCCTTCCTTCCTTCCTTCCTTCCTTCCTTCCTTCCTTCCTTCCTTCCTTCCTTCCTTCCTTCCTTCCTTCCTTCCTTCCTTCCTTCCTTCCTTCCTTCCTTCCTTCCTTCCTTCCTTCCTTCCTTCCTTCCTTCCTTCCTTCCTTCCTTCCTTCCTTCCTTCCTTCCTTCCTTCCTTCCTTCCTTCCTTCCTTCCTTCCTTCCTTCCTTCCTTCCTTCCTTCCTTCCTTCCTTCCTTCCTTCCTTCCTTCCTTCCTTCCTTCCTTCCTTCCTTCCTTCCTTCCTTCCTTCCTTCCTTCCTTCCTTCCTTCCTTCCTTCCTTCCTTCCTTCCTTCCTTCCTTCCTTCCTTCCTTCCTTCCTTCCTTCCTTCCTTCCTTCCTTCCTTCCTTCCTTCCTTCCTTCCTTCCTTCCTTCCTTCCTTCCTTCCTTCCTTCCTTCCTTCCTTCCTTCCTTCCTTCCTTCCTTCCTTCCTTCCTTCCTTCCTTCCTTCCTTCCTTCCTTCCTTCCTTCCTTCCTTCCTTCCTTCCTTCCTTCCTTCCTTCCTTCCTTCCTTCCTTCCTTCCTTCCTTCCTTCCTTCCTTCCTTCCTTCCTTCCTTCCTTCCTTCCTTCCTTCCTTCCTTCCTTCTTCCTTCCTTCCTTCCTTCCTTCCTTCCTTCCTTCCTTCCTTCCTTCCTTCCTTCCTTCCTTCCTTCCTTCCTTCCTTCCTTCCTTCCTTCCTTCCTTCCTTCCTTCCTTCCTTCCTTCCTTCCTTCCTTCCTTCCTTCCTTCCTTCCTTCCTTCCTTCCTTCCTTCCTTCCTTCCTTCCTTCCTTCCTTCCTTCCTTCCTTCCTTCCTTCCTCCCTCCCTCCCTCCCTCCCTCCCTCCCTCCCTCCCTCCCTTCCTCCCTCCCTTCCTCCCTCCCTCCCTTCCTCCCTCCCTCCCTCCCTCCCTCCCTCCCTTCCGCCACTTCCTTCCTTCTGCCACCTCCTTCGTTTCTCTTTCCCTCTGCCTGCTCATGTCTTCTCCCAGGCTCTCTGCGTATCCCTTACTCCAGGTGTGCAACGCTAGTGTGCCACCAAGGGTGTTGGTCACACCTTGCAGTGGAAAGGGAGGGTGGGCAAAGGCAGCTGGCATTCCTCTGTCTTCACAGCAAGTGTCTGGGCTCGTTTGGGTTCGATCAAGGCACAGGTTAGCATGGCTGCTCCCTCCAGCCCTGCCTAGTAATACAGGATGGGGCTCCTACACCCAGAAAGAGCTGAAACTCTGAAACATGCTGCCGAAGATCCTGAACCTGCTCCTTCTTGGCAGAAAACAACACTCACAGGAGTCTTACAGAAAGCCATAGTGCTGCCTGATGCATCCAGGAACGTCTTCGATGCCTCCAGAATGGAGCTGGGGTCTCTGTTTCAACAGTAGTGCATTACCTTTGGAGGGAAAAGTTCAGGAGTAGAATTGCATGTGGCCAGTGCCATGGGGAAGGGATAGAGGGCTGGTGGGAGAGGTGTCCCACAGCTGGGTTAGTAGAAGTGAGAGCACCTGAAAGCAAAGAATGAATGTTTGAATGGGACCAAAAACTTGTGGGGAAACATGGGAACACTTCTGGCAAAGAGAGCCTGAAGGGGTCAATTACAGGTATCTGGGGCTTGTTTGGGGGTCAGGGGGGAGTCTGCAGAGCACAGCTTTACTCTTCCCACAGGCAGCGGGGTGGAAAAGCTCCCGCCTTCCATGAATTCTCCGATTACCCAGTTTCAGGGCACAGCTCTTCCTGTTGACTCTCTGGCTTTAGGAGATCTCAGGCTTTAAAACGTTTTCTTAAAACCATATGCTAATCCCAGGCGTGCTATCAGTGTAGACTGCTTAAAGAAAACCTTGAGCTGTAGATCAGTTTAAACTGATTAAACAGTTCTGAAGCTTTAGAGCATCTCAAATTGGAAAAAAAAAGTGTGAAAATACAATGGGCAGAACAGCAGTGGAGTTGCAGAGTAGGAGCTGCTTAGAGCAGACATTTCCTGTGTTTATTTATTCCTTGGGGAAAAACTACTGTTTAGGATGATTGTCCTTTATGTAAATCAGGAGTAGCACTTCTTTAATGAGTGTAATTACATCCATGCAGAGTTGATGTAACTGAGAAGTGAATTGGGGCCACAGCCTTCACAATGACAGATATTAGAAAATATTTGGCTGACCATCACTAGGGAAATCAGTTCTGAAGGTGCCCATGCACCGATGATGAGGATGAGTTACAACATACCTTTGTAGTTTAGCCCTGCTTAGTTAACAATCAGAGCCTGTCTTTTTCTTTTTCATCAACACCTGTCCTCTTCCAATGACACTTTGTGAAAAAGTCTGCATTTGCACAACGTGAAAGTTGTGCATTGTAGCACTGCAAGGAATACACCAGATAGAGCTTAATCCTTTTTTTTTTTTTAATTTGTATCTTCACCTTTCACTTTTCTGATATTAGCTCATCTCCAGCTAGGCAAGCATAGATGATTTTAATTATTCATGCATTTGGAAGGTGCTTGCATTATTTGGAAAAAATACATGAACTTGTCATAAAACATTGTACCCGTAATGCCAGCTGTCAAGGAGGAGTCAAAGTTAAGGTTAAGTCAATTTTATCTTTCCATTTCCGAATTTTAAGGCTTATCTGTGCAATGTTAATTATGCATGAACTGGATTTTTTTTTAGAAGTACAGAAAGTTCACTACCAAATGTTATAAAACATGTCCATCAGCAGTTACATATATGAACATATTACAGTAAAGCCTGATGAACTTCCTTAATGTCATTGCATCTGATTTAGCTTTGATGTTAATGGGGAGAGTATCAGACTGCAAATCTCTGCATTCCAGAATTTTTTCATCTCCATGCAAGCAGATTGTGCAATTTGGCCTGGGGTGATCTGATGGCAGAAAAAGCTCTGAAAACAGGGGGCTAACCCTAGAAATTCACTGGTTTTTAGGAGCCCTGTCATTTCTCCCCTTCTCCTGAGTCAATGAACCTGGAAATTCCCCACCCAAGGCAGTCCCTATGTCAGAATGGGGGATCCCAGCCCCACCAGTATCGCTGATAGATAGGAAACTCTTTGTCACAGGAAATTTGACTGTGTCTTCTTTTGCAGACAAGGTGACATTGTCCTGCCCCCTTATTACCAGCCAGAGGAAGATGATGAGATGCCCTTTATCTGCTCGCTGTCAGGAGATAATGGAATTATGGGCTGTCACGAAATACCCCCGCTGAAGGAGCGAGGCCACGAGTGTTGTTTGGACAAGGATGATTATTATTATTACAATTCAGTCCGGCAAGAGTTTAACGTCAGTGGCATGTGTGTGAACTGGAACCAGTACTACAACGTGTGCCGCACAGGCAACGCCAACCCGCACAAGGGTGCCATCAACTTCGACAACATCGGCTATGCCTGGATTGTGATATTTCAGGTAAGTCTTGAGTTAGCCTCCTTACAAGGCTCAAGCTTACATTTCTGTTTTTCAAACTCAGTCTTTCTGGGCTCCAGGGGTAGTTTCTGCAGGCTGTGATAGAGATGCAAAGTAAAGGGCCTTGTAACTCCCCTGGTAAGGGAGACAGTGCACACGTGAACGTACTTGCCAAAATAAACTCCACTCTTCAGGCTGACTGGTACCAGTTTCCCCTCCAGTCCAGACAGCTATAGTAAAAGAATCTTTTTTTTTTTTTTCTTTTTTTACTTCCCAGCACGTGTTGCAGATGGGAGCTAAAATCCATGCCTTTTTTCTTTTCCTCCGGCTGTACGCGGTGTCCAGTCCAAGGGGCACAGCAACCTGCTGCGGGTTTCCCCCTGCTGCGATCCAGGGAAATGAACTATTTTAATGAAATATTCCTGCTGTGGACTAGAATGATCTCACAGGCTTTGACAGCATGCCAGTGTCACCAAGCAGTACCATGCTGATTTCCCAAAATGGAAATTTGGCTTCGTTGAAATGAATTGTTGTTTCTCACCTTTCTTGGGTTGCAACTGTCCTGCCAGTATCTGCTTGTTATATACTGAGGAGTGAGCTCTGGAATACCCCTCCTGTTTCTCTTGTTTGTCTTTGCAGGTGATCACACTGGAAGGGTGGGTGGAGATCATGTACTATGTGATGGATGCCCATTCCTTCTACAATTTTATCTACTTTATCTTGTTGATAATCGTAAGTATAAGGTTTGATGAATTGTTTGTCAGCAATGCAAGCTAAGAGCTGACAAAAAACAGGTCTTAGGTCAACATAGATACTGGGGAAGCAAACTTCTAAAAATTTCCAAAATTCAGCTAGTTGATTTTCACCAAGGGTCTGAGGCAGGATCACATATATAGTTGTCAGCCAAGTTATTAGCCTTCACTCAAAAATATACTTAAGATTGATTTTTAAAGTTATCCATGCCAGCGTAGAATAATGTTGTCACTGGCAGATCTTCTTGCAAAGTAAGTTCCCCAAACCAGTTGACTTAAAAGCCAATTCTTTCTCTGCCCTTTTACTAGGTCTCTGTACGGTTTAAGCTCTTGAGTAATTTTTGAGCCATGTTGAGTGAGGAGCTTTTGGCAGCACCTGGGTTTATCAGGCTCAGAGTCTGAGATTCACATTTTGTTAGATTCGGCGTCTGTCATGCTGAATTACGTCCTCACCATGAACGAAAAGGAGCTACTGCTCCAAAAGTGTCAGCAGTCCGAAATAAACTGGCTGTGTGAGATCCCTTGTGGATGATAGGATGGAAAGAGAGAAGTGTGTCAGCAATGAGAACTTAATAAGCAGTTTATAAGCCCTGTGGATTTATACAAATGAAGTTTGAAGGTTGGTTTTCTGCAAGGATATTCATTATCAGCACCTGGGACGAGAGTGGAGAAACATGGTGCCATTGCCTCCCCGTTCCTCAGGCTTCCCTTGCATAAGAGCACTTTCTTGGAGGGAATATCCTGTTTCTAACAAGGAAGGATTTTGGTTTTTATGAAGGCTCTTGCACATTGCTCACCTGGGGGACCAAGGTCAAGAGTGAAATGGAAAGACACAGGATGAATTATGGGAAGTATAAAATCTGTACATGGTAGATGCAATTTAGTTTGAGGTCACTGAGTAAGGACCTCGGTGTGTATTTCCAAGGCCAACGTGCATTTGGATGAATGGACCTGGCCAGGACTCTGATCTTCAGCCAACACTTGTCATATGGGGCCGTGCCCTCCAGGAAAGAGGATCTCTAGAAGCAGTCACCCAGTAACACCAACAGGCTGACCTAGTACAGGATCTAGTTTACATTCAATGGCATGCAGTGACTTGAGATAAAGCAGACTTTGATCAATTTCTGTGAGAAATTCTGCAGCCTGTACATATGAAGGGTGGCTCAAAAGAAAAATATCTATTGGCCCATTCAGGTCAGACAACTTAAAAAAATCTTACTATATCCTTGATTTCACCCTGCCTTACAGTCTTCTGTTCTCGCAAGGGAAAGACAAGGAGATAAAAACAGGAATATGACGTACTCCCTGTGGGCTGAAGCATGAACCTGGACAGCAGAGGTGAAATATACCTCAAGGAATGTTGCTTTTATTTTGATGCTGGAGAGTCCCAAAGAGACAGTGCAGAGATATGATTGCACAGAGTGGGATGATGGGGGGGAGTTCCCACAGGCTCTGCAAACTGGTCATCTACTGCTTTTTGGAAGCTCAGAAAATAATATTTTCCCATGAATTTTGTTCATATAGCCCACAATGCAGTAGATATTTACTACCCACCTGCATTCTGACTTTGAGCAGCATGGTCAGGGTACCCCAATTTGTAGAATATGCAATTAGACACAGACTTCACTCCTTGTCCCACAGCCCCAGTCTCTCCCAGAGCCAGGAAAGACTGTGCAGGGTCAGTGTTTCACCTCTGGGGCACACATACCCAGTCTTTTGTAGGCCAGTTCCAGAAACTGCCCTTCCCCCCACATTTCAAACTAAATAAATTCTGTCAGTGTATTTTTGGTTTCTAAGTATCCTTCTAGTGCTGGCTCACGTCATGTGGATTCACAGTGATTCAAACTGTGTCTCTGCATTTGCAGGCACCGCAAACCCTCAATTAAACACTCCACCTGAGATGTTACTGCAGAGTGTCATTGACATTTCTAGACACTCCCTCCTCATTTGCAGAAGCCATATATGTTTATTTCTGTCAAACACAGGAGAACATGAATCTCAGGTTATTTGGGGACTGCTGAGAATAAAGGAGTCATATGCTAGGTGGAATATTTTCTTTACCTTTGGTGGAGTTAGGCCAAGGAAGTATTTAGCCTTCCTGCTACCTACTTGGCATGTGATGCATCTTCTGCATGTCTAACTTGATATAATTTGGCTGCATTTTCTATCTGAATCTTCCTATAGAAATGATGATTGTTCTTTAAGTCTCATGAAGTGCAGCCCTTCCCGCCTTTATCCTTCCCTCCTCTTCCATGCTTGGAAGGCCTGGCTTTGTAAGCAGGATTGTTCTGACAGTTGTACTTTAAGCCCTGACTCTTTGCTTTTCCACTCACATTCTAGCCTTGGCTCAGACTTACTCTTCTGGGGCTGGATCTCTGCAGCTTCTGTCTAGAGCTGTGCTTTCATCCATGACTTCTTTCCTACAATGATATCTGCAAACACCTACATGAGGGCATTACCTGCTACTGCTCACATGGCAGGAAGAAGGCTCCACCACCTGGATACACTCCCAGCAGAGTTAGAAATCCTGCATAGATGTGCTTCTCTGAGGGGAAGGGTGCTGGCTGACTGGCACTCCTGAATGCCCTTGTAGAACAACCTGGGAAAAGCATTTTATGTGTCCAGCAGATTTTAAAAGGCTTCCTCCTTGACCAGAGATCATGGATATGACATGAAGGAAGGACTGATTCCTGCTCTTGGGTCAGTGTTTCACTTGGGTTTTCCTGCTTGAGGTCCAGGTGTCTCTTTGACACTTCTCCAGCTACTTGGCCACTGCTAGGGCCCCTGGACTGGAGCAAGCTCTTCTGAACTCTTACACTGGCATCTGCATTGCAGCACTCAGGGGCTCCTTGAAGGGCTCTGTGCTAACACATGTGGCCCTCAGAAGGCAAGCTGGATATCAGGCATAAGCAGTAAAGGTAATTGACAAGTCAGGATCTGCAGCACTAGTCAGATTTTGTCAGATATTGCAGAGATGGGGCCTGAACTTTGGGCTGAATGAGGCCAGGATCTGCTTTATCAAAGCACAGCTCAGTCTCAGGGCTGAACAGGACCCTGTGTTGGGACTCAGAATCAAGGGTCTCCATCTGCTTCTCTCAAATGCTTTGACTCCATGTCTGACTCTTCCCATCTCTCTGCTCAGCCAGCTGAGATGAATCACTCAATGAGGAGCCTTCTGGGACCCTTCCTGTCCCTCTCCTAGCTGGGAGGCAGTGCCAAGCTCAGAAGATACTAAGAGTTTATGGACTTGCCTGTGGTTTTAAGGATTAGCTAAGCTAATTTGCATTGTGTTTGATGTTTCTAGCTAAAAGAATAAGGACTGGGGAGTAGTTCCCAAATCCAGTCCTCTCACTCCCCCCTTTTTTCTTCATGTGGTGGGAGATGGCAGCAAACAGTGCCTGTGAGGACAGGGCACAGGGATGTGAACCTGAACCCCTCTCCAGAGTCAAACCTAGACTGCCAGTGCAGTCCTGGTGAGGCACCTCAGCTCTTCCTCTTGTGGCCTACAGAGAAGGTGTGGCAAGCCCTAATTGCTTGTTGTTTGGGAGTTGTGGGAGGTTGCAGAGTATGGGGCGGCGTCACAAGTGGTGTTCCAGAAACGCTCACACAGCTGGTGTCCCCCTCCTTGCCCTGCCTCACTCAGTGCCAGCTGAGGGACACAGCCAAGAGGGAAAGCCCGGGTGAGTATGGTGCTGCTGAGCAGAGTGCATCAGAGAAGAGTTTGGATTCCCAGTAATATGCTCATCAGTTAAAATAAAACATGCAAGACATCACAGACTAGGGAAAATGTTGGGTGAAGGCAAAGGAATCTGAGCGAGGCATTATTTTAATTTTCAAGGCTGCATGCTGAAGCTGAAGGAAAAATAGGCTGAAATATGGGGGAAGGAAAGAGAAGAGAAGGGTTCAGTGATGAAGGGAAACAGAATTAGAACAGCTTTGAAGGGTGCTGAGAGGAGGAGGGGAGGAAAAAAAAAGCCCTTTATTTTGAGATTCTTTATTGTCCTTATGTTGAATCTGGTTGGAAAGAGCTTCATGTTTCAAAGGGTTATTGAGATGTTAGCAGGGACACGTCCCCTTTGAACAAAGGGCACCTGTGTCCAAGAGAAAGGGTCACCCACCCAGAAGGGCAAGCTGGTCAGGGGGGCAGTAAGGGCTGTGAACTGAGGGAAATGCTGCTTGGATAGGTAAAACAAGCTCTGAGGTACTTGCTGAAATAAACCCTTTTTCCATTCACAAGCACTGGGGTCAGGTTATCAGCGCCTTTGCCTGCTCTGTCCCTTTTGCTGGAAAGGCTTTACAGGAGAGGAGACATGTGAAGACAAGGTCAGGACTGAATCCTGCTCGCTGTCAGAGCTGTTTGCTTGCAAAGGAGGGACAGTGAGGGGAGATGGGTCCTGTGTGGGTTCCCACAGGAGAAACTGGTGCCAGGGTGCCCCTTAGCAGGGATGCTCACAGGTCCAGGGGAAGCAGGAATCTTGAGCTGGTGCTTAATCTCCTCCCAGGGGCTGCCCCACAGAGACTCTTTCAGAGCACTGCAGACACAGAGACTTTGTTCAGAGTTTAGGCTCTGCATTTTGTCAATGCCTTATTGACACAGCTCTGCAGGGACCAGACACTAATCAAGGTGTCATAGTCTTTGAAAATTAATTTAAATGTAGATACTAGCCCTTTTATGTATGACATTCTCATTATATTGAAGTCCGGGATTTATCCTCTCTATCTATCTATCTATCTATCTATCTATCTATCTATCTATCTATCTATCTATCTATCTATCCATCCATCCATCCATCCATCCATCCATCCATCCATCCATCCATCCATCCATCCATCTATCTATCTTTAGACTTCCTGGTGGAAATTAATCTCTAATTTCATGATATGTAACACAGGGTGAGTTTATTTTGCCTCTGCAACTCTCCGCACAAAGAAATGCTTTCTCCATTTTATAGATAGGAAAAGTGAGGTTTAAAGGGAGCATGCAAGTTTTAAATTAAGCCTGGTAGACATTTGGACTTCTGTATGGAGAATAGGAAGAACTTGGGCATTTTGTTTGCTTTTTCTAAGAAGTTGGGAGTGTGTTTTTTACAGCTTTTGTGTTTGAAATGAGATGCCCATGTAGGCCAGAGGGCAAGTTAAAGAAGAGCTAATATGATATGTTTTGTATCAAAAGAATAGAAAATAAGCAAGGGAGTCGGGCTTTATCAGACTACTCAGTGTCCTTCTAAAAAAGGACATATTTTATTTGTAAAAAATTTTTTGATTTCAAAAGCTCACTCATTTCAGGAAAGCCCTATCTCCCTGTATGGAGAATCAAGGTGCAAATGGTAGAAATCAATAGTGTGCCCCAAATATATTAGTATGTCATTAAAATGATCTGAGAATACTGACATTTCTTCCAAGAGGTGAAGATTATAAATGGCAGTGCATGATTTTTCCAGTGGTAAATTAATTAGCAGAGGAGAAATGAACCAAACTGGTTCTCTGTCTCCTACCTTCTATTTAACACAAAGAAAAGGGGAAAATAAAGTACAGTTTCCATCAAACCCTTTGTATGTAACTTATAAGTGATTGCTAAGGGTCCCAAGACCTGCTGAAAGTCGGACCTATTTCCTGAATTTCAATGCATAGCTTTAAATTCTTAATGGAAATTATGTTGAGTGCGCTCTCAAAA